>NC_092817.1:93226740-94426740 GCF_023375885.2 Dermacentor andersoni | reverse complement strand
ATCGGGCAGCTGCGTCTGCTCGATCATTGCCATGTATGCCACAGTGACTAGGCAACCACTGATATATTATATCGTGTCCTTCGTCAACTAGTCGATGGTGGACTTCTCTGATCTCTGCGGCGAGCTGCTCATGTGATCCATGGCGCAGTGCTGAGAGTACACTCTGTAGGGCTGCCTTGGAATCACAGAAGATTGACCATGCGTGGGATGGTTCCTCCTTAATAAAATGAAGAGCCGCACGCAGGGCTACCAGTTCAGCAGCTGTCGTTGATGATACATGTGACGTCTTTAGCTGTATCTTGACGGATCTTATTGGTATCACCACAGCGGCAGCTGCGCTTGCAGATGTGACTGAACCGTCGATGTGAACGTGTACGCGGCCACTGTGCACCTCATGTAAAAGTTCTAACGTGGCCTGCTTAGGGGCAAACGATGGCATGTTGGCTTTCTTAATGATTCCTGGGATGGTGAGGCGTATGTCAGGTCTGTGCAGGCACCATAAAGGTAAGGATGGTCTTGCTGCAGGCATGTAGTTCGATGGCAATGAGGTACGATTGGCATCAATTAAACGACTGAAAGTTGTGTGTGGCCTTTCTGTGGGTAGAGCGGCAAGATGGTGAGAAGGTAATCGGGCAAAGTGCCGAATATGCGCCCTGAGAGCGTCGGTTGCCAAGTACGTTGATATTGGGTGATCTCGAGCTATGACAATCGTTGCCGCTGTAGACGCACACCTCGGAAGACCGAGACACATCCTTAGGGCTTGAGCTTGTAGTCCCTGGAGTACACGCAGGTTTGTTTTGCAGGTGTTCCCAATCACAGGGAGGCTGTATCTTGCGAAACCGAGGAACAAGGCGTTATACAGCTGCAGCATTGACCGCACCGAAGTGCCCCATGACTTTCCGCCGAGAAATTTGAGGAGATGTATTATTGTCAATAATCTCTTCTTCAGGTATGAAACATGCGGGCTCCATGATAGGTCTCGGTCAATAATTACCCCTAAAAAGCGGTGTTTCCGTGCATTTGCTACTGCTTGCCCATTGACCTTTACACTGTAACGCTGCATTTCCTTCCGAGTGAATGTAACAAGGCAGCATTTCTCTGAAGACAGCTCTAAGTTCTGTTTTCGCAAGTACAGAGATGTTATTGTAGCTGCCTTTTGTAGCCGTGCTCGTACCTGCAGTCGTGTTACGGCAGACGCCCAAATGCAGATATCGTCGGCATATATTGATACCTGAACTGTGTTGGGCAAGCATCGGACTAGGCCAACGAGCACTAGGTTGAATAGCGTCGTGCTCAACACTCCGCCTTGCGGTACTCCACGGCACGTTTGGTGTTGAGTCGTGGCGCCATCCTCGGTCATCACGAAGAAATGCCTGTCGGTCAAATAACTGCACAGCCACTGAAAAGTGCGGCCACCGATTCCGGCTTCAATAAGAGCATTTATAATGGCATAATGTGCTATATTATCATAGGCGCCTTTTATGTCTAGGAATAATGCAGCAGTGAGTCGTTTCCGTCGTTTTTGATGCTGAACAAACGTAACCAAATCGATGACATTATCTATGGATGAGCGCCCTCGCCGGAAGCCAGACATAGCATCTGGGTGCACGTTGTAATTTTCCAGGTACCATTCCAGGCGCGTCAAAATCATTCGTTCCATTATTTTCCCTATGCAGCTGGCCAGAGCGATGGGGCGGTACGATGACAAGTTTAACGGTGATTTACCAGGTTTGAGAAGTGGAACCAAGCGGCTGCATTTCCAGTCACGTGGAACCAAACCGTTGCGCCAAGACTCGTTGTAATGGTTTAGTAGCATGAGTCGTGCTTTCTGCCCAAGATTGGCGAGCGCCGCATAGGTAACCCCGTCCGTGCCAGGTGACGAAGAGCGCCTGCAAGTCGCCAGTGCCGCTTCAAGCTCCTCCAGCGAAAAAATTACGTACATGCGGGAATCCCGTGGCACAGGAGTAGCACATGGTGTAATTGCGCGTTGGAACTGCAAGCTGGAAAGTCTTGAGCAAAATTCTTCAGCAATGTCAATTTTGCTGCGACCTTGGTGCAAAGCGAGGGCTTTGAAAGGGACACGCTGTTGTGGTGATACGCGAAGCCCACGCACGGTTCTCCATATCTGAGATAATCGCTGACGTGGATCCAACGACTCACAGAAACGTTTCCATCTTTGAGATTGTAGTGCATCGATGCGACGTTGAATCTTCTTTTGCATCCGCCTTGCCTCTCGGAGATCATGGATGGATTTAGTTCTCCTGTATCTTCTTTCAGCCCGCCGGCGAATTGCTCGTAGTCGCTGCAGTTCTGCTTCAAATTCTGCATATTTCGGGAAAGGCTGGAAACTACGCGTAGCCTCTTGCATGGCTTTTTGAATTTCATGTTCCGGACTTGAATGGTTCCCTTGCTGACATACTCCCTCCATGTGCGACCGAAACGCCGACCAGTCAATTCGCCGGAGCGTCATGGAGGAGCATTTCGATAGTCCCTTGATCTTCAGGTACGTCGGAATATGGTCGCTTCCATGTGTTTCGATGTCTGTAAACCATTGCACGTTTCTTTCAAGAAGCCGAGAAACCAGGGTCAAGTCTAGGCAGCTGCTGTAGGTAGGCCCACGTAAATATGTCGGACTACCATCGTTGAGGCAGTAAAGGTCGTGCTGTGTGGCAAAGGATGCTATTCGCCTTCCCCTGGAGTCCATCTTCAGGCTCCCCCAAAGCGGATGGTGAGCATTAAAATCTCCTGTGAGAATCGTAGGGCCGGGTGTCGCTGATAGCACGTCGTGCAGTCGTTTAGAGTCGAAGCCACTTGAAGGAGCAATGTACACAGCGACGAGTGTGAACGTAAGCTTATTCGTTTTCACGACTAAACAAACGTACTGGTTGTCGTCGTGAGGCGGAACTGGGTGCCACACGTAAGTCAGATCACATCTAATATATACAATTACCTTGCTTACATCACCACAGGTAGAGGACATGAATGCCTCATAGCCAGAAATACGTATAACATTCTGCACGTTCGGTTCGCAAATTACGAGGATGGGAAAACGGTTTTCGAAGACAAAATGTCTAAAATCTGAAATTCATGATTTGAGACCACGGGCATTCCACTGCAGTAAAGACGCTTTCTTGACTTCCTTGTGGAAGGGCAGCGAGGGGCGGGCCATGGTGCTATGCGATGCTTTCAAGTACTGGAGTCAGCGCGTCCAATACTTGCAGTGCGCTACGAGCAGCTGGAGTGTCCATGTTCGTCAGTAGCAGACGCATGACATTCGTGAGCGATTTGAGCATGGCAATCACTTGTGAGTCCTTGTCTTGCATTTGGTAAACTGTAGTGACATTTGACTGTAAATGGCGAGTCATTTGCTGTGGCTCTGGCGCGTGGCATGTCCTCGGCAGTGCCGGCCACGCATCACTTGATGAAGCATGGCCACTTCTTTCGTTGACATTCGTGCTCTTACTGGAGACAGATGGAACAGGAGGTGGCGTTGCCGGACGAGACATTTCCCTTGAACCGGAAGAGGGTTTCATAGACTTTCGTTTCCGGGAGCGATGTCGCCTTATCGCTTCAGAAGCATCTCTGTGTGACGATCCGTCTCTGGCCATTTTTCTCAAGATTTTCTGCTCTTTCTTTAGGCGTGGACAGTCTTTTGAGGACGCAGCGTGCGATCCTTGACAATTTGGGCACTTGAGCTCTGTTGCACGGCAAGTGTCGGTGTCGTGGTGTTCGGAACATCGTGGGCATATCGTTGTATTTCGGCAGACAGCACTCACATGTCCAATTCTTTGACACCTTCTGCAATGAAGTGGTTTGGGTACGAAAGGTCGTACCACATGACGAAAGTGGCCGACCTTTACATGTGATGGTAGGCAGTCACCTTTAAACACGAGCCTTACACAGGTCGACATGCCAAGGCGCCGAGCTTGTATTAAGGCAACACCATCTGTGGCAGGTTTGATTAAAATTGGCAGGTCGCTGTCGTTAATGGATGTGTCAATGTCATTAACAACACCGGCCGTTGTTTCGTTGTCTTGCGGAATGAGGTAGTGGACATTGATGTTGCCCAGGAGCTTTACTACCATCAAAGCATTGATTGTGCTTCGGTTGTGGACGTCAGTAGCCAGGACGTTCTTTCGAGTATTAATTCTGATATCTTTGATTTCTCCTGGGACAAGAGCCTCCAGAGAAACGGAAATCGCTTGTCGATTAAGGCGGTTGAGGTTGTCGGCAGGTGCGTCCGGCACAAAAAGAATTGTGTGCGCCGATGGCCTGCGCTGTGGAATGACGGTAGACTTACTTGACGAGGACCGTCCGCTGATGTTTCTTCTCTTGGCCTTCCGGTGTACCACTCTTTCGAAGCCTTCGTCATCTGAGGTGTCATCGCTTGAGCAGGAGTACAACACAGTGTCCTCACTGCCAGCTTGACTCGGTGGGCAATTTCTCTTCCTCGGGCCGGTACCTGACGAAGCAGTCACGTCGCGTCGGCATTCTGCCGACTCCACTTCCATTGCCGTGGCAATGAGCGCGGCGTCTCCCAGTAAAACACGGGAAAAAGCCGAAAATACTGCAGCGCGAAGGAATAGTGGTCTCTACGAGAATCACTTCGTCTTCCTTCCTTCCTTCGTCTCCTGGAAACATATGGAGAAAGTATGCCGGTGGTCATTATCTCTATTCTTCTTTGCAAGCGCTCTCAGCTTCCTCGCGCCTTGTAAAGAAAAAAAAATAATAACCTTGGGGACCACGAAAGCAGCACTGCATGCTCCTATGAAGCGGATATATTCACGGCTTGCTGGAAAGGTAAGTTTCATAGCTACGAAAAAATTGTATTTACGCAGGAATTGAAACGGATATCCCCATCTCGAAGTGATTTGATAGATAGATAGATAGATAGATAGATAGATAGATAGATAGATAGATAGATAGATAGATAGATAGATAGATAGATAGATAGATAGATAGATAGATAGATAGATAGATAGATAGATAGATTTAATGAAACGCACACATTTCTTGCAGAATCGCCTACGTGCTACTCAGCATGTGGAAGGGGATGAGGGATCGAAAGAAAACGGATGGCGGGAGAGATAAGGAAAAAGTAGAAAACAAAAATGTAAAGAAAGGAAGAAAGGGACGTAGTAAGTTCTACGTGACGGGATGTAAAAAGAAAGTTTGGCCATCCTATATGATGGGTACCAATCGATTCTCTGACGTAACGATGACGCATCGAAAGGGAGAAGGATACTATAATCTCAAAGACGCGAGCTCCCTTTGACGTTCACGGAAATCAACAGATTTTTGTATGCACGTGAGCTGCATTCTTAGGCTTTGAAATGACCTACTGCAGAGGCTGAATTAATAAGCGCTTGAGTGTCGGCTGCTCACCTGTTGCCGCTTATCTGTCTCCTTACGTGTAACCAATCGGACTCGTTCCTGGTTAAGCTGCGGCGTGGTGATTTCTAGTTGAGAGGAGATCCAACTAGGCGCTGTAAACGGATGAGAACAATAACGATAGCAACGATTTCACCCAGATGCTTTACTTTGAACGGTTGTCGTTTATTAATGATTTAAACATGGGAGAACAGTAATTAGCCCGTTAAAGTTTCTTTCAGCAGGTAAATAAACAGCAAGAGTGCGGAGAACACACTGCAAGTAAAATTATTAGTATTAAGCGCAATTTTACAATGTCAGTGAGGCAATAAAGAAACTTCACTTTAGAAACGTGAGGAGCTCGCAAGCAAGTCGGTGAATGCGCGGAGCAGGGGGTGAACTCTCTCATATAGATACAGAAAGCAAGGAGTTCAACCAGGAACGCGCCCGTTTGATTATGGTACAGCTGAAGAGACAGGCTATAGCGACAACGGGTGTACAGCCGACACTAAAGCGCTTACTTAATCCAGCCTACACAGTCGTGCATTTAAGCCATACGTCTTTAACGGGCGCATAAGCCTAGAATGGGCCAGGGCAAGGCACATAAAACATCGGCACTTGCTCACTTGACTTACTTGTATATAGAACATAAGTGGCTACGTCCTGGGAGAGTGCGGACACAAAGCCACATATGTCAGACGTTCTGTACAGGACCTTTCAGATTTACTGTGAAGCTGTGACGTGTACAAATTAGCAGAGCAATTGGCAGATGTATTTTGCGTATGCTCGCATGAATGTGCCGCACTCGCGCTTACAGTAATTTGGACAGTACCCGAGATTTGCCGCAACCTTTCTTTTTTCTGCCAGCGTACTATTTCTGGCGCGCATTAAAGCCGCGCATTTTTTTCCTCCTCCACCCCCAGACAAACGAACAAACGCACGGACGTCCATGGAACCTAAGTGTTTTCCACGCACTGCACAGGCTGTCGCGCATGCGATCGATATAGGTGGGCACGGTATGGTTCACGGGAAGATGCTGTATTGCTGAGAGGCCTGTAGAGGCCTATTACCTGGGCAAGTCGCTTCGCACTTGTCTCTGAAAATTGTGAAGCACCTCGAATGGCGAAGCATATGCAAGACACCCGAGACCAAGTGACGGCGAAAATTCTTACGAGGAGGACGCTTGCCAAGAGAGTGGCCTCCTCCCTGACCTGCAGGAACGAATACTGTGGACCTGGGCCAAAGATGCGCGCCTTTGCTGCGCGATGCAAGCCGAGGAGGCTTGACAAAAAAATATGCTCCTTGATGTAAGTTGCGCAACGGGTCCGCCAGATGATACGCCTCGCGTCTATTTTCCTCTCCGACGGCACCGTACAGACAGCTATACCAAAAGCGCAAAGGGCGGGTCGCCGAGCGTCGCGTGTCTCACGTCAATGCGTTCCGCGCCGAGCTATGGAACGGAGACGACACAAAAGGGCCGACCCCTAGTTTAGGGCGCGGTACCAAATGGCAGCCGTGGCCGGAGTGCGTTACTCGCGTAACGACAAAAGAAAAACAGAGCGAGTGGTCTTTGGATCGCTCCGCACGTGTCACCGATGCCGTGTGCGGCGGCGGGACTATGCAGACAGGTTATAATGATGATGATGGTCTGTCGGACGGTGGGCTCCGCAACGAAGAAAAGCCTCGTCGCCGTTGCGCAACTTGGCGATTCTTTTCTTTGTTATTGTTTTGCGAACACACGCGATGTAGGTGGAAGTGCAGCAGCGCGTTACATAAATGTGGGGAGAAACGACATCAGTGAGCCAATTAAGGGTTAACGGAGAAGAGGCAGTCTAATCAAATGAATGCTGTGCTTATCTGATGCAGCACACCGCTCGCTAGTGGTCTCGAGCTCAACCACCGGAGAGGCCAGTGACGCTGCTGTCAGCGTGACCTTCTATAGAGACTATGTAGGTAGATCACGTGACGACGGCTCACCGCATCACTCGCAGCAGGAGCGAACGGGAAAAAATATATTCATCGTCTTGTTCGTACAGCGCTCAGAAGAATGAGGACAAGAAGAAGACATGTGCGGATTGTCATCTGTCACTGTACAGCGAAGCTGTTAGCCTCTTGTTGGTCGGGATTGTTCACGGCATGCTCACCCGGAAAACGGCTGCTGGAAAAGAGGTACTTGTGCTTGAGTTGCCGCGCAACAGATTTATGTTTTCTCGTATAGTCGAATAACAATCCGAAGCTATCATAAATGTAGGTTGTAAGCCGTACTTTACGCATTTATTGACACATTTTACTTTGAGAAATTCAGTTAGTTTAATAAAGCACTTGCGGCAGGCGGAGGGCCTACGAGAATGATGATGTATGTTGTGCTGGCGGTACCGCCATTTAGCGGCCGAGGCCACTCAGACAGACCTCAAACGGCAGCTGGAAAAGGGCTTTGTCTTTCAGTTTCCGCGCAATAGATTTATATTTTCTCGTATAATCGAATAACAATCCGAAACTATCGTGTTTGCAGCTTAAGTCGTACTTTGCGCATTTTCTTATGCAATTTACTTTTAAAGACTAATTTAGTTCAATAACCGTCCGCAACCTCCGGCTCACGTCACACAAGTCGGCAGGATAAAGACCTGGCCGCCATCTCATCTTATTGTCCATATTGTCTTCCCTTTGAAAGGTATACCTTTCAAAGCGAAGACAATTTGGAGCCATATACATCTAGAGATATACCTGCTTCGCGACTCTCAAGCCTTCTTCTGAGTACTGCACTTCAACAAGACGCGGCCAGTAAAGAAGTGTCGCACAGGCAAAGCAACATCACGCACTATGGAATTACCGAAGCGTCCATTCGTCATGTCGCTGCGGCAGTCTCGGAAGAGCCTTCTGAGAAGGCTGCCACACTGCACTCGCCACCAGGCAAATCTCACGAAAAGGAGCAGTGTACACGCTACTAATTCATCTCGACATCAATTAGCGCAAGCAATCAAAGCCAGATTCCGATAGATAAGCAAACTCAACAACTGTCGCAACAACATCACAAACATCAATATCCGCAACTTCAACAAATTCAGCGACCACGACGGCGACTTCGGCACAGGCGACGACTGAAAACGTCGCCGAAAACACGAATGCGACAGCAAAAAAGACGCGAACTCGCCACCCAACTAAACGCGAGGTAAAACGAAGTACGTTGTTTTTCTGGGAAAATAAAAGACGTCACCAAAGGCCTCTTAAACGCCAACAGTCAAGAGTGCACCAATTCCGACGATAACTGCGACGACACCGCACGCGCCGGCAAGAAGGACACGGGCACTTTGCCCGCGTACCAGAGCAACAGAGACGTCGCCTCAACGACCCAGTCCACCTAACGTTCGAGCAGAAGACGCCGCGTGTCTACAAGTCGCAACGACACCCGCGTTCCCACGGCTGCCATGTGTCCAAATCTTCCTTCATCGGGGCATGCATATGTGTCCGGAGTGCAACAGCCAGCCTCGGCCACCTGAGCTCTGCTGGACGTCAGCGGACTACCAGACTGACATCGTTCATGTGAGGATCAGCAGCCCCTGTACCTATGACTCTCTGGGGGGGAGGGGTATGCGTGGGGCGAACCGCACAAGGACGGTACGGTGCATTAGGGGTGAAGGAGAAAGACGAGGAATAAAAGGCAGTGTCCGGGCGACCATGTTTCTCTCCATCCGCAACCTCCTTCTCACGTCATATATATATATATATATATATATATATATATATATATATATATATATATATATATATATATATATATATATATACGAATACAATGTACATGTTTGCATGACATGCGTATGAAGACCATCATTTTCTGGATGTTCTGGCTGATACTTAAACTATAGGTCACTCAGAACGATGGACGTTTTTGTGAGTGCTGCACGAACCAGAAGATGAATAAGTACCAACTAGCTCAGTTTTCAATTCCAATACAAACGAATATAGGTCGTAAACTGTGCTCTGACTTCGTTTTCCTTTCTTGACGTCGTTAATTACGCCTAATTTCACCGCTTAGAGGTAAGTGCGGCTGTACTTTACCAGGAGGAATGTGCAGGATCGAACTTGTTTAACATAGTGGTTTACTGTACTGTGCTGCGATGCAAAACGTATGCTACTAAATCCGGTATTCGGATTTTGTAGCAAAACACTCGTAAGACAAAATGCCTCGATAACCTTGCCCTATTCGAGCCGGTAAGTAATCCTGCGTCATTGTTTTAGGAACCGCGTCTGCGAAGGATAATTTGCGCACAAGTAAATATCCAACGTGTGTGCAGCAGACGAAGCAAAGTGAACTCGTGCGCGCTATATAGCCTTACTGCGGATTGCGCAGCTGACGAAAGTTGGCATAAGAAGGCCGGTAAAGGTCAAAAGAAGGCAAATTGCACTTTTTTCTTTCGTATTAATAATTACTATGCCAGAGTCCTTAGGAGCAACCTGTCCAGTATAATGAGCCCATTGCGAATTGTCAGTTTCAAGCGGCAGCAAATAAGTCAATGGCTGTTCTGACTCATTAGCCCAAGGCGTGATATGTCTATTGTGCCTGTAGAGGGAATAACGATTCAAAGAAAGCAAGTGCGTAAGGTAAACATTGTAATACCGTATTTGATAGCGCGTTCTGAACAAATGAATGCGAAATTCATTTGTCTTTAAAACTATACGAGTCCTCATAGGTGCAGAACTTCGAGAAAATTCATGCCGCAGATATAGCGTGTCATATGCCAAAAATGCGAAGTCGTGGCTACAGCTACAGGCTTCACGACACTCGTAACAACCGATCGAAACTATTGCTAAATAGTAAACCACGTGTCAAGCTCTCGTTGTGACTGTCCCTACAGTCACAGTGAAAGTAACTTCTTTGGTCTTACTCTTGTTTAGATGATGTGCAAGCATTTCATACTGTAAGAGTAATCGTCTGGCTTTTTCAAGAGCCCCAGGTTTAATGCACTGCACTACTCCAACAGTTTGCGGACGTCGCAATTACTTTTGTACTTTAATTATTTGTTTAGTATCTCTTATATTGCGACAGTGCTTTCGTGTTTGCATGCTATAACGTGCATCTATGTATTCCGTATTTCACCCAAGTAAATCTAAAGCCGGTTCAACCTCGCCATCAGCCCCCCCCCCCCCCCCCCCCTCCGCCCCACCCCACTCCACGCCTTATACCTCCGCTCTTTTCTCCTTTTCTTTAGAAATGCCTTTAACAATAACAACAACAGACCACTCAGTGGCTTCGGCAATTTGTTGCCAAACGCAGGTTCGTTTTCTGGCACGAGCGGTCGCGTATAGATGAGGGCCGAATACAAGAACGCTCGTGTACCGTCATTTGGGTGCCCATTAAAAAAAAACCAGGTGTTCAAGTTTAATCCGTTGCCCACCGCTATTTTGTCCTTCATATGTAAGCTTCAGTTTACACGACAGCCAATGAATCAATTAATGAATCATGACGGGTAGTTAGTTTCAAGTTCTCTCTTAAATATGGCTCGCAGCAAAATTGAGTGGCAGGATCGAGGCTTTCAACGGAAATCGCGTGAATGACACGCCGCTTATACCCCACCATGCGTGTATTCATACAAACCAAAACGACAAAGCTACGCGTTTGCCGCAAATCTCGGAGTCTCCGTGTAGCAAGCACATTTCACACAGTCTGCGTTACCTGCGAGATCTTATCGTAACACTCGTTGAGCACGCTACACAAGAGCGCCCACAAGCAGGTAAGTGCAGCGTGCCTTCAGTGAGCGAGGCGTCTTCGGGAACAAAAACGAACACTCGCGAAGGGGTATAACAAGAAGGGCGGGTCAAGAAGACAAAAGTCAAAACAAGCAGTGTATACGTACTACACGCATCAAGACGTGAGGAAGTCATTAACACTGTCACGGGCGTCACGGGACAAAAAAGGGCCACCGCTCGGTTCTCTCTTCCTCGATTTGCGTCGGGTTGGTTACGCGCACTCGCGACCGCGTTGCGCGCATCGGGTTGTGCGGTGCATTGTGCAAGGCGGCGTGGTTATTGCAGGTGCACGCCGCATCCTGGGGTCAGAGGTTCAAGGTTCGGGCGTCGTCGTGCTTGTACGTTTGAGCGAAAACACAAATACGCGCGCTCGGCATTAACGCCGCCACGCTTGCCGACGCGACGTTTCCAGGCAGGCGTCTCTCGACCCGCGTATGTACACATACGAAAAAAAAAGAGATACTAATAATGATAACAATAATAAAAGCGAACTGGGAGTCGGTGTGGGTTAACGGTTAGGAAAGCGCGAATTGACAGAGGCGACTTACGTAAATAACTCGATTGCTTACTATCAACTGAAAGAGTTTTGATAAATAAATGAAGGAATAGATGGATATAATGTGTGTGTGTGGAGGGGGGGGGGGGGGGAGGACAGGGCCTGACCTGCAATGCGCAGGCCAAAAGAATAGGTTGTAAGCGGCTCGGACGAAAGCAGAGAGTACATACAAAAAATATCCTGCCTTAAGTTAGAATTCCTGCCCAAACGGACTGCAAGAAATCCAACTCACTAGCGTGCAAAATCAGGGAAGCTTGGCTCACACGCGTGTTTGTTGTCTTCACTGTAACAGAAGACTCGAAGACCTCGCGTGTCAGTTTAAAATTATAGTTAGGTTTCATTTCGTGAACGCGGGTCACGTGCATGCCTATGGATGGTGTTACCTTTTTGTGCATTACGCGTAGAATGCTTTAGAAAGGCTTTGATTGTGTGTAAATATTGCCGTTTTCTAAGGCTTATTTTTAATCTGTAGGTCGGATGTCCGTTTTTTTGTTTTATATAGTGTTAAGCACCATTAGGAAAGGTCTAAGCCACTGTTAGCACGCCTAACCCGCGCCCTTTGCCGTTCATGTTCAGCAGATGCCCGGCGCTTGCCCACGACTTCCGGGTCGGTTGACTCGTGCTCGGCCTGCATGCCACCTCTTGCTTTGCTGCTCGGTCCTTGTCGCTCGGTCTTTCGATTGCTAGACGAACCCGGTACATCCACAGCGCACACAGAGCCCGTAGCAACTGCTAGAGGACGTAAACCTAGCGCGCCTCCGCCTTTCTCCTCCTCCTTGACGCACTGCCTCTTTCCTTCTCCCCTCTCCGCGGAGCGCTCCTCCGTTCCTTTACAGGCGCGCGCTCCTCCTCTCCACCTCCATGTGCTCTCCTCCTCCGGCTCTCGCTTCGCTCTTTCCAGCTTCGCGGCCTCAGACTTAATCTCTCCCATTTCGCAGACGGCGCATGTATACGCTTGCGCGTAAAAAAGAATCGTCGCTTTCGGTCCCAAGAAAATGGCACGTTCCTTTGTCGCGTTCACGCCGTGCTGTCTGCGCGGCTATGGCGCGCGTTCTGCTGCCGAGTGCGATGTCGCGGGTTTGAATCCCGGGCCGCTGCGACCAGGTTGCGCTACAATGCAGAAACGCTTTTGCGCTAAGATAATAACGAATGACGGGCACTCGAAATCAATCAACAACATCTTGTAGCCTGTTCAGCTAGGATGTGAAACCCGGACAATCAATCTTGATTCGCCGCTACGTTAAGCAGAATCTTTAGGTGGCACTCTACACCCAAATTTTCCTCTTCAAGTACGTGTGGAACGCATGAAATCTTAGCAGCCTCCCGATTAAGCCGATTCGAATGAACTTTATTGTATCTAAGAGAGGAAGTCGAAGTGGTGACTGATGGTAAAAGAACTGCAATCTAGGCCGTTTCCCAAATTCCTTGATTCAATGAAAACAAATCAACGGGAATCGCTAGATTTCAGTTAATTGTGAAATTAAGAGATAACGAAATAACATCACTTTGTAATGTACAGTTGTTGTAGAGCGTATAAATCGTACAAAACATGTATTGGCGGGGAAGTGTTACTTCAGTGACGCGGGTATTATACAAGATATATTCAAAAATAACGGCACACACACGTACAAAAGGACAGACTGTTGGGCTAGCTGGTACGGCCTCATGTACACTTCAGCGCGAACTACACACGGGCGTAGACAGAAAGTACTGGACACTGCGATTTGCCCCATCCTTTCTGGTTTGCGCTGAAGCGTGCATGAAACAAACGTAATTGCGCTATCGGTGCAGTTTAAGATAATTTCGAGGCGCGCGCACGCGTGCACAAGCACGGAACGCCAGCTGGCCGGCGGCTTGTGTTAGCGTGTGTATCCATGAATTCCTTAATGCACAACGCCAGCGTCACGTGTTTGTGCTCTCGATGGTTTAGACGGAATTTTAAGGCCGCAGACACCTTGCCAAGCTATCACCGCGGAAGACAACGGAGCACCAGGTCGGGGTAACGCTTGTGCCCATTTTCGACGAAGTGCATGCGAATCGAACCGCATCAGAACCATGCTCATCCTGCCCAATACTCTAATAAGAATTCACACCCTTTGGGGCTTATCTTGTCCCAACAACAATAATCGTCATCTGCCTTGCTTGCGTTTCCTCTCTTGAGAACTCGGCGCTCGCTACTTTCCTGTCGAGCATGCTTTGTCAAGCTGATAACGCGCAAGCCGTTCGTGACTATAAGGAGCCCCGGGCTCGCAGTGTTAAAGGAAATGCGGACAAGGCAGATGAAGATTATTGTTTGGGGACAAAATACAGCCCATCGGGTGTAAACTGCTTGTAGAGTGAAGCTTGGCCTCAGGGCCGGAGCTCGCCCAGGCTTTCGGTTAGGCCCGAGCCAGTGCAGAGCTATAATACACGTTACCTATATCTTGCCACTAATTTCACAATAATACAAATTTACCCATACATTGACCCTTATTTTCAACAAACACAAACCGAGTTTCTCGACCCCGAAGACATCAGGTAAACGTGTCTCGCGGAACGCGCGAATATAGGTAGAAAACGAGTATTCAGTAATTGTAACGATCCTATGATTAAGCCAGAAACATCAAGCTTTCCCAACACATCCCGCCAAACATGGCCTCCATTTCCACTGAATGCGAACTTGGTGTGCACATTGTACACTGTGTGATGTAGGATTGTACGGTGACACTGCGTAGAGAGAGAGAGAGAGAGAATGAAGAGGAAAGGCAGGGAGGTTAACCAGATATGAGTCTCCGGTTTGCTACCCTACACTGGGGATGGGGGATAGGGGTTAGAAAGATGACAGAGAGGAAAAAGCTAAAGAAAAGGAAAAAAGAGAAACACGCACACATGGAGACACACACACAAAAGGCGTTCCAGTTAAAGTCGTTCACACAGGCCGGTAGATCGCAAAAAGCGCAATAGCGCTTGCACGGCCTTCTTCTGTGACGGTAGGTCCTATCGATGTTGTAGAATTCTGTTGTAGTGACACTGCGTAACCCTAGGAACGCCTTTGCAGGCGGCGTGACAGCGCCCACAGAAACAGTTCGTCTGTATCATGTGTACGCACACGTCTGTATGTGTACGTTTCTTTCCCATTATTTAAATCCTTTTCTCTGTCTCCACTATGGCGCCCTTTGCCTCTCCCCCAGTACAGGGTAGCCAACCGGAGATAATCTCTGGTTAACGTCCCTGTCTTTCCTTTGCCTTTCTCTCTCTCTCTTGGTGTAATGTACAATTATCTCAGGACGGTGAATTTTGGGAAACATTGCGATTGACGCTCGACTCATGCTCTCAAATACTTGTTAAAGGAATTTTTCTTCCAAATTATTTAACAACACACGTTGAACTTCCCATGCTCATTGGCCAAAATGTTACCCCCATTTTCACCAAATTTAATCTTGGTGACAATTACAGTTCTCTGAGGAAAGCTGGCTAAATTCTGAGCCATTTGTGACGCAACTATGACGCTCCAGGGCGCTTGAATACGTATTTTACTGCAAAGACTGTACATAACAAACACACATATTGTACTTGGTGTGCTCATTACTCCTAAAATTCGTCGTATTTTCATCAACTATAGATGAGGTACTTTTTTTAAATTCATCACTGCCACTGGGCAAACCGACCATGAACTTCGTATATAACGCATGAAAACCGGGAAAAAAGAGGGTTCAGTAATTATACCCAAAGCTTACAAATAAGCCAGAAACGCTGAAGTTTCGCCAAATAACGAATTTAACGTGCCCACATTTTCACCAAATATAAGCTCGCTGTGACGTACAGTTCCCTCGGGACACTGGGAAACGAGCTGATAACGGCCATATAGCACTTTCGAGCACTTGCTTAATGAACTTTTTTTTACAAAGGTTGTAATTAATGGACGCTTTTGAAACTTTGCCCATCCATCGCGCATAAGGTTTCTCCTATTGCCTTAAAATGATAGCTCTGAGGCACGTTGAGTTATTTCAGGACATCGGGCAAACTTCCTGTTCGATTCGTTTCTAAAGCTCTGGAATGCTTGTATAAGTAATTTTCTACAAATACTTTCGGTACGCGTCACGTAACATGGCCCCAATTCTCTGAATATATTGAATTGTTACTTAATTTGGTTTTCTAAGGGCAGCGAGGAAACTTTGTAAGCCGTTCAATAGCGCCTTTAAATAGACGAAAACGAAAACGAGAAAAGACCACGAGGGTTCAGCAATTTTCATTTAGCATATATTTAACCCACAGACTTGAATTTTTTTTTTGTCTGCGCATCACTCTTAACATTTCCCACATGCTCTCTAAACATACACTCCGTGAAATATCTAGTCTCCCAGGACACTGTGAAAACACGCGTACAACGTTTTAGGGTGCCGCTAGTCGTACTAACACCTTCACTGTAAAAACTTGTACAGAAATGCTAGAAGCAATGTGAACATTTAACAGCACATTTATCCTCTAGGTAGCCGCTTTCCATGCCATGAGAAACGAAGGTTCCTTTCCAAGTTTCCGTCTGTAATATTTTCTAAATTACAACTTTTGCACTGTACCTGGTACGAGACAAGGAATGCTTCGTATCCTCTTCCGGTGATGCCAGGTCAATGCTGTCAGCTTGGAATTTAGAGCGCGCACACTAGAGTTCGGGTCGCCTCGTGTCACTGGAAGTAGTTTCTTCAGCAGCCGTCGAGAGGCACCCCGCAAGCTACACCACTAGGGAGCCTTCGCAGACAAACAAGCTCAAGCGCTGTCCACGAAGCCTCTTTACATCCAGCGGGGCAGAGCCATTTCCGCTCGTATCATCACTATCGCATTATCGCATTGGTTATCGGCTGACGCTAGCTGCAGATTTAACTATAGCGCCCCATTATCGTGTCACAGTGTGTCGATTGCTGTGCACCGACCGATGCAGGCAGAGTTAGCTCGGACTGCATGCCTGGCGGCACTGACACGAACCTCAAAATTTTACGCGGCAGTCCGGTATATCGCCGTCCTCGCGGTTGAGGTGCTCATGCGCAGTTCTCGCATTTAGTCTAACATAGGCACACTGTAAACAATAAATGTGAAAAAAGCTAAAAAAAAATGAAAAGCGTTTATTTTTAGTATAGGAAAGTTTCAATAGGAAAACAACAACAACCTAGATTTCGTTCTTTAGAAAACGATTCTTTCGCATTTATGCTGAAAAACAGTTTGGATTTACCATAATATAATTAATCCTTATACCGTGATGGAAACAAATTGTCATCAATACTGTCGGCAAAATGACACGTGTTCGTCTATTTTTATCAGCAATTAACATATGCGTGGCGCTACACCAGCCACGTCAGGGTATGTAGATATATCTTGTATGCGCGAGCCAGTTGGCCTTAATTTCTAAAAAAAAGATACAGCTGCCCTCACAGAGTCATGCCACTCAGAGCATGGCTATATATATAAGCTGATAGAATTGATGCTTAGATGGTGTCGCGTAGTCACAGTTATCTTTTCCCCGAGTGTCTTGTCACATCTGAGATGTTATATACAGTGTGCTTATCTGCGCAACCACATCCAAGCTTTCGACTAAATGAAAGATGCAGTCATGTGGAGAGTAAAAGTTACTCCCATAAGAGAGTAAACTGTGTAACAACATTTTCTGTAAAATGACGGGAAAAGCAGTCAGCATAACATGTTAATGAAATTAAAGAACATGTGAGAACCAGAAGAAAAAGATAAGGCTTGCTAATAAAATTGCCTTTCCCTTCTCATTTTCGAAGAGTTTTTTTTTACATGCATAGATTTTGAAGCACCGCTTTGCGCTGCTGAACTCGAGGTCGCGAGTTCGATCACGTTTGTGGTAGCCGCATTTCGATGGGGGCGAAATTCAGGAACGCTCATGTACTTAGTTTTATGTGCACGTTATGGAAAGGTGTTCAAAATTAATCCTTATCCTCGCACTACGTCGTATAGCTCTAGCACGTAAATTCGTAGCACTCAATTCTTTGTGTACCGATTCATACCATGCGATTGTCTGCTACCTGGAGGTGGTAGCAGGGCAAGATCGAATTATTCAGAGAAGTCGAGGGCGTCCTCTCGACTACGACTCCCTTATTACGGTCGCAGCTTGTGATGACGCCTCTTCAGAACGATGCCGTTGCGCTTGCGTATGGAGCAGGAATGGCCATGCCCGCTCGTCCCGATGCTTTTACGTCGACGCGTGCGGTTCGGCCACTCTGTTTCGTGGGTATTCATCCAGGTCCGAGAACACTTGCATTTCGCTGGTTCATAAGCCGTGGCAGCGCAACAACACACAGGTCTTGCCGCCAAGTGAGCCACCGTGCAACCTCGACGTCCTTCACGAACATCGATCACTCGCACAATGATGTTGCGCAAGACAGGCCTTGGCGAAACTACGCGCGAGGACACAATGTATACATGAATGCCTATTCCTCGCAAACTGTTCTTGGCTGGTAACAGAGAGGAAAATGCTGGCTCCGAGTGCAACCGGAAGATGGCGTGATGTATAGGCGAAGCCAGGAGACGACGGGTCCCTTGCTTTGCGGTCTCTGCGGCAGGATATGTGACTTTCGTCACCCTAAAGCAGGGTCGTTGCTTCTCGAATTCTAGTCTCTTGCGTTCAGTTTTCGTGCGTCATCGAGTCTCCATGGTGCGACAATATGCCGACGCACGTTACTCGTGCAGAAATATTTTGTCGCTGTCAAGGTAATCTGTAGCGGGCTTTTCTAGGCGGGCGCGATGGGACCATGCACAGGGAAGGAAACCTAAATCCCCGAGTTGCAAAAACGAGAGACCGTATGCGACAGTGACTCTGACGGAGAGGAACAAATCGCACCACCTGCACGTTGCATTACAGATGCCTTGCTGAAATATGTATATGGTGCTGCTGAAACATCTGGAGAACGTTTTAAGAGTTTTGAGCAATGTTTGGAGCAATATTATTAATAAAAAAAGAACCTTTCGCAGATGTAGTTCAATCTCAGCAACTCATGCACCAAAGACAGCGAAACAGTTTGTAAGCAAGTCTTCACACTCTTCGTCGGGAGTACTAGGGATGTTTGTTGACTGCTCTTTACCACCGCAGCAGTACAATTAAACGCCTAGCTGACATCCGACTCGGAGCCGGTAACACAAGACGTGAGAAACAAAAATTACGGATTAGGGGCTAAAACAACAGCATAATAATAATAATAATAATAATAATAATAATAATAATAATAATAATAATAATAATAATAATAATAATAATAATAATAATAATAATAATAATAATAATAATAATAATAACCGCGCTAATAAGGTGTTGTCTCTTTCTCTTTGTGTACGCAAGGTGACCCTGATTTAACAGTCATTCGTAATCACGTTTCAAAGCAATCATATGGCACTATCAATCAGCTCACGTTGCTGATTGATAGTGAGCACGCCGCCCCACGCCCGCATTCGGCGCACGAAAACGGCTGCGAAGCTCCCTTTAACAGCTTCGCCGTAAAATGCCGTTGAGATCGCTATATGGAGCAACTGGCATGGTTTCCCGAGAAGTTGCACAAGTAGCACACTCTCTCGGCTTCATTGTAGTAACGCTAATTTTGTCTCGAATTCTGTCTGGCGAGACCGAAGCAGTATCCCTCGCTGCGATATTTTGTAGAAGTACACCATGTTTTCTCTGTCCGATTCATAGCGCGTGTCACGATAGTTTTCGGTGCTAGCAATGCCGTTTTTCCCCAGCGCTGCAGCAGCGTTGCATGTGAAAAGTTGCATGTGTCACATACACAGAGCTCGGACGAGAGACCTTGTGGCAGGACCACTGTTGGGCGAACAGCTTTTAGTGTAATCGAGCCTCGATATGAGAGATGATGCGCCACGTTCCCGCAGCGGTGAAATGTCGCAATACGCAGATCCCGTACACTGTGGGAATCAATCTTATACAAAACTTCTTGCAGGTGGCTGGCTATCTAGTCTCAGTCGGAGTTCCGCAAGATTAGCAGATGGCTTATAACATGCCCGCGTAAGGAGTGCAATTGTGTGTGATTCACAGTGAAACTTGAGGTTGCGTTAGTCGCACGCGGCACGTTGTCAAGTCACCAGCCCCTAATTCCCTTTCCAGTGAGACACCTCAAGTGAATGTCTATAACTATTCTGTGTCAAGAGGTTGAGGCTGACAAGTTGAAATGAATCAGGAGAAAAAAAGGGAAGCGAAAGTCGGTCATGCTGTCTGCGCTGATTCCTGAGAACCATTGTTGGGTTTTGTACAGAGCGGTGATTAGAGCATCGTTTTATTGCGCAAGGCGTGCTATACGAAGCCGCATTCCATATGGGAGGAGAAGCGCTCGTATTGTTAAAATGCCTTGGCGAAGGTTGCCTAGAAATTCAAGGAGCACCTTTGACTTGTTCTACAGCTGCTTTGTTAATATGCAAGTTTCTGCCCCATATGTTAGCACCGGTAGAATGCAATGATTGTATACTTTTCAACGACAGTGGCAAGCTCCCCGTCATGATTTGGTAAGCTGCCAGCGATAGCGGACGTATGCACTCCAACCCATTTTTCTTCTATAAATTTCCTTGTCATGATCAGGGTATCCTGTGAGTAATTGACTGTGAGTAAATAAGTGACTGGCGATCATGAATTCCTGTTCCCTTGCCAGGCTATTGAACATTTCCTTTGTCTTCTGCATGTTAGTTTTCAGCCCCACTCTTACACTTTCTTGGTTAGGGTCCTTAATAATTTGTTGTAATTAGTCCCCAGTGTTGCTGAACAGGACAATGTCATCTGCAAACCGAAGGTTGCTGAGATATTCGCCGTTGATCCTCAATCCTAATCTTTACCAGTATGATAGCTTGAATACTTGTTCTAAGCATGCTTTCCTTCTTAAGCCTTTCATTTATCATTTTCTCTAAGCACGCAGTGAATACTATTGGATAGATTGTGTCTCCTTGCCTGAACCCTTTATTGATAGGCAATTTTCTAATTTTCTTGTGGATAATCAAGGTAACTGTGGAACTTTTGTAGATATTTCCCAAGATTGCACGTATGTCTCCAGTACTCCTTGAGGGATACAGGGAGAGATAAAATGAGCGGGAGGAGAGGTTAACCCGAAAAGATTCTGGTTCGCTACTCTGCACTCGGAGAAGGGTAAGGGGAAATTAACTGCACACCTTGTTTACGCAATGGCTCTATGACTGCTGCTATCTCTACTGAATCAAATGCCCTTTCATAATCTACCTGTGTACACTGTGTTTCAAAATTATGCGGCACAACGGGCGTCACTTAGTCTGGAGTGCCAACATATGAATGCACGTATCCCTGTACGCCCGTTGTGTCTCTCCAAGTGAGAGAGTCGCTTGTAGAGACAGAATTATTTAACTAAATTCTGGGGTATTACGTAGAAAAACCACAATTTATTATGCGGGGGGAGGGGGGGGGGTGGCTTCGGTGGCTTCGGAATCATTTTGGCCACCAGGGTAAACGCATTCTGCTTTTTATTCTCTATTGCCGAATTAAATTGTCAAGAATACCTCAAGTGGCTGCTAGCTCAACCTGTGTCTTTCACCTTTCTTATATTCTGTAATTCGGCTGGAGAACAAAAGCTCCACTTCTACAGAGACGAAAGGAAAAATCCTGAGCGCTCGTTTTATGTGCAAGTCATAATCTCCATTCGCTGTTCTTGGCGAACACATTCGTTCAATGGCAGCTTTCCTAGCGAGCTTTAATTTAGAAGGACCGTTCAACCTTACTGCTACAGAATATAAGATGTCAATCTACGCCTCGATGTCAATTCTTGCTGTTTTCGGCCTCCCAGTAAAACTAGGTATAGATAAATACTTGTCAGTAGCTCCAGAAGCCGCATAAGTGTGTCCGCACGCGTCAAGCGCATATAAAGATCGCACGGGAAGAGCCAAGAAGTCTGTAAAGGAGCCAAACAAATGCTGATTTTGTTTCTCACGTATGGGCTGAGCGTATGCAACGTTGTGAGACTCGATACACAGCACCGTCAATAGGTTTTGCATCAATTCACGCCCCGATATAGGTGAACTCCATGTAGCGTACACTGCAGTACATACAAGACACAATATATTATGTGCCAATATGCCAAAGTAGTCGGATGGATTAGCGGCAAATCTATGACGTCTCATAGGTGGGTGCCTGGAATGAAAATGAAACTATGTAGTTGCGATAAGGTCGAACTTTCACTTGAAGAACTGTTCTGAAAATGGACGCATACCCGTCACGAACCACTTTGGCATGCGACGCCAGATGCACATGAAAATAAACGTGGTACTTTTGAAGTTCTCGCAATTTTAAAGCAACGAACGACAGTTTACAGCGCAACTGATTCGGACACCATGGACACGTGGGCAGAGGAAAACAATATAGCTCCCTGCCAAAAGATCACCTGCAGTTGAATGCCAAAGGGAGTACAAGCGACTCTATTTAATCACTGTGAACATAATAAAAAATTGGTACAATCTCCCGGGACACCCAACTTCAATTCGGGACATTCCAGGACAAAGAAGTTGCTCAAAACCACGTAGTTTTGTAGATGCATGTATGTTGCTGACACTGACACCGTGACATCTTTTTTTCAAGACCGGGACACGTGCCAGAAATTTCAAATACCAGTAATGAGAAATAGCGCTAACCGTTCACAGAGGCGCGCAACTTAACATCACGGCTCTCGCAGGCAGAACAAGCCGAGCGATGCGTGTCAGTGTCGACCCGACTGGGAGTGCGGCGCTCTCCCTTCCTGCAACGGCCCACTCGCCGCGGCCAAGGGTGAAAATGTTCGAGGAGGCCCGCCGCCACTGCTGCCGCTCAAATCTGGGTCAAGTCAGCGAGGGCGACGGCACTATACCACGCCGCACTCTGTTTACCAACGCACGTGCCCGTCTCTTCCTTCCCACCGGCTTCCTCCTTCCACTTCCCACTGGCGGTTTTCTTTCGCTTTGCCTTGGTCGGCGCTCCCTTCGAGTTGTCCACTTTCTCTCTCTTTCGCTTTCTCACTTTCACTACCCGATCACGAAAAGTGAGAGTGCGCAATTTCTCCCTCCCCCCTCACCACCTCACGTCACCGCACTGATGCTTTCTTCACTTTTTTATATATATATACTGCCAGTCCCTTTGAAACTTTGGTGTTGTGCTTATACTTGTCCCCCTTGCCTGCTTTCCAGGCAGAGGAAGGTGCAAGGGTATCTCATCAGGCGGACGATGCGACGGGACTTCTCAGGAGCCCGGTGGGGTCCGTCTGGTCAACGGCCTGGGAGCGCACGGCGCAGAAGAGAGTCCGTTGGTCATCTGACGACGCGGGGATGTCGGCGCCAGGAAATCCAAGCCACTGAGTAACGGAGGTGGGTGCGTGCGCTTTCGGTAGCTCGCTTATTCCCTGCTTAAGGCACGCCGCTTGTCTTCATATATCCGCAATGTGAACGCAAAAAGAGCGGCTGTCACCTTGCATTAGGGAGGAGATTTGTTTGCGCTTTTACATTTACGCTGAATGTAGAGCCATCGAGCAGAAATGTCCTATAGGATGCACTTACAGCAACCGCCAACTGCCGGGCTTTACATATAGTACCGAAGCCTAAAAGTAGTTCACGTAGTCTAAATTATTATACAGCCATACGGGAGCGCATTTTTGTTTGTTGTCTTTCTGCCTTTAGGAGAAAGAAACGCAATGCGGACGACAAGAGGTCACTTACAGAATACGTGCGTTTTGCTTTAGTGTCAGCGTGTGATTTGTTGTCCTACGTGCCTTTCCCTTCATCATTTTCCGTCGTTTCCCCTATGATCGAGTGGCCGTTGTCATTTAGTTTCTTGATATTACACTTCGTACAGTTCATCCAGCGTATTTTGTGAGAAATATTACGCTCGCGGTTATTATGGTAGCAAAGTTATAGTAGTTCGGTGATGAGGCACCCAAGCTGAGGGATGTAAGAACCAGCATATTTAAATGTAAAATATATGAAACAAGTTGAGTACATGTTGGTTAGTATGAAAAATAATATAGAGAATGTCCGTGTCAATAGACAAGTGAAAGCCCGCTTTTCTTTATTTTCTATTGTATGTTTATACGTTTTCAAAGAAAAAAAGCAATAATAATAAGACATTTCACAAAGTGTGCGGAGAACTTTCGCATTCGTATTTGCCGCTTTTGATGTTAATTGTATATAAAGTAAGACTCGCGTATACAAAGGAAGAGAGTCTTTTGTGTGCATGTGTATGAAGAACTGTCACACTGTACTCGTATGTCGAATGTGACAACCATCAAACTGAAGATTAGACGATTTTTTTTTCTCAATGCGCACCGTAACGCAGCTCGTTTTCAGCTATGCTTGAAGCGCGCATTGAGGGCGATCGGGAAAAAATTGTTCGCATTGCTAATTTCAGATACGCAGCTTATTGCTTGAGCAGGCCGTATGGGAACGCATTTGCGAGTAGTGTAGATGTATACGCAAGACAACAATAATAAAGGACAGTAAAATCAGGCAGCATAACAGTACATAACAGGTGGAATGCAGGGCTCAAAGTGAACAGTTTTAGACGAGTCACAGAACTCTGGGAAGTTTCTCGTCTGTGGGATCACTGCAGTATGATGAAATGTATGAAATCAAAGTCAGGTAGGGTCATTCAAGCGTAAACGTGAGAAAAAGATAAAATGTAATGGCTCATAGCAAGGCACAGGCAAGGAGTGCTGACTTGCAAATTATTCGTGAGTACAGTTCTGCGCGCAGCAGAGCTTTAGGGGAAAAACAGCCACGATAGGATACAGTTACGTTTACAGTCCGACTTGGTAGATTGAAGACTGTCAAAACAATATCCCGCCCACGTCTTCTTCGTACACGAATTTCCAATAAACGCATCATCTTTCAGCACAGGCATCAGGCTGACTCATGACCATTACATTTTTTCTCACGCTCAGTCAAATGCGCTTGGTCGTGCTCTAAGTTATGGGATCCTTTAGCACCAGTTACTACCACGGCTAAGACACATTTTCGTTTGACTGAACACAATGCATGACGATAACAAGTGAAGTATACGAATAGGCTGTGCGTTGACCAGTAGCTATATGTAGATATAGTTACACGAGTCACAAAGAGCAGTAGCTCACAGCGAGACCACGAATCTTTGTGCGCCGTCTTTTGCGCGTTGAGGAAAGTGGCAGTGGCTACGCTTCTAGCTTCTGTAACATGAAGGAAGACGTGAAACAAAAACCTTGTTGGATGTGTGTGAAAGAAGGTGGTATTACGCCGCTGTATCAGTGAGTTCGTTTCAGAGCGAAGTGCATTCGCCTCCGAGTAGCATGCTATGCAGCAGGTCCATAAAAAATAAGGAAGCGAGATTTTCTTTTGCATGAGGAGACTTGGAGGTCGAAGAAACTGTTTTCTAAATGTGAAACCAGTGGCATGGAAAGGTTTTGGGGGAAAGATGAAGTGGTTTTATACATCATGGAAAAGTTACGATGCGCAAGCATGGCCAGTCACCAGCCTTGCGTCTTATCGATAACTGAGGCTATTAATTAAGTTATAGTTTGCACAGAAATACACTTCTACTTGTCAGTCTTTGATAGGTTGAGCACTAGCATCGAAAAATTTCGGTGGCATCCTCTGGTGGCCATCACTCAAGGTGCTATGTCATGAATGGAATTCTGGAGCTTTACGTGCGAATACCACGATTTGATTGTGAGGCACGCCGTAGTGGGGGACTACGGAATAATTCTGACCACTAGGGTATCTTTAACGTACCAACATTGTATGAGACACGGGCGTTTTTGGATTTTGCCCCCATCGAAATGCGGCCGCCGCGGCCGGGATTCGATCCCGTCACCCCGCACGTAGTAACGCAACATCATAGCCGCTATGCCATGCTACTGTACGTGTTGCGAAGACGGCTTTGGAAGCTTCCGGTGTTTCTTGTTAATTTCACAACTCTAATTTTCTAAAATGTGTGAGTTAACGAGCCTTTCGCGACGAAATCGAAACACGCTGTCACTACGGTTCTCATTGGCTGCAATTTGACGTCGCTTCGGCGAAGCACTCAGTGCCCTTGTATCCTATCTGCGACTATTCGAAATCACTTAGCAACGAAACAATTCGTTGTACCACAGCTTATGCTGCGATCAACACGGAAAAAATAAACTTTAAGAATGATGCATAGAACCGGGTGCCACATTATATGGTAACATAGTTGTCTATCGATTCCGACAAAGTCGGCAAAATAGCGCTATGTGAAGCTTAGAACTGATAAATAAAACCACAAGATAAGAATGCACTCAATTAGGAGCCTTTGAAACGGATAGAACCATTTAGTTTGTATTTAAGAAGAATAAAATGTGAAGATTTCACTCATTTTTGACTGGAGGCGCCCTCATTGGCATACTTCACTTAAAAGCTGGGGTGATCAGCTTTTCTCAGCTTTGCTATAGTTCGAGCCGCAGACTGTCATGGACTAGTACATAACAGGTCATACGGGCCTGAGGTCGGGCAAAACTGTAAACAACTATAACTACCTGAGAACAACGTAAGACACATGTACAGCAATAAAGATTAATGTTAAGTATTCAGTTTCTCTTTCTTTATACTAGAAAAGAAACGTTGAAAATCTCAGTGTACTTGGTTAGGAGGAGTATAGATAACACATACTTCGCACACCTCAGCCAACTTCAGTGCCTGCAGAATCAGGCGCTTCGTCTCATGATTTTCAGCCATTTTCTATCCAATTCAACGCCACTTTATTGGAGTTTAAACATTCATCGTATTCATCAGCTCTTTCAGTTTAAGTTAACCATCGTGATATAATATTTATTTAGTATTATTGCACATATAGATGGCTTTGTCATTGAAACTCTTGTAAATACTAACATTACAAGGCACTCTGAACTCGATAATAGTCTTTTACCTAAAGTGCGCCCAAACTATGGTAAGTTCACTACCACATTTGCCGAAACCAAACTGTGGAATTATATTCCACATACCATTAAATCATCACCCACAGAACATATATTCGAGAATCCCCCCCCCCCCCCCCCCCCAAGTTAAGAAATATTTAATGCAACAACTCTCTTCATCCTAACAACTGACTTTTGTGATTGTAATAATAATTGACTTAGCTATAATACTACATGTTATATTACTCCTACTTTTATTCTACTGTAAACTTGCATTGCTTGTTTATTGCAAAAGCTTTCTTTGCATTTTTCCTTGCAAGACTGGAATAATGTTTCTAACTTTGGGGCTCCCTGTGTAGTACTAATTTTGTATACAATTCTTTGTAAAACTGGCAGCGCTGATGAATAAACTTGAACTTGAACACACACTTGAAACCAGCACAGAGAATAGCACCTGTTGAAGATCGAGGGCCTTTTCAGCCCTCGTTCAGTCCCAGTGGCAATGTCGAACGTTTCGTCTAGCTTTTGCTACGTGTTTATCACCGTAGCAAAAAAAAAAAAAAAAGGACACACGCTCTAGCATACATCTACTTGACTCTATATTAGAGATTTGCGTCGTTATTTTCTGTGCGATAAGCAACAACATTGTGGAACTGCGTCAATAAATGCCTCCATTTTGCACTTGACAGAACGTGATCGCGTAGCACCATCTAGCGCTGTAAAACGGCTTTTAAAGAGAGAGAAAAAAGAGAAAGAAAAAAAGGTGAACATTTCTGTTTTGAAACAACCCCTCATGTACATGTTTTTGTAAAACCTAGTAAACAACTTTAAAAGACATCGCTATGTACAGTACTATCCACTCAGAACGCCTGCCTGGTAATAAAGCCAATATAATTGACACGGTTCTACTTCGTCGAGAGAAAAAGAATGACCGATAGGAGGCATAAAGCTGACATTTACGTATTGAGAATTGTCTGCATGCATTCACGCCCTAATTTAAGCGTAATTAGTAAGTAAATACTAATTGTGTGTTCTCTTTAACAGTGGACACTACTGACATTCAGAAAGCGTACAAATCAATGAAAACAGCGCAAGATCTGCTGTGACTGCAGTAGACGGCATATGTCTCATATGACATGTATAATAAGGCACTCCAAGTGCTTCCATCGGTTACCATTGTGGCTAATAGTTTAGCTCCTAGCTCAAAACAGCAGACCGATTTTGTTGTTATCAATTTGCAACTTTTGTCGAAAGAAAGAAAGCCACGTTAGGGCCAGCGTCGCAATTTATGGTGGCGACATTGATTTATTGCTTAATATACATTTTTTCCTTATGTTGTTTTCGGTAGGCATGGACGTAAGGTTACGTGTGAAGCGTTCTTTTTTTTACCAGTTTGATAAGGAAACACTTCGATCATTCTGCAGTAAGTATTATAATACAAGGTTTTAGCGCTAAGCAGTACGAAACACAAACACAAAATGCACGTAAGTTGTGCTGGATTCGACGCTTGTCCTGTGCAATTTGTGTTTGTGTTTCGTATTTCTTAGCGCTGCAAACCATAGGCTCTATAACGTAAAGCTATTCCAAACCTTTCTATTCCAATTCTGCAATCAGCCCTTCACGATTGGTTACAAAATTTTCAGGCCACCCCCACTTAACCTGTCTGTCACGCGACGTCACGAAAACCGCGAAAGCGCCCCGTGAGATATGATATGTGCACACTAATTATGCATGGTTAGGTCGAACAAAAGAAAAAAAAAATATTTCTGATTCGATACTTCTTTGTCAACAGCCATCTGATGTTGGTCAAAAGTTTTCGGATTGCGCCCACTTCGCCTGTCTGTCACGCGACGTCATAAAATTGCGAAAACTGACTGCGTCGAAGTGACGTGTACGCGTTAAAGATGCATTAATAGGCCGAACAAAAGTTATTTTTTTTTTCTGAATAGCCGGACACTGCCTTGATCCGAAAGAAATAGAAGATGGCTGCGCGCCGATCGCTCAGGTACTGCCTACTCGCACATGCCGTAGAGCATGGATTTATTTGCGTATAATAAAACAATAAACCTTTTTGCTTGGCAGTATAACGTTAGCGAACCCTTTAAGCACGTATAAGCACGTATCACTTTGCCAACCCTTCTTTTCGGAGGATCCATTTTAGCAGCATTCTTAACTTTCCGTTGCATGCCGCCGCGATTTTCAACCGGCCACTGCAAGAAAAGTAAGGGGTAGCGGACCAATGGCACACACCGGCACCACCCTCCTCGTCCAGTTATTTATTTTCACTGCACTGGCTCGGCCTCATCGATACCCTCTCCACTTGAGGATGCTCCTCGCCTCTTGTCAGCGATTATATAAGAAAAACCGCTCAATGTATAGGCAATGGGATTCGTATTTAAAGCAAACAAATGTGACCTCCTACAAACGAAGAGAGCGTTTGATTGGGCTGTTCAGTCAATGCTGCGGGTCACCGCCCAGTGCTTGCGTCGGCGGTTACGCAAATTTGGCGTCAGGAGATTGAAATAAAACAGATTGCAAGAGTTTTACGTTACAGCGCCCCATGTTTCATAATAACTAACCAGCCTTTCAGCAGTAGTTGCACTAGTATGTGCGCGATGCAAATGCAATCCATAGCATGCAAACAACATTGGTTACCCCCGATCGACTGATATTCATCCTTTCTTTTTTTTCTTTCGGGCAAGTGAGACTTTAGAGCCATCATTTAAATATTTAATCCCGCTCTCCCTCTCTGGCAGTTTTCCGGCACACTACACACCGATATTCATTACGTGAGTGATACTTACTGTTGGGCAGCCATCTTGCTCCGTCTCTGACGGCGGGCCTTCTTTTGGAGCTGCGGCTCTGCCGTCTGTCGCTGGGTGACAAATTAGGCGCCGCAACTCTGCGAGCACGCGCTGAACGTACTCGCGACGTTCGCTGACTCCGCAGAAATTGACGAAGACGACGTGAAGCGTGCCCCGTGGGCGCTGGGTGCCGCTTTGTCTGGAAAGAGCGTAACGCCCTCCCGTTCAGGCATGCATCCCGACCTTCGCTTGAGCGATGGGACGGCCCTTCGTTTATCGAACACGACAAAATTGCGGAAAGCTGGCCTTCTTCTATGAAGCCAGGAGCTGCGCTGCGCGCAAAGTAAGAAAAAAAAAAAGTCTCTGTTCTTTACGGGTTCCACGCTTCGCGCTCCAGCGACTCTAGCGACGACCTCGACGAGAGTGTGGTACTAGTATTTTCCCGCGGAGACGCGTATGTCTTTGTCTGTGCGTATGCGTGTGGACGTGACATTTCTTGGCGGGCTTCTAGTGGCCCAGGGTGGAATTAATGGGACACGTCGATTAGAGACAAGGCCGTCGTTGTGGCGAGGCTTACAATTGCGCAATTCGCGGGCGATCACTGTGAAAACAGCTCGATATGAGGAAAACCTCCAGCCGCTACTGCGACCAGGTTGTCTGCGTTGCTTATATGCTATGCTATGCGATGCTGTACTATTCTACGCTACGCTACGCTACGCTATGCTATGCTATACTATACTATATGGGTTCTCCTAGAATTCTTAGTTCTTACCGTTCTCTGGCGGTCAACCGAAAATAGCTTTTATAACTAAGCCGCGGATTCAATCATTTGTGACGCTAATTCTATAGCAATACCCGTACCTGTGCGTGTTCAAACGAGAAGACGGATCCTGCAAGGGTAAAACGAAAATCCACGAGAGAGGGCGCTGTAGATGCATTGCTCGGTTGTGGGGGTTCATAGTGTTTTTTTTTTATTTATTGTTTTACCTAGGTAGGACATTAGGTAGTATAATAGCAAGAGCTTGGTGGCGCAACCCACCGCCCCGTTCCAAAGGGGACGCTCATAACATCCATCCATTCATCCATCCATCGGTAAGAGGCAATAGGAAGATTGGTGGAAGAAAAGTAGGGAAACGACAAAAAAGCAAGCTTCGCAGTAGGGGGCCAGAAAATGTGGTTGTGGGAGTTCATAGTGCTTCTTTTTTTCTTTTTTTAACTTAGGTAGGACGTTAGGCAGCATAATAGCAAGAGCTTGGCGCAACCCACCGCTTCATTTCAAAGGGGACGCTCATAACATTCATTCATCCATCCGATGCAGGCACAGCAAGACACTCATTTGAGTTCTCTGTGCCCAGATTAAGCTAATGAGTTCCGCGGAGATCTGAGCGAGAAAGGGAGGTTCATGAAACGAGTTGAGGTATTCCTGCTTTGCCTTTCATGCGATACTCGCAAGAGGCAAAGGGGTCTTCTCTCGAAAGCCGTATCTGAAGACACATAGGCGTGAGAGCGCGTGCGTGCTTTAGATAGGCAATTATCTCGTAAAAGAGAGAGGGAAAAATAGAGATAGAATGCGGCGATGGAGGCGACTACACTCGACCTAGATTATCGCACGAATTTCGTTTAACTATAGTTAATCGAAACGGTAGAACGTGCAGCGGTAGTCGGAACAAAGAGGGGCTTGGTTAAAACGGAAGGTGGCATAGAGGGGATATCCGCTGTTCTATTCTCGGTGTATCTAATTTCACAGTTTTGACAGCAGGACACAGAAAAAGTCGAAGCAATGGCCAGCTTTTCAATATACCGGGTGTCCTTGAAAAGCGTTTGAAATTACCTAAACATAGGAAAAGCTGTTCAAGTGATTTCCTCTGGATTACTTTTACCACAGAAGCACACATCTGAAAATGACTCAGTTTAGTAATTAGTTAAAAAAATTGCTGTGGCTTAGCTAAGGTTAAGCCCAGGATGCGAAGCATACTAGAGTAGAAGTACTCCCAGATACACTCGCAACTTCATCCTTTACCTCGGACTCTGTGGAGGAACGCTGCTGTTTAGCCGCGTACTGTGCACGTCGCTTGGCAAGCCGAACTTCTCGTTCTTCGGCCGTTTCCGTGGCTCTTTGTAACTTGCGCTTTGCGGTCTGACGAACGGCCCTTTCCTTTCCCGCCATCGCGCTATACAACTGGCCTCGACGAGAGCGCGCCGCTCTTTTATACAGCTGTTATGACGCCAGTGCCCTAGCGGGAGGAACGGGAGTTAGGCCGCAGCACCGGCTGTGCGACCGCAGGCGAGCGCAAGAGTTGAGCCCGGCTTGCAGCTGTTGTGACGTCAGTGCCCTAGCGGGAGGAGCGGGAGTTAGGCCGCAGTACCATCTGTGCGACCGCAGGCGAGCGCACGAGCTGAGACCCGGCTATGTAGCTACGCGGCCGCAAGCGAGCGCACGAGTTGAGCCTCCGCTTTTGCAGCTGTTATGACGTCATATGGTAGCTACGCGGCCACGCGCGGCGCAGCAGGGAAGAGCGTGGTTGTGCGGCTAGTATGCTTCGCATAAAAATATGTTCATTAGACTAATTATCTTTTTAACCGATAGCGAGCGTCTTTTTCATGCCCTAATATCGCTCGCTTCATGCTTTTTGATGACGAGTCGCGAGCAGTGACGTCACTCATGGCAGGGCATGACAGTTGCGTTCTTCGACTGCTCCCTTGAACTTTTTGGTTGGATGCGTGCAGATTAGTTAGGAACCTGCAAAAGGGTTTGCACGGACAAAATTTGCTGGACGAAATGCTCTGGCTTCGACAAACCGCGCCAGGCTCTCCAGTGTGCCGTGAGTAGACTGGACAATCGGCCTTTTTACCAGAGCGAAGGTCATGGGCGCCTGGCCTCACAGCACCTCAGCCCAGAAAGCCACACAGACTGTACTGCAGTATACGCGAAGGTGGCAAACTAGAACGCCCGTCTGTAGGTACTTTGCACCTTGCTTAGTGCACGGGACTGACATAGACTCATGGCTATTTCACTCCCCCATCCCCTTCATGAATAATGTCTAGTTGAGCTTACCGCCTTTCTTCATCTCTCTCTCTCTCTCTCTGCCATCACACTCCCTGTGCTCCATAAAACGCGCAAGCTATACATAATGTACGTCGTAGTACAGGGCGTCGGATTAATTTTGGCTTCTCGAGATTCTCTTGCGGGCACAGAAGTAACAGCGCACGGGTATTTTCACATTCTGTATAGTTTAAATGCGGCCCATCACCAGCCGTGAATTCAACCCACAAACTCGCTCCGAGCTGTGGACGCTACAGCGGCGGGTTGAAGATATACACTGCTTTTTCTTCTTCTTTTAGTGGAACAGTTACAAAAAAAAAAGAAGCCCGCAAAATCTACTAGAACCACATCACTACAGTTTATTTATCTGCCCCAGGCGGACATCATTTGCAAAAAAAAAAAATTGTAACAATCCACTAAATAATTAAAATAATTACATTTATCACCTTCTTATAAACTTTACGGCACACGTTCATGTTATAAATCTTAGGGGGAATCGTCATAAAAGTCCAGTTTCGTAATTCTGCATTTCATAACGTCCATTGTAGACCGGAATAACTTACGTCAAATTATTCCTTCAATTTACCCGATTACGCAGGCATAACCTTGAAGCGCGCCTCGTAGCTAGTGCAACTCGCCTGTGACGTAGTTTAGCGGCATAAAATGAAGCTTGGCTGTACGGCGTCATAAAGGATTTCGTTTCGCCCCTGCTGCTAAAGTTACTATGCGTACATTGGGTGTTGAGCACAATGTCAATCAGAATAAGATCCCTGTAAAAGCGTGACGATCGAATAAGATCTCCACGCTTTTTACAGGGACAGGACAGAGAACCCCGCTTCGCAGTTCCGCGGGCGTAATCAGGCAAATTGGACGAATAATTTAACTCCATTAATTTCGGTCTAGAGATCGCAGGGAGAGGCCTTAGTCCTGGAGTGGTCATGAAAATAGGCTGTTGCTGCTGGTGCTGGTGCTGCTGCTGATGATTTAGGCCTAAGTGTCTATTTGAAGTTATAGAAACGCTGAATTAGACTTCTATGACGATTTCCCTCTACTTTTAAATATAAACATATGCAGTAAGGTTGGTAACTAGGATGTTAATAGAGTTAGTTTCATTAGTAGATGAATTGCTTTTGCTTTTCCTGCGAATCTGCCTCGGCAGATAGTTCGTCTGTAGTACACGTAATTTGAGTAACGTCTCTAGGCTTACCTTAAAAAAAAAAGAATAAGTTCGAAATAAAAAGAAATATCCGAGGACACCTAAGCACTTCTTATGAGCAATGTATGCGAAAGCTTTAATTTCCAGTTGGAACGCCGTTGAGCGGTCCTTCGAGTTTTGCACTGCGAGTAATGTATCACATGCAGCGGTACGTGCTGCCCGAGCCAGCAAGCACCAGCGGCCTGCGGTGCCAACACGGCATGCCACCGACGTACTGCGTGACGAGAAACCGAGGAAGCAGCAACGGCCACCAAGGCTGGCAGGCGATTGCAGTTTACGTGCTGCCTGAGCCAACAAGCAAAACAGCTTGCGGTGCTGGCTCGGGCACTGCGCGCCTGCTTCCGAGAGCGAGAGCGAGGGTGACGTGGCGTCGCGGCGATGCCCTCTTCCCTCGCGCAACATCTGGCGCTAACGCAGCACTAGGTGTTCCCTTTCCCGCGCTCTGCTTCATCGAGGCGCGCTTGTGACGTCGCTTCGCAGCCAATGGGATTTTGTCGAGGCGCTTCTCGTGATGTGGTGTCGCAGCCAATGGTACTTTGCGTGCCGTTTCGCTGCTACAGACCGCAGACGCCGGCGTTTTTGCTCAATGGGTCGTTCGACGCTTTCGCAATAAGAAAAAAATTACGCAAGCACTGCTATAGTAGACGCCACCGGAAGATTACAACTACCTTATGAATGTTTGCCTTCGGACGCCCACGAACTGTGCTTGTCCGCTGCTTGCTCATGCGTTTTTTGGTTATTTCGTTGCCGCAACTTCTTTAAGAAATCGACTTATGTGTGTGCCAACGGCAAGTCTTCAAACAATGTTCATTGCAACACTTGCCTATACTACGCATTAATTGCGACTGCGCTCTGAACAAAGCCTTAACGCGTGAGAGGGGCTTCGCGAGTATATAGCTTTAAATAAAAAGCTTGTCGAGAAGCAAGGAGACGAAGAGAATTCGGACGTATCATTGGGCGAGGAATGCATAACAAGCAGCTCAGATAAACGAAATTCATGGCGGAGCTCTCGCTTTCTAGCGAAAAACGGAGGAAGGATATCTTAAAAGTTGGGAGTGGAGAAGCATTCAAAAACTTAAAATATAAAGGAAGCTGTTTCATGCATACGTGAGAGAGAGGAAGAGAGATAGATAGATAGATAGAGAAATAGTGCGGGAGAGTGAAATATATGAATTAAAAAGAAAACGAAACCCATTTATGCGATAAAAATAACTGACTCTGAACGCATGGAATGGCGTCACAGGTGTGTGCCAAGGAAGTAGGACGCCCAGGCAAATAGCACGCCTTCCCCGCCAGTCTGGCACAAGCGTGCAAACTGCAGGTGTCCGCGCGACGATCCCTGCCTCTCGTGTTTGCTCAGCGCCGAATCGCCTACGTTCTCAAGCGGCATGGCGCCAGTATGACGAAAGCACTTCAAGCCTCGCGCGCCATAGCGAAAGGAAGCCTCGGCGACGCCGATGCGATGGGAACCCTCGTCTTCGGACCGCACACTTGTCTTTCGAGCTGCCTTTCCCCGCCTCGGAGTCCCCGTCGACGCGGTGTATTCGTCGCAGCCTCCAAGGCCCTCGGGGAGAAAAAAATCGCTCCCTCGAAATAACAGCCCCAACACCGACCTCGCGGGCTTGGCACGGCACCGGAGCAGGCTGCCTGCCGCGCAACCTTTAGAGACACGTGCCTTTGCCTAACTCATTTGTCAGCTGAAACCGGTGAGTTATTTGTAATCGCATTCAAAGTAGTAGTTGGACGACATGCTGCAGTTGTTGCCGAACATTCTACAGCATTGTGTTTTTGGGGGGAGGACCCGCCACAGTGGCTTATCAGTGAGTTCTAGATTAGGAGGACGCAATTGTTTGGGGACCCCTAGTGCTTGGGGCCCCAAACGCTTTCGTCCCCGTGATGTAAAACTGTCTATTGGCTTCATGCGCTTTGCTTCCGAGCATGGTGCCGCGGGTTCGAATCCGGGCCGCGTCGGTTGCATTCAGATGGGGGCGGGACGCGTAAACGCTCGCGTACTTCGATTGAAGTGACGTTAAAGAACTTGAGGTTGTTGAAATTCATCCGGAGGCACCCGCTATACGAAGTCCGTCATAACCGGCGTGTTTCTTTGGAGCGTTAAGCCCGCATAATTCATACTTCTTTTTAGCTTACTGTTGGGAATGCAGCTAGATCAATGTGACATCACCGAGGAAAGCGATCGCACACTTCGCTATATATGTTTAGCTTGCATGTGACGCCATGCACGCTAATTGGTGAGCTGTTTAGAGGGACTACTATATATCGGATAAGGGGATCGCCGAAAACTGCGCAGCTTTGCGCCGTGATAGTCGTGCGGCAACGTCAGAGCCAGCCACCTTTGTTTCTGCCGATCTTGGTAACGGCGTACGTTTCATCCTAATCCTGCACGATTAGTGTGATAACGTATCGTCGCAGCAGTAACCAATGACTTGTTATAGACGTTTGCTCAAGAGATCAACAATGTAAAGGATGACAAAGCCGTTTAGCGAAACGTAGATACGAATTTCTGATTTAGAGTAACTTGATTCCTCCGCATTATGACAAAGTTGCGCGATTTCCATTCTCATGTCCCAGCGTCCCGAGCTTTCGACATTCTGATCAATATGCAGCATGGGAAGTGCTCAGGTCGGTTATCAGCAAGAAACATACCGTTATTGTTTCGGCTGGCAGGGCTGCCATGCAGGAAGAAAATGGTTCCCCTGAAAGTGAGCACGTCGAGAACGGTGCCAATTATGGATGTCAATGCGTGACAGTCGCGTAAAGAAATAATAATAATAATAATAATAATAATAATAATAATAATAATAATAATAATAATAATAATAATAATAATAATAATAATAATAATAATAATAATAATCTTTATTACAAATAATCAAATTGTACATATAATTTTGCTAGGTCTGCCGAAGCCTTCTGTGGGCTTGTATGGCAGAAACCTGGCAGTCAGGGCAATGCATTATGTACCTTATTACATCCAAACCAAATGTCAAAAAAAAAAAAAAATAGAAAAAAAACGTATCACAGGTTTTTCAGGTAAACATGCCTAGTAAACAACACTTAATGTTCAAATGAAAACACCTAGCACTCAACAACCATTAAAATTGAGTAAGCAAAGCACAATATGTAAACAAACTTACAACCTATCGAGAACGAAAAAAGAAAAAAAAATCGTGAAAACAGCGGGAACAGTCCGACATTCATTTCGGTAAAGATCACACTACAACAACAGAGACTTTATACATGTGAAATCTATTCTATCATTGCCTTGAGGGCCTTTTTTAATCCTGACAAGGTTGTCTGATCCAGTACAGCACTGGGAAGGTTATTAAACAGGTGGGGGATATAGTACCTTCTTTGTCCTTTTCCATAACGAGTTCTTGTCCGAGGAACTACATATCTGGGATGACTACGCAAAGCAACACTTTTATGGACAGGTTCTCGGAAAGTATTGCTCCAGAAATAACGCATCACAATCGTTGAACGAAACAGACTCGAAATCGGGCATTTCTAAATCTCGAAATAAGTTATCTGTGGTTTGGTTGTACGCGACACTTTTTAGTATGCTTTTTAATAGGTTGTCAATTTTATGTTTCCAAAATCCGCTGCAATTAAAAAAACAGGGAATGCCGTACCTTATATGCGAGTAGCCTAAAGCATGCACTATCACTTTTTTAATCTTTGTAGGTGCATAACTTTTTATACGGTAAAGGACACATGCAACATTACGTAATCGCGCACAAATTTGAGCCATTTGAATATTCCATGATAAGTCAGTCTCAAAGTATACTTCAAGGTACTTGACACTATCCGCATATTGTACTGGGGCACAAACACAGTCTAAGCAATCATAACCATGAAGAAAAACATGTTGACTTGTTACTAGAGCCTTTAACGGATTTCTAAAACATACTAATCGAGTTTTCCTAGCACTTACTTTTATACGGTTTCTTTTAAACCAGTTCACCACATTTTTTATGTCGCTTTGAAGTAAAGCGACAGCTGCTTCGTACTGCATGTGTTTAGATACAAGTAACGTATCATCTGCATACTGGAAAATCGTACATGAAGTTGTTACCTGTGCCAAGTCACAAACGTACAAATTAAGAAGAAGCGGAGACAAAACGGAACCCTGTGGAACCCCTGCGCTAAGAAACCGCAAAGAACTCTTTTGGTCGCCAATACATACGATCTGGGAACGATTTAATAGGTAGTTTTGTATAAATGCATGGAAATGCCCCCGAAAACCATAATTATGTAGTTTAGCACATAGAATACTGTGGCTTACCGAATCGAAAGCCTTTGATATATCTAAAAAAAGCCCACAGGCTACCTGGTTAAGTTCAAATGTTTGATATAGAAGATCCGACAGTTCTTCAAAAAGCGCATGCGTGCTTCTACCAGACACGAAGCCATATTGGGAAGTTGATAAGATGGTATGTTTTAAAACGAACCCCTCAATCGTTTCAAGCACGTGTCTTTCCAACAGTTGCGCTAAGAAAGGAAGAACAGAGATGGGGCGATAGTTCTCTGGCGTCGAAGCATCTCCGCCTTTAAATATCGGTATCACACGGGCTCTTTTTAGTGCATCTGGTATTATGCAAGTATCAAGGATTCTATTAAAGATAAAAAGAAGCGGATCGGCCAGAACTCTGACGTTGCGACATATGTCTCCTGCTGTTATGCCATCAAGTCCGACAGCACGGCTTTTTCTAGATCGATGCAACAATCGATACAAATCTTGTTTATTTATTGGTGGAAGAAATGCCGAATCTAGTATTGAACGAAGACCACCATTGAGACCAATGGGATCATTATGTCCATCATTATCAGCGCAAACCGAAGAAAAGAAATCATTGAAGCTGTCCGCCAGATTTTGATTGATAGATCCGAATTTTTTTGTTAACGGGTCCAAATGCGTACCTGCATAAGAGCCTCTAAGCTCATTTACCGCGGACCACATTTTAGCGGGTTTATAACGCGAGGAAAAAAATTTATTACGATAGTAGTTCCTCTTAGAACAGCGCATCAATGCTGTAACTTTGTTCCGGGCTTCTCGATAGAGACATTTTAGTGTTGCGTCATTAGGGTGCTGTCGACCCCGCTTCCACAAGTTTTCCTTTTCTTCAGTAGCTTTTATTATGCGATTGCTCAGCCAGTATAGGTGTGGTCTTCGTTTTCGAACCAAGACTTTTTCTACATGCCTTCTTTAAATCGGAAATCACCGCTATAAAATTATTATATACACTGTTCGGACAGCTATTCGTTAGCATTGCGTTCCAGTCATACTGGGAAACTAGTCGGTCGAAATTAAAGCAATCAAATATTTCAATATATTGGGATTCTTTGCTTTGGGATTGCTGGGAACTTGGGAATGAAAGCTGGCATCCTATAAAATAGTGGTCTGCCACCTTTTTCGTCACTCGGACGGAACTGATATTAGAAAAATCTATTGAACGGACCATCACATGGTCAATACAGGAAGTCACAACACGAGACAAAAGAAGCTCCTCTCGTGTAGCCTCGTTAATAACCGATTCAATGCCATAGTCAGCTAAGATGTTCAAGTAATTGGTGGCCATGGCTTTCTCCAAGTTTAAAATGTCTATGTTAATGTCTCTAACGAGGCAAACGTTCGAATTAGGAGGTAGACAACCGAGATTTTGCTTCAGTTCATTCAAAAATGTTTGCACATGTTCGGAGGGGGGACGATAAATCGCAGCTAACAACAAAGCCACATTAGAATTTTCCAAGCGGAAGGCGAGGCTTTCCGCCCCCGTAAAAGTAAACGTCGTAGTTGTAGTTACCCATTTAGACTTGATGAATACTGCTATTCCACCACCTCTCCTGGCCGTTCTCGTAAAAAAGTATTCTTGGTAATTCGGTAGACGAAACTGCGACAACATATCATCTTGAACATTTATCTCCGAGAGTACAAATGCATCCACTAAGGCCATGACGTCAGCAACATCGACAAGAAACTGATCCCAGTATTTTCTTATGCTTCTTATGTTTATGTGAACGACTGAAAAAGAAGGCCTGCCACAGTCTTCGAAAATAGATCCCAAAGAACCGAAGTCTGGGAGAGAAGTATAGTTTATCGCCATGAGTTTAAAGCATCTTATCGATGTCTGTGACCGAGGCAATCCTGATGACAGGGCCTCCGTCTTCCTTTCGTGCAAAGATCTTTGCATTCCTTACCCAGACAAACTTATAACTGTTTTGTTTGCCTTTAGACCGAGTTTTCCAAAAAAGTTCCTTAGTAGCTTGGGTGAGGTTTTCATTGAGATACATAGCAGGTACATTTTTCGTCTGTGCCAAGGCACGAAGTTTGCCACGAGCAGCCAGCCAAGTGTCCCGCGAAAATGGGGACGAGAATCTAATGAGCACGATAGGCGTTTTATCTTTTCTGGCATGTAAACGGTGGATCGCAACTATGTCGCGGGGTTCAAAATCTATTTCTAGCTTCTGTGCGAGATCCGCGATAGCAGCTCGTAAGTTTTCTCCCGATGAAAATGGAAGCCCGTGTAGCTCAAGGTTCGATAGTCTGTTATACTGCTCACAGCCATTAATATCAGCCCGCAACTGAACAATCTCAGTGGATTGGGTATTCACCGTTTCCGTCAGTGCCACAACTTGAGTTTCTAGGCTTTTCAAGGCCGAATCAGACTTTTTTGTCTGTATCGCAACAGTGTCATAGGCCGAAGACAGAAACTGTACAGAGTTTTGCAGCTCAACTACAGTCTCTTTCACTGATAGCACTTCATCTATTTTTGGTTTAAGAGCTAGGAGCTCGTCGAGCTTTTCTCGGAGAGGCAAAAGAACAACCATTATGTCCTTAATACCCCTTAGTTCTTCTCTGAAAGCAATTAATTCCTTTGCGAAAGAGCCAGGATCATCAGCCACTGCAGTTACTTGAGGATTAGCGGCTGTCGTCGAGCCGGTCGAAATGCCGTCGTCGAGCGGTCGAGCTGTCGTCGAGCGGTCGAATAATAATAATAATAATAATAATAATAATAATAATAATAATAATAATAATAATAATAATAATAATAATAAACGGATCAGGAGCTGCTCACCATATGTCATTTACATCTCGCATAACTAGCGAACTTTCTACCGATAATTTACATTTGTAATTCGAACGGGATAATGGTAATATCTGTGTTTGGCATCCGATAGTCACAGGTCATTGCCTTTAGCACTTCGTGTCTTCTGTAGACGCTCATGCATGTAGGCCCAACCGCTTACAGGTCGTCCTGTCCGCTGAAGTTGTTGACGTGGCGAACATTCATTATTTCTTTGCTACCGGGGTGGTCTAGAATGACCATAGCTTTGTGCACCGCAACACCTATACGATGATCCTTTGAGTTCTTTTGATCTTGTTTCTTTTCTTTGAGAATTAAATGCCACCGAAAACACTTCTAGTTGTTGCGACAACGACGGCGAAGACACGACGATAACGACGCTGTAACTACAACGATGACGAAGGCGACGGTAGAATGGCAATGACGTTCTCGAATCGATGGGCAATGTAGTATAAGACAATTTGCGGAGTCTGCACGTAAGTGTTCAGGCAGAAAAGGCAAGCTGTTGAAGAGAATGGTGGTCCATAAATACATAAGTATCAGTAACAAATCTAAGGAAGCCTCGACACTCGCGCAAATAATATACAGAAATGGTGATGCGTGATACAAATCGTGATACAAACTACGTATGCTGGAAAACATAAATAAGCGAACAAGCAAATGAAAACATGAATTGTTCTTTGGCCTAGTGTACGTATGCATGTGCTAGCGTGCGCGTGCTTTCATTTTCTTGCCTCCTCATGTCATTCTAATAATGCATTTGACAATAAAATGTACGTGGGAGAGGCCGGCGGCAAAAGTTTCTAACATTGTCAATGTCACCAAATAAATCTACTGATTTATAGTTTATTATTAAGATCACGACAATGGCAGCGGTGAGAAAGAGTACAACACGACCGCTAACCTATACATGCGAGGGATAGAATACTTAGAGGACGGAAGAGAATCTTTCCGGAGATTTATATTGCCAAAGCAACGCGATGGTGCTCGATACCCACGACGTGTGCCACAGAACTCGCCCTCGCCAGCCGCCCCCTTCACTGCATTATCATAAATAGGCTTAACAGCGATCACTGCGAAAGTCTACGTACTGCCAATGCAGCTTGTATTTTCTTTCTTGGTCCCTTCTTGCTCGTAAAAGCGAAAGCTTCGGTGTCTTTAGTTGTCCACATACTACTGCACGAGAAGAACAACTAACGCTCTGCGATCCTTCATCATAAGTAAGCTGTTGACGATATGGACAGAGAAAAAACCGCGTTCATCACACCTGATGGCCTAACCAATCTAAAGTAATGCCGTTTGGATTATGCAAAGCCCCTGCCACCTTTGAGCGTATGATGGACTCCTTGCTCCGAGGTTTGAAGTGGTCCACGTGCCTCTGCTACCTCGACGACGTCATCGTCTTCTCGCCCACGTTCGACACTCACCTTAAGCGTCTAACAGCTATACTTGAAGTATTTCGAAAGGCGAAGCTGCAACTTAACTCACCCAAATGTCGTTTCGGCCGCCGCCAAATTACTCTTCTGGGCCACCTTGTTGACGCTTCCGGAGTACAGCCTGATCCCGACAAAACTCGCGCTGTCCGAGACTTTCCGGTTCCGAAGACAGCCGCAGACGTTCGAAGTTTTGTAGGGCTATGCTCGTACTTTCGTCGTTTTGTTCAAAATTTTGCGGCAATTGCTAGACCCCTCACTAATCTTTTGAAGAAAGGCTTACAATTCTCGTGGGGTTCTGCAGAAGCCGCCGCCTTCTCTCGTCTCGTCACTCTTCTCACCTCACCACCCATTCTCGCCCACTTCGACCCTGATGCCCCTACAGAATTGCGCACAGATGCCAGCGGTCATGGCGTAGGTGCCGTCTTAGCCAAGCGTCAGCGTGGCAAGGATCGCGTTATTGCTTATGCGAGCCGCCTCCTAGCACCATCGGAGCGCAACTATTCCATTACGGAACGAGAATGCCTTGCTGTAGTCTGCGCGGTTGTGAAGTTCCGTCCCTTACCTTTACGGTCGCCCTTTTTCCGTAGTCACTGACCATCATACTCTCTGCTGGCTCTCATCGCTAAAAGATCTACAGGCCGGCTTGGTCGATGGACTTTAAGGCTACAAGAATTTTCATATTCTGTGGTCTACAAGTCTGGCCGCCTGCACCAAGACGCTGACAGCTTGTCGCGTTACCCTGTTGACGACCCTGACTCCTCCAATATTACCAGTGCTGCTTGCGTATTCTCTGTGTCGCAGCTGCTTCATTTCGCCGACGAGCAACGTCGTGACGCCTACAAGCAACGCTACGACCTCCGTCACCGTGATGTCCATTTTGTGCCTGGCTCCCTCGTGTTGCTTTGGTCACCATCGCGTAAAGTTGGCCTTTGTGAAAAACTGCTTTCCTGCTACACAGGCCCATATCGCGTGCTCCGCCAAGTGACCGATGTCACCTAAGAAATCGTTCTAGCCACGCCCACTATGTCCTCCGCTGTGACAACCAGTGACACTCTCCACATCGCCCGACTCAAACCTTACAACTTTCCACGCGCCTTAGATATTTAACAGCACCGTGACGGCGCTTTTGCCGCCGGGGGGTAGTATTACGATATCGTCGAGCGATGCTCAAGGGACGAGCCGCCGCGAGAACGACGACGAAGTGGGTCTGTGCCCTTGGCGCGAGCGAGTGTCGGCCTGGTGGTCTGGCTCCAGTGTAAATAGCCTGTGTATAGCCTCTGTCATCTGTGTCTTTCCACACGTAACAATATCATGCAAAATCGTAATATTCACGCACATACTGATAACCTGGACAGTTAAACACTCAGTTACAAAATGCGTAGAACACGAAATAACGACAGCGCACAATATATAGCGGGCGGTAACAGGAAATAACACTGCGGTCCGCTGTTACAGAGGACACATTAACACCTACGATCATATTTTTTTTTTAATTTTTGCTTCGTCTCTGGCAAACGCAAATCGCACGGCCTTACAGCAGGTGACACTTGCTTGGGGGCGCTGGCAACTTTGTGCACACCTGTTCGTTCTGTTGACATAACTTAAGCCGGTGCATTCGGCTGTAGCGCCAGCAGGGTGAAGGCTCCACGTTAGACTGTTTGGTTTAACAGTAGACGGCACTGTACAGCTAATGACTCCTCAGTGTCCACGGGGTTCGTATACAGGCTCAAGTGCCGCAGCCTTTGTCCAGACCCGACTCTTGTAGTGAACAAGCTCACTTCAAGTATGCCCTATCGCAGTTACCGTATCAGCTCGTGTCTTATATTTTCGCAGTTTATCCAAATGCACAAAAAGAAAGAAAAACGATGCAAGCGGAAGAGATAAGGCGTCGGTGGGCTGCGGGAACACGGGTTCAGGGCATGCGATTCGATAAGCACTTGCTTTGCAGTCCAAACGCGCTGGGGAATCGCGGCTCCTGTTTCCGCGCAATCGTCTTATCCCAGGGCCTCTTCTGAGGGTTGGAGATGTCGGGCGGTCTTTCTAGCGTCTCGTAAGTTCACAGCTAGAGCGTGAGTGCCATCTGCTTCGCCCTGCAGAAAGGTAATGGTCTTCACTGCAGAACGCTTTCTGTAAATATATACGTTACCCACGCGTAATTGCTGCGCAAGTGTAATAACAATGCGACTTTAGTTCACAAAGAGAATGCCGCTATAGCGTCGCTTCTATACCTTACTCATTGTTGTTCAGAACAGACTTGTGACATTTTTTTGTGGACGTGGTCAATGAGGACCTGAGAACTTCAATTGTTGTATAGCGGGAATCAAATTGGTATAAACCCTTAAATTGTACGGATTTCGAGTCGCTAACAGCCTGAGGATTATTACTCATATTCTCATAACGGGAACCACACTTAGTGCGAAGGGTGCTCCCATCCCATAAATGCCGACGAGAAGCTACAAGCGCTCCGGAGGGGGTGCTTTAACTGTTACGGTTCACGAATGGCTGCGTAACCTTAGTCGACGTGCAATACGAGAGCAGCTTTGACTCGTTTGTTATCGTTGCTTCGACCGGAAAGACCGCGGAGCTATTACCGGCGTAGAACGTAACACTGTGTGCACGTTCTACGTAAGTAAAAGCTTCTCTTCTGCCGGTGTATGCGCGCAGTGGCGGGAGGCGCAGACAAGATGGCACCCAGCGTGGAAGCGCAAGCTTCGAGCGGGCCCTGCGAGTCCCTTCCGCCGCTCGTGGTGGTGATCGGCGCCGGGAGCAGCGGACTGCCCACCGTCAAGTCGTGCCTCGAGGAAGGGCTCCGCGTCGTTTGCCTGGAGCGCACGGACGGCGTGGGCGGCCTGTGGCGCTACACCGACGAGCCCGTGGAAGGGTGCGGCAGCGTGGCGCGCAACACGATGCTCAACAGCTCCAAGGAGTTCTCGGCCTACAGCGACTTCCCGCCGCACGCCGACAGCCCAAATTTCATGCACCACTCCGGCATGCTGGAATACCTCACGTAAGCGAGCTCGACTGGCTCCGTTACCCGATTCACTTTCCAGTTTTCTCCCGAGTGGTTGCATTCCCGTTTTCTTTTTTTTTTTTCAACGTATATTTACCTGCCGCCGCTGGAGTGCGTCGTGTCGACGAGGAAGAATGGGACGGGAGATTACGTTCTCGGACGAAAATTTGGTTTGTTGTTCATAAGAACGGGGGAGTCCCTGCGTATGCAAACGAGGTGCAGATGTAATAAGTACCGCAACCACTTTAGGTGCCTCTGTAGCTCTCATAACGCGCTGTTTCTGCCCATGGATTCATATTTGTAACCAACCCACTCCTGTCCTGTTTCACGGGCTGCACGCCGAAACCGCGCGACAATTCAAACATCCCGAGCAGCCCGCGCACAGAGAACATTTGGAGCCGTTTGCAACCGGCCGGAAACTTTTGCGTGAAATGACACAATATGACCCGGTTAGTAGTATTTATTCTTTTCTCCCCTTTCCGTTATCGATTTAGCACTCGCGGCTGTGCAAGCAAAAGGGCACGTTTTGAGAGAAGGCCGGCAACAGCTTTTTTTTCTTCTGTTCCCGTTCTTTCCTTCAAATCGCTCACCAGCGACCTTGGGTTATCCCACGCGGTTATCTGTCGCCATCCGCTTGAAGTGTTTGCAGAACCACGGCCCCGTCGCTGAACGAGCGTCGTATACTTCTTCACAGCCCGACGCATTTGCATAAACTTTGTTTTGAGACTTCACGAAGCCGGCATTATATAAGCGAGTTACGTGCGTTGCTGTGGAGGCTGCTTCACCGCTGCTGGTGCCCAATCCTGCTGACGCTTTGATGAGCGACGTCGATTGTGAGACGTAGCTGGCGACCTTGTAACGTAAGATAAATATTCCAAGGCGATGTGCATGTGTGGACGCCGCAGACGTGAAAGCGACGCGTGGTGCCTGTTAAACAGAAACGTTATGCAAGCTTGAGAGGGTAATGTCACAATATACAGCGGGTTCTTATGTTGGCATTGTCAGAAGCATGCTTGTTTAAATGACTCATACCGGATATATTTTGATGTCAAAACGCCCTTCAATGGCGCTTCTTGTGGTTTCCTTTTTTTGGACACATCGTTGTCTCCTTAAGCTACAGGACGCCGTGTTCTGATCGCTCTGATCTGTGCGGGGTGCACCGCGCGCTGTGTGCAGACTGCGACCACACTTTATGAATAATCAGTGCAGCAAATAATAAAGCTCTCTTTTGTTGAGGCGAAGGTTTCTTGAAGCCGTTTTCGAGGCACATTTTCCATTCCGACGAAGTCCGTTTATCATCATATAGCAAGCAGGTCATTAAACATATGAGGGCCGTTTGAAAGACTTAAAATATCCCAACGAAAGTTGTTAAATAAAATAAATATGTTGAAGAAAACTATATAGAAAGTATCAAAATGAAGTAAGTATTCGCATTCGTGCTAGCGGGCTTCCAGTCTAAATACCAGCGCTCCGCGCGTATGGTTGACAGCCATACGCGCTCAATACTCAGTATTTCACTACAGTTGCAACTTACATAGGGTGCAGCATGCGAGTTACACGTGAGAAACCGGTGTTCTGTGCGCGCGTATTTCGGGCACAATGACAAGGTACATATTAAGCACATGTAGACATACCTGGCGCAGCTGGAACGAAACTTAGGCCACTGCCGAATATATGGAGCTGCTCGCAATTTGTGACACGGGAGTGGCATGGGAGTGGCATGGTGGCTTTCAGTGGTTCATCAGGACGAAGAAAAAACCTTGAGCCTAAATAGTAAAGGGAAAATACAAAACAATAGTCATATAACGCTGTTTCTTACAGTTATCAATACCATCATGGCTACTTGCCAGCATTTGCGCGTGTCAGCTAATCCTCACCTTCACTACGGCGGATACATATGCGTACATAAATCGCCAATAGGCGAGTAAACGCGGAGTCGGGCGGATTATCGCGGCGGGAGCGGAGACGGCATTCGGTAATCTTGGCGAAATCTCTTTAGTAAGAGCAATGACCCGCTTCATTTTCGTAGTGGAGGCTCTTTGACGCTGCTGATTCTCCGTAACACGGCGGCAGGCCTGTGGCAGGAGTCTGGCGAAGCCAAGGCAAGGCGACAGGAAGGCGATGGGCGCTTTGGGGCGTAGCGTTTTCAGCGGAAAAGATGACAATACGTTTGGTGGCGCCAACGCGGAATTTTATTCCCCTCCCTCATCACGGCCCAGACTGCATTGTATTGGTGGACATTGTTTAGGAGGACAAACTTACATCACATACTGCTTCTGGAGACAGTATGTCAGGACGCTTTATTTTTAATTGGTGGATCATCTACGATGATTTTCCTGGATGTGGGCTCGTAATTTCATGTTCGAGCACCTTAGCGAATATAACTTGTTTGCGTTTGAAGCGGAATATAAGTTCTCTGTTACATTATACGCGGTAATCCTGATCACGCATTCTTAAAACAACGTCGGTTAAGTGTTAAAAATGGAATTATTTCATTCTCGTTGTCTTTATTGAAGCGTGCACGTGCACTCCTGACTCCAGGCGATACAGCAAGCACTTCGACCTGAACTCGCACATCCGTTTCAACCACGTGGTGGAGTCCGTGCGGAGAACGTCGGCGGATGGAGTCGACAAGACTGACGGCGCTGGCGATAGCAGAGAGCGTCGCTGGACAGTGTCCGGCCGGAACGCGACCACGGGTGAGGACTTCACGCTCCACGCTGACGCCGTGGTCGTGTGCAGCGGCCACCACGCGGTGCCCAAGTGGCCCGATCTGCCGGGCCTCCGAGACACGTTCCGCGGCCGCGTTGTGCACGCGCACAAATACCGGAAGGCGTCCATGTTCGAGGACCGCCGCGTCCTGGTGGTGGGCATGGGAAACTCTGGCGGGGACATCGCCGTCGAGCTGAGCTACGTCTGCCCGCAGGTGAGAATGCACGGGAGCTTAGCAGAAACTGTTACAGTATTGACAAGCACTGTCTCTAAAAAAACGAAAATACAAACAATCGAAAAAAGAAAGAAAAGGAGCATGTGCTCCATATCAATAATCGCATACCGTAATGGGATCCTGTCGCAAAAAAAAAAAGTGCGTGCGCGCCTTCCGGGCCGATGATCGTCGGGGGCATTGCTTTTTTGGGAAATACTGGCGTGTGCGAGCGCCTTTGGGCGTGGTCAACCCACCGCGGTAGCCCATGCAGTGGCTATGGGGTAGCGCTGCTGAGCTGGAGGTCGCGGGTTCGATCGCTGCCACAGTGGTCGCATTTCGATGGGCGCGAAAGGCAAAAACGCTCCCCACGCTCTCTGCACGCACGCATGCACTCAATTAATCATTCCCTCCTTTCTCTCGCTCATATTTCTTTTTTTTCTTTCCCTGTCCCCCACGGTAGGGTATAACTTACCAGATGATTTTCTGGTTAACACTTATTTCCTTTTACCCTGATTTATTCAGAAAAAAAAAAAAAAAAAACGTTAACAGTTCCTTCACCGCCCAATTCATGGCCGATCCCCCGGAGTGGGTTGCGCCATTTCATTACGGAACAAGAACAAGAACTTGATTTCTCTCTCTTTCTCTAGTATTTTATTCTCTGTGTGTAAAGCCCCCCCCCCCCCCCCCCCCCCCTTTTTTTTTTTTCAAGTTTAAAAGATTTCATTTTCAAGGGATTGCTCGAAACATTCCAAGTGGATTACATATACAGTAGAAGGTCCTGTGGTTCAACAACTGTAGGCGTCCCGGAACCCACTGTTCAAAACAAAAACATGATCACTTTAGCGATAAAAGGTTTGCAAATGCGTTAATGCAAAGACGAATAACAGAATATATTGTTACAGTGCAAAATAAACGGGGTTTATTTAATAGGCTTCAAGGCGATCGCCTCAGGCGGGACAAAAACGTCTTTCTCTTCTTCGTTCGCTTCGCTGACTCTTCTTCATCTCCCACTCATACGGCTACATATGCAGCAATAATATTAACAAGTAATAACCATGCGATAACACATGCCGAAGATTCAAAATATAGAATATTATGTTCGCACATAATAATCAATCTGATCTATACGGAGTCTTGGTATCGTGTATGTGGGTGTTTTGTTTTAAAGATGCCTATGCACCCATTTAGCAATAATAATAATAATAATAATAATAATAATAATAATAATAATAATAATAATAATAATAATAATAATAATAATAATAATAATAATAATAAACACCACCACCACCACCGCCTGTTTCATGTCCAGTGCAGGACGAACGCCTCTCCTACCGATCTCCAATTACCCGGTCTTGTACTTGCTGATTATAACTTGCTCCTACAAATTTCCTAATCTGATCATCTTACCTATCACCCCACCTCCACGTTTCTTTCCCATAGGTTAACACCGGTAGAATGCAATGATTGTACACTTTTCTTTTCAACGATAGTGGTAAGCTTCCAGTGAGGATTTGGCAATGCCTGCCGTATGCAGTCCAACCGAACTTTGTTCTTCTCTAAATTTCTTTCTCATGATCAGGACCCCCTGTGAGTAATTAACCTTGATAAATGTTCTCTTGCACAGACTCTAGAGAGTGTCTGGCAATAATAAATTGTTGTTCCCTTGCCAGGCCATTGGGCATTACCTTCGTCTTCTGCATATTAATCTTCAACCCTACTCTTGCACCCACCGCGGTGGCTTAGCGGCTATGGTGTCGCGCTGCTAAGCAACAGGTCGCAGGATCAAATCCCGGCCACGGCGGCCGCATTTCGATAGGGGCTAATGCAAAAACGCGCTTGTCCCGTGCATTGGGGCCATGTTAGCGATCCTCGGGTGGTCAGAATTATTCCGGAGACTCACACTACGGCGTGCCTCATAATCAAATCGTGGTTTTAGCACGTAAAACCCCAGAATTCAATTTAACTCTACTCTTACACTTTCTTAGTCGAGGTAGTCAATCATTTGTTGCGATTCATCCTTGCTGAACGGGACAATGTCATCTGCAAATCGGTTTGTTGAGATATTCGCCTTTGATTCTCACTCGTAAGCATTCCCAGTCTAATAGGCTGAATAGTTCTTCTAAGCATGGTGTAAATATCATTGGATAGGTTGCGCTTCCTTCCCTGGCCCCTTTCTTGATAGATAATTTTCTACTTTTCTTGCGGAGAAGCAAGGCAGCTGTGGAATCTCTGTAGATACTTTCCAAGATATTCGTGTATGCCTCCTGTACTTCTTGACTATGCAATGCCTCCAAGACTGCTGGTATCTCTACTGATTCAAACGCCTTTTCATAATCTATGAAAGCCATCTAAAGCGGCTGGTTGTACTCCGCAGATTTCTGAATTACTTGATTGCTGACATGGAAATGATTCATCGTAAAATATTCGTTCCTGAAGCTAGCCTGTTCTCATGGTTGATTGAAGTAAAGTGTTGCCATGATTCTATTGAAATTATCTGCTGAAAATGCTTCTCTTGGATATTAGCCATCCACTTTATTCACACATCATATTCATATGTGATAGCGTATCTTCTTTAAAGCTAGGTTCTGGTATGCAAACCCTTTACTCTCGCTTTACAACGGCAAGATTATTATTCCACAAACCTTACCCCACTGTATTAAACTTATATACGTTTCAGAAAGGCAAATAAGTGATTACAATTACTTCATGCAAAATTTTATCAATTACAGTGATGAATTACTGCCCGTAAAGTAGTTCAGCAATTAGTAAATTGTAATCGATTATTTTTACGTCACTTCTTTCACATTTATTAATATTGCACAAATCCAGTAAATAGAATGAGTCGACCTAGCTCTGTCAGGGCTTCATCTGGAGCTATTAGCAAGTTGTTTATTTTCATTAACAACTGTTTTTAAAATTTTTCGTCGGTCATCTTCCCTCGTTTCCTTGTGAAGACATCAGCAGCGACACCCTAAAACTTGCTCGACGTGCGCGCGGGAGGGAAGAGCTGTGTTGCAATATACGAACACCTTGGGCACAAGACTACGGTTAATCAACGCCTCGATTCTGGCACCTGGGCACTCTGTGAAGAGTAGCGTTTCATTGTTGTAGTGGCTCGGAGAAAACGTTCCCGTTAGGGCTAATGAAGATCTGAAGAAACAAAACAAAACATCCCTGTGCGATTTTCTCGCATCTACGTCCGAAGCGGCCATCAATACGGTGCTGCTTCTTTATTGTGAGACCGTAGGGATTGCCGGTCGACGTCGCGGCGTTTAGCAGTGGCAGGGCACACAACCTGGCGGCTCGTTCCTCGGCCGAGCTACCTTTGTCTCCAAGGACGACACGTACTCAACTCGTGGGTAGTAACGTGTGTGGACCTCTGGCACAGTGGCGCGTGACTACGCTGACTGAGTGCTGGTTGCGCCGGCTCTCGTAGGATTGGCTGGTGGGTCGTGCATCGACTTTCCTGGTGAGAGCTAGTTCCCTAACTGCTCTCGAGAGCGGTCAACGCTTCCTTTTTAAGGGGTTTCCCTTGTAGGACAATTGGATAGATAGAAGACGAGGGGCGGCCGGTGAGGAGGCAATGGCGCCTGGTCACCATTTGTGTTGTTGATGGTGATGGTGATGATGATCGTAGCATGCCACTAGCGCCATCTTTCGAGAGCTTGTGCAGTTATTTATTTCTCATAGCATTGCCCCCCCCCCCCCCCCTCCAAAAGCACAGAGCGTCGTCGCTCAACTTATAACATTATCAATAAATAAAATCGTCATGCCAAGGCTTTCTATACAACCAGCGTGGTCTAGTGCCCAGTTATGTCATTCAGTCCCAACTGGTGCCGGTGCGATGTCAGCTGCGTTCAAAAATTACTCATCTTTATCCGTGGCACTGTCACTATTACTTGTTTTGCGTTCACGCGCTGGCTCGGCGACACTTGCGTTATCACTGATTTGCGCTGATGCCTCTTCACAGATAGTCAACGCTGCAACACTATCACTATCACTCACTGGTATCAATAGTTTGATTCGATGACACTGGTTTGACTGCACTGGCGTTGCCACCGATTTGCGCTTATGGTTCTTTACGCCATTCTGGGTCAGCAGCACTATCAAGCTAGCGCTCACTGACAATGATAGTTGACTTTTACGCACTGACTCGGCGGCACTTGTATCGCCACTGATTTGCCCTACTGAGCCTTCACGCACTGCTAGGGTTTGGCCATTCTCGTTAGTTTTTGCGGGGTTATTCGTTATGGGCTAGGCTTGTCTCCTCGACCTCGTGGTTGCTCTGACAACTTCCCGGTTGTCTCCGTCTGCTGCCTTGGCTTCTGCTGGCGAATTTTACGTTGTTCGCGCGTGTACTGTTGACGACCTGACTCTTGTCGTCTAATGTTCGGCTTTATCTAACGTATCTTCAGGGACGGCATTTTCCAATTTCCTGGAGGCGTACAGCTTCATCCGTTCCACGATAAATATTTCCCGCCGCTGTCGCCTTATTTCAAGTTCACAGTCATTCGCCGAAGTTTGCCTCACTACACTAAGAGGTCCGTTATATGGGTGTAGGAACTAGATAGTCTTTCCACTCCTTCATGTTGGCATTCGTATTTGAATAACGTCGCATGGGGAAGAGCTCTGTGCCCGCTGCTTACATTGTGACACTCAGGACACGTTTCCTTACTCCGGAGATATAGGTTGGTGTCAAGTCGTCTAACCACTTCCTGTCGCGCTGCCAAGCTTAACTTCGATGACGTCTGCAGTTCAAAGCCCCGAGTCCGACGGCCACGTCGATGAGAAATGTAGGCTCTCTTCCATGGAGGAGCAAAAAGGGAGTCGCATGACGATTTTATTTATTGATAATGTTATAAAATGAGCAAGGACGCTATTCCTTTGTGCTTTTGGAAGTCGGGGAAGTGGGGGCGCCATCACCCGTCTTCCGAGGAAAATACGAGGAAGATTTAGACGAGTGCTTACATCTTGACGAGCGCTACGGACTGTCACCTGTTGTCTCATGCACCGAAGAGTTATAGGCGAAAATCAAGTACTGGAGAAACGGGTCCCCGTCTCGGTGGTGTGGTGAAGCATACTTGCTAATCATTACAGCTCAGGTACGGTTCAATCTCTCGAAGAGGCGGTTGACTCTTGGATAGTAGGCTGTCGTGCGAGAATTGTTGGTAATTGTTAGCCGGAAAAATTCTTCCATCATCGCTGCACTAAAGTGACGGCCTCTGTCAGTGACGATGCGCTCCGGTGAAACATGCCGAAGGGCGACTGTGTCCAAGAAGGCCTTGGCAACCGAATCCACCTTCACTTCGGTCGTGGCTGCTGCTTCCGCCCATGTGTAGTGGAGGTGCCGGGTAACGCACACAATGGGGGAGGAAAGAACCGCTAAACCAACGACGCGCAGAGAGTGCAGGAACGCAGTAGAGAGAGGGCGAGGAAAACAAAGGGCAATGTTTTCGAGCGCCTGTTCCACCTCTGTGAATAGCACATCGCCGCTAATAAGTACCTGGTGCCGGAAAGGAAACTGCGGTATCGGACAGTACAGTCGGATCTCGACGATAACGAGATATTAATAGCAGTTACCTTGCACTGACAACCGTTCGCTCCACCACCCGTCTTCCGAGGAAAATACGAGGAAGAGTTAGACGGCTCGTTACATATTGACTAGCGCTACGGACTAACACTGGCGTGGACCGACGCGCAAAAGGCTGACAACTTGGCATTCGCGCTCGAGAACGGTAGTACGTAACGACTTTGCGAACAAAGACGTTAGAAACAAGGGACGGTTGTCGAAAGACGCTGTAGGAGAACTTCGCTGGAGAGAACGCCGCCAGCAATCCGGGGAGACGCCACAAGAATATATCTCGGGCTTTCTGCAGCTCCGTGCCCGTGTAAACGTCGGGATACCGGAGAAAGAGAAACTTTGGCATCTGCTGTGGGAGCTATAGGAACCGAAATGACGGAGCAAGCCACCGTATCAAGTCGCCTCCGGACCAATAGTTTCTGCAGCACATGCAAATGCCAAGGACTTCGAACGCATTGCACGATCACTAAAAGAACTCACCACGTCAGACATAAAATTTTGCTGAAACCAGGCGTGTGGGAAATCCTTTGAGACGCTTCCGAATCGACTGATTAGTGGACCGGCCCTCCCATTGTTCAACCCTGACCTACGCATTGAGATGCACCCAGGCGCCTGTGGCTATGGCATCGGCCCCGTGCTCGTGCAGAGAGACGGTACGGAAGAATTTGTCATCGATTACGCAAGTTCCCATTTGAACAAAACAGAATTGAACTGCTGTATGACTGAGCAAGAATGTTTAAACGTCGTCTGCGCAACGAAACAGTTCGACCATGCATATTCGGCACACAAAAAACGGTCATCGCAGATCTGGCCAGCCTCACTTGGCCGCGATTACAGTAAAAGAACCCTAAAGGCCGACTTAGGCGCTGTAGGAATTTAACATCACACTGAAACACCGACCAGGGCTTAAGAACACGAACGCACACGCACTCATCCGGTTACCTTATGACCCGGCTCCAGCTCAACAATAGGAACTGCTTCTCCTCATGATAGCTCATGCAAGATGATATTAACAAACTCCAAAGCGAGGATGTATTCCTATGGCTAGTCAATAACCACCTCCAGAGACCGGAATAGCTTGTTAGAAAGAAGGCTACAAGAATGGCAAGAGCCTTTCGTCTCATCAACGAAACCTTGTATCGGCGAGCCAATTTCTCTGCAGAAGAACGACTAGCGCTTGCAGTACCCCGCACCTCCACCACTTGTTAGTTAATTGTTTTGGGACTGTAGTTCTTCCTATTATATGGTGTTTAGGAGGTGTCGCCGCCTTTAATTGGCACCGGCTGCACATTTTCACATACAGATACGAAGAAAAAAAAGAGAATTAACTTAAAAGCATTAAAACTAGAAGTCAACTCCAAACCACTGTTAACCGCCGCGTCGTCGACCGGCCACCCCTCCAGTGGGGCCGTAGTTTGCAGCAATGGAGGGTTTGTCGGTCGACAACGCGGCATCCAGCAGGGAGAGGGCACGCAGTCTGGCCGGTCGTGCCTCGGCCGAGCAACCTTTGCCTCCAAGAACGACGCATACTCAGCTCCCGGTGGTAACGTGTGCGGACTTCTGGCGCAGTTGCGCACGACTACGCTGCACTGAGTGCTGGTTGCGCCGGCTCTCGCAGGACTGGCTGGTTGGTCGTGCCTCGACTTCCCTGATGCCAGCTAACTCCCCAGCTCCTCTCGAGATAGGCCAGCGCTTCCTTTTTTAAAGGGTTTCCCTTCGAAGATAATCGGACACCGAGAGAACGAGAGACGACCGGTGAGGAGGCCAATGTCACCCCTCGCCACCGTTTGTGTTATTGTTGCTGCTATTGTTGTTGTTAATGTACATAATGAGGATGATCGTCGCACGCAACTAGCGCCATCTTTCGAGAGTCCCGTGCATCTATGTATTTCGCGCAAGAATGGATCCAAACAGCACTGGTTAAATTCGGCGCCCAACATCTGGCGGAGCTTCAAGGTGAAACAGATATTGAGCGCCCGATGGTGCATGTCCAAACCTGCGCATCCTCGATGTTGCTGCGCGGCACAACCGAAACTTTCTACTCTAGTTCCCGTCAAATTGAAGTGCTCAAAGCTTCGTCGCCTGTTACAGTTTGTTTCATCAATAAAGTAACTGGTTACATGTGATTGGTTACTGAAAAATGTGACTGAATTAAAGTTAGCGATACCGAGCAAAATAGTTTAATCGATCATTTATAAACAAACAAAGGAATATAATTGATTACAGGTAAAGCTTTACATGTAATGCGCTACGTACAAGTTTGCACTGTACTGAGTCGCACACTATATATTTTACCCCCCGGTCATGTATATTTTCTCGCACTGGTCACTAATTTAACTGCATATAATTAAGAAAAATTCCGCAGTGGGCTAGCTCGTTCGACGTAATTAACACTGTTGCACATAGCGAAGAAGGGACAGGACTTAAGCGAGAAAACAACACACGACACAAAAATAAAAATAAACCAGTCGATAGTTTGCGCTCAGGTGTCGTGTGTTGCTTTCTCGCTTAAGAACTCTCCCTTCGTCGCTCTGCGCAACAGTGTTAATTATAAGTGTATACAGTCATACATGCGTGCGTGTGCTGTCACTTTTCTTTCTTTTTCGAACAGCCAGACGGGAATGACTTTTCTTACGATATCGCGGCCTTCTTCAGTACGTCTATAGGTTCACCGAAGAACTTGCCTCGCATTATTGCACAATGAACATCATTTAATGCATTTATTCTCGTTACCGTGCCCCTTACATAATACACTTTTGAGCGGTCATTAAGGCACACGTGACGGTACACGTGAAGTTGTTACCACCACCTTCGAAAAATTACTGTTGACAGTGTTGGACCATTCGGTATGACAGCATTGAGTGCTGCGCTTACGCCGAATGTCATACCAAATGTACGCAAGAGAAAGTGAGGCGCTCTTTGACCATTATCGAGTGTTTCTTACCGCGCAACACCCGAATCACTGAATGACTTTAAGGTAGAAAGCAAGGTACGCACTTTCTGTAAAATTGCGCGGTCCGCTCAACAGCGAGCACCCCCTGACGGGCACACTCCGCGAACGCAGGTGTACATGAGCACACGCCGGGGCACTTGGGTGGCCCCTCGTTTGGCGCCGGGCGGCCTTCCCATGGACGTCACCATGTGCACCAGGGCTCTGAACACTGCTCGCTCGCTGCTGCCGTTCGACCTCGGAGCTCGAGCCTTCGAGCGGGTCCTCAACGGACACTTCGACCACAAGATGTACGGCCTGAAGCCGGCGCACCACGCCGTGAATCAGCAGCCCTTCGTCAACGACGTCCTCCCTTCCCGGATACTCACCGGAACGGTGCAGGTGACACTGGATGCCATAAGGCTTTCTTTCTTATTACTTCAGTTGCCGCAGAATTTATATTCTTGTCGCTACAGTTCACGACCTTGTCCGTAAGAATAAAGAAAAACAAAGAAACTTCGCCGGGGTACTCACAAAATAGAGGCGGTTCTATAAGTACGAATTATGCTCGCTGGATGGCCAGCATATAGGGATTTATGTAGAGGCAGCTAATAACGACGTACGCATTGGAGGTTAGTAGTGACTCTGTGCATAAAGGTCGTGGTCCAGACTACACATGTGGCTGCATTAACTACACAGGGCTCGGTGTAAAGTGTTTTGACCGGTTTCTTTATTTTTTCTGTGCAAGAGACCTACCCTAGTGGTTCAACCGCTCTCTTAAGCTGAACGCGGCAATTTTCTTTTTTACTTTGAAAAAAGAGAGACGAATAATAATGCACCTAATTTTACTTCTACAGCTTTCTCGTCCTCGAGGTATGTGATAAAACATCGTGCGCTGTTATGTACACAACTCCTCACCATACTAACCCGTAGTTTTATTTCATGGTGTTCGTAACTATGTCCAATAGAGTGGCGGTCAGTATATTTTCTGGCATCACAGATTCGAGGCAGCGTGACTCGGCTGGGCCCGGATTACGCCGAGTTCCGCGACGGCTCGCGCGCGGCCATCGACGACGTCATCGTAGCGACGGGGTACTCGAAGCACTACCCGTTCCTGCCGCCCGAGGTAGCTCCCTACGTGCGCGAGGAGCGCGTCGAGCTCTACAAGTTCATCTTCCCCGTGGGGGAGCCGAGCGTCGCCTTCGTGGGCCTGGTGGAGCCCATCGGTGGGTTCTGGCCCGTGGCCGAGATGCAAGCACGCTACGTGGCCCGTGTGCTCGCCGGCAAGCTACCGCTACCCGACGCCGAGAGACAGAGGAAAGAGGCGGCACGCAGGGCGTCCGCTTTAGCCATCGACAGCGCACGCTACGCCGCACAGGTACGTGTGGAGCAAAAGGAGAAGCCTCGTCTGGCGGCTTCAACGAAAACGCTTCACTTGGCTGCAGTTGCTTGACGGCGAAATGATAGAGGCAGAGGTTTGGCTCTATGCATGACATTAGCTGCTGCTGCGAGCGGGCAAAAGGGACGGAGGCGTAGCTGCAGAGCGTGATGCCCTTCATCCTCGACGCAAAAGAAGCTCAGAGCGTCATCAAGGCGGCAACAACTATACGACATACAATATTAGCGAGGCCTAAGCTAGTTGGCATAGTTTGCGCGTCTTCATGTTCTGTTGATCTTTTTTTTTTTTTTTTTTTTTTGCACCGTGCATCTAATATACCAAGTTCTCTGGACGTCCCCCGACATTGGACGGAAGCTGCTGAATTCGTCCGCAATAACAACAATGGAAAGGCAGCTGAACTGGGAAAAATAGGTCCCCATTTTTCAAGACGCACTTTATTAGACGGCGATTCGGTAACACACGAATAATAGGAAAGCGAAGGGGAAGGAAAGTCGGGAAGCTTAACCAGGCCGTACCTGAATGAGCTGCTGAGAACGCAATACAATCTTGTGTACGAGATTGACTACTTTTGCACAGTTGTCACAAAAATGGCGTGTAGTCATCAGTCTGGAATCTTAAGATTGTGGGACTTGCATGCACCAGTTTATTAGTTTGCAAGTGCGATTGCGATAGTATTTGTACGTATATTCATGTCAATTAAAAGACCTCATCTGAAGTAGCAAGCCCTGCATGTAGCAGGGCTGACATCTTCAACTCTCTCTCTCTCATGTTCAAAACCGTTTTGTACCGGTGAAATACGCCATTGTGTGCGTTTATGTCCAAACTTTGTAATTTTTCAGTAGGCGCCAGTAACTGCACATCTGTGAACCTTGCACTACTTCCGATGATCAAAACTTGTCAAACAAGAAATGCCACTGGAGATATTTAGATAGATAGACTTGTTTTCGTCAGAGCAGGCACTGATCAGGGCAACTACTGCTCACAGAGCTTGCGTATTTGTCTGGTTCTCCGCGGAACTTTCATTCCCGTGCATTCATTTCTTGTTCGCTCTGCTACGAGGAACAGTCAGCGCTACCTAAAAGCGCTGACATCTCCTTTAAATTGATGTAATTAAAGAAAGAACGTGCTCACGCAGCACGCCTACAACATAACCATGATGTTAGTCTGCACATTTTTTTTTCACTTTCAGAATATAAACGTGGCAGCTGTCTGGAACACAGGGAGTGGGCAGCGATTTATTCGTCATAGCATTGATGCAATCATAAATTTTCCGATGGTGATCACCTTACAAACAGCGTGATGTAATTGTTGCTCTTTCCACTCTACTTTTATACGACACTACTTGGTGGTCCGGTTTCTGGGAACGGTTGAGCTGCATGTATTCGGCATTTGTTGAACAGAAAGTCCTTCGCGGCGCGAACTCTTCGCTAAACTTGCGGTGACCATGTTCTCGGGCGCTTCAAAGTGCTGCAGTTCGAAGCAGCGACAGGCATTTAGATCAGGCCGACCTCTCTGCCATCCTTCGAATAAATCTCTCTCTCTCTCTCTCTTCATTGTTTGACTTCTACTCTTGCTCAGATCATTCGGAAAAGCCGTAAAATGGATATAAGACATAAGCAAGGACGCCGCCCAAGAATGGACCCCAAGGTTTCCGGGCATGCAAGCTTGTGGTTTAGAAATGCTTAAAGCTAAAGCAGCGAGAAGCTTCGACGCTGTAGTAACTGAACTTGTGGCAGAATTTACGCATTGTGTCGGCTCTACTATGAGGGAGGATGTAGTGATTGGGCAACGAGGCACAAGTAAGAGCGGACACGCACGGGCGTCTTCCTCGGTCTCTTCGAGTTTCATTTTCCCAGAGGTGCTGTCGCTAAAAATGTACGGTCGATATTCATAGCTTACGGGGGCGCGGGTTCTGCGATAAAGTTCCTTTTCCGAACATTTCGTGCTCGCCGCCTGTATAACAAAACAGCGCAAAACCGTGTTATTCGCATATATTAGTACATTATGAGAACCCGAGTACCAGGCTACGTGGCCAGGGCGCGGAAGTGCTCAGCTTTTTTCCTTGAGTATATACTACCCCCCGCTAACGTTTGAGGCCGATAATGCTGCCAGTGAGCGCAGTCAAGAGCAGAAACACTTGGCACTAGTTCCAGTTACTTTTTCGTTTGTGTTTCCAGTTTGCTCAGTTACTTAGTTTGTACTTTTTCGAGACGCGCTGCGTTTATTGCTCGAACAGATGACGACAATAGGCCAAATAGCAACATTAGTCGAATATATCCATCCTTCTGCTTTCGTATCGTGTGCTCTGATCTGCCCACGCAGGTTCACTGGATCGCGTACATGGACGAACTGGCAAGTCTGCTCGGGGTGAAGCCCAACCTGAGCCGTTTGGCGATCACCGACCCGGTGCTGTACCGCCGGTGCGTGTTCGGGCCCTGCCTGCCTTACCAGTTCCGCCTTGAGGGGCCCAACTCGTGGGAAGGTGCTCGCCAGGCCATTCTCGATTTTCCCGATCGTGTCGCCTCGGTTCTGACTCCCCTCACGGCGCCAGAGGACACGCGCCTGCGCAGAGCCACCGCTGGAGCCATCGACGTAGTGGCCACCTGCACTGTCATGATCGTTATAGCTTATGTGCTATCGTTAGCCATATGAAAGGATGTACCAGGACGTGTGTGCTTTCACTGACTAATGCAAGAGGAGAGTGTCGAGCTGTGAGCGGATATTGCCTCGCGTAAGAAAGTGGCACCAAATTCTCCGCCAGTGCGGCAACCGAATGAATGTGAGAGGTGCTGTTCAACACAAGAGAGCCTTAAAGTTGGACACGGTGATTTCGCGCCACGACTTACGAGAGCTGTCAAATGCGTGGATGCTGTTTTTCTCCTCCAATGATGTTCCTCTACCGTGGTGTTGCAGGGTCTTGTGCTGTATCTGCCACACTGGGAATACTAGCCCAGTCATATGCAGCAGTGCCGTACCTTTTTTTATTCGTTTAGTGCCAATGCAATGGAATTTTTCCGTTTAAGAAATTCTGATGATTGGTGGCTTTCACCTTCAATGACATAATAGAACACATCTCGACACAAAAGTGCAAAGTATACGCTGTGGATCCCTAAGACAGAAGGACAAAATGGTCTTTGTAGGCTACCTTCGCGAATGCAAGAGTTGAAGCAAGGGAAGACGGCCAATAAAAGCGGAGTGGACCAAGTGGATCAGGTATCACCTCTCCATAACGCTCAACCCGCCTCAGCTGAACCGCCCAACCTAGTTCCTCCATATTATGTTAGCTTTCTAGTCCCTCATAAGTATGGACTCAATGAGTCACCTCGTCTTGAAGAACCATTGTCATTAGTGAACACTATATTCGTAATGTTAATCTGTGGTACTCATGCCATCTTTTCGTGTAAGAAAGCTTCCTTGCTGTTGTCCCAATTCGGGGCACTGCAACGAGTACTGGTTGACATCACCGCATTCTCGTCATGTGGACCGATTAAGGATTGCAGAACAGTGGCGAGTGGAAAGGTTTACACGTGCACCATCAAGATGCTGTACTCGCAGGTGAACAAGAATGGTTCCTCTTGCGAAGACACGAGATAAGTGCTTCTGCGATGCGCTTGACCAAGTTGTCGCAGCAACAGACTGTCCATGAGGTCACTCTTCAGAAGCGCCGCGATAAGCATATACCATAGTTGAAAAATCCAAAAATCTGTCCAAGTGATTCCTCTCTATACCTATACAATAGCGCACTGCTGATTCAAATATATGTGGTTAGCCAGCTAGTGCATCAGTGTGCCTCGTTCTCGTTCTAAAAATAACGAAGAGTAGCTGCACACGTGTGTCTTTGCTGGCGCTCTTGCAGGTCATGTGGGCGGTCTTTTGCGAGCTGGTACGTACTTCTATCCCTCCTGCACAATGCAGCTTTGAAGAATCCAGGAGTGGCTAATAGCGACGCTCCGACGGCGCTCCATTTATGAACTTATAGTAGGCAACAACATGTCTTTCCCAAAACGCCCATCGAAGAGTGCCGACTTGCTGCTTGTCAGATTTTTTTTTTCGCCAGTGAACGGCTGGTCACTATGTATTTCAATCGCTGAGCGTATGCGTATAAGCGCATGAGCGTCTGCCGCCGACGATCAGCTCTTCAGAGGAGAGAGAGAGAGAGAGAGAGAAAACAAGGATACGAAAGGAAGGGAGGTCAACCAGAACAGCATCCGGTTGGCTACCCTACACTGGGGCTGGGGGAAAGGGGAATAGTCAAATTACTGCCGATGCCCTCGCATCGCTTGCGGCGTGTCTGTCTATAAAAAGTTCACTGCACGCGAGACGGATATCGCTTCAACCTACGACACGAGCCTCCCAGTGCAGGCTTTTCTGATTGCCACACATGAATCACCACACAGATAGACCGCCTATTTTTATACTGCTCCTCGGTTGCGCGTCGTCGGTTACGCTGGTTACGCGACAGCCTTGCGTAGCCCTGTCCCGAGCTTACTATCTTAGCTTGACGTAGAACATGGAAGTCACGATGGAGTTCTCTTCTGAAAAAAAAAAAGAAAAGAAAAAAGAGGGGGGAGGGTGAGGTAGGAGTACCGAAGAAACTGACTCCTACACTGAATCTTGCCCTCATTTATGACAGTGGCGGACAAGTGAAGCTCCGTTGTTCTAAAATAAGACAATAAAGTGAAATAATCTGCGCTGAAAGGAATCGACGGAAATTCAAGACGATGAGCAAAACGTGAAAAAGATAAGATCAGGAGCCAACGTTTCGGACAAATGGACTTGTATTCTTCGAGGTGACATACGCTCACTGCATACAATAGAGCCTGTTAAGTTTTCATTGCAAGCGACCGACAGCTTGCGGGTCGAATGAACGACGCTATGAGTCCCTGCAACATGGTTCCAGATGTGCACAATCGCATGCCATGTCGAGATCATGTACTGAGCAATATTTTTCTACAGCGAAGCTGTTAATGCAATTAGAAGCGTTCGAAAACGTTATATGGGTGTTTTTTAGGTGCCTTGGAAGAAACGGATCATTTAGCGAGTTCATATTTCACAAGACTAGAAGGCGAGGGGCTTTTCAGTGGGTGACATGTGGCAATGTTTTATGTGTGTGGTTTAATTAGGGGCTGAGTGCAGGAAAATGGCTAAACTCGCCTATCCTGCCCGTTTTGATGCATTATATGGATTACTTACAAAGCTTTCCCACTGTTTTTTTTTGGAGAACCAAAGTGACAGCAACTTTGTTTCTAGCATAATGGGTGTAATGCCACGAGTGATGGGCGCCGAAAGTTTGAAGTGTGTTGGATAATTATGAGCATCGAAAATATTTACTGAGTGTTTATTTGTACGCTATACTTACGCGTTAGACGAGGCACGTACTAGGTTTCGCCGTTGTCCTCGGTGAACTAATCAGGGTACCTTCCTTATATTCAGTTAGGATAGGAGGCATGTTGTGTGATTTACGATCAAAGTTCAAAGTTTAGGCCTGTTGTATAGTTTCTAGAAAATTACTTGTGCAAACGTTCCAGAACATTGCAAGAGCATTTTAATAATCGCGTAAGAACGTGTTTGCCCAATGTAATGAAAGAAAAGGTGCCATAAAGTTTTCATTTCGAAGGAAGAAGGAAAATTTTATGAGCGATGTTCGGGCAAAGCTTCAAGAGCGTTAGTTTGCGACGGGCTTTGCAAAAGATACCTTAAGCAAGTGCTCGAAAGCGTCACATGGCCGTTATTCACAAAGTCTACCAGTGTCCTACCGGAAAGGTCAACCGTGCGTGGCACAAAATTCGCCTTCGGTGGAAATGAGGGGATACATGTTAGGCGCGGTGTGAGGAGTGTTACGTTTCGCCTACAACGCGCGGTAATGCCGGCGCGGATGCAACGGACGCCGGGGCTTTGTTCAAAGCGGCGGACATTTTGGCCCGTCCGACGACGCCGCAACGCCTACCCGCCAAGCGTGTCCAGGCGTGTTTCTGTGCCACGTGTCTTCGTGTGTGCGTGTGTGTGTGTGTGCCCTCGCTTGTCAAAGCGCGGCAGCCGGGGAGCGGAGTTCCCCGAATGAGGGGCCTGGAGGTCTCTCGGCTCAACCGCTCGCGCCGTCGTGGGCCCCTGCTGCGCCGTCCCGTGACCTTCATCCCGTGACCTTCCCTCCTTCCCTTTTGGACCGCGACGCCGAGAGTATAAGAGCAGCTGCCCCCGGACGCCAGGGGAGAGGCTCCGATTTGTACTGTTGAGTTACGTGCTCTCCCGTCTCTCCAATTCGGTCGACCTGACCGGCCGCTCTTTTGCTATGTTAGAATAAACAAGTTGTTCTGTTACCAGTCTTCTCATGCTTTGCCGGGACCTTCGGATGCTTCCAGTGCCCCAGGCCGCCAGGCCAACGCTACCCTTGGGGCTTGCGACCCATTGGCAATAACGGGCGTCAGCACCGAGACCCCAACAACTCGGGCCAGCGGTACGATTACAACATCTGGTTGCCAGCGGTGAGATCGCGACAACGGAGGCCAGCAGCGAAGAGATGCGGTTGACTGTATGCTGAGCAGCACTACGACCATCCGGGAGCAGCGCAACGAGCCCTGTGTGATGACTGGTTGCCTGCAGCGGAACGACTGCGCTGAAGTCTTGGCTGCGAGGTTTGGTGAGTGCGGGACTTTCTTCTTCTGAGTTTTGCCAGGCTTTTGTTAGTGTCAGAAACAGAGCTGGTAATTGTGGTTGTCGTTGCTACCGGGTTAGTTTGCGGCAAGACAATAGTAGGCAGTAGAGAAAGCAGCATTCAGAGCAGCCATGGATTTGAAGTCGTTGCGCAAACCGAAATTGCTGGAGCTTGCGAGAGAGTTGGGTCTGGATGTCTCAGACAAACTCAGAAAACCAGAACTGCTAAAGGCTATTCTTGAGTTAGAAGCTGAGGATGACGAGCTGTCGGAATGCCTTGAGACCATTGAGGAGAGGGAGACGGCAAAAAGACAGGAGCGCGAACTTAAAGAGCAAAAAGAGAAACAGGAGCGTGAACTTAAAGAACAAAAAGAGAAAGAAAAAGAAGAGCGCGACCGCCAACACGCGTTGGAAATGAAGCGTCTCGAGTTAGAGATGGAACGCGCTCGTAATGGAAGTCAGGCACACGGTGCAGGAGAACGAGTATTGTTCAAAATGACTGACCTGATGCGGCCGTTTAAGCTTGGAGAGGACATTGGTTTGTTCCTGGTTAACTTTGAGCGAACGTGCGAGAAGCAGGGGTTCTCTCGGGAAACGTGGCCACAGCGCTTGCTCACTTTGTTACCCGGCGAGGCGGCCGACGTAGTCGCTCGCTTGGAGAGAGAGGAGGCAGAGGATTTCGAGAAAGTGAAATCGAGTCTGCTAAAGAAGTACAGGCTGTCAGCGGAGGCGTTCCGTCGGAAGTTCCGGGAAAATGAGAAAGGCAGAAGTGAGTCATATACAGAGTTTGCCTACAGGCTTATGTCAAACATGCAGGAGTGGCTCAAAGAAGAGAAAGCGTTTGGTGACCACGAGAAAGTTCTGCAGTGTTTCGGGCTAGAACAGTTTTATAGTCGGTTACCTGAGAACGTGCGGTACTGGGTCTTGGATAGGCCAGACGTTAGTACGGTGGCTAGAGCCGCTGAGTTAGCCGAGGAGTTTGTGACGCGTCGGGCTCGCGGAGCTAAGGACGGTCAAAAGGGTGAATTTGGCTCCAAGTTTGAGAGGCCGAAGTTCACACCCATGAGAGCAAAGGGGGATACACGTAGTGCGGATGCGAGTGAAAGCAGTCCGACCGAACGTAAGGAGACGGCGGCAACCGAAGCCGAACGCAGAAAGCGGTTCGAGACGAGGCAAGCGCGCGTTTGTTATACGTGCCAGAAGCCGGGTCACTTTTCGGCGCAGTGTCCAGAAACAAAAACACAAGTCGTGTTTTTGTCTATATGCAGCACTGACGAGAACATGAAGCTTCTCGAGCCTTACATGCGAGACCTCCTCGTGAACGGGAAAGAGTGCCGAGTGCTTCGCGATTCCGCAGCTACAATGGATGTAGTTCACCCCTCTTACGTAGAACCCGATATGTTCACGGGCGAGTGCGCATGGATCAAGCAAGCAGTGGAAGCTCATAGCGTGTGTCTGCCGGTAGCAAAAGTGCTTATTGAAGGACCTTTCGGAGCACTTGAGACGGAGGCCGCAGTGTCATCTATGCTGCCCCCCCAGTACCCGTACCTATTTTCGAACAGGTCCGATTACCTCCTGCGCGAGAAGGGGCTTTTGTTTGGTGAGGCTAGCGTTCAGGCCTTAACCAGATCGAAGGTTCGGGAGCTCGCTGCAAAGGCGGTAGTTGCGGGGCCGACGTTGTTGAACGATGAAAAAGGGTCAGAGGCGCAGCAAGCTAGTATTCAGAGCACGCCCGAACGGGATAAAATTGAGCCTGTAGCGTTAAAGGCACCAGATACTGGAGAGGAAATTCCCGATGCGGGAAAGTTAGAAGAGCTTCCGGTCGAGCTTCCGGGACTAGGCTCAGTGACGAACAGGAAAGACACCGATCAAGTCATTAGTGACTTAATAAGTAAAGCATCGCTGTCGCCTGAGCAGAAAACAGAACTACACCAGCTCTTACAAGAGTTTCAAGGTCTGTTCTCTGAGAGGCCTGGTAGGACTTCTGTCCTTACTCATGACATAGAACTTACCTCCCCAGAGCCAGTACGATCCAAGGCGTACCGGGTGTCACCCCGCCAGAGCGATATTATGGAGGCTGAGGTAAAGAAAATGCTACAGCTCGGTGTTATTGAAGCGGGTGAGAGTGATTATACCTCCCCTTTGATTTTAGTTGAGGTACCGGGCAAGGAACCTCGTCCTTGCGTCGACTACCGCAGGCTTAATTCCATCACTAAGGATCAAATTTATCCGATCCCTAACATCGAGGAGCGCCTTGAGAGAGTGAGTAGCGCTCAGTTTATTTCCACCCTAGATCTTGTCAGGGGTTATTGGCAGGTTCCACTTACAGAAGAGGCTAGTAGGTATGCGGCGTTCATTTCACCAATGGGGACATTCCGTCCTAAAGTTTTGAGTTTTGGTTTGAAGAACGCGCCATACTGCTTTTCAAGCCTCATGGATAAAGTGTTGCGGGGACAGCAAGAATTCGCTTTACCGTATCTAGACGACGTAGCGATATTCTCCGCATCCTGGCCGGAACATATGGCGCACTTGCGGGCAGTGCTAACCCGCCTGCGCGATGCGGGCTTGACAGTCAAGGCTCCCAAGTGCCAGTTAGCACAGGCCGAGGTTGTCTACCTCGGACACGTGATTGGTCGGGGTCGTCGCCGCCCCTCTGAAATAAAGGTGGCCGCTGTGCGAGACTTCCCGCAACCGCGCACGAAGACCGATGTTCGGTCGTTCCTAGGTGTCGCCGGCTACTATCAGAGGTACATCCCCAGGTACTCTGATATCGCGGCTCCCTTGACGGATGCTCTAAGAAAGACAGAGCCGCAAACAGTCGTCTGGGATGAGACGAAGGAAAGAGCTTTTAGCGCCCTAAAGAGCGCCCTAACAAGCCAGCCTGTGCTACGATCGCCCGACTACACAAAAGGGTTCGTTGTTCAGTGTGATGCTAGTGAGCGAGGCATGGGCGTTGTACTGTGCCAACGGGAAAATGGAGAAGTAGAACACCCCGTCCTGTATGCTAGTCGTAAGCTGACCAGTCGTGAGCAGGCGTATAGCGCCACCGAGAAAGAGTGTGCGTGTATCGTGTGGGCCGTTCAGAAATTGTCATGTTACCTAGCCGGCTCGAGGTTTATCATTGAAACGGATCACTGCCCTCTCCAATGGCTGCAGACCATCTCTCCCAAAAATGGCCGCCTCCTGCGCTGGAGCCTCGCTTTGCAACAATATTCCTTTGAGGTGCGATACAAAAAGGGGAGTCTCAACGGTAACGCCGATGGCTTAAGTCGAAGCCCCTAACGTGGGAATCAGCCTCAAAATTGCTTGTTACTGATGTTTTTTTTCCTGAGGCAGGATTTTTTTTAACTTATTGCTTTTGTGTAGTGTTTCAAAGTGATGATGTGCTTTTTAGTGCAATTTTTCCGATTTGTGGACGCGTTCTGAGTGCTGCTAAACTACTGTAAGGAACTAGGCAGCAGTAAAAAAGGGGAAAGAGCCTGGCAGGGCTTAGTGAGGGTTGTGCCGTGCTTGCTGACTGAGCGGTTGACTTTTGGCGTGGTTCTAACGCTTGCCGGAAACGAGAACAAAAATGTCAACTCTCCCGAAGTCACTTTGCAGTGTCCTGTGTGCACCTGAACGTGAGAACGAGGCCTTCTCTGTGCGCTGCGCTCAAGAAACGCCCAAGGACGCCCAACTTCGGTTATGAGCATCATCGAGCGACATCCCTCCGGACAGCGGATGCAGTCCCCTGACCATCGGGATCTCCTACCCCGGCGGGGCGGTCTGTTACGTTTCGCCTACAACGCGCGGTAATGCCGGCGCGGATGCAACGGACGCCGGGGCTTTGTTCAAAGCGGCGGACATTTTGGCCCGTCCGACGACGCCGCAACGCCTACCCGCCAAGCGTGTCCAGGCGTGTTTCTGTGCCACGTGTCTTCGTGTGTGCGTGTGTGTGTGTGTGCCCTCGCTTGTCAAAGCGCGGCAGCCGGGGAGCGGAGTTCCCCGAATGAGGGGCCTGGAGGTCTCTCGGCTCAACCGCTCGCGCCGTCGTGGGCCCCTGCTGCGCCGTCCCGTGACCTTCATCCCGTGACCTTCCCTCCTTCCCTTTTGGACCGCGACGCCGAGAGTATAAGAGCAGCTGCCCCCGGACGCCAGGGGAGAGGCTCCGATTTGTACTGTTGAGTTACGTGCTCTCCCGTCTCTCCAATTCGGTCGACCTGACCGGCCGCTCTTTTGCTATGTTAGAATAAACAAGTTGTTCTGTTACCAGTCTTCTCATGCTTTGCCGGGACCTTCGGATGCTTCCAGTGCCCCAGGCCGCCAGGCCAACGCTACCCTTGGGGCTTGCGACCCATTGGCAATAACGGGCGTCAGCACCGAGACCCCAACAACTCGGGCCAGCGGTACGATTACAACAGGAGAAAGTTTAACCTTTGTGGCTTAATCATTGGCTTGAGCAGAGAGAACGCGAAAGAACAGGACGGCGAGCAAAGGAAGCACAACGGTGCTGACTAACAACTAATTGTGAATTCTTTCAAGCATATATATATATATATATATATATATATATAAATGTATATATGTATATATATATATATATATATATATATATATATATATATATATATATATATATATATATGTATATATGTATATATATATATGTATATATGTATATATGTATATATGTATATATATATATATATATATATATATATATATATATATATATATATATGTGTAGATTGTACTGTTTCGCAAGAAAATGGGAAAAGATATGAAAAGAGAGCATGCATGGTATAGTAACACCGAGCTTAATCACTCCGACAGAAACAAACATAGCCCTCGTAAGGAGTGAAATCCTAACTTCCTGTGATTTTACGCTGTGTCTACTCAAGCCATAAACCAACCAGTCCGAATGCGACGCACGCTTCTGTAATCACGGGGTTTGCAAATAACTATTGAATATTTTTATTTCTTTCCTCTTTCGCGCTATATACGAGAGAGGGAGAGAGAGAGAAGGGAAGAAGGAAAGGCAGGGAGGTTAACCAGACTGAGTCCAGTTTGTTACCCTACACGTGGGGAGGGGAATGGGGAGTGAAAGAGAGAAAGAGAGAGAACTTAGGTGTAGGATGTCTATAGTCGGGCACTCAAGTCTGTTGCCTTCAGGTAGTGAAAAAGCGCTCGAACTGCTTTCTGGGCTAATGAGCTGTGAGGCCAGGCTCCCAAGATCTTCGCTTCCATAAATGGCCTGTCATCCAGTCTATTCAAGGCACACTGGAGAGTCTACGTTGATTATCGAAGCGAGAACAGTGGCACAGAAGATGACTGATGGTCTCTTCACACTTTCACTTAGCGCACATTGGTGAATCCGCCATTCCAATACGATAGCTGTAGGAGTTGGTGAATGCTACTCCTACCCACAGCCGACACAGCAGTGTTGCGTCACGCCGTGAAAGGTTCGCTGGTAATTTATGTTTCAGTGATAGGTCGAGGCTGTAGCAGTGACCCTAACATCATCGTACCTGCGTGCTCAAGGCCTCAGCATTTCGAGCGAGAAGTGCGCCTTAGTCGCTTTTACCCACAAGCCCATGACCTGGCGCCCCGTTTCTATTGACCACCAACCAATTTTCTACGCAAAAACACGCCGATTCCTAGGCGTTCTTATCGACAGAGACCTTTCATGGAGCCCCCACATCTCATGCTTGAAGAAGAAGCTTATTTCTATCTCCCATATACTAAGGTTTCTTGCCGGTAAAACGTGGGGAACATCCGTGGTATCTATGATTCAACTATACAGGACGCTCTTCCTATACTTGCGATATCACACCATGCTGTCCAATGCTAACAAAACTAACACCCATGTCCTACAGAGCATTCAAGGCCAAGCCCTTCGAACATGTCTGGGGCTAACTCGAAATGCTTCAACCGTGGCAACAATTGCCACCGCGAGAGACCACCCAATAATGACCTATATAGCTATCGACACACTCCGGGTGCATGCTTGCCATATATCCAGAGTCCCTGACCACCATCTCGCTCGCTTGCCTGAGAAAAGACCCAAGGCAGCGTTCTCCAGATCAATTGCGGCTAACCGGTACTCTTTGTCTTTGAGGCACTCACCCGCAACAAGAACGCCATCCCCTATGTGGTGCTTGAAAAAGCCTCCTGTGTACCTTGCTGTTCCAGGAATAGTGAAGAAAGCTAGCCTGACCACCGCGGTTCTCAAGCAGATCACATTGGAACTTTTGCATGGTTCATACGCTAACCGAATCCATGTTTACACGGATGGTTCCGTGTCGGAAAAATCTACGGGCGCCGTTGTTCTACCATCTCAATCGGTCGTCATCAAGTTTAAGACTTCACACGTAACGGCATCTACATGTTCCGAACTGGCTGCTCTTCGCGCTGCTGTCGAATACATTGAAAAAGAACCGCCCAACAAATGGGCAATATTTTGTGATTCGAAAGCAGCCCTCCAGAGCTTGCGAAGTTTACGACGTGGCAATTATGAACAGCTGGTGTCACAAATCAACGAAATCTGCCATTGCGCTTCTGAACGAGTGGCTGCCGGGACATTGTGGCGTCGTTGGTAATCACCTCGCCGATGACGCTGCCCGACGTGCCCAGGCTGGCTCACCGACACTCCTTATACCTTTATCGAGAGTCGACGCTGCAAGAGAGCTTCGCAGTCTCGCTCGTGCCATCACGTTAAGTTACTGGCATACACCACAGAACTCTAGGTGCGCTATATACGGGATACATAGTAGACTATCCTGGTGTCTTCAGTGAACTAAATTAGACACGTTGTTTATATGTGGTGGAAAAATATCGCAGGTTATGGGTGATGCATGAGTGAGGATTAAAGTGCGTGCGATAATTTCAGTCTTTGCAGTAAATTACTTATGTAAGCGCTCAAGGGTGTTAATAAGTCTTTCCTTAAGAACCCGGAAGAGTGTACTGTAGGTCGGAGAAATGCAACTGCCACCAGGATCAAACTTGGTGAAAATAGAGGGAACGGCATGGATGATGTGCATATAAAGTTAAATGTGTGTGAGTGATTTACTGCCTCTGAAAAATGAATCCCTTAGGTGTGTGCTTGAAAGCCTTATATGGCCATTATACCCGCGACATCTCGCATTGCCTTGAGAGAGATGCATCTGGTGGAAAAGGTGGAGCGAGAGCTGTTATGGCTAATGTGTGGTAGATGTTTAAAGCTTCTGACTTAATTACGCAATTTTCGAATAATCACGGAATACTCGTTTTCTTTCCATATTCAGGCGAGCACTTAAAGTGCTTGCCCGCTGTTTTCGGAGAACTGAGAGTGCCACTGACTTCATCTTTGACGTAAATGGTGGCACGTTGTGTCTGGTGTGCGTTAAAAGTTTAATATGTACACATTAGTTAATTACGGTGTTACAGAAAAGTTATTTGCATGTTTTCGAGGTCCATGTGGGGTACATGTCACTAGTAATAGATGCGGGCAACGTTTATATTGTGTGCGGTTTAATTACGGGCAATGGTAATCCTTAGAGCAGTTGTTAGAAAGAAACAGCGTCGCTCGAAATTGTAGTGTGATTCGGCAAAGACGCAGAATGCCGCTGTGGGCGTGCCTATATTTAATTCACATTTGCTACTTCTTCTACAGTAGGCGTGGTGTGCACGTAACAGAGTTACTGAGAAGTTAAACAACTAAATTACGGGGTTTTACGTTCCAAAACCACGATCTGATTATGAGGCACGCCGTAGTGAGGGACTCCGGAAATTTGACCCACCTGGGGTTTCTTGAATGTGCACCTAAATCTAAGTACACGGGTGTTTTCGCCCCCATCTAAATGCGGCCCCCGTGGCCGGGATTCGATCCCCCGACCTACTGCTTAGTTACTGAGAAGTGTTCAAGCGCAAGCTCGCGTGTACATTTGACCTTCAGCAGTTCTACCTTAAGTTTGCGGAATTAGTTCTGCGAGTCTCTTTCCACTCAATTAATAACATTGCTAATTAAGCCTTAATTACAAGCTCTAGTGCTCATGTTGCGATGAAAGCCTTGTAGCCACTTGTTCATTTGACGGCGGCCAGATATTCCTCCGACCATCGTTGGTACTAAAATCGTGCAGATACTACGTACTGTGAGAATCGATTTAGGCGAAGCTCTGGCGGCCCTCCAAGGCGAAACGGCGCGCCTAGCCAAAACACGCGTGGAGCACTTCGGCGGCGAACTGTATCGTAATCGGGAGCCCAGGCGGCGAGGAAACGCGACACAGCATATGCCACCACGGACCACAACACGTAAACATTCAACCACAAAGCTTTCGCGTGAGAGCGCGTGCTATTTCCCTGAGGCCACAGATATACCCGCGCACACGACCACGAAAACCTTTAACGGTAGAATCTTAAATGTTAGGATTCGTGAACGGCGAATCTTAACCATGGATATGCCATAGATACGTCCTTGTACAACACATCTCCATACAAAGACGCATTTAACTACGATTGATGCCTAGCTGTAAAAGCAGCAGCTTTGCGATACGTATGAACTGCATGCGAATACTGCGGGTGCTGGATGCTTTACTTACCTATTCTATCCGTACAAGACCACTTAACCATTTGTCAGAAAACTGCGATCAGTTCTATAAGACTGAAAGAATTCATACCAAGCAAAAATTGCGGCGATTCTGAGAAGCCCCGCTCCAAAGACGAAATATCGGTTTTCAAAACGTGAAAGGACTTCGATTATTCCATTGCAATACGGGGCACGTTGCAATGATCGCTTCTCAGAACGGCTCGACCGGTCATGCAAAGGCAGGCACCGCTGCCGAACGGGCTCCAAGCGAATCTCGTTCGACACTTTCACCGACAGCTGTGCTTGTGGTGTAGTGGTTATCACATCCGCCTAACACGCGGAAGGGCCCAGGTTCGATCCCTGGCAGGCACAATACGGGTATTTTTTTTGCGTTGCTTAAGGATTTCTTCTATTAGGTCTCGTTCGACGAGTCAGCGGACACCTGTGCTTGTGGTGTAGTGGTTATCACACCCGCCTAACACGCGGAAGGTGCCAGGTTCGAACCCTGGCAGGCACAATACCGGTATTTTTTTGCGTTGCCTAAGGATTTCTTCTATTAGGTCTCGTTCGACGAGTCCGCGGACACCTGTGCTTGTGGTGTAGTGGTTATCATATCCGCCTAACACGCGGAAGGTCCCAGGTTCGATCCCTGGCAGGCACAATACGGGTATTTTTTTGCGTTGCTTAAGGATTTCTTCTATTAGGTCTCATTCGACGAGTCCGCGGACACCTGTGCTTGTGGTGTACTTCCGGCTCCCGAGCTAAACGGATCGCGGGATCATGGGCTCCAATGGAGCGGCGTATGCGGCTGTTAGCCGCGGCAACAGGCTTTCGACGGAGGAAGATAAGGATTTCCAGATTATTTTGCCTCGACTACCTACAGGACGCATCGTTTTAAACACAGTTTTTTTGCATGGCGACGCTCGTGTTCGCCCGTTCCGTGTGGAAGATTTCCGGGACGCGCTTCAAGCTGTTGGTATGCTCTCTGGCGTCGTCGCCCTTGGAGCATACCAAATCAACCATGTATGGGCGGTGACGATGAAGACAGCCGAGGCTGCCGAAAAGCTGGTGGCCCTGAAGGAGCTGCAGGTGCAGGGCGTCGCTGCCTGGTCATCGACCCCAAGGAACAACAGGTGAAGCTTCGTATCCACTGGCTTCTGCATGGGGTGGACGACGAAGACGTCAAGACCGCGCTGGCCTCCTTCGGCAAAGTGACGGAAGTGACCCGGGAGCGCTGGCGAGTGGATGGCGTTTCCGACAAGGGCTCGACGACCCGAGCAGTGCTGCTGCAGCTGAAGGCAGGAATGAAAGTCGACGACCTGCCCCACCAGATCCGCGTCGCCGGCGAGCTTGCGCTGGTGGTAGCCCCAGGACGTCCCATGCAGTGCCTGCGCTGCCGGGGCTCTGGCCACGTTCGTCGTGAATGCAAGGTTCCCCGTTGCTCGCGGTGCAGGCTTTTTGGACACAACGACGCGGACTGTGTGCGTTCATACGCAGTAGCCGCGGGTTCGGCGGAGAGCGAGCCGTCGACGTTAGACCATGTAATGGACGTGACCGAGGCGGAGGAAGCGGCCACGGGAGCTGGAAACGGCAAAGTGGCGGCAGAAACCGGCGCGACGACCAAGCAAGCCGAAGGAGGAAGGAATATCCCTCCCCCCAAAGAACCAGCAGCTACAGTCGAGAGCGTGAAGACGGCCCCGCAAGAAAATGAGAGCCACCAGCCAGCTACGGATGCAACGCAGGCAGAGGTGGACGACAACGCGACCCCTGCTAGCGCCCGCGTCGAATCCGTCTCGGCACCGGTCAAGAGATCCCTGCAGCACGAGGAGAAAGTCAACGGAAAGGCCGGCGGTGACTCCGAGGCACCACCCGCTAAGACGCTACCTGGAAGGCGCTCCACCCTCAAGCCTAAGCCGAACCTGGAGACTGACCGTAGGCTTACCCCGAAGCCGACCAAAGAGGAACCCGGGCGACGGCCACCGGATGGCCACGGAGGCGTCTAGCGGTCAGCTAGACGTTAAGGTGAGCACCATGCTCCGGGCCTTCTCCCCTCCGGTTTTCACCAATAATGGCTACCAACCCGTCGCTTAGCCTCGGCACGCTAAACGTTCGAGGTCTGGCCGCCAAAAGGAAACAGAGTCAGGTTTACAGACTACTAGTGGACCACGACCTCGACGTTTTAGCCGTGCAAGAAACCAAGGTAGACGGCGAGGAGGAGACCGGGAGCATGGTGCAAAGGTTCACGTATAACTACTATACGGTAGTGAGCCACGCCTTAGGGACTTCGGCAGGGTGTGTGCTGTTCGTGAGGAAGCTCCCTGGTCTTGTTATAGATGGTTACTTCTCCTGTACTTCTGGTCGACTTGTCTTTTGTGACTTCAGCTATTGTAATGTCCAATGGCGCGTGTTTTGCATTTATGCGCCTAATACTGTGCAAGAGAGGGCAAATTTCTTTTTGATTTTAAAGCATCATTTACATGTGCAAAAAATGATAGCCTGTGTAGGCGACTTCAACTGCGTATTGAAAGCTGAGGATAGGTCTACGCGTCGCGTGGTTTGTGACAAAAGTAGTGATATCCTGGCGCAGATTACACACGAATTCGAATTAGAAGATATCGCAGAATGTTTTCGCGGTCACGGAGACGTAAGCTACACTCACTTTCAGGGCACAAGTCACGCACGCTTAGACCGTATCTATCTTTCATATGATTTAGTTGAAAAATGCCAGTGCTACACAGTTACGGCCATATCATATTCTGACCACTGCCTGGTAAAATGCACGGTGGGCAGGAAGAAAGAACGAAACAAGTTCGTCTGGGAACTGTGGAAATTGAATGCAGAGCTGTTACGGGATGAAACTTTTAACGAAAATGTAGTGGCTGCTCTGAATTCTTTTGGAACAGACAGTTCTACGAAATTTGGTGAGGAATGGGAGTTGCTGAAGCAAAGCATTAAATTGAAGGCAATCGAAAGAAGTAGCGTACTGCGATATGAACAAAAGGCCAGAGAAAAGGATTTAACAACATTGCTAGAAAAATTTGCGAAGCTTGAATGCATGCAACCTGGCGCCTATCAACAAGATATGCGCGCCGTTAAGAAGAAGCTCGAGGTATTCGACGAAGATCGCTTCCGAGGTGCGCTAGTGCGCGCCAGAGCAGAAAGGCTATCATGCGGGGAAACGCCAACGAAAAGAGCACTGGGGCTAGAAAAAAAGCACTCGAGACGTAAGCAGATTGAGGCTATTGAATATGAAGGGGTGGTATTAACGGATAACAATAATATAGGGCGTGCTTTCTTTGAGCATTACAAAGAACGTTTTGCATTCAGGCCTGTCAACATGCACGATTTCAAGAAATTATTTTTGCAACGAATCCCACAGCTGTCGAGTGAGGTTAAAGAAACCTTAGAACGACCATTAACAGAACATGAAGTGATGAAAGCCATCGAAGACCTGAATCCTGGGAAGTCGCCAGGTCCAGACGGTCTTTGTGCCGCTTGTTACAAATCGTTCAAAAGCCACCTAGCTCCTATCTTAACAGCAGTTTTCAATGAAGCATATGAACTGAAAATACTTCCACCATCCTTTGGCCAATCCCATACAGTACTAATACCGAAAACAGAAGAGACCGAAAAGCTCAAGCAACTTTCCTCCTACAGACCCATAGCGCTTACTAACTGCGACTACAAAATATTGATGAAGGTGTTGGCACGACGGGTCCAGTCAGTTATTCAGGAAGTAGTCGGCCCACACCAGACGTGTGGTATTCGTGGAAGAACCATTTTCACTAACATCCATAAAATGAAGTGTGTGCTGGAGTGTTGTGACGCCATGTGCGATGCAGTAGCTATCCTCCAGCTAGACTTGGAGAAGGCGTTTGATTGTGTTTCTCACGACATATTGCTTACCATCCTTGAACACGTTAATTTTGGCCACATAATCGCTGAAGGGGTGACCATGGCGTACCGGAGCTGCTATACCAGACTTATAATTAATCAGATGTTGGGGGCCCCCATTAACGTGAAGCGCTCCGTTCGCCAGGGTTGTCCACTCAGTCCACTCCTGTTTTGTGTCTACATAGAAACGCTATGTCTGGCCATCATCGAAAATGAATGTATTAAAGGGTTTAGTCTTCAATCAGCAGAAGTGAAGCTACTGGCATACGCTGACGATGTGGCTGTGTGCTGTAAAGACAAACAAAGTGTATTGAATACTGTTAATATCGTCAAAAAGTTTGGTAACGTCACTAACAGCTACGTTAACTGGCAGAAATGTTAGGGGTTTTGGCATGGAAGATGGGCGTCTACACCAGACCACTTTTCGAACGTAAACTGGGTCACGACGCCAGTTAAGTACCTTGGAGCACCCCTTGATGCCTACAAGGACAGTAGCGAGTACTGGAAGGAGCGGACAAAAGAACTAAAAGAAAAAGCCGACCGATGGAACGCCTGTCACTTGTCAATGTTCGCGAGAGCTACAGCGTGCAACATGTTTCTCGTGTCAAAGATCTGGTACGTATTGCAGGTCCTACAGTGCTCTCGTATTAATGTGCAGAAACTGCACCGCGTGTTCGCTGTATTCGTGTGGGCATCGAGCTGGGAGCGATGCAGCCGAGATAATCTCTTCCGACGTGTGAAGGATGGTGGTCTGGGGTTGGCGCACCTTTTCTTGCGTCAACTGGTGAATAGATTCTCCTTCTTTCGAGATACAAACGACCCATTTCTGCGCACGGTGATCCAAATGAGGCTGTCAAGATCACTTCCCGAATTCGTTGTAGGTACGGAAATAATGCCAGGACCAGTCCGTGGTTTCTTTCGGGAAATAGTTCAGAGTGTTTCTTTTTTGCGTGTTCGTTTTCCAAGTGCATATTTGTGGAGTGTAAAACGGAAAAAGTTATATCGTGATTTATGTGACAGTGTTTTGCTGGTACCTATGTACAGAGCCCCGTACAGTGGAGGCCCAGGCCTAGATGTATTTAAAAGGGTGAAGAAGATGCCAGTTCAACCAGCCACTAAATCGTTCTTTTTTAAATTACACACCGGTACTCTACCTGTTAAAATCTTCCTTGAACAACGTGGGTTCTACATGCCATGGGGAACCCACTGCCTTATATGTAAAAAAACAGAAAGCATAGATCACGTCTTCATCCACTGTTGGGAAGGGGTCTTTTTCTGGGACGTGTTACAAAGGACTCTAAAAAAGGAGCTACCTATAGATCCCCACGGAATCAGGTTTCTGCCAGTATATGACGACGAAGGTTTCCCGTACGACCTGATCATGCTTACGGGCCTCCACTGTTTATGGCGCGCAAGAATGGCGGGTTACCATTGTGACCCGGATGCCCGACCGGCGCGTCTGTACTTTTGTGAATCCATGCAACGGTATGTGGAAGTGATCAAGTTGCAACAGCCTGTTCCTGAGTGGTTGTCGAGGGTTGAACGCCTTGCAGCACTAAAGGAATTTTAATCCGACAACGTCGTGCCACAGTAGCGGACGGCAGCGAATGTAAATATTACTGTTCTTTGTTCCGTTTGTGTATTCATCCCTTTTTGCTTCTTTGGTCTTTGTTTATATCATTTAGGAATTTGTGTTGTGATATGTCGAGGACTGGCAATAAAGAAAAAAAAAAGTGCTTGTGGTGTAGTGGTTATCACATCCGCCTAACACGCGGAAGGTCCCAGGTTCGATCCCTGGCAGGCACAATACGGGTATTTTTTTGCGTTGCTTAAGGATTTCTTCTATTAGGTCTCGTTCGACGAGTCCGCGGACATCTGTGCTTGTGGTGTAGTCATTCTGCTTCCGGCAGCCGAGCTGATCGGATCGTTGAATCATGGCCTCAAGCGGGGCGGCGACAGCGGTCACTTTGGGCCGCGGAAACAGGTTCAGCAACGACGATGAAAGGGACTACCAGTTTATTTTGCCCCAACTGCCAAAAGGACGAATTGTTCTCAACACCGTCTTTTTACACGGTGATGTAAAGCGAGGCCGTACAAGGTCGAGGATTTTCGGGATGCGCTTACGCCCACAAGCCTGCTGCCGGAAGTTGTGTGCCTCGGGGCCTACCAGGTCAATCACGTCTGGGCCGTGACCCTCAGTGACGCAGCTGCAACAAAACGCCTGCTGGCCCTGAAAGAGCTTCAGGTGAAAGGGCGTCGATGTGTCATCGTCGACCCGCAGGACCAGCAGGTGAAACTCCGGCTTCACTGGCTGCTGTACGGCGTTTCCGACGAGGACGTCCGGGCGGCATTCACAACCTTCGGCAAGGTAGAAGAGGTGAGCAGGGAGCGTTGGCGCGTCCAAGGCATGGGAGACAAGACCTCGACCACCCGGACCGTGCTACTGAAGCTGAGAAGCGGCATTAAAGTGGAAGACCTGCCTCACCAGGTCCGCGTCGGCGGAGAGCTGGCATTGGTGGTCGTACCTGGGCGGCCCATGCAGTGCCTGCGCTGCCAAGGGACAGGACACGTACGCCGTGATTGCAAAGTCCCCCGCTGTTCGATATGCAGACGGTTCGGCCACGTCGACGCTGACTGCGTTAAATCTTACGCGGCCGTGACAGGACCAGCAGCGATTGATGTTGCTGCAGAGCACGTCATGGACGCAGTCGAGACAGAAGAAGCTGCTAAGGGAGCCGGTGTGCAAGTGCCTTCATTGACGACAAATGCCACGACGGTACCGGAGGTCGCTCAAGCCAAGGTAGTCGAGGGTGCTGAGCAGGTGACTGGGCCTGCACGTGTCGAGAGGGACGAAGACCCTGTGAAGGCACGTGTAATGAAGGCGAACGCGAGGAGAATGAGTCAGCGATGCTACAGGGCGAGGATGCAAACGACGGGGACCGGGCGGCTAGTCTCGGTGCCACCTCCAAGCGCCCCCGTGACGAGGGCGGAGACAAGGACAGCGCGGCATCCAGCACAAGTGACGGGCCACCAGCGAAGACGCCTCTTGGGAGGCGGTCGGTCTTCAAGCCGAAGCCAAATGTTCCGCCCGAGAGAAAGCCTGGTGACAAAGCACAGCAAAAGAATAACGCCGGGAAGACGGGTGGTCCCGGAGGCGGCTAGCCGAGGGCTGGTCGTGAAAGGTAAGCACCATGCTCCGGGTCTATCTCATACTTTAGTTCATAATGGCTCCTAATCCGTCGCTCACTATTGCCACACTAAACGTGAGAGGGTTGGCGGCCAAGCGTAGGCAAAGCCAAGTCCTACGGTTGGCCGCTGACCAAGACCTAGACGTTCTAGCTGTCCAGGAGACAAAGGTTGACGGAGAGGAGGAGACCGGGAGCATGGTGCGGCGTTTCATGACTAGATATTATGCGGTCGTGAGCCATGCGGTAGGGACGTCCGCCGGTTGTGTCCTGTTTGTTAAGAAGCTGCCTGGCCTTGTTGTTAAAAATGTATTTTCATGTCAAACCGGAAGGATCGTTTTTTGTGATTTTGTTTTTCGTGAATTGGAATTCAGAGTCATGTGCATATATGCACCGAATGCTGTGGAAGAACGCGCTTCATTTTTTGCGAACCTTTTTCAGTATATTAGCACTGATAAGTGCATGGTTTTGTTGGGGGATTTCAATTGTGTTTTGAGGGCTCGGGATAGAGTCAATAATGCTGGTATTCGCGATAAAAGCAGTAGTGTGTTGACTAAGCTAATTAGTGATAATGAACTGGACGATGTCTGTGAGTGCCTGGAGGGGGAGCGGGAAGTCATGTACACACGATTCCAAGGTAGTAGTCATGCGCGGTTAGACCGCACATACGTATCGCAAGACATAATTCCAAAGTGCCATAGTTATTCGGTGGCACCAGTATCATTTTCAGATCACTGCATTGTGAAATGTCATATAGGCACGGAGAGGAAGAAACAAGATTTTAATTGGGAACTATGGAAAATGTATGCCTTACTACTAAAAGACGAGCCATTTGTAGAGGCAGTACGTGAGGCCGTCAGGAAAGTAAGTGAAGAAAACAGTGAAACAATAGCAGAGAAATGGGAATACTTCAAACAAAACGTAAAAATGAAAGCTTTAGAAAGATCGAGCTGCTTACGATTTGAGAAGGAAATGAAAGAAAGGGGCTTACGAAAGACACTTAAGCAGCTGATAGCGCTGGAGTGCGAAGAGCCTGGGACGTATAAGCAAGATGTAGGAGCCATTAAAGAAAAAATCGAGCAGCTTGACAAGGAACGGTATCAAGGTGCGATTGTGCGAGCAAGAGCAAATGCATTAGTAGCTGGAGAGACGCCCACTAAACGGGCGCTGGGACTCGAAAAAGCGCAAGCTCGACGGAATCATGTCGACAGAATTTTATGGAACGGCACAGTTGCCGACGATAGTAAGAGCATAGGCCGAGCGTTTCTAGAGTATTATCAGTCACTCTTTGCGTTTCAAGAAGTGAATATAGACTAGTTCAGAAGGGCCTTTCTATCTCGGATGCCGCGAGTGAGTGACGATACAAAACAACGATTGGAATGGAAAATAACAGAACGTGAAGTTGAAAAAGCGATTGATGATTTGAACCAAGGCAAATCACCTGGACCGGACGGTCTGGGCGCGTGTTTATATAAAGCTTTTAAGAAAGAACTGTCGCCGTTACTAACAGAGCTGTTTAATGATGCGTATGATAACAAAACTTTGCCGCCTTCTTTTGGAAAAGCTCATACCATACTCATCCCTAAGAGTGACCAAGTGGAGAAACTTAGGCTAGTAACATCTTACAGGCCAATATCTTTAGCCAATGTTGATTATAAGGTTTTTATGAAAGTTTTGGCTGCCAGACTTCAAAGCGTCATAAATGACATAGTGGCAGATCACCAAACGTGTGGTATCAAAGGAAGGTCCATTTTTTCGAATATTCACACGATGCGGTGCGTGCTGGAGTGCTGTGACGCCACCTCGGGTGGAGTCGTGGTGCTCCAGCTGGACCTCGAGAAAGCGTTTGATTGTGTCTCTCATGATATTTTGTTTGCCATTTTGGATTACGTTAATGTTGGTTCCATCATCACTGAGGGAGTGGCGTTGGCGTACCAGAACTGCACAACACGCTTAATTGTGAATAAATCATTGGGGGCCCCCATTAACGTCATGCGTTCTGTGTGTCAGGGCTGCCCTCTCAGTCCTCTTTTGTTTGACATTTACATAGAAACTATGTGTTTGGCAATAACTGAGAATGAGCAAATACGCGGGTATAGCTTGGCAGCCACACAAATCAAGCTCTTGGCATATGCAGATGACATCGCGGTGTGTTGTACAAGCAAAGAAAGTGTGACGGAAACAATAAGGGTAGTGAAAAATTTTTGTGATGTGACGGGCAGTAGAGTGAACTGGGGAAAGTCCCTCGGTTTGTGGCATGGAGAGTGGTCTTCGGCCCCGGACCATTTTGCAAATGTGAGCTGGATAAAAACCCCGACCAAGTACTTAGGTGTCCCCATGGGCAGTTACAAAAATAGCGACGAATACTGGACGAACCAAGCAAAAGAAACAAGAGAAAAAGCAGACAGGTGGAAAGGCATCAACCTGTCGATTTTCGCAAAAGCAACTGTGTGTAACATGTTTTTTATTACGAAGTTGTGGTACGTCATGCAAACGTTGTACTGTTCAAGGGTAAACGTGCAAAGGTTGCACAGAGTGTTCGCGGTTTTTATCTGGGGCTCTACCTGGGAAAGGAGTAGCCGAACCAATCTGTTCCGGCACGTGAAGAAAGGGGGGCTGGGCTTGGCGCATCTTTTTGTACGCCAGCTTGTGAACAGGTTTTTGTTTTTTCGGGATGTGCGTGATCCGTTTCTGCGCACTGTATGCCAACTCAGGTTGAGAGGTGCTTTGCCGGCACTTATTGTTAGTACAGATAGTATGCCCGGAACGCTTCGTGGCTATCTTAAAGAAGTTGCAGATAGTGTGCGCTTTCTTTCTGTGCGTTTTTCTTTTGAGTATTTATGTAACGTTAAAAGGAAAACATTGTATAAAGATATTTGCGATATTGTATTTCCAGTGCCATTGTACAGAGCGCTATACAGTGGAAGATCAGGACTGGATGTCCTTAAGCGAGTGAAAAATATGGAGGTGCCTACTGGGGTAAACACATTCTTTTTTAAATTACACACAGGAACACTCTCAGTGAAGACATTCATGGAAGAACGTGGCTTTCTTGTACCCTGGGGCTCGCACTGCTTGATTTGCAAGCAACCAGAAACAATAGACCATGTCTTTTTGCATTGCTGGGCCGGAGTGTTCTTCTGGGATGTCCTACAAAGAACAATGAAGAAGGAGTTACCGTTAAATCCGCATGGCATCAGGTACTTAGCGGTAACGAATGACGACGGGGTTCCCTTCGACCTAATAATGCTCAAGGGCCTTCATAGTTTATGGCGTGCAAGGATGTCTGGGTACTACTGCGACCCGGACGCTAGGCCTGCACGTACGTATTTTCGCGAAAGCATGTCTCGGTTCATTGAAATAAAGAAAATACAAGAATGTGCACCCGAATGGCTGTCGAGGATAGAACCTCTGACAGCACTGAAAGAATTTTAATTAGACAACGCCAGTCCTTATAGGACTGATGGCATGTATGTTCTTTCAAAATGTTTTGTATTTGTTAATTGTGCATTGTAATTTTGTTCTGTATTATGTGCTCTGTACAATGTCGAAGACCGGCAATAAATAAAAAAAAAGTGCTTGTGGTGTAGTGGTTATCACATCCGCCTAACACGCGGAAGGTCCCAGGTTCGATCCCTGGCAGGCACAATACGGGTATTTTTTTGCGTTGCTTAAGGATTTCTTCTATTAGGTCTCGTTCGACGAGTCCGCGGACATCTGTGCTTGTGGTGTAGTGGTTATCACATCCGCCTAACACGCGGAAGGTCCCAGGTTCGATCCCTGGCAGGCACAATACGGGTATTTTTTTGCGTTGCTTAAGGATTTCTTCTATTAGGTCTCGCTCGACGAGTCCGCGGACACCTGTGCTTGTGGTGTAGTGGTTATCACATCCGCCTAACACGCGGAAGGTCCCAGGTTCGATCCCTGGCAGGCACAATACGGGTATTCTTTTTGCGTTGCTTAAGGATGTCTTCTATTAGGTCTCGTTCGACGAGTCCGCGGACATCTGTGCTTGTGGTGTAGTGGTTATCACATCCGCCTAACACGCGGAAGGTCCCAGGTTCGATCCCTGGCAGGCACAATACGGGTATTTTTTTGCGTTGCTTAAGGATTTCTTCTATTAGGTCTCGTTCGACGAGTCCGCGGACACCTGTGCTTGTGGTGTAGTGGTTATCACATCCGCCAAACACGCGGAAGGTCCCAGGTTCGATCCCTGGCAGGCACAATACGGGTATTTTTTTGCGTTGCTTAAGGATTTCTTCTATTAGGTCTCGTTCGACGAGTCCGCGGACACCTGTGCTTGTGGTGTAGTGGTTATCACATCCGCCTAACACGCGGAAGGTCCCAGGTTCGATCCCTGGCAGGCACAATACGGGTATTTTTTTGCGTTGCTTAAGGATTTCTTCTATTAGGTCTCGTTCGACGAGTCCGCGGACATCTGTGCTTGTGGTGTAGTGGTTATCACATCCGCCTAACACGCGGAAGGTCCCAGGTTCGATCCCTGGCAGGCACAATACGGGTATTTTTTTTGCGTTGCTTAAGGATTTCTTCTATTAGGTCTCGTTCGACGAGTCAGCGGACACCTGTGCTTGTGGTGTAGTGGTTATCACATCCGCCAAACACGCGGAAGGTCCCAGGTTCGATCCCTGGCAGGCACAATACGGGTATATTTTTGCGTTGCTTAAGGATTTCTTCTATTAGGTCTCGTTCGACGAGTCCGCGGACACCTGTGCTTGTGGTGTAGTGGTTATCACATCCGCCTAACACGCGGAAGGTCCCAGGTTCGATCCCTGGCAGGCACAATACGGGTATTTTTTTGCGTTGCTTAAGGATTTCTTCTATTAGGTCTCGTTCGACGAGTCCGCGGACATCTGTGCTTGTGGTGTAGTGGTTATCACATCCGCCTAACACGCGGAAGGTCCCAGGTTCGATCCCTGGCAGGCACAATACGGGTATTTTTTTGCGTTGCTTAAGGATTTCTTCTATTAGGTCTCGTTCGACGAGTCCGCGGACACCTGTGCTTGTGGTGTAGTGGTTATCACATCCGCCTAACACGCGGAAGGTCCCAGGTTCGATCCCTGGCAGGCACAATACGGGTATTTTTTTTGCGTTGCTTAAGGATTTCTTCTATTAGGTCTCGTTCGACGAGTCAGCGGACACCTGTGCTTGTGGTGTAGTGGTTATCACATCCGCCTAACACGCGGAAGGTCCCAGGTTCGATCCCTGGCAGGCACAATACGGGTATTTTTTTTGCGTTGCTTAAGGATTTCTTCTATTAGGTCTCGTTCGACGAGTCAGCGGACACCTGTGCTTGTGGTGTAGTGTATTGAACGCAGTGAGTATCGTCAGACAGTTTGGTAATGCCACTAATAGCTTCGTGAACTGGCAGAAATGTTTGGGGTTTTGGCACGGGGAATGGGCGTCCACACCAGACCACTTTTCCAACGTAACCTGGGTCACGACGCCAGTTAAGTACCTTGGCGCACCCCTTGATGCCTACAGGGACAGTAGCGAATACTGGAAGGAGCGAACAAAAGAAGTAAAAGAAAAAGCCGACCGATGGAACGCCGTTCACTTGTCCATGTTCGCGCGAGCTACAGCGTGCAACACGTTTCTCGTGACAAAGATCTGGTACGTGATGCAGGTCCTACAGTGCTCTCGGATTAATGTGCAGAAACTGCACCGCGTGTTCGCTGTATTCGTGTGGGCATCGAGCTGGGAGCGATGCAGCCGAGATAATCTCTTCCGACGCGTGAAGGATGGTGGTCTGGGGTTGGCGCACCTTTTCATGCGTCAACTGGTGAATAGATTCTTCTTCTTTCGAGATACAAACGACCCATTTCTGCGCACGGTGATCCAAATGAGGCTTTCAAGATCACTTCCCGAGTTTGTAGTAGGTACCGAAATAATGCCAGGATCTGTCCGTGGGTTCTTTCGGGAAATAGTTGATAGTGTTTCTTTTTTGCGTGTTCGTTTTTCAAGTGAATATTTGTGGAATGCAAAACGGAAAAAGTTATACCGTGATTTGTGTGATAGTGTATTGCTTGTACCCATGTACAGAGCCGTGTACAGTGGAGGCCCAGGCCTAGACGTCTTGAAAAGGGTGAAGATGATGCCAGTTCAACCAGCCACGAAATCTTTCTTCTTTAAATTACATACCGGTACCTTATCTGTTAAAATTTTCCTGGAACAACGTGGGTTCTACATGCCGTGGGGAACCCACTGCCTCATTTGTAAAAAACCGGAAAGCATAGATCATGTCTTCATCCACTGTTGGGAGGGGGTTTTCTTCTGGGACGTGTTGCAAAGGACTTTGAAAAAGGAGTTACCGATAGATCCACACGGAATCAGGTTTCTGGCAGTTAATGATGACGAAGGATTCCCGTACGACCTTATCATGCTAACAGGCCTCCACTGTTTATGGCGCGCAAGAATGGCGGGCTACCATTGTGACCCGGATGCCCGACCGGCGCGTTTATACTTTCGAGAATGTATGCAAAAATATGTAGAAGTGCAGAAGTTGCAACAGCCTGTTCCTGAGTGGCTGCCGAGGGTTGAACCCCTGACAGCGCTCAAGGAATTTTAATACGACAATGTCATGCCACAGTAGCGGACGGCAACGAATGTGTATATTACTGTTTCTTGTTCCGTTTTTGTATTCATTATTTCCTTTTTGTCTTTTTTTTTTCGTTTCTGTGTATATCATTTAAGGAATGTGTGTTGTGGTGACATGTCGAGGATTGGCAATAAAGAAAAAAAAAAAAAAAAAAGTGCTTGTGGTGTAGTGGTTATCACATCCGCCTAACACGCGGAAGGTCCCAGGTTCGATCCCTGGCAGGCACAATACGGGTATTTTTTTTGCGTTGCTTAAGGATTTCTTCTATTAGGTCTCGTTCGACGAGTCAGCGGACACCTGTGCTTGTGGTGTAGTGGTTATCACATCCGCCTAACACGCGGAAGGTCCCAGGTTCGATCCCTGGCAGGCACAATACGGGTATTTTTTTGCGTTGCTTAAGGATTTCTTCCATTAGGTCTCGTTCGACGAGTCCGCGGACATCTGTGCTTGTGGTGTAGTGGTTATCACATCCGCCTAACACGCGGAAGGTCCCAGGTTCGATCCCTGGCAGGCACAATACGGGTATTTTTTTGCGTTGCTTAAGGATTTCTTCTATTAGGTCTCGTTCGACAAGTCCGCGGACACCTGTGCTTGTGGTGTAGTGGTTATCACATCCGCCTAACACGCGGAAGGTCCCAGGTTCGATCCCTGGCAGGCACAATACGGGTATTTTTTTGCGTTGCTTAAGGATTTCTTCTATTAGGTCTCGTTCGACGAGTCCGCGGACACCTGTGCTTGTGGTGTAGTGGTTATCACATCCGCCTAACACGCGGAAGGTCCCAGGTTCGATCCCTGGCAGGCACAATACGGGTATTTTTTTGCGTTGCTTAAGGATTTCTTCTATTAGGTCTCGTTCGACGAGTCCGCGGACATCTGTGCTTGTGGTGTAGTCATTCTGCTTCCGGCAGCCGAGCTGAGCGGTCGGCAGAATCATGGGCTCCAGTGGAGCAGCGACAGCGGCCACTTTTGGCCGCGGAAACAGGCTCAACGATGATAAGGATTATGCTTTTATTCTGCCGCAGCTGCCTAAAGGACAACTGGTGATTAACACCGTCTTTTTGCACGGTGATGTACGTGCGAGGCCGTACAAGGTGGAGGATTTCAGGGATGCCCTTCTGCCGACGGGCCTGCTGCCTGATGTGGTATGCATAGGGGCTTACCAAATCAACCATGTCTGGGCAGTGACCCTCTGCGATGCAGCTGCAACGAAAAAGCTGCTTGCCCTGAAGGAACTTCAAGTGAAGGGACGACGGTGCCTCATCGTTGACCCGCAGGACCAACAGGTGAAGCTTAGGCTTCACTGGCTGCTCTACGGCGTTGCCGACGAGGACGTCCGGACGGCTTTCGCGGCTTTCGGCAAGGTGGAGGAGGTGAGCCGGGAGCGGTGGCGCGTTGAAGGCATGGGAACCAAGACCTCAACCACCAGGACCGTCCTTCTCAAGCTGAAGGCCAGCATGAAAGTGGAAGACCTCCCCCATCAGATCCGCGTTGGTGGAGAGTTAGCCTTGGTTGTCGTTCCCGGTCGACCGATGCAGTGCCTGCGCTGCCACGGCACGGGACACGTCCGCCGTGAGTGCAGAGTCCCACGTTGTACCCGGTGCAGACGTTTCGGCCACGTCGACGCTGAATGCGTGAAGTCCTATGCCGCTGTGACCGGCCCACCAGCGAATGATGTTGCGGCAGAGCACCTCATGGACGTGGCCGAGGCGGAGGACGCGGCTAAAGGAACCGGTGACATGGTGTCGACAGCGACAACTACAGGGACGACGACTTTGGAGGTAGACGTAAAGGCGGCTGAGGCTACCCAGAAACCGAGTAGGGCGGAACAGGTCGCTACGACTGAGGTGCAGGCGACGGGAAGCGTCAGTGAAGACGCACCTGACGACGCGACCGCAATGCAGGAGGACGAGAGCGTCACCGACGACGACCATACTGGGGCTCTTGCTGCCTCCGTCAAGCGCACCCACGACCAGACGAAGGACCGCGAGGATCGGGCAACCAGCACCAGTGAGGGACCGCCGACGAAGACGCCTCATGGGAGGCGGTTGGGCTACAAGCCAAAGCCCAATGTACCGCCTGAAAAGAAGCCTGCCGACAAAGCGGCCACGTCTAAGGACACCAACAAGCCGGGAGGTCCCGGAGGCGGCTAGCCGAGGGCTAGTCGTGAGCGGTAAGCACCATGCTCCGGGCCTACTTTTCTTTTAGATCAAGATGGCTCAAATACCGTCCCTTAGGATTGCCACATTAAACGTGAGAGGCCTGGCGGCTAGTCGTAGGCAAAGTCAGGTCCTACGGTTAGTCACTGACCACGACATAGACGTACTAGCCGTCCAGGAAACGAAGGTTGAAGGAGAGGAGGGGACCGGGAGCATGGTGCGACGTTTCACGACTAGGTTTTTTGTGGTGGTTAGCCATGCGTTAGGCACGGCTGGAGGGTGCGTTCTTCTTGTGAAAAAGCTGCCTGGACTGCAGATTCAAAAAATTTTTTCGTGTCAGTCAGGAAGGATTGTTCTCTGTGATATTGTTATGTGTGATGCTGAGTTCCGCGTTATATGCGTATATGCGCCGAATTCAGTAGATGAGCGCGTCCGTTTTTTTTCGAACCTTTCACAATATGTATGTTGTAATATGCGCGTGATGCTGTTAGGTGACTTTAATTGTGTGTTAAGTGCTGGAGACAGAGTCAATAATACAGGTGTGCGTGACCGAAGCAGTGAAGTGTTATCAAATTTAATTAATGAAAATGAACTCGATGATGTTTTTGAATGTCTGGAAGGGGGGCGTCAAGTGACTTTCACCCGTTTTCAGGGCAGCAGCCATGCGCGTTTGGACCGAATTTACATTTCATTGGATACAATTCCAAGATGCCACAGTTATTGTGTAGTACCAGTGTCGTTTTCAGATCACTGCCTGGTGAAATGTAACGTAGGTATAATGAAAAGGAGACATGTATTTAACTGGGATATGTGGAAAATGAATGCCTTGTTACTAAATGACCAGCCCTTTTTACAGGTAGTACGGGATGCGGTTAATGAAGTTCAACGTGATGTTGCGGGAACAATCGTCGACAAGTGGGAAAGTTTTAAACAAAAGATTAAAATGAAAGCGATAGAAAGATCCAGTTGTAAAAAATTCGAGAAGGAAATGAAAGAAAAGGGTTTAAGAACACTGCTTGGGCAGCTGCTAACGCTTGAGTGCAAAGAGCCTGGTGCGTACAAACACGATGTGCGAAACGTCAAAGAAAAACTAGAACTGTTTGACAAGGAACGCTATCAAGGTGCCATCGTGCGAGCACGTGCAGATGCACTAGCGGCAGGGGAGACGCCCACGAAAAGGGCGCTCGGTTTAGAGAAGGCGTATGGACGAAGAAACCATGTCGACCAGATTTTAGTGAATGGGAATGTCGTTGACGACAGTGATAGCATTCGTCAAGCCTTCTTTGAGCACTACCAGTCGCTTTTTGCATTTCAGGAAGCGAATGTTGACGGTTTTAAAGCAGGTTTTCTGCATCGCATGCCACGTTTGAGTGATGATGTGAAAAAGCGATTAGAAGAAAAAATAATGGAGAGAGAAGTCGAAAAGGCAATCGACGATTTGAACATGGGTAAATCACCAGGACCTGATGGACTCAGCGCAGGTCTATATAAAGCTTTTAAAAGAGAGCTGGCGCCTTTGCTAGCACACGTATTTAATGATGCATACGAGAAGAAATCGTTACCACCTTCCTTCGGAAAAACGCACACCATTCTAATACCGAAGAGCGATCAAATAGACAAACTCAGATTAGTGTCATCCTACAGACCAATTTCACTAACAAACGTCGATTATAAAATATTTATGAAGGTTTTAGCTAGCAGACTTCAAGGCGTCATCAAGGAAATAGTCGCAGACCATCAAACTTGTGGCATCAAAGGGCGATCTATCTTTTCAAACATCCATAAGATGCGATGTGTGCTCGAGTGCTGTGACGTCACCGGTGGCGGTGTTGCAGTTCTTCAGCTCGACCTAGAGAAAGCGTTCGATTGTGTTGCTCACGTTATTTTGTTTGCCATCTTAGATCATGTTAATGTCGGTTCCATCATCACTGAGGGCGTGGCCTTGGCGTACCAGAATTGCACAACAAGATTAATTGTTAATAAGTCTCTGGGGGCCCCCATCAACGTCATGCGTTCAGTGCGCCAAGGCTGCCCCCTCAGCCCGCTGTTATTTGCTATCTACGTAGAAGCAATGTGTGTAGCAATTAATGAAAATGACGGAATACGGGGTTTCAGATTGGCAGCAACAGAAGTGAAGTTGCTTGCATATGCAGATGACATTGCAGTGTGTTGCACTGACCAACCGAGCGTAACGGAAACAATCTCTGTAGTAAAGCATTTCTGTGCCGTAACGGGTAGCAGAGTAAACTGGGGCAAATCTCTAGGGCTGTGGCACGGGGACTGGGTTTCTGCACCCGACTATTTCGCGAACATGAACTGGGTGAGAACTCCGACAAGGTATCTGGGTGTTCCCCTAGACAGGTACAATAGCAGTGACGAATACTGGAGGAACCAAACCAAAGAACTGAAAGAAAAAGTAGATAAATGGAAAGGTAATAACCTGTCCATTTTTGCAAGAGCGACAGTTTGTAACGCGTTTTTTATTACTAAGTTATATTACGTCCTGCAAACACTGTATTGTTCTAGAGTAAATGTGCAAAGGCTGCACAGAGTGTTCGCGGTTTTCATCTGGGGATCAACATGGGAACGGTGCAGCCGAACAAATTTGTTCAGAAGAGTGAAGGATGGGGGTGTGGGGCTGGCGCATCTTTTTGTTCGTCAAGTTGTGAACCGATTTTTGTTTTTTCGCGATGTGCGCGACCCTTTTCTGCGCACCGTATGTCAGCTAAGGTTGAGTAACGCTTTGCCGGCACATGTTGTTAGCACGGCAAGCATGACGGGAACGCTGCGTGGTTATTTCAAGGAAGTGGTCGACAGTGTACACTTCCTTTCTGTTCGTTTTACAAATGATTATCTTTGTGAAGTGAAAAGGAAAATATTGTATAGAGATGTATGCGACATAGTGTTCCCAGTGCCTTTATACAGATCCATATACAGTGGAGGGCCAGGACAGGACGTACTTAAAAGAGTAAAACACATGCAGGTGCCACCAGGGGTAAAGACCTTCTTCTTTAAGCTACACACCGGAACGCTCTCCGTGAAGACGTTTCTGGAGGAAAGGGGTTGTCTCGTACCTTGGGGGTCGCACTGCTTGATATGCAAGAAGCCCGAAAATATAGATCACGTTTTCCTACATTGCTGGGCGGCAGTTTTCTTCTGGGACGTCTTAAAGCGAACCCTGAAGAAAGAGCTACCGGTGGACCCCCAAGGTATCAGGTATCTGGCCATTAAAGATGACGACGGGGTTCCCTATGACTTTGTTATGTTGAATGCCCTGCACTGTATATGGCGGGCCCGTATGGCAGGGTACCATTGCGATCCTGACGCTAGGCCAGTTCGTGCTTATTTCAAAGAATGTATCTCGCGATTTATTGAAATTCAGAAACTAGAGGAATGTGTACCGGATTGGCTGTCAAGGCTAGAACCCCTGACAGCCATGAAGGAATTTTAGTTTGACAACGCCAGTCCAATATGGACAGACGGCTCAATTGTGCGGTTCCTATCCTTAGGCACCTTCCGTTGGTATTTCTTTTTTTTTTCTTTTTTTGTGTGTTTCTTCCAATGGTTGAAATTTGTGACACATAAGTGTGTGATAACTGTATCGTCTGAGTAATGTCGAAGACCGGCAATAAATAAAAAAAAAAAAAAAAAATGTGCTTGTGGTGTAGTGGTTATCACATCCGCCTAACACGCGGAAGGTCCCAGGTTCGATCCCTGGCAGGCACAATACGGGTATTTTTTTTGCGTTGCTTAAGGATTTCTTCTATTAGGTCTCGTTCGACGAGTCAGCGGACACCTGTGCTTGTGGTGTAGTGGTTATCACATCCGCCAAACACGCGGAAGGTCCCAGGTTCGATCCCTGGCAGGCACAATACGGGTATTTTTTTGCGTTGCTTAAGGATTTCTTCTATTAGGTCTCGTTCGACGAGTCCGCGGACACCTGTGCTTGTGGTGTAGTGGTTATCACATCCGCCTAACACGCGGAAGGTCCCAGGTTCGATCCCTGGCAGGCACAATACGGGTATTTTTTTGCGTTGCTTAAGGATTTCTTCTATTAGGTCTCGTTCGACGAGTCCGCGGACATCTGTGCTTGTGGTGTAGTGGTTATCACATCCGCCTAACACGCGGAAGGTCCCAGGTTCGATCCCTGGCAGGCACAATACGGGTATTTTTTTGCGTTGCTTAAGGATTTCTTCTATTAGGTCTCGTTCGACGAGTCCGCGGACACCTGTGCTTGTGGTGTAGTGGTTATCACATCCGCCTAACACGCGGAAGGTCCCAGGTTCGATCCCTGGCAGGCACAATACGGGTATTTTTTTTGCGTTGCTTAAGGATTTCTTCTATTAGGTCTCGTTCGACGAGTCAGCGGACACCTGTGCTTGTGGTGTAGTGGTTATCACATCCGCCTAACACGCGGAAGGTCCCAGGTTCGATCCCTGGCAGGCACAATACGGGTATTTTTTTTGCGTTGCTTAAGGATTTCTTCTATTAGGTCTCGTTCGACGAGTCAGCGGACACCTGTGCTTGTGGTGTAGTGGTTATCACATCCGCCTAACACGCGGAAGGTCCCAGGTTCGATCCCTGGCAGGCACAATACGGGTATTTTTTTTGCGTTGCTTAAGGATTTCTTCTATTAGGTCTCGTTCGACGAGTCAGCGGACACCTGTGCTTGTGGTGTAGTGGTTATCACATCCGCCTAACACGCGGAAGGTCCCAGGTTCGATCCCTGGCAGGCACAATACGGGTATTTTTTTGCGTTGCTTAAGGATTTCTTCCATTAGGTCTCGTTCGACGAGTCCGCGGACATCTGTGCTTGTGGTGTAGTGGTTATCACATCCGCCTAACACGCGGAAGGTCCCAGGTTCGATCCCTGGCAGGCACAATACGGGTATTTTTTTGCGTTGCTTAAGGATTTCTTCTATTAGGTCTCGTTCGACAAGTCCGCGGACACCTGTGCTTGTGGTGTAGTGGTTATCACATCCGCCTAACACGCGGAAGGTCCCAGGTTCGATCCCTGGCAGGCACAATACGGGTATTTTTTTGCGTTGCTTAAGGATTTCTTCTATTAGGTCTCGTTCGACGAGTCCGCGGACACCTGTGCTTGTGGTGTAGTGGTTATCACATCCGCCTAACACGCGGAAGGTCCCAGGTTCGATCCCTGGCAGGCACAATACGGGTATTTTTTTGCGTTGCTTAAGGATTTCTTCTATTAGGTCTCGTTCGACGAGTCCGCGGACATCTGTGCTTGTGGTGTAGTGGTTATCACATCCGCCTAACACGCGGAAGGTCCCAGGTTCGATCCCTGGCAGGCACAATACGGGTATTTTTTTGCGTTGCTTAAGGATTTCTTCTATTAGGTCTCGTTCGACAAGTCCGCGGACACCTGTGCTTGTGGTGTAGTGGTTATCACATCCGCCTAACACGCGGAAGGTCCCAGGTTCGATCCCTGGCAGGCACAATACGGGTATTTTTTTGCGTTGCTTAAGGATTTCTTCTATTAGGTCTCGTTCGACGAGTCCGCGGACACCTGTGCTTGTGGTGTAGTGGTTATCACATCCGCCTAACACGCGGAAGGTCCCAGGTTCGATCCCTGGCAGGCACAATACGGGTATTTTTTTGCGTTGCTTAAGGATTTCTTCTATTAGGTCTCGTTCGACGAGTCCGCGGACATCTGTGCTTGTGGTGTAGTGGTTATCACATCCGCCTAACACGCGGAAGGTCCCAGGTTCGATCCCTGGCAGGCACAATACGGGTATTTTTTTTGCGTTGCTTAAGGATTTCTTCTATTAGGTCTCGTTCGACGAGTCAGCGGACACCTGTGCTTGTGGTGTAGTGGTTATCACATCCGCCAAACACGCGGAAGGTCCCAGGTTCGATCCCTGGCAGGCACAATACGGGTATTTTTTTGCGTTGCTTAAGGATTTCTTCTATTAGGTCTCGTTCGACGAGTCCGCGGACACCTGTGCTTGTGGTGTAGTGGTTATCACATCCGCCTAACACGCGGAAGGTCCCAGGTTCGATCCCTGGCAGGCACAATACGGGTATTTTTTTGCGTTGCTTAAGGATTTCTTCTATTAGGTCTCGTTCGACGAGTCCGCGGACATCTGTGCTTGTGGTGTAGTGGTTATCACATCCGCCTAACACGCGGAAGGTCCCAGGTTCGATCCCTGGCAGGCACAATACGGGTATTTTTTTGCGTTGCTTAAGGATTTCTTCTATTAGGTCTCGTTCGACGAGTCCGCGGACACCTGTGCTTGTGGTGTAGTGGTTATCACATCCGCCTAACACGCGGAAGGTCCCAGGTTCGATCCCTGGCAGGCACAATACGGGTATTTTTTTTGCGTTGCTTAAGGATTTCTTCTATTAGGTCTCGTTCGACGAGTCAGCGGACACCTGTGCTTGTGGTGTAGTGGTTATCACATCCGCCTAACACGCGGAAGGTCCCAGGTTCGATCCCTGGCAGGCACAATACGGGTATTTTTTTTGCGTTGCTTAAGGATTTCTTCTATTAGGTCTCGTTCGACGAGTCAGCGGACACCTGTGCTTGTGGTGTAGTGGTTATCACATCCGCCTAACACGCGGAAGGTCCCAGGTTCGATCCCTGGCAGGCACAATACGGGTATTTTTTTTGCGTTGCTTAAGGATTTCTTCTATTAGGTCTCGTTCGACGAGTCAGCGGACACCTGTGCTTGTGGTGTAGTGGTTATCACATCCGCCTAACACGCGGAAGGTCCCAGGTTCGATCCCTGGCAGGCACAATACGGGTATTTTTTTGCGTTGCTTAAGGATTTCTTCCATTAGGTCTCGTTCGACGAGTCCGCGGACATCTGTGCTTGTGGTGTAGTGGTTATCACATCCGCCTAACACGCGGAAGGTCCCAGGTTCGATCCCTGGCAGGCACAATACGGGTATTTTTTTGCGTTGCTTAAGGATTTCTTCTATTAGGTCTCGTTCGACAAGTCCGCGGACACCTGTGCTTGTGGTGTAGTGGTTATCACATCCGCCTAACACGCGGAAGGTCCCAGGTTCGATCCCTGGCAGGCACAATACGGGTATTTTTTTGCGTTGCTTAAGGATTTCTTCTATTAGGTCTCGTTCGACGAGTCCGCGGACACCTGTGCTTGTGGTGTAGTGGTTATCACATCCGCCTAACACGCGGAAGGTCCCAGGTTCGATCCCTGGCAGGCACAATACGGGTATTTTTTTGCGTTGCTTAAGGATTTCTTCTATTAGGTCTCGTTCGACGAGTCCGCGGACATCTGTGCTTGTGGTGTAGTGGTTATCACATCCGCCTAACACGCGGAAGGTCCCAGGTTCGATCCCTGGCAGGCACAATACGGGTATTTTTTTTTGCGTTGCTTAAGGATTTCTTCTATTAGGTCTCGTTCGACGAGTCAGCGGACACCTGTGCTTGTGGTGTAGTGGTTATCACATCCGCCTAACACGCGGAAGGTCCCAGGTTCGATCCCTGGCAGGCACAATACGGGTATTTTTTTTTGCGTTGCTTAAGGATTTCTTCTATTAGGTCTCGTTCGACGAGTCCGCGGACACCTGTGCTTGTGGTGTAGTGGTTATCACATCCGCCTAACACGCGGAAGGTCCCAGGTTCGATCCCTGGCAGGCACAATACGGGTATTTTTTTTTGCGTTGCTTAAGGATTTCTTCTATTAGGTCTCGTTCGACGAGTCAGCGGACACCTGTGCTTGTGGTGTAGTGGTTATCACATCCGCCTAACACGCGGAAGGTCCCAGGTTCGATCCCTGGCAGGCACAATACGGGTATTTTTTTTTGCGTTGCTTAAGGATTTCTTCTATTAGGTCTCGTTCGACGAGTCCGCGGACACCTGTGCTTGTGGTGTAGTGGTTATCACATCCGCCTAACACGCGGAAGGTCCCAGGTTCGATCCCTGGCAGGCACAATACGGGTATTTTTTTTTGCGTTGCTTAAGGATTTCTTCTATTAGGTCTCGTTCGACGAGTCAGCGGACACCTGTGCTTGTGGTGTAGTGGTTATCACATCCGCCCTGGCAGGCACGAGTCGGGCATAAAGGGCGGATGGTAGTCAACGACCTTCATAAATATGTTTTTTGAAGCTTCATACCAAAAAACAGTTCACTTAATGAAGACTACATGCTTCAAATTTCACACAGAAACGAGCATAAAAGGCCTAGAACATGGCGCCAAAATTACCTCCTCCGTACAAGATTCAGTTTGGCTTCACTGCAATTTGATACGACTATACTTCTTCAAAACAGCTAGAAACATGTAAAAAGTAATTTTTATATTTTTAGAATTGAGATTTGTGGCTTTGTAATTGATTTTAGCTCCCCAGAGTTTGGAACATTTACCAACAATGACATCGCAGACTGTTGAGGGTAACACAATTGTCGTGTTCACATGCGACACTCAGAAGACTAGAATGCCTCTTTTCTCACCAGACCTGAAGAAAAAGCTTAGATGCTGCGGAACAACGTGGAAACTTGCGTCAACAACGTGGAAAATCCGCGTTCTGGAGTTTTAGCCCATGAAGATTACTGACATCTTGCTGAATTGCTCAAAAGCAACCCAAAGGGAAAAGTTAGAGTAACTGGTAGGAAGAATTTTGCATAGGCATGACTGGTAATTGATGTGGGAAATTGTGTCCCTGGTGAATTCTGGGCTTGATGCTTCACAACTTAGTGTTTGAACTCCATTTCTGGAAAGCACGGTTCTTTGCTAACTAAAGGAACAATATCTGCGCAAATAACAGGACGTGTAGCGCAAGATTTTGCCCAATTGTCGTAATTTGTCTTTAGCATCTACTGGACGAAAACAACCTCTTTACCTTAACTAGATATTTTTAAATAAGAAAAAAATTGTCCTTGCCAATTTTTTTTTATATAAGGTTGTCAAGGTCGAAATTTTAATTTGGAAACAAATTGTAAATGAATGTTATTCTTTAGTTCAGTCATGATCCAATAACAATATTGGGTAGAAGTTTCAGCCCACTTTTTGCGTTAGGTATTTTCATGGCTACAGTAATCCAAACAGATGCGTACAGAATTCGTCTGACGTAAGTTCTATATACATAAAGAATAGCACGAACGGTAACACAATATACATGCAGTACATGCAATGATAATTTGAGTAATATAAACATAAAAAATGTGACTCACGTGATACAAAGAGTGAATGTTGAAAATGGTTTGTTCTTACAAGAGTAGGCTTACAACAAATATACTTCTGGTGCTGAAAGAATAAGTTATGTGATGGTCGCTTTGTTCAAATGGTAGGATAGCTGAAACCGTGGCACCTAATATGCAGAAGTTGTTCCAGCCCTTGGGGAATTCCCATAATTAGAAATTACCTGTATTGACCGTCTTAAGCTTCAGCGTCAAGATAGAGATACGTTTTAAGGTGCCATTGGCTCGTCTGATGTCGATCGAGTAGCGTTGTGTCAAACTTTTTTCATAAATATCAGGCATTCGTGTAAATTGAGCTGTTCAAATAGAGGACTGGTGTGTGTGTTACAAGGAACATCTAGGATACAACGTGCTGCCTTTTTATTTATTTTATGCAGTGTACTAATATTAGATAGCGTTGTAGTACCCCAGTCAAGATGGCAATAGCTTATATAAGATAAGGACGAATATTTGTACAAGAGAAGCTTGATGTTTTTTTTTAGAAGGAAGAAAACGGCAACGTATTCCAGTCACCCGAGACAGCTTACCGGTCACTCTTTTCCACATGAGCATTCCAGGACACATGCTGCTGAAACACAACGCCGAGGCACTTGACAGAAGGAACAACTGGTATGATAGAATGATTAAGCTCTAGTGGTTCACGTGTGTGAACATGAAATGTTTTTGGTCTAAAAAAACAGTGTTTGTTTTGTTAAGAACTATGGTTAACGAATCTGCGACACTCAAGGACGGCAGTTTTGTTCGTACCTAGTTTGCTGCGATCACGACATGTGCCTACTGTCCACCCTTAAGACTCGATCGTTCGACACTTCCGCGGACAGCTGTGCTTGTGGCTTAGTGGTGGGGATTCCACTTCCTGGCACCGCCGTGTACGCCACGTGTTTGACACGGGCTACGTCTACGCCGACACGGGCTGCGTGACGCGGGCTCCAACGCCTCAAGAGCGCCGCGGTGCCAGGAGAGCTCTTATCGAGGACTCGAACAATCAGGTGGTGCTGCTGCCTTATTTAAAAACTGGGCGAATTGTTTTGATCCCTTCGACTTTACAAGCCGATGTAACATTTCCGGGACATGTGCAGGTAAGTCTGAAGCTGCGTCACGACGTAGTCGCGCTGCGGGAGTATCAAATGAGCCATGTACAGCGGGGGTAGTAGCCAGGGGGGGGGGGTGCTTATGGAGCTTCAGCACCCCCCCCCCCCCCCCCCCCCCCCCGAAATGTTTCGCCTGAAATCATTCTGTATTTTGTCTAGAATGTCTTGTTCAAGCTGTAAAGAAACATTTCGGCGCGAACGTTGCAAACTCGGACCGGATTTCGCGGCAACGCCCGTGCACCGGGAGTCACATGACGCCAAGGAGCCCCATCCGAGCATAAAGTTTCAAGGGTGTTTTGATGGCGAGCGGGCTCGTCGCGGCATCTCGCGGAGGTCGCGGAATCTACGGAGCGCATTGATTTCAATTCCAAAGCTTTATGGGTATAAAGTTCTCATAAACATTTGATGTGAAAGGTGCATTGACATTTCCAAAGTTGTGCTTAGATTTTCAATTCCGGAACTTTGTGGGTTTAATATTGTTATAAACATTTGACGCCAAAGGTGCATTAACTTTTTTTAAGCCGTACATCGGACCGTACAACGAGACAAACCAAATCGACGCACTATCAGACAAGTTGACAAAGTACACAGCGAGGTCCGATGAGACGAAACGTTGTGGTGGTTCATTTGTGCCGTCATGTCATAGAAAAGAATATCAAGCCAGCCAGCATCGTCGGTGAGCCGACGATGCTGGCTCAGTCTTCTGTACGCAAGGGAGAAAAGTGGAGAGGAAACGCGCGTCCTTCCGCCGCGCGCGATACATCAGGGGGAGTGGAGGAAGGGGGGGGGGGGGTTAGGCTTTTGTGATCTGTGAATCTGTGATTGCCCAACATATTTATTTACCTTGTTTGACCCATTAAATACAGTGACTTTTTCTTAGGTATGTAGATTTATTGGCGACTTACACGTATATTTAGATACCTTGTTGCGAGGTGTCGTGTATATACACGTGCAGTGAACTTTGTTTCCAATGACACTCTTTTACCCTTTATCAAGCTGTATTTTCGCATTTGTATATTCCATTGTATCTTCGCATTTCTAATGTACGAGGGTGTGTCAAATGAAAGCGGGCCAACCCACCCAGCGCAATAATGGTTCATTATCTGCGAGGCATGCGCGTAGAACACAGGTATCTCTCATTTACAAAAGTGACACGCAGGTGTCAGGATAAATGTCCTTTAATGCTCTCATACACTCGGTTGAACATGGTTGCGTGACACAATGGACGCTGTAGGTGTTCCCCAAAACGAAATTAGTCACCGTATGGTTGCCGTGTACGTTAAACATTGAATTTCATTGGCCACCGTGATGCGTTGTAGTAAGCGGTTCAAAGAAGGACGTCAAAGTTGCAAAGGCGATCAAGACCGGGCCACAGCCACCGTGCAATCGCCGCCAACGCAAGTGCAAGCTGATTAGACAAGAACGGAGGATAAGCATCGATGAACTGTCAGAGCGTGTGAACATCAGTTACGGTTCGGGTCACACCGTAATTCATGAACATCTCGGTTGTCGGCTCTTGTCTGCGCAATGGATGCCCAAGATTTTGAACCGCCGCCACAAGACAGACGTTCGGCGCTGCCTTGACTCATATGATCCAGTATCACAATGAGGGGACGTCTTTTTGTCTGCAATTGTCACCGGGGACTAATCATGGTGCCACTATTACGAGCCTGAAACACGACGGCAATGCGTACAGTGGAAAAATACGAATTTACCACCCCGAAAGAAAGCAAAGGACGTCATTTCCGCCGGAAAGGTACTGTTCACTTCTTTTTCGATCGTCAGGAGCCATTACTGATCGAATTTGCTAAACCTGGAGATACTATCAACCGTTTCCGATATTGTTAAACGCCGCACCGGCTGCGTGTCGCAGTCAAGAACAAACGACGTGGAAAATTGACGAGTAGGGTCATCTTGCTCCACGAGAATGCCCGTACCCACGTCGTTGATGTGGTTAACACAAAACTCGCAAAGCTCAGATGGGAAACTCTCCAGCATCCGCCATACAACCCAGACCTGTCGACTTGCGACTTCCACAATTTGGGGCAATTGAAAAAACAGCTCAAGGGGACAAGATTCGTGTCGGACGATGACGTGAAGGTGTCAGGTACAGACTTTTTGAAGCAGCAACCCAAGGAGCTTTATGAGACGGGAATCACGCGACTCTTTAATCAGTGGGACCAATGTCGCAATGCTCATGGAGACTAGTTTTAAATAAAACGCCCCGTTTGTCATATATTCGCATTCACTCACTTTTATTTGTCTCGTCATCGTGTATTTTGCAGAACTCTTGCTTTTTATATGTGCTAGCTCTCTGTTGCGACTATAATTTCGGTGCAATTACTAACGATACACAACCGGTGACAGCTCCTCCTGCGCAATACATTGGAACGAAGGCCAGCTTCATTGAGATTTCTCCCTGATCGTTGCATATGTACGAAAATGTAAACATGGTTATTGAATGACAAAGTTTCATTAAAATATTTGTCCTCAACTTCTTCATTTCACGGCCTTTACATCTTTCATATGGGCGGCATGTAATGCTTTGCTGGTTTCTAACTGATATAGTTCTGAAGTTCATGTGATATTTTCTTTACTTACTAAATAGACAAAAAAACATGGAAGCATTGATATCAGTTATTTCGGGCACAAATTTTGGGATATACCAGTATTAATTATGGGGTTTTACGTGCCAAAACCACTTTCTGATTATGAGGCACGCCGTAGTAGAGGACTCCGGAAATTTCGACCACCTGGGGTTCTTTAACGTGCACCTAAATCTAAGCAAACGGGTGTTTTCGCATTTCGCCCCCATCGAAATGCGGCCGCCGTGGCCGGGATAGGATATACGAGTTAATTCTTTTATGAAAAAAAAAAATACATATGTTACTTGTCTTGACAGTGCGTAGCGTTCAAAAATTCGTTTGCAGCATCTTTGGCAATTGCAATGCAGTTATTATTCATGTATTTGATCCCTCGACAAATTCTATAAGGAGGAGGCTGAGCTGCAACGCAGGTCCCCCCGAACGAAATTTCTGGCTGTGCCACTGATATACGGGTAGTGACATTCAGAAGCGGCGACGCTGTGAAGCAAACGCTACGTGCAAAAGATGTCAAGGTCAAAGAACGTCGTTGCATGGTCATCGACCCAGGCTACCACGCGATGCGTCTAAAGGTACATTCGATGCTGCACAACCTACCGGACAAGAATGTTTGCGAAGCCTTGGCAAACTACAGCACTGTCAATGACATTTCGCTGGAGCGCTTTCAAGGACTGCGAGAGATGGGTTTAACAACGCGGCTGGCCTTGAACAGTACGGTATATTGAACAGTAAGCCACCTACTTTATCTTTAAAATTGTATACGGAAATCTTACTTTTTGTCAGCCTGCTCAAATAAAACGGTTTTCTCATAATTTTTTTCTTTTTTTCTGATCAATAATCAATAATCAATAGAATGTGTAATGGTACGCTTAGAATATGTCACAGTTGTGGTTATGTATCGCCCACCGTTGGGAAACAAACTGACGTTCTTTGACTTCCTAGAACAGGTACTACATTTCCTGAGCCATTCGTCCTCCCCCTTTATCATAATGGGTGACGTAAATATAAATATGTTGTCGGACGACATCATCCAGGCAGTTTGCTGGTCTAATCAATTCGTTCATGTGCACAAACGTAATCTCGGAGCCCACGAGGCTAACGGTGCAAACGGCTACCTGGCTTGATATATGCATAACCAATTACACCCAACTGACTGCCTTGCGGGACTGTTATCCGCTGAGATAAGTGATCATCTGCCTGTATTTTGTTTAATTCCTTACGCGCACAAACGAGGGGAAGGAGGGAAAAAAGCGCAGATTCGTAGTTTCCACGCAAGCGCATTAGAAAAATTTTCGTGCTCTCATCCTATCAACAGACTGGTCGTGTGTATTTGAAAAACAAGATCCAAATGCAGCCCTACGAATTCTTCTTTCATAAAATGATTACGTAATACGACCTAGGGTTGCCGTTGAAATTGTACAATCAGAGGAGCAAGAAAATACGAAAATCCTGGATAAATGCTGCTTTCCTAAAAATTATAATAAAAAACAAAAGGTATCACTTGTTTGGAAAATGCATGAGTGCGCAATTGTTGACTGATTTCAAGAGATACAGAAATAAGGTCAACGGTGAATTAAAGCGAGCAAAAATTAAGCACTATGAACGGTTATATGCTAAAATAAAGAATGACCCTAAGAAAATTTGGAATGAAGTTAGAGACTTAAAATCTACGAAAAGACAGAACACGGAGATAAACATAAAGACAGTCACTGGCGTGTTAACAGGCAGAGAAGCAGCAGCGGCTCTGAATTAATAATTCGTCTTCAGTACTCAGCATCCCGACAGGGGGGAACCCATGGCCACATCTATAGTGAATAAATTCTGTCTTACTAACTCAGTGATACTTACACCTGTCACACCTGCTGAAGTTGTACAGCTGCTGTTTCAAGGTTCCGTTTTCTTACACCTTACTAAGACATTTGATATTATTAATCACATAATTTTATTTCGTAAACTTAAAGCATATGCAATAACTGGCCCTCACCTAGACTTCTTAAAAGTTTTTTTTATCTGATAGAGAATTCATTATATATGCGTGTGAAACTTTATCCAATTCTAAAAAAGCTTAACCAAAGGGTACCACAGGACTCAATACTGGGGCATTTGCTTTCTTCTGTTTACACTAATGATGTGCGAGATGTCGCAAGCAAACAAGGATCAAGACTCCGCCAGGCTACAAGAAGCATTACGCAGCACGGACCAGGCGGAGCAGCTCTGGGCTGTCCAGCGAGCCCACGATGCGGCCAGGGAGTTACAACTCCCGGTCCCAACGTGGGAGTAGCCCGCTCTATGGGACCTTGCGCCCCGTAGCTCGCAGGACCTTTCATTAAAGTTATTCCATCCATCCATCCAAGTCATTATCGTCTGTGCGCTGACGATACAACTATAACTATAGCTGATAAGTGTATCTCTTCTCTAATCAAGCTAAATATGACGCTTAGCTACTTAATGAAGTGGTGCAACGAAACGATCTAATCGTTAATCCATATAAAACGAAATTTTTAGTCTTCCATTCGCACCAAAAGTCGCTAATTAATCCTATAAATCCTCCTTCTATTCCCATTAGTGATTCCATTTCATTTCTAGGTGTTATCTTAGACAGCTATCTGAAGTTTCACCTGCACATCAACCATGTCAAGCTGAAGAGCGCTTTTGGTATCAGTGCGCTCATCAAAGGACGCCACTACTTTTCTCCTTGTGCTATGTGTTCGCTCTGATTTGCGTTCATTCTTTCGCACACTAACTACAGATTAATCACTTGGGTTAATAGATATCTGTATTATTTCTCTTCGGCACAGTATACACAAGATCAAGCAATACGAATCAATCGTCGACCTGGGCAGTGACCACTACATCCTCGAAATTACGATACCCAACCAATTACGGAGCAATACCATTATACATAAGTGGACGGACTGGGACGAATTCCGTAAGGGGCGACTCACCACAGCGCAAGACATCACAGAGATCGAAACCTGGACGGTGGAACTCTGTGATGCAGTGCGCTCAGCCACAAAGACCATAGAAACAGACGAGGACGTCATCATCATGGACAGCCGCCTGGCCCATCTGATAGAGGCCAAACGTTCGATACAGGCGCGTTGGAAGCAGCACCGGCTGAATCGCAAATTGAGGAAGAAGGTGGCTGACTTAAATAGGGCCATTGAACAACATTGCAGGCTCCTGTGCCGTCAGCAGTGGAACGAGATCTGCAACCGAGCTGACAGGGAATTGCATCGCAGTTGTACATGGAATCTATTTCGGCACCTCCTAGACGAAACAAAGACCAAGTCAAACCAGCGCGACCGCCTGGCCCGCCTCATGCACACCATCACACAACAACAAGGAAAAGACGCTGTTATCAGGAGCCTGGAAGCCAAGTATCTGCCAGACACGCCAACGGAAACCCACCCGCCGTACGGGGGGCTGCCCAACGCGTGGCTCGACCGAGACATTACCATATCAGAGGTACGGGTAGCGCTGCACGAGCTCAACACCCGCTCAGCAGCCGGCCCAGATCTCGTTACAAACAAGATGCTACACAACCTGGACGACGCTTCGATAGAAGCCCTAACCGATTACTTCAATGAATGCTGGCTTTCGGGCAAGCTCCCCCGACAGTGGAAAACGGCAAGAACGATCCTGATTCCGAAACCGGGCAAACCACTGGACATCGGCAACCTGCGTCCCATCTCGCTGACGTCCTGCGTGGGCAAGGTGCTGGAGCACGTGGTCGCCAACCGGTGGCAGGAATACCTAGAGAAGGAAGGCCTCTATCCTGACACGATGATCGGCTTCCGGCGCAGACTCAGCACACAAGATGCCATGTTACAACTCAAACAAGAAATCGTCGACAACAAGACACAAGACAGCAAAGTAATTCTGGGTCTCGATTTACAAAGTGCATTCGACAAAGTTAAACACTCAGCCATATTAGGACAAGTATCAAGACTCAACATGGGGGTAACGAGCTACAATTATATTCTAGACTTCTTGACCAACCGCCCGGTAGAACTGCACGCCGGAGACCTCAAGCTCCCCGAACACAAGCTCGGCAGTACGGGTACTCCACAGGGTTCGGTCATATCGCCGTTGCTCTTCAACCTCGTCATGATCGGGGTAGCGAGGGCAGTAGCGGGGACCGGCGTCCGGCATACTATCTACGCCGACGACATTACCCTGTGGGCGGTCGGTGGCACCGACGCCAGCATCGAGCAACAGCTGCAAGCGGCGGTTACCGCCATCGAGCAGCACCTTGATGGCACAGGCCTAATGTGCTCGCCCGCCAAATCCGAGCTGTTCGTCCTCACACCGCTTCGACCGGGACGGAAGCGCGCTCCTCTTCGGGATTGTGATCACATCAAAATTGTGACTGCATCGGGGCAACGCATCCCCGAGGTGCCCAAGATCAGAGTACTGGGCCTGCTGCTCAACAAGAGCGGCCGCAACGACGAGACCATCAACAAGCTTACCACCAAGGCAATGGACGCCATCCGGCTCATACATCGAGTCTCTACACGACGGGCGGGCATGCGTGAAGACAGTCTCGTGCGCCTTGTCCAGTCGTTCGTGATCAGTCACATTGCCTACGTTGCGGCCTACCTTAATTGGCACGTCACTGACAGGACCAAGATCAACACGCTGATCAGACGGGCTTACAAGACGGCGCTGGGTTTAATGGAGACCACGAGTACGGCTCGGCTCTTGCAGCTCGGCGTCCATAACACCCTAGAAGAAATAGCCGAAGCGCAACTCACCGCGCAATTCGAGCGCCTCTCTACCACCAAGACGGGGCGCAGTATACTGACGTCCCTGGGTTACAACCCCCAAGCTCCCAGCCGGCAACCGTGCGAGATCACAGATGAGGCGCGGGCCCACATTTACGTGGACCCCATCCCGAAGAACATGCATCCAGAATACAACCAAGAACGGCGGCAGGCGCGGGCCAAGGCCCTCACCGAACAACACGCCCAAGACCCGCACGCCCGGTATGTGGACGCCGCGGAATACAAGCGGGAAGGCTTCGCAGCAGTGGTCGTTGCGGCGGCTAACGGCACCAAGACAACGGCAGCGAGCGTGCGGTGCACGAACGCCACAGACGCTGAGGAGGTTGCCATCGCTCTGGCGATCACCGAGGCCGAGTGTCGCACCGTGCTCAGCGACTCGAGGAATGCCGTGCGCAATTTTGCCAAGGGGCGAATATGCGCGCCGGCGGCCGCCATCATCGGCAAGCTCCAATTTCAAGACCGCGGCAGCACCGTCCGTATTAAGTGGTTCCCGGCGCACGCCGGCGAGTGTGCATCCTCACCGAACCACAACGAGACGGCCCATTCGGCGGCGCGAGCGCTTACCTTCCGCGCCCCCGAGAGTGACCGTTCCGTGTGGTGGTTCGAAACCAAGGACAGATTGACTAGTTATGCCGAGGTAACCAAGTGTTACCGCTTAGCTCTACGGACAATGCCGCCTCCCCACCCGGCACTCAGTCGGGAGGAGGCCGTAATCCTAAGACAAATACAGACCGCGTCACTCCTCGCCCCCGCAATGCTGCACGTGCTTCACCCAGAGCTCTATCCGAGTGGGCTGTGTGGTGTTTGTGCAGCGGGTCCGGCGGACCAATGGCACATCATGTGGGACTGTGCCAGGTTCCCGACGGCAGCTAACTCCAGGACTTACCCGCCAGAACTTCAAAGTGCACTGCAGTCTACAGACAAGGACTCACAACTATGGGCCGTCCAGCAGGCCCGGGGTGCGCTCGAAAAGCACAAGCCTCGTGACCCACTACAAACGGGCCCAACGGGGCTAGTGCAGAGTAGAGTATAACCCCGGGTCGACGCTTGGCCAGCGTCACGACTCGTTAAATCGTCGTTTGCCGGCACTTTATTAAAGTTGTTCCTATCCTATCACCCACAGTTCACCCCATTCTAATGCTCTCCCCATACGTGAGCCGCACAGAATTGTGCGTGTGTGTGTGTGTGTGTGCGTGTGTGTGTTACTTAACTAGAATTTAGCAATGCTCTTTTATAAATTACTTGATTTCAAATGTCCTTTCAAAACATTCAATGTAGCGCCCTTAGGAATGTCAATGCCACTTGTTTCGCTTGTAACTATATATATATTTTGTTATAATTCATTCGCAGTAACTATGGTAAAACAAAATCTGCATTCGCTACCATTACACTCTGGAATCATTTTTCTGCTTCACTCAAAATACTGCCTACATTTCGCTGTTTCAAATTTCCCTAAAATATTTTCTGCTAACTTCTGATCATTTGCCCTAATAAATATTTATATTTTCAAGTAGGTACTATTATTTCTGCCTCGTACCCCCATCACCAAAAATTTTTTTTTTGTCTTTGCAGTGTGCATACTGCGCCACGGATTCTTTATTTGTTTTGCTTTGTTCACTCTTGTTTGTTCTAACTTTTAAAAACTGTATAATTTTTTGACACTTCCGTTGTTATTTCTGTTACGCTAAATCGCATTAGAGCATTGTATGTTGAGTTTTCTTTATTAACATTTGTTTTTCTCGGATCTAATGTACTATTACGTCACTCACTGCTATGCTGCCAACAATTATACAATTTTGTTGTGGCTCCTAACCGAAGGACCTGTTTTCAGTATTAATACTCGTACTTTTGGTATCCTCGTCTGTATACTATATTTACGCGTTTATGTTTGGTGAGTCAATAAACTCACATTTCATTTCTATTACCAAACTTGGTGCTGCGGAAATGCCCGACAGTGGATGACGTGCCGCACTTGCTCCGTGTCGTGGGAGATCAGGCCTTCGTCGTCGCACCAGGCACAGCAACGCTTTGTGTTCGGTGCCGCAACCCGGGGCATATCTGCGTGAATGTCGCATTCTTCGCTGCGCACTCTACCCGTCGCTATGGGCATGACGAGCCCCAATGCGCAAGAACATACGTGAGGGTGACAGGGCCAGCAGCAAAGGAGGAAATGGGTGAGCTTCATATGGACGAAGCCCACGTTGAAGTGTTGAGATGGTATTAGTTAAATATGCATGCTTTAGAGAAAGGTACATCAGTATTGGCCTAGTTCAGCAGACGGGGCGTCATCGATTAATTATTCACTGAACTGGCTTTTCCGAAAGGTATCCAAAACTGCGCGAGTTGCAATGCATTGAGCTGATTAATGTCCTTCTCAAGAAAATTCCGCTCCAATGTCCTGGTCCGCATGCCCCTGCTATGGCCCAATCGAAAGCGGGTGGCATGTAGCGGTGGCAACTCGGGCGTTCCGTGCTACTTAAACGACTAAAACCTACCACGGTCTAAACAACTCAGCGAATATTCTGGAAACAATGTGCGGTGTGCTGTTCCCAGGATTTAGGCACTCCGTGCCCGCATTGGGCGAGTGAAAACAGGTGGAGAACAGCGTCAGAGGAAGTTGCCTTACGCAGGCTAGCTGCCTGACGCCACGCTCCCTCTTATTTTTTTTCTTTCGCTCCTCGCGCCATGGAGCAGCACGCGCAACTCCACGTCGAGGGAGACTCCCTCGTTCGTTTCCAACGCAGAATGGTGGCACGGAGACGAGGCCCGATCTTTACATAACTGCATTTCTTCTTACTCTTTACGAACGGGTTGTACTTCGGGGTGAGATGAGGTTTAAACCGATTAAAAAAAAACTTTTTCGGGGTGAAAAAATCGAGAAATAATGGGTTTTACCCGAAAATTAAGGGTCCTATCTATAGGTGAGCGGCTGGCGTGCCGTCGGCCTCTTATAACAACTAGTGAAGTGACCGCTCTCTCCAGGCGCAGTATTTTAGTAGCTGAGAGTTAAAGCCTCCGATTGTCGGACCCGACTTCGAATCCACTCGCACAACTGTGCATTTTCTTTCCTTACAATCTTCTCACAAATAAATTAAGAATACGACGGATATCGGTGAATGCCAGCACTAGAGTGTATTAGGTCGGTGCCAGCGGTGGACATCAATACGTCTAGTGGAGTGAGCCCTTAACAGCTATCGCTGTAACACAGAGCTATCGCGGTAAAAGAAGTCTGCCGCCTGTTGGTCGACGAGGACCTCGACGTGTTAGCTGTGCCGGAGCCCGAAGTGATAGGGGAGAGGAGATAGGGAACACGCTGCTGGGTTTTAGGATTTTATTTATTTACTTAAACACCCTCACGGTAAAATAACAAAACAAAGAGGAATGGCTAATACGAGATAATAAATAAAATAGTTGGTAGTGGTTGCCTATGCAATATTAGCTACGCGAAGGAAAACACAAGGATATCGTATTCGTTAACAAAAACAAGTTCGCAAATACAACATAAGATGTACAATACAATTACTTACTTATTATACAACGTTCTATTCAAAATGCATGGCGGTCGACAATGGTTGCTACTGATACTGGGAGGTGATATCCAGCATTGGATGTGCGCGTTAGGTAAGAAATAAATAATGAAGTAGTTCCAAGGTATATGTATATAATGTTGTAAACCTAGCTGTACAAATCTGTTGTCTTCGGCCTGAGGACATCTGGAAGAAATTTCCAAGAAAATGTTCTAGGTATGCCCGTCCTCTCAGGTGGACCTGCGGAGAGTCTTGAGACAGAATGAAGTGCTTGACAAAATGTTCCGTCGTAGATTTATGAGTGAGTGAGTGAGTGAGTGAGTGAGTGAGAAAACATTATTTCGAATCAGAACGATTCGCGTCCGCCGAGTTAGTGGGCTGGGGCACCCACCGAGGTTACGGCCAAGAGTTCTTGCCTCTCGGTGGCTTCCTTGGCCCGCTGGACTGCCCAGAGTTGATCTTGCAGGTTCGAGATGAGCAGCTCGGCCTGCCAGATTTTTGAAATCATAGTTTTTTGAACCATTGCAAATATCAGACTGTATTTAGGCCTTTTGCACAATCCATGACAAATGATTTTAGCAGAATTATCCTGGGCTGACAGTATGCTTAAGACCTGTATACAGGTCACGATAAAAAAAAAAAATGCATAGCACGTCTGTCAGTTTCCATGGCGATTTCTCTTGTTACGTCGTTCTTACATCTGGCTTTAGACGACATGTAGGGACAGGAAAGTAAGGTTTCACGTGCGCCTGTATAGAATTTGTCATAACCTATAATGCAATGGCAGAGGTGCCCGAGATCTTGCGGGATCTTCGCGAAATGAGATGATCGGCCGATTTTAGCTGTAGTGCGCAGAAGCCTCAAGCTTGTCTCAAAGACGGCGGCGCCGTCCTACGGGTCACGCTAAAACGAAGGACGGCACTTGTTTTGACGGTACCCAATAGATGGCGGCACCATTCCACGTGTTGTTCGTGGTGTAGTCACGGCCCGCACACTCGAAAGTTCAACAAATGGCCACAGAGGGCGAAAAAATCGACCGCGCGGCGCTGCTAAAGAAACAGGCATAGTACACCAATTAAAAAGGTTCCCCGTTGAGCACATTATCTCCTGCTAGAGGCGCCGTAGTAAGCGCAATTTTAACCTACAAACTTTCTTCAACAGTAAACGAAGCGTTTTTCTTGCATGATAAAGACTACAAAATTATAATTCCTAATTTTACATTGTACTTTTCATTACCAACTTTGTTGTCTTTTGTCATTTTAAACGCAAAATAGCGTTCAGCATCATCGACCTCCCACGTGACCTCTGGCCTGAATTTAAAATTTTTACCGGTATGTTCGCGTGCGCGGCAGGTACGGATTCCTTGGTTCGTACATTGGTTGGTTATTTTGTGCTAACACCAGTTTACTGCGCTTTGATGTCTCGCGTTATTTAATTTGGGGTGTAAGCCTGAAAGCCAGGTTTCAGTCGTGAGCCATGTGGAACACGTCTGCATCGAAATGGGAGCCGGGGCATCGAAATGGGAGCCTGGGCACAGCAATACCGGTGAGTCGTTTAACATCACTGCTTCAATCGCTATGTAATTTATTCGTCTCGTTAACTTACAGGTGGAGGTAAGTTAACGAACTAGATGCTGCATTACATGAGGGCAGTCAGGACCCTCCGTTGCTGTTTCCGAAATAAACTTTCAGTTGCGAGGCCATCATTATACACACATTCACGAAAGAGAAACGATATCGGAACGCGCGTCACATTTTTCATCTCGTTGTAGCCGTAGCCATAAGTGACTGAGTTGCCTTATCAATATATTTTTTTTTTCGAATCCGCCGGCAACTTCTTTCGTTCACAGAACCGAATAACCTTTTGATAAACTGAAGCTAAAGTACTGAATTTAATGTATTAAACAGTTGCACACATGATAATTCACCCATATTTCGTACCTGTTGGTTCCAAATGTTCTTGCTGTTCAGTTTGGCTTACCTCAGGACATCTATTTTTACAGTAGTGAAGCGGTGCATCACGTTCATGCACAAAAAGAATGCATCATTTCTAATAGCTTCATGTCTTTCATCTCTTTGTTTGTGAAATCAGCAGTGTGATCTCCTGTAGTGTATAAACGAACGCAGAAATGTACTTATTTGTGATCTTAATAATACTTAAGCTGTTGACATGCATTGTAGTCACGCAGACATCAATTTTACGGAGAGTAACCATATTTATTTACCATGCTGCTTAAGCACCCTAGAACAAACAGTGTACATTTGCATGTGTTCTGTAGTCACAAACCATTGCAATGTATATGTCGCACCTTTACGCATTTTATATTGCAAAATTGTGCTTATTCAATTTCTGATGCAGTCAAAATTTCTGTTCCAGACATGCAGTAATGAGGATGGCACCAGTATAAAGCAACACACTCCATGCACTAAACAGAAGCTGCTGCCTGCTACAACAAGGTCATTGTGTGGACTTTGGCTGCTACTACAAGGTAAACAACACCTGGTTCAGAAATAAATATGCTTGATATATGCTGTATTGGCTTGCTAGTCTTGAGATACATGTCAGTTGTTTGTAGCAGATGATATGAACATTTGTTCATGTTTACAGTTCAGCATAATGAGTTCGAACATAAAAGAAAACACTACATGAGTTTGGATAATCTCTGCTGTATCTCATGTGCCATTGTTCTGCCCCAACAGAGTCTATGCCAAGTACATCTTGGTCATCACGGGAGCCCCCATCTACACCAACAGGAAGGGGCTGGAGCTGAATTCGCAAGACCACAAACAAAGAAGCCATTCCAGAATTATTTGGATGAGATATCAAGTCTACGAACGACTGTTTCAAGAGTGAAAAGAGCCTACGCCATCATTCCACCAGCACGGATATTGGCCGAGTCATCCAGGTACCTCAACAACCAAAATTATTTGTCTTCAGATGTACCTGCAACCTCTGAATAAGCACAGATGACGCTGGCTAAGAGTGTTCTGTCAGCTTGCCCTTCCTTAGTGAGCTTCCTGGCCTTGCCAGTTCTTGCCAAGTATAATTTTGTTTCAATGAATGCAAGCTTTTTCATTCCACACTTTTGTTAGAGATCATTCCTATTCCTCATGCAAACAATAAAGGTCAACCGATTCTTTGCTCATACTTAATGCCAGTCACTGTCTAGTAGCATAACATATGTGTAGCGGTTCTTTCTAGTGTATGTTGCCATGTGCAATTCCTCTCCTGAAATAGCTGCCGCAGCATTGGCGTGTCTTGCATTAACCTTTACACTGTGTGCTATGTAGCATTTAACTTTTGTTAATGTTTTTGGCTTTCAATGCTTGCAAGGTAGAGTGGCTTCTTTCTTGAATGCAAGCTTTCTCATTCCCATATTGAATTCCTAGTCTCATTCAGGATTGCTATTCTTGCTCGACAGCCTGTGTTTTTGTGAAAGCTACATTGAAGTGATTGATTGCAGAATCTGGTTTCGGCGCTGTCCGACTTGGTACTTGTCACCGTGTTACATTTCTCATATGTGGGAGCCTGGTCAGTTGCATTGGGAAACAGTCTCTCGAGGCAAGCACCTGCTCCTACAGTCCGCACAGTGACATAGACTGCGAATTTACACGCACACCGTGGTTGGTGCTCCCCGTTCCGTCCTTTCCTGCTGCTGCCGTGTGCAAATTTTGCTTGTGGTCTTCCTCGGCCATGATTTGGCGTCACCGGAGACTCTCATACATAATTACATGGTTCTAAGTGTATGAAGTTGATATCCACATGTGTGGAAAGGCCTGCAAAAGTGACTGCAACATAGTGATGTTCACAAAACCGACCATGCCCATAGTATATAGAGAATGTGGGGGACCAAGTGTGAGTTACACATTAGTGGCATGCAAAAGAACAAAAAGAAACATGCAGGTTGGAAAGGCGGTAACGCTAAAATGCCGGGAACTCCATGTCGCTGTTGGCTGTGGCAGCAGATGCTTGCGTCACCCGATTGCTTCACAATGCAAGCTGCTCATATTCAACGCCGACTGTCGGTGCAAACATGTGGGACACACTGTCCAATCTGCTTGCGCTGCTGGTTGTTACTTGTTACCAGACTGCAGTGTGCGACGAAGGCAAGCACTATGCCTACAGTCGATCGGTTGAATGTGCCGCAAGCAACCCGTGTGCGTGTATGCTCACTGTTGTCATGTAGATCGTAGCCAATGCATAGTGCCAATGTATAGATTGAGCATTATGTTAGAGTACGCTGAAGTGATTTGATTGCATAATCTTGTTTCAATGTTGTCCCACTTGGTCATGGTTGCCGTGTTACATTTCTGGGATGTGGCAGCCTGTTCAGTTGTATTGGCCAATGGCCTCTCGAGGTAAGCACCTGCTCCTGCAGTCCACACAGTGACACAAACTCCCTGTTTACATGTAGTGTGATTGGTGCTCCCTGTTTGTCCTTTCCTGCTGCAGCCATGGGTAAAGCATGCTTGTGGCCTTCTTTGGCCATGATTTGGCGTGAACAGAGACTATCATACGTGATTACATGGTTTGAAGTATATGAAGTTGATATCCACATGGGTGGAAAGGCCTGTAAAAGTGGCTGCAAAATGGCGATTCCCACAAAACAGACCACATACATATTGAGAGCAGGTGGGGCACCAAGTGTGAGCAACACATTAGTGGCCACCGAAAGAACAAAAAGAAACGTGCATGTAGGAAAGGAGGTAACACTAGGATGCCGGGTAGTTCATGTCGCTGTGTTGGCTATGGCAGCAGGTGCCTGCGTCACCCGATTGATTCGCAGTACAAGTTACGGTGACTGTCAGTGTAAACAGGTGGGGCACTGTCCAATCTGCTTGTGCTGCTGGTTGTCACTCGTTACTAGACCACCATGTGCGACGTAGGCAAGCACTGTGCCTGAAGTCGGATAGCTGAATAAGCTGTATGCAATTTGTAGTGCGTGAATGCCCACTGTTGTCATATGGATCTTGGCCAATGTACAGTGTATTGTCTGAACCTTATGCGGTGATTGAATGCAGTCTAATTTGATAATGGTCGCCGTGTTCTGTTTCTTCGATGTGGCGACCTGGTTAGCTGCATGGGCAACAGTCTCCCGAGGTAACCATCTGCTCCTGCAGTCCACACAGCGACAAAGACTCCCAATTTACATGCACCGTAATTGGTGCTCTCCCCATTCGACATTTCTTGCTGCAGCCGCCGGCAAATTATGCTTGTGGGCCTTCATCGGCCGTGATGTGGCGTGAGCGGAGACAGCACACGTTATTACATGGTCCGAAGTTGATAGCCACATAGGTGGAAAGGCCTGCAAAACTGGCTGCAAAATGGTGATGCCCACATTGAGAATGTGGGGCACAAACTATGAGTTACACATTAGCGGCCCCCGAAAGAACAAAAAGAAACGTGCAGGTTGGAAAGGCGGAAACGCTAAAATGCCGTTCAGTCCATGTCGCTGTGTTGGTTGCGGCAGCAGATGCCTTGCGTCACCCGATTGCTTCGCAATGTAAGTTACGGCGACTGTTAAAGCAAACAGGTGGTGCACTGCCCAATTTGCTTGCGCTACTGATTGTCGCTCGTTACCAGATCGCCATGTGCGGCGACGAAAGTGAGCAGTTTACGAGCTCGCGTTAATAGTTTCAGCGCATCTCGACATGCAAATTTTATTTCTGATCTTGTATGAGAAGGTGCACTGCTTTTCTTCTGCCAATAAAGTCGCACGTCCTGTTCACTCACTTGTGGCTTGTTTGTATGGGCGTCAGTAGAGGCTCTTTAGTCTCCTGGCCATTAAAACGCGGCAGCTGAGGCATGCCGCAAAGCCAGTGAGGCGAGCACGGCGCGTACCCAGCGTACGGCACCGGTATAAAGCAGCCATATTGAATGTTGTACTAAAAAAAAAAAAGACATTTCCGCTTCTTGTTTAAGTAGCGCCATCTGTCGGGCCCCCCACTAAGTTCCATGCGCTGCCGCTTCTTATTTTCGAACCACTGTGGAAGGTACAGTTTCCCTTCTCTAAAGTTGTTCTTTATTCTATGGTGTAGTCCGCACATGCCGTTAGTCTTATTCAAACAGGTTGCAGACCCATAGCAACATGTGATTTGCGCTGTATTCCCAGCGAACAAAGAAGATCCCATGATGTAAACGTATACTCGTCATTAAGAATTCTAAGAACTCGCAATTCTTGTAAAAACAACATTTGTCGAAGCATGTACAGGCAGGGTCAAATATTTACGGGATGTGGGTTCCACGAAAACGTCGAATGTCAACCTAGTTGTAGCTTGTGGCCCTTGAACGAGCACGAAACTATGTTGGTCGCGTACACTGCCAAAAGTGCAAAAGATACGTCCCCTACTCTAGAAAATACCATAGTGGAACATTGACTTTTCGTACAGAGCTGGTTACAAATTGCGTAATGTAGTTTTATCATCAATGAGATGAGCAGGGTGTGACAAACATGTGCGTTGATTAGAGCACTGCACGGGCCCGGGCCGACCCGAAAGCCCGGGGCCGGGCCGGACTCAGGCTTGAAGCCATGGGCCCGAGCCGGACTCAGGCTCGTTCTTAAGGGGCGTAAGTCGGGCCTTTGAGCACACGTGAACGTTATGCACTGCATGGTTCAAGGCTTTCTGTGCCAAGCTGAAGTGACACGTGCAAAACGCTTGCTCTTAGTATACCTTAGTAAAGAAAATAGAAAAATAGATGAACTTCTTATTTTTCCCCCCACAAATACGAACATTGTTTCTCAATAAGGAAAAATGAATTATAAAAAAAAAACCGCTCTTCATACCATTTTGCTGCTACCGCTTTTGCGATTGCTCTATCACCGACCTCAGTACTGATATATTATTTTAGCGCAACGCAAGGGTGTTTCGTTCTACTTAAGCGTTTGTTTTAAGCTGTATCCTAGCGAATTTTCCGACAATATATATATATATATATATATATATATATATATATATATATATATATATATATATATATATATATATATATATATATATGTTTATTCTGACGAAGGCCGTGCCACGGCCGAAACGTTAAAAACATTAAAGATGCAATTTTCGTAAGTGTGCACCTTCGTTTCTAAAACTACCTATGCACCGGACCTACACAACTTCTCACTGAATTATATATATATATATATATATATATATATATATATATATATATATATATATATATATTCGCATGCTTAATGACCTCATAGGACGAAATAGTATTATCAACGTAAACGTGCATGCGCACCAGCGGAAAAATAACAGCACATGCAATGGGCGAGATCACCGATGTTCCCATGAGAGAAACAAACATTTCGGTCTTTTCTTGTTTACACACTACACTGTAGCTGATTCGACAACGAGAAGGTGAGGCTGACATGTACGGTACACTCTATAAGTAGCGAACGCAATTTTAATGCAGCTGGGTGCGTACTACAAGAGAGGAGGAGCTGCTTGAAGCCGGAGTGCCTGGACAACCTGCTGTTTTTCCTCAAGAACATGTAGAGTTCTGCGTTTTGCTGGCCTTCGCAATTCTTGGGGTATCGTTTCGGGGTAAAGTCTTTTTGCGTAACTGCGTGTTAAGTGTTAATTTAAGCGTATTTTCTATCTTTATTTCATAAAAAAGGGAGGAACCTTTTATCTGGGATAGCCTGCAGAAGCATGGTGCGTGACAGCTTGATTATGTCATTTGTATTGAGCGTCGTGATTGCGTTATAATGTCGAAGTCAGACTATGGGGGGGGGGGGGGGGGATGATTTACATTTCATCTGATTTTGCTTGCTGTTAACCATATATAGCCTTAAGCTGTTTTTATCTTCCGCAACAAATTCTTAATCAGGAGCTTCTTTCAACTATTTGTAATCATTGTTGTATCCAACATGAAGTGTAGACAAGAGCATTAAAGAGGATGCCCTGGGTCTGCTTCCATCCCCTTTTTCATTATAGTTCGACACTTTGTTTTAAACAACGTTTTGATATGTTTTATTAGTGCTGTACTTTTATTGTAAGGACTTTTCATGTACCGCATATGCAACATTTCATTTATATTCCGGCGTATCGCGTGCCAAAACTCGCGATACGATTACGATGCACGGCATAGTGGGGACCGGATTGATTTAGACCACCTGGAGTTCTATAACTTGCGCCTGAATCTAAGTACACGGGTGTTTTTGCATTTCGCACCCATCGAAATGCGGCCGCCATGTTCGGGAATCGAACCCGCGTCCTAGAGCTTAGACGCGCAACAGCTTTACCGCTGTGCTACCACTGCGGGTAGATCAACATTTCAATGCATGCACGCACCAGATTTTCCACCTGATCGCCCGCTGCAAAGGGTAAGGAACCAACAGGAATAGTCATCATCAACAAATTTCCTCCAGCGTGCCCAGGCTGGGCCTAGTCATGCACACGTGGCCTTTGGCAAAGCTTCATCATCATCATCATCATCATCAGCCTGATTACGCCCACTGCAGGGCAAAGGCCTCTCCCATACTTCTCCAACTACCCCGGTCATGTACTAATTGTGGCCATGTTGACCCTCCAAACTTCCTAATCTCATCTGCCCACCTAACTTTCTGTCGCCCCCTGCTACGCTTCCCTTCCCTCGGAATCCAGTCCGTAACCCTTAATGACCATCGGTTATCTTCCCTCCTCATTACATGTCCTGCCCATGCCCATTTCTTTTTCTTGATTTCAACTAAGATGTCATTAACGCGCGTTTGTCCCCTCACCCAATCTGCTCTTTTCTTATCCCTTAACGTTACACCTATCATTTTTCTTTCCATAGCTCGTTGCGTCGTCCTCAATTTAAGTAGAACCCTTTTCGTAAGCCTCCAGGTTTCTGCCCCGTACGTGAGTACTGGTAAGACACAGCTGTTATACACTTTTCTCTTGAGGGATAATGGCAACCTGCTGTTCATGATCTGCGAATGCCTGCCAAACGCACCCCAGCCCATTCTTATTCTTCTGATTATTTCACTCTCATGATCTGGATCAGCAGTCACTACCTGTCCTAAGTAGATGTATTCTCTTACCACTTCCAGTGCCTCGCTACCTATCGTAAACTGCTGTTCCCTTCCGAGACTGTTAAACATTACTTTAGTTTTCTGCAGATTCATTTTTAGTCCCACCCTTCTGCTCTGCCTCTCCAGATCAGTGAGCATGCATTGCAGTTGGTCCCCTGAGTTACTAAGCAAGGCAATATCATCAGCGAAGCGCAAGTTACTAAGGTATTCTCCATTTACTCTTATCCCCAATTCTTCCCAATCCAGGTCTCTGAATACCTCCTGTAAACACGCTGTGAATAGCATTGGAGAGATCGTATCTCCCTGCCTGACGCCTTTCTTTATTGGGATTTTGTTGCTTACTTTATGGAGGAGTACAGTGGCTGTGGAGCCGCTATAGATATCTTTCAGTATTTTTACATACGGCTCGTCTACACCCTGATTCCGCAATGCCTCCATGACTGCTGAGGTTTCGACTGAATCAAACGCTTTCTCGTTTGATTCAGTTTGGCAAAGCTTAGTAATGAACAACTGGGCCCGGGCTTAGTAACACGGACCCTGATTGGGCCCAGGCTTGGTATCACGGCCCCGAGCTGGGCTCAGGTTGCGTAAAGGGGGCCCGGTACGGTCCCGGGCCGAAAAATCAGGCTCGTGCAAAGCTTTTGCATGGATTACCGCAAGAGTTGCACCTTACGGCATTGCGCAATTGAATGAATAAAGGGTGAATCCTTAAGCCGCAAATTATAGCGTTCGCCATCGTACACCCATCACAAAGGTGAAATTTTCGAAAGTTATGAACAAAAGGACCGCAATGACATCCAATTCAACAATATAAATATCCCAGGGATGAGCTGAATGCATCCAGTGGACGTATATCACTCGCACAGTCATTTAGACGCAGTTTCCGCATTTTGCGGACATTACGCGAATGTGCTTGAATAAGATGCTAAGTACACTTCATGGGGAGGTCTGAGTCCTTTTTTCGCATAGTGCTTGGTATAAACCTAGTATTGGATATTGCGTTTGCATAGGACGCATTGTGTGAGGAGTACGGTCACACAACAAGTTCAAATAGATGGCATCTGGGCGCACGCATGTACACCGAACTGTATTAGGCTGGCCGTGTCTTCTAGATCTTCCGCTAAGCACAAATGTGGTAATAAACTATTTAAAGTTCTGAACTCAACACTGTCGGAAAATACGCGATGTATGGTGTTAATATCCGCTGCGACATGATGGCTCCGCATTAACTGAACCCACCGGAATACCTGTTTCTCTCAAAATGAAGCTGAAAGTATCAAGCCTCTCTGTGAGCTTTTTATTGATGCCGAAATGCGCAAGCCGAGTAAGGTCCAGATTCTATATCTTTGGTACATACCGGATAGGATACCCAAAATTAGAAGGGCGACATATTTCTCATTCGTTTTTGGTGCAGTGCATAGAAATTAGGACTTTGATGCCCCACGGATGATGTGTTTTTATTGGAACAGGATTGGTTTCGTCATAGCGACAGGACTCCTGGGCTGTAGGAGAGACAGGGCTGTTGCTGTACGACAAAAGTGGCTTGAAGCAGACAAGACGGCTTTAAGCCACACCCAGTAAAGCACTTTGAAATGTCAGCATACTGGCCCAAGACAGGATTGTAATTTTGTAATTACGACAGAAATGACATGCTTTCGGTTGTGCACAAGTCTGGGCGGCGAGCTCAGAACTGCAAACAATAGGAAAGAAGGATACGTATGTTTCTGTCTCCACGTTATAACAAACGGTGGAATCACGCAATTTTATTCCGAGTGACACGTGATGATAACTCACTCCTGCATTACCATAAATTACTGAGCAACGAGCAAGCTCATTTGCTACAAGCAAGTTCGCGGGTCTCCAACAGCCATTCATTATTTCACGTCTTGCTTTTTTACAAAGGTATCTTCAAAGTGTCAAGGAAGCGCGCTTGCTTGCACTAGAGAAAAGCCGTGCCGTGAAGCCAACTTTTTGTTCAGTTTCGCGAGACGAGACATGGGAGGCGACTTACTTCGATTAAATGCGAACTTATACAGTCGATGAGCCTGACGCCACTGCGCAAGCACGGTAAACCGAAATCTCTGCCTTGTGTCCACGTTAGCATTTCGCCTCGTCATGGTCGTGGTCGTGATCGTTGTGGCCGTCGTCGTCGTCGTCGTCGTCGTCGTCGTAGTAGTAGTAGTAGTAGTAGTAGTAGTAGTAGTAGTAGTAGTAGTAGTAGTAGTAGTAGTAGTAGTAGTAGTAGTAGTAGTAGTAGATGATGCATCTCACGTAAAGGAAAGGGGGCTGCACAAATTTCATATAGCATAGCATTTCAAGAGTGTGAACAGAGGCGGGAGTGGAGGAGGCGCAGCATTATGCGATCTTGCAGAATCACAGTCCAATATCTAGGGAAGCTGTTTCTAGCACTTTCATGAAAGAATTGAATTGCCAGTGGTTAAACCCCAACCTTTAAAATATTGCCTGCATATATAAGACTCATGCCATGGACTTTGTTTCGTGCAAATTTAAGCTCGGCGTCCAATTTCGTTCTCTCATGACATCGGGAAAGCATACAAATAATGCTTGTGTGACATCCTGAATAAACCACGATTGCACATTAAACGTTGCTCGAACGTCAAACATAACCTACCCCATTGTTTCCATCGAATACGTATGCAGCCTGTGCAACTCTCAGTTATCCTAAGACAGCGGTTAAACACTCTACACTATTTGTATAACGCCAGAAAAATAGGGAGAAAACAATTATTCAGTAACTGCTTCCGAAGCTCATAATTAAGCTAGACACGTTAATCTTTCGCCACGCATTACATCTAACACGTCCCGCATTTCCTCCAAACGTGAACTCGGTGTCACGTGTACTTCTCTCAGGACACTGGAAACATTGCACAAAACGGCTTCAGTATATTGCTTTCCAGCACATGCTTAGGGAAGTTGTTGCAATCACCCTTATCAGTTATTCCAGCCTGCCATCTATATTCACCAAATATAAACAACGTGCCACGATTAGTTCACCGAGGACCCCGGGAAAACCTACCACGCTTCTCGAGAAATGCGTGAAAATAGGGAGTCAACGAGCATTCCGTAATTATTTGCAAAGCTCACAACCTTTAAAGCCCGAAATATTTTAACTTTATCAGCTCGTTATCTTTAATATAACCACCATTCTCAACGAGTGGGAACTCGGTGTTACGAATATTTCTATTAGGACACTGGGAAGCATTGCGAATAACTGCCGCATAACGCTTTCGAGCAATTACATAAGGAGTTAAGCCCTGATGATCTTAAAACTTTGCTCCCACATCGCCCATAACATTGTCCCGAAATCTCAACATTGTGGCCCGTTGAGTTTTTTCAGGATATTAGGAAAACTTCGCACGCGGTCCGAATACGCGGGTAAAACAGCGGAATGGTTGCATACCTAATTTTACACAAAGACACTAATTAGCCTACGCATTTTAAACCTTTATCATACATCACACAAAGCATCCTTCCTAAATAAAAAAAAAATCTTATAAATTCTTGGATTTTACGTGACAAAACCACGGTCTGATTATGAGGCACGCCGTAATGGTGGACTCCAGTTTAATTTTGACCACTGAGGATTCTGTAACGTGAACGCGATGTACGGTACACGGCATTCTTGCATGTTGTACTCATCACATGCTTCCTACTTCGATGCAATCATGCTTCCTACTTCGATGTAATTAATGCAGTATACACTTATAACTTTAGGTACATGTCAGCCATGACATGACCCCCATACTGTCTAAACATAGACTGATACCAATTTTGAATATCAAAGGACAGCGGAGAAACCTTGCATGCGTTCCACTTAACGTCTTTAAACAGGCCGGAAGACAGAGTTGAGCAATCTTTAATTAGCCCCTAAATAACTCACACACATGTCAAAATTTACCTGCAGGTTACTCCGGACATGCTCACTATTCGCTCCAAATGCAAACTCAACGGATGGTCGAGTTCTCGGAGGACACCTTGAAACCCGCATTTCACGTTTTCGAGCGCATCTAGTTCGCTCTAACAGCTTCGCTGTAAACTAATAGCAGCAGCAGATTTATAGAGAATGGTAAATATACTGTAAATAATGGTAAATACTGTGGAAAGCCCAGTCAAGCTGTTAAACTTTCCACACCAAGGATTATAATGCCGCCATTACGCACCGCCTCCTTCTGGACGCTATTTCTATCCCGATTCTCGTTAATACTCGTTAATTATACGAACACTCTCACTTCATCCCTCCTCGTCCACTAACGACCCCCCCCCCCCCCCGCCTCAGTGCACGCCGAAGTGACCATTGCAATTTTTTGCGGACCTTTTGGCGTGTAGATGGATTCAACTTTACCTGTGCAGAAGCCGACGGACGCCCGCTTCGCAAGCTTTTCTCTGCAAACGTATCGATAATTCTAGTACATTCTAGTTCAGATGACGGCGAAAATGCATGCTATGCTGCTGGCCGAGCGCTGCCGATGAGATAAAGAATGCCCTACGGCTTCCTCGTCACCAGTCACGATGGGGCCGACCTTGTCCACCGAACGGCCGCTTGAGAGCAGCACAATACCACGGCGCTAACGCTATCCCCCCCCCATCCCGTGGCTTTTTTTCATATTTCACGGGCTTTCTTTGCAACCCGGAAAAAAGGACTACGTGAGACGTACCGTAAAGGAAAGAACTCGATCGGTGGTTTATGAAGGTGCTCTAGAAATCTTCCTGTCATACTTGGGGTCCTCAGCCAATAATTAAAAAGTTGGGTAATTAAACTTAATTAATTAGTAAGTTATGGGGAAAGCAAGAAAATTGTCTGAGTTACTATAGGCTATTGCGAATAGTATGCGTTTGGTTCAATTCGCTTCCGACGCGCCTTTCATTTTTAAATTCTTGGCTCAAGTTATGTGGGACACCCTGTATAAATGAAGTATTAAAGCCTACAGGCAATAGCGATGGTTTACTTTATTATTATTATTACTATTATTATTATTATTATTATTATTATTATTTTGTAGCGTGCGGATCTCTTTCGACGCTGCCTATGCCTACGTGCCTCGTTCTCCACAGCGCTTATCCTTCACTAAATGCGTAAAATCATCTGCATTAAGAGCAGCAGAAAAAAAATGAAAAAAAGGAAACATGTGACGACATTCCGTACCGGCAAAAAAAAAGAAAGGAGAAAGAAAGAAAGGTTCGTGAGAAGTGGCTTGACGACAATTCTCGCAACACGATTCTTCTAGCGACAAAGCCTGACATTTATCAGAATGCAGGACCACACGTGCAGGTTTCACCGCATGTCAAACAGGGGTCAGCTGTATTTTTTTATGTCGCAACCGGGAAAAGAGTGAGAATCCTCGCTCTTCACTGAGCGCAGTCCCGCCAGGTGAAGAACAATGCGACTGAGATGCTTAGGTGCGGAGGTGCGAGAAATGGATTCTATTATGGCGTCCTTACGGTAAGAGCAGCTTCTTCCTTCTGGGAAACTCATCTAATCTCTGCTGATGAGGCTTTCTGAGCTGAAGTTGCACTTTGGACTGTAGGCGGCGCCGTACTCGAAGGGCTACACATATATTTTGTTTGCTTCGTGTTCTCCAACGCAAACACCAATCGAAACACACGAGTGTTATTGCAATCAGCCCACGTAGGAATGCGGCCACGATGGTCAGGAATCGGAACCATGAAATTGTACTCCACTGCGGTGGAGCACAGGTTGGCGCCCGTTTGTATACTTGGCGCTCACTTACACAGTTAAGTCATGATTATTATTATTTTTTAGTGCGGCACCTGTGTCGATATGAACCGACAGAATGGCGTTTTGGACGCTCGATACCAACCACAAAGAAAGAGCACCGAACTGCCCTTGCCAGATACACTTTTGAAAGAGGCTACTACGACGCGAGAGGACTGCGCAGATTGCAAGGTTACGTAGCCTGTTTACGGCGAACGAAGCAGCCACCAACGAAATAAAATGAAAGGGACCACACGTGCCAACAGATATGCTGGGAGGAAATTAAAGGTCGCAGTAAGGGGCCACCGCGGATAGGCCTATGGGTCCTAGAGTCATAACAGGATATATGCTCCGTCCGGGAACAACAATGGGTGGCCATGTGCTTGGGTGCTTGGAGCACCCATCGAAAGCGGTGCGCTGGAAATGACGTTCAGAACATACGAATTGCCCGGTCGAGGCAACCGCGAAAGACAATGACGCTCAGAGCAATCTCGGCCTCCGCCATGCGATCGGCGCGTTCTGCGAAGACATTCGGATAAGGTTCAACTACGTCTGCCACGTGGGTCGCAGGAATCCTGTCTCGCGGCGCAATAACATCCACCAGCGCTGACAATAGAGGGAAGACGATGTGCACGTCACTCCATACGTATATTGTAACACCGTTCGCAAAGAATTCGGGCGAGCATCAGAGCATCTGCATAGTGTGAGCTTTAGTCTTCCACTCGTCCGAGATGTGATCGACGCAGGTCACCAGCTGTGGAACTCCACTTTGGTGTCACGGTGATTCACTGCGCACACAGTCATCACTTTCCTTCCTCTTTTCTTCTTTGTATTCCCCCTTACACCCAGCGTATGGCAGCAAACCGTACCTTGTCTGGTTGACCTCCCTGGCTATCTCTCTCTCAGTCTTCTACAAAAATAAAAAACAAATAAATAAATAATAAGCACATCTTGTGGCTTTACGTCTCGAAACAACGAAATGATTATGAGGCATGCCGTACAGTGCGGGGATTCCGAATTAATTTTGACGACCAAGGGATCTTAAACGGGCCCCCAATGCATGGGACACGGGCATGTTTGCATTTCGCCTCCGTTGAAGTGCGGCCGCCGCGGCCGGGATTTGATCCCGGCACCTCGTGCTTAGCAGGGCAACGCCAAAGGCACTAAGGCAGCAAGGCGGGTTCAGCCTTCCAAATTTAGGCTTGCTTGTATTTTGCCTTTTTTTCTGGAATATTATAAGTCATACTTTCTGGTATGAGCGTCGATTCTCGTCTGACAGAATGACAATGTAATCAGAACATTTATATACTTACGGCTGTTTTCTGTGGAAGGGTAGACAGTCGTTCTTTTCCTTGCAAGGGGCAGGGCCAGGCAGCGTATCTATATACAGGAAGAAGTATGCTTCGAAATGAACTCTGGCCATAATTCTGACTAAGCCGCTCACTTTGATGAAACGTCAAATGCTAAGTACTCAGCGATGTGTATAACTGTGTAAGTCGCATTAAGATCGATACGAGCAGAATGAATAGGCAGTGGTTAGAAACGGCGCACGAGGGAAGAGTGCTTGATATTAGGCCAACCTGTCAGCAGCTGCCTGCCTATCACGACTAATTATTCAACAACCTTTAGCGGCAGTTGAGGAGGAGAAAGACGACGAGGAAAGGATTTTATTGAGAATTAGATGACAATAAAAGTCTGGTCGTCCTACTTGCGCCTGGGAGGGGCCCTATGTCCAGAACTCCTGCGGCTTTCGCTGCCTCCCGGGCCCACCACGCCAGCTGGCCCTCCCGGGCCCACCACGCCACCACGCTACCTCCCGGACCCACCACGCCACGTCCCGCGAGTCCGAGCTGAACAGCACAGCCTCCCACTTTTCGATGAATCCAGCACAAGCCTGTACAAAAGAGTTGTATGGGAGTCTGTTGAAATGACACGAAAATGCCTGGTAAACGAGCCAACGTCTTCGCTTTACGCGTGCGATGCTTTTATCTATTGAGCAATCGCGGCACTGTTTTTCTATCAACTTTCATGTATTTATACCATGGACATCTAATTACCCTTATTCTGTCTTTGGTGTCCTTATTTGTAGGCTTCTTATATATGACTAATAAGAATCGGACCCTCGGTTTCCTTTGTTCTCTTTCATTACATAGCGATCCCTCGAATACAGTAGCATTGACGCCTTCAGGTAGCATGTGTGGGTTTATTAACTAGCACTATCGCGCTTTAAGTACTCAACCGTGGATTTATTTATCTTTCTTGGGTGACCACGTTTCACTGTATAACAAATGTTAGCGCTCACACTCCAAAGCAAAATTACACCCTTTGGGCCCTATCTTGCCACACAACGATAATCGTCATCTGTCTTGTCCGCATTTCTTTTCTTTAACGCTGCGTGGCCGGTACTTCCAAGTCACGAACGGCATGCGCGTTATCAGCATGACAGAGGATTCTCGACAGGAAAGCGTTTTCAAGGCAGGAAATGCAAGCAAGACGAATGACGATTATTGTTGCATTCTAAGAAAAGTTTACACCCTTTGGAGTGTATATTTGCCACACAACGATAATCGTCATCTGTCTTGCCCGCACTTCTTGAAAACACTGCGCTTGTTACTTTCCTTTCGGGAATGCTATGTCATGCTGATAACGCGCATGCCGTTCGTTACTGGGAAGTACCGGGCTCGCCGCGTTAAAGAAAGGAAACGCGGACGAGACAGATGACGATTATCGTTGTGTGGCAAATATACACCCCAAAGGGTGCAACTGTTTTTAGAGTGCATGTGGCGTAATACACCCCAAAGAGTGTACACTTAATAGTGCAGCGCAGAACGCTCCTGCATGTATCGGAAGTTTCTTGAATATCATCGAAGATTCGAGAGTAATCGCTGGTGCCCGCGTGCCTTCCAGAAAGTACCACACAGTTCGCGTCGCGCATACATGCAATGAGATTAAACAAGGTTCGGCGACAACAGACAGCAGACAGAACCATCGATAACTTTCGAGAAAATTTCGATACTCAGGCGCGTCATGCGCTAAGCGATAACATTTGTTAGACGGTGAAACGCGGTCACTCGAGAAAGATGAATACGTGTCAATGGCTAGCAGTAGACGTTGGTCGCCTTCGATGACGCCTTCTACGTCTGCGGGTGTTTCCGCGCCGTCGAAAATGACGACGCTGGAACGAAGTGGGATGCTGACTTGTTCATCTTGCACACTCAAGGCATGGTGACTACGAGCGCTCTGCGGCGGTATCGCTTGATCTTCGGATAGCGTTACTGACTTCGACTTTAGGGCGATGACTGCGCCGTGTTGGTTCAAGAAGTCCATGCCGAGAATTACGTCTCGCGAACGCTGTTGGATGATAACGAAGGTGGCAGCGTAGGTCCGGTCGCGAACGGTAATTCTTGCCGTGCGGATTCCAGTCGGCGGTCCGAATTTGAGGGCCTTTCCCACGCAGTCTTTCTTCAGTTTGGTGGCGAAGGGTCCACTGATGATGGAGTAGTCGGCTCCTGTGTCCACGAAAGCGGTGACTGCGTGGCCGTCGAGAAGCACGTCGAGGTCAGTGGTTCTTTGTCTTGCGTTACGGTTAGGTCGCGGCTGAGGATCACGGCTGCATCGCATTGTGCCGTTGTTGTTACGTCTCGTCATCAGATCTGTAGGCGGCCTAGTCTTGGCTTCGAAGCTTCGTCTTGATGGCGGCGTGTCGTTGCTATGTCGCTGACATCAAGACGAAGCTCCGAAGCCAAGACTACGCGTTTCACCCAAGAAAGTGCACGTGTCCATACTGAGTTCAGTTTTATTTCCTCAAAAGCCTTGGTATCAGGGGCTGGGTTGCATGTTGCTGTTTTATTGAACTACAAGTTCTGTTCGTGAGTCGATAAAGAAACGCGTTTCCGAGACAGCGAAGGAGGAAAGCTTCCGGCTACCTGACTTGACACGACGTAAGCCTTCAGCACAATCAGGTCATGCAAGGCAGATCACTTCCTCTTAGCCGGAGGTAGCGTCGTATCGTGATGCATCGTCTAGCACGACTGACCAGTTCCGGCACGTGTTACCAACATAACGCATACTTTAGATTTATTTAATTCCGTTCCCACAAATATCAGGCCATTCAAACTGCTGTATGCTTGAGTCAAACCCGGAGCGGTCGTTTCTGTGCCAAGTCGATTCATAACAGGCAGGCCCAAGGAGGATTGCTGACTATATAGGTGCCGTGACACGCGAAACACTGCGCGATAGCTACGTTTAAGAGAATGATGCAATATATACTGGCTTTCCTTTTTTTTCACAATATCAATTGTGTACATGGATACTATGGGATAATTTCTGCCGTCGCCGTGATGTCACGAATATATATGAGTATAATACCCCAAATAAATTTGTCCGGCAGCCGGATTTGAGCAATGGTCCCCTAGCACAGAAGCCCGATACTCCAAACATTAGGCCGCGGACGCCTGCCTCAGCAGACGGAATCGAACAACCTTAAGGATTTCCCGCGTGAACGGGACGTTTTGTAGCTGAGTTGGCGCTGTGCCTGCTATACCCAGCTTACCCAGCAGGAGCTGCCTTGCATGCTGCGTCACACCAATATGTATCAGCCGCGTATATCTTGAACAGCGCTTGAGAAGTCGTTGTTGCTGTCCATCCAACGCGTGGCTCATGCCTACTATGCGGGATTGGCCAAGAGACGGTTGGATTATTAGCTTAAGCCTAAGTTAGCACCGCGATGCGCGTGGGGGTAAAGCTAAGCGAGACGCTTGTTTTCATTGAGGTATGTACATTTACGCAAAGCATGGATCTAATAGAGCTGAGTTAACATGTTCATTATTTTAATTGCGCAGCTGTTCTCAGGAAAGACTTGCGACTTTGACAGTATCTATCTAGCCGCCTACGTCTTGCTGCTCTAATGGTTGTTTCGTTAACTTGGTATGTACCAAAATTGGTATAGTATGACAAGAGTGTATGACGAACATAAACGATCGGTCACATGTATATCACGGCAAGAGTGTCATAGTAGATCACGAAACAGCCGCCTACGTCTTGGTGTTCTCATTGTCATTTCGTTAACTTGGTATGTACGGAAATTGGCATAGTATGACAAGAGTGTATGACGAACATAAATGATAGGTCATGACATGCGTGTCATGTAGGTCATGAAACAGCCGCCTACGTCTTGGTACTCTCACGGTCGTTTCGTTAACTTGGTAGGCTCTCCGCACACTGCTTCGCATAACGTCGATTCCCACAGGGCGTGGAATCTGCCGGCTTTTTTTGTTTTCCGATTAATCAAGATCGGTAAGTGCAATAAACGAAGATCTTATGGTCCGCGGTCCGTGAAATTCTTGCGCATAATAAGTAGGGGATGCAAAGTTGCCGCAAGGTTCTTCATCCACAGTGACAGGAAATGAATCAACAACACCCTAAGCGATAACAAACAGGGAAACATTCTGCATAAAGGCGAGATGGGCACGGTTGGCGCTGCAGAATTTCTCGAATTCCGCATTCTTACCGAGCGCACTTAGTGCGCTATGGCTTGCTTCAGCAAGCACCAGCTGCCAGCTCTACCCTTCTCCTTGCTTTCCCTCTCTGCATCCTCCTTTCTCTTCTCTGCCACGCACTCTCGACAGTTGCGGTGTGGTCAGCAGGTCTTTCACTTCCTTTTAAAACAGTCTCTCCAGCTACCGTGCGTAACCGCAGGGGACACCGAAGCAAAGCGATTTCTGGTTCTCCTTTTTTTAATGCGTTAGCATGACAGGAGTGTCTAACAGGAAAAAAAGTGTATGTGCGTGAAGTGAGGGGAAAAGCCGCCGAGCCCCGGTACCGTTCTACCACCTCACACTCGGTCACACTGCGGATCTGGCAAACAAAAAAGGAACGACAGTTGAGTCGAATCGGCGTAATCTTTTCATGAGGCGCGACACCGGCGCCGCGAAGTTATTTTTTTTCCCCCAGTCGAGTCCAACGCTTGGATCCGAGGTGCTAACGCGGCATGTATTATCCCCTACGCGCTTGGCAACAGTAAAAGGCTCCTCGAACTTGCGAGTAGCTTCTTGCGCGGACAGTTGCCGCCTCTTCGCACCTACGCCTCGTCCCCGGTGGTGTACGCAGGGGCAGGTCGACGGCGACGGTCATAATAGCGCTTCTGTTTTTCTTGCGCTTGCGTGGCTTTTTGCTTCGCCGCCGTTCTGATCATCTGCTGCAGGCGACTGTGCAACTTTCCGAGCTTATGGTGCTAACGAGAGCATCTAGCCTAAGGACCACTTTCAGATGGGGCAGCTTCCCATATACGATTTCATGGGGCGCGTCACGCCAGTAGACGTGTGCATCTCTCTGTTAACCGCATAGCAAGCTGCCAGATGGTGGACGTCCCAACCGGCATCTCCTTTCTGTTGTACTTCTGTATATGGGGCGAGTCTTGCCTGAAGGATCTGATTTGCTCGCTCAGGACGGCCGTTTGCCTCGGGATGAAACGCGGATGTGTCAGGATGTTGCACCCACGCCGTGGAAAGGTACTTTCGTAATTCCAAGCTGCGAAATGTTCTAGCACCATCTGGTATCAATTTATTTGGCAAGTTATGGCTATATTCAAACATGTCTGAGAAAATCGACTAAGTTAGCGGATGCCAGGGATGGTACGGCTGCCACTTCCACGTACTTGGATAGATAGTCCACAGCTACAATAAAGCGGTTTCCAGCAGTGGTGGTGGATAGCGGCCCTATGTATAGTCGATTCCGACGGTATGAAAGATGTCTTCGGGTATCTCAACAGGTGTTAACAATCCAGGTCGGAAACCTTGCAGTCACTTAAACTGTTGACACGCTTCGTAGCTGGCGACGTAAGAGCTCACATTGCTCTGCATCTTCGTCTACCAGAAGCGTTCTTGTAGCTTGCGGAACGTGGTTGGTTGGCCGATGTGCCCTCCTTCGGGGTTATCATGAATGGATTGCGGTATTCCTGTGCGAAAACATTTGGGAACCGCCAGGAGGTAACGTTCTTCCGAACGGTGCTTCCGCCACTGACGACGGTACAGTAGACCATTGCGCATTGCAAACATGGAGTTTGTTTTTGTGCCAGTTATAGAGGCAATAATTGTCGCACAGTCTTTGTCCACTTGTTGCGCTTTGGGCAAGTATACTTGGGCAAAAAAAGATGTAATTTTGCCTGTTTCGTTCCAAGCATTCGAGGCGGTTACGTGATAAGGCACCGTCGACGTTATTCAATGTCGCACGATGTCGCACGATGTCGCACGTCGAAAGCATATTCTTGAAGTGTGATAATGCCCCGGCCAAATTTGTGCTTTAGCTGTTGCTTGGAGAACATCCACGTTAACGCAGAATTATCAGTTACCACAGTGAATCTGTGCTATTCTCTTTCCCACCCTCGTCCTCCTCTTCGTTGTTCTCCAAAAAACCGCTGAGTCCCGGTGTCATCCTTCCACCTCACAATATATATATATATATATATATATATATATATATATATATATATATATATATATATATATATATATATATATATATATATATATAATGTTCCGGTTGGATGTCAGCACCGTTTTTGCTCTTTTGAGTAGTACATATGTGGCGCCTTCCACGCTCGAGCTCCGAGAATCAACGAAATGAAGCGATGTGGGGCCAAATACGTTGTACTACCAGAGTTTGATTCCATTAAGTAATGCACATGCGTGCTGGAACCAGAGGTCGAGTTCGAATATACGAATTAAGGAGATTTTAATGTAACCAGATCTCCATTTTTTACTGTACAGTCAATTTCTATATATATATATATATATATATATATATATATATATATATATATACATATATATAGTATTTCGTATATTTACATAATTAGTTATTATTAATGAATCTACTTCTCAAATATTACGTTCAGACCAAAAGTGTCAATGAAAAAATTGTAGATCACCCTGAAAAATTCGCGAACTATCCTCTTGCTGCTGAATCCGTGCTACACAAAAACACTCGTAGATAAAGTCATGTGGAGGAAGTAAATTAGTATTACTCTTTCTTTTTTTAAATGTGCGTAAAAAGGTGGCGCGAAGTGGTCGCGCCCTCGAGGCTCCACTCGGTCGTCGGTGCAGCGACAGCGAAGGCAGCTTTCGGTGGTCTGCCGGCTGTAACATTCGCGGTGCTGGTCGCATTCTCCGTTGTAATGTACAGATAAGATTGTCCCGCTAGCCACGATATCTTCCTTTCTTTTGCCACTCCCTGATTGGCTGCTTAGCGCTCAAAAAGCGCGCCGCCGAACGAATAACCGTCATTGTCTTCCTGGCGCTGCGTGGGTCGTCTGTTCCTTGGGCCGGTCGTCCTGCCGCCCTCGGCGTCTAGCCGTCGAATACGTAACAGCTGGTGGCAGCGGACTGCGGACAGCGAATGGAGCGCACGTCGGCGGTGGCCTTGCCGTCCGGTTTGGTGAGAGCACGGCTTACTTGACTTCATTGGGAGCATTAGCGGCATTTATTAGTAGTCGAGGATTTTTGACTTAGCTAAATATTAGTACGTGTAAGAGTAGCACTTGTTCTCAGCAGTTATGAACCTCACATCGTTAACGAAACCCAACCTAGTGTTGCTAGCAGAAGAGTTAGGTATCCCTGTGCAGAAGTCGATGCGTAAACCTGGAATTATTGAAGCAATATCCAAATGCGGAGCGAAAGACGACGAAGTCGAGGAATGTTGGAAGACAATTTCCCAACAGCTAAAAGAAAGAGAGATAGAACTGAAGTTAAAAGAGATGCAGCTGCATAGCCTTGAACGAACTGACAGTTTCGACATGCGCGGATGCATGCAACCTTTCAGGGCTGGTAGCGACATCACTTTGTACCTTGTCAACTTTGAGAGGACGTGTACTAGAGCAGCACTTGCAGAAGAGACCTGGTCGCAACGCCTCTTGACATTGCTTCGAAACGAAGCAGCGGACGTCATCGCGAGAATGTCAGAGGAAGATGTGCGTGACTACACCAAAGTAAAGCTTCAGCTGAGGCGAAGGTACAGCTTCGCTACAGAAGCCTTAAGGATGAAGTTTCGTAACACGAGGCGCAGTCAACGACAGTCGTTCTCGGAATTCGCCTATAAATCCATGAGCTTGTTGGAAGAATGGCTTAATAGTGCCAACGCATACGAGAAGCAAAGTCTGATTGAAGTGTTCGCGCTAGAGCAATTCTATGCGTCTATTCCGGAGCAAATGCGCCTGTGGATTCAGGACAAGTCAAACGTAGATACGTTGCAAAGGGCAGCCACTTTGGCTGACGAATACTGTTCCCGCAGAATGCAAACTTCAGAAGTGCAAAACAAACCGTCGGGAGCATTCAGAAAGGAGAGAGAGAGAGAGAGAGAGAGAGGGAAAGCAACCAAGAGAAATCCGACAGCGTTCCCGCGCATGCGGTCAACTCGAGTGAACCAACAGGTTCCAAGTTTAAAAAAAAAGCGACCGTTAGTCTGTCACAAATGCCAACAACCAGGCCATATCGCAGTAGGGTGCCGACAAACAACTGTGTCCGTTAACTTGCTAACTCAAGAGAGCGATTTACTCTTGCCTTACACCTATGACATGACGGTGAATGGCGTCAGTTCCAAGGTTCTACGTGACACAGGAGCCACATTTGCTATGGTCCACCCGTCGTTTGTTAAGCCCGAAGACTTTACCGGATCGTGTGTATGGGTGCGTCAGGCACTAGCGCCCGACACGAAGTGCTTGCCGGTAGCCAAAGTTGAAATGACGGGCGCCTTCGGCAAATTTCAAACTGAAGCCGCTGTTTCAGACAAGCTGCCGCAAAGAATCCCTTATATTTTTTTCTAACAGATCAATGAGGCACTTCCAAACGCTTTGTTTGTACTTTGTTTGAGGCAATGAGCTATTGTCAGTATTCTGCATTCGCAGTCGAGCCTGTGATTCCTTTGTCTACGACTGCTGTGTAAGCTTCCCAGTCTACCGACTTCAGTTTCACTTTGCTGGGCGACGTCCGAAAATGAAGGGCAGAAATTAGGATCGCGTAGTGATCCCTACCTCGAGTCTCGAAATTTGTACACCATCCGAACATAGGGGCCACTTGACTTGATTGAATGTGACGTCAATGCAGCTAACTGTCGTCGGATTTTTCAGGTATGTTATGCTGCCATCGTTCAAGGGCTCTATATTGTGTTTTGCAAAAAAGCTTCGCTAGCTTGGCACCCCGAGCACATGTATGTGAACTGCCCCAGATCTCGTTATGGGCGTTGAAATCGCCACAAATAATACGGTGAGACTGAGTGTTTGTCAACAAGTTTTCCAATCTTGTCACGTCGAAAGGTGATCCTGGTTCCAAGTAGACGCCGATCAGGGTAAACACTTTGGATGCAATCACGGTGGTTGTGCAAATATATTTGTTCTTGTCATGTGGTGCTGCGTCAATCACAGAGGCAGGTATTTCGTTGCGAAATCCAACGAGCAGTCGGCTGATTCCATTTTGTCACCTTGAATGATGAAAATAATACCCCTTTATCCTAAAGTGCTCGTCGACTCGAGACTCGGAAATGACTAAAAAAAAAAAAAAAAGGGAATCGGTACACTCGCGTAAGATGCTTAGTCTGCTCGCTTCGAGCGCAAGCCGCGAGCGTTCCACTGGAATATAGTCCATGTGCGGAAGTGTTTGTTGGTGGACACCGCTTGTGAGACGATTGTTGGCGAAGCCATCGTTGCTACTGCGAAGAATCACGGCTTTGCGCCGTGAAAGAAGACGACACTAGCGGTTCCAAAGCCAGGACGGCCTCTACTTCAGGGATGCTCTTAAACGATGGGCTGGCACGGAGAATAGCCTTGATTGCGGCGAACATCATGGGATTCGGCATACTTGGTATCTCTTTTGCAGTGCTACCATCTAACAACTTTTCTTGGTTCTTCCTGTTCTTCTGCTGCGACCTTGAGGACACTGGTTGCTGTCGTGGGCTTGAGGTTCTATCACTTGAGGGCTTTGATGGATTCGTTGCAGTTGAAGGCCTTCGCTGGTTTTCTTTCACGACTGACGCGTAGGACATCCTCAAAGCCGTGTCGCTGCGCTGCACCGTGTCGTGTTGCTTTTGCTTTGTAGATACATCCGGATTCGGTGGTGGTTCTCGTCGTTTTCGCACTTTTCCTTGGATTTGCTCCATCGTCCTTGCAAGAGTGGCTGATTTCTTTTTAGGACACCCTCCGTATGACGCAGCATGCTCAGCTCCACAGTTTCCACACCGAGGCTGGGAACGTGACGTCCACTCCTTATGCGTATGTGGACCAGCGCATATCTTGCAGCGGATGGGGCCTTTACAATATTTCGATATATGTCCATGTCTTTGACATCTGAAACATTGAGTAGCAGACCCCATGTATTCCGTCACGGGATAACAGCAGAATCCAAGCGACACTCGGTTTGGTAAAGGGGTGTCCTTAGAGAATTCCAGGATGACCGAGCGTCTTCGGGTTTCCGTTACTACGCCATCTTCGTTAGGGACGTAGAAAACTTGCCTTTTAGCAGATATGACTCCTTCTTCGCTCAAATACTCCTTGAGGTCGTCATCTGAGTACTCAACAGGAACGTCCTGTATCCTCCCGTACGTGGCAGAGTAGGAGTATGGAACTCGAGCTTCTACAGGAATACCCGATAGATCTGTCACTGTGAGGAGACTATTGGCTGCAGGAAGTGTAGACACTGTCCCCATGAGGCTGCCATCCTTGTTGAGACGGTGGCTGAGTATCTTTTCTTGGGCTCTTGTCACGACCGCAGAAGCCAGAAGATTTGGGTTTACTTTCCATAAGCTGCTGTCAGGCTGAGTTGACTTGCATATAACAGGAACACCTGCGGCTCTTTTCTTTTTGTAACAGACAACAATGAAGGCTGTCTGGTCCATCTCTTCGTTGTCTCCTGCAGATTCCCTTGTATCGATGTCATCTTCACGTAGCCTTTTCCTTGCTTGCTCATCTTCTCTGTGGTCTACAGAAGCAACGTGCTGACCTGATTGCTTGCGACGGATGGCATCAGAGCATCACGAAGGGCGGCCGATGGCGGAGGCTCGCCGCGCTGCTTCGGTCTGGTGCGCTTCGGGAGCCGCTTGCTGTGCTTCTCTCGCAGGACGGTGACCCCCAGGCCGGCGTTCGGTAAAAGAGAGGCACAAAGAGTAAAAAGGCGCTGTACACTTGCTAAAAAAAAAAAGACTTAAAATTACAGACGGGCGTTCGGAAGGGAGCCTATCGCTCGTCGTCCCAGTGAAATCCAATGCCACCAAGGTTCTGCGTTTACAAGCGCGCTTACCACGACATTCTTGCAGAAATGTGGCATATCCATTCACCACAGCTCTGTCTACCACATGCACAGCAATTCAGTTGAAAAACTTCATTCGGTAATGAAGCGTATTCTGCGCGCGCTCTGCTTCGAGAAGGGCACCGACTGGGACGCAGCTGTTCCCGCAATGCTCTTTGCTCTGCGCTCAGTCACTCACGAAGCAACTGTATTCACCCCGGCGGAACTTGTTTACGGTCGAGCGCTTCGTTCCCCGCTTACCTCGCTAAAAGAAAAGTGGAACGACAAACTCGTAGACAAATCGGTTGTCGAGTACGTGCTCACCTTGCTGAAACTACTTCGTGAATCGCAAGAATTGGCGCAGATAACCATGGCAGAAGCGCAGCAACGCGCGACGGTGTATTACGACAGATCTGCACGCACTCGAGCCTTCAAGGAAGGCGATAAAGTGCTAATTTTGAAGTCGTCAAAGGCAAACAAACTGGAAGTAGCATGGGATGGCCCGGTCACGGTTAAGCAAAAGCTTTCATACACCAGTTACCTGGTAACGACGCCCGGTAAACGCAACGACGTGACAATCTACCAGTGCAATCTAATGAAGCCATTTATCGAACGTATGGAGACACTGAGCATCGTCCTGAACGAACCAGAGGAAATAAATGTTCCAGTCCCTCAAGTACCGACCCCTTGTTCTTCCCCGTCAACAGAGGAAATACTTGAATCTGTCGCTAAACAAGCTTCTTTAACAATCGAGCAAAGAAACGAATTAAAAGAGCTTGTACACAACTTCAGCGATTTGTTCAGTCCCTATCCTGGTAGGACAAACCTTGTGGAACACGACATTCAGTTGACATCTGACCAACCCTTCCGTACAAGGATGCACAGATTTTCGCCCCGTCGTGAGAAGCTGTTGAACGATTCCGTTAAAAACATGCTGACACTGGGTCTAATTGTGCCAGGGGAAAGCGAATACGTGTCACCGATGTTTATCGTAGAAAGTCCTGGCAAGGAACCCAGACCCTGTATTGACTATCGTAAGCTGAATGCGATGACAACAACGAAAACGTTTCCCATTCCTAATGTTGAAGCCTTGATCGAGAAAGTTTCCGCGGCACAGTACATTTCTACGCTACATTTGGTACGCGGCTTCTGGCAAGTGCCACTGACGGACAACGCCAGTAAGCTCGCCGCTTTCATGACTCCGACACGCACATATCGCCCTCTGGTGCTCACTTTTGGCCTCAAGAATGCACCGTTCGTATTTTCAAAACTAATGAATCAAGTGCTCACAGGCACCGAGTCTATCGCTGCGCCCTACCTCGGTGACATCGCTGTTTTCTCGAGCACTTGGCAACAGCATTTGGACCATCTGCAGCAGGTATTCCTTCGAATCCGCGAAGCAGGCTTGACTCTCAAACTGAGCAAATGCTGTCTTGCAAACACTGAAGTCCACTACTTGGGGCACGTTGTTGGCCAAGGGAAGCGACGCCCTTCCGAATTAAAAGTTGAGGCCATCACTAGCTTTCCTTTCCCAAAATCAAAGACTAACTTGCGTTCCTTTTTGGGTTTAGCTGACTATTACAGAAGCTACATACCGAACTTCGCACATATCGCTAGTCCTCTTACAGATGCTCTGCGCGAGACCGAGCCTACTAATGTGTGTTGGAATACGGCGCGTAAGGAAGCATTTGCTGCGATTAAAAAGATTCTTGTCAGCGCACCTGTTCTCGCGGCACCAGATTACTCTCTCCCTTTCTTAGTTCAGTGTGACGCCAGTGACCACGGAATGGGCGTTATTTTAAGTCAGGTGAACGAAAAAGGCGAGGAGCACCCTGTTGTGTACGCAAGTCGAAAGCTAACGTCACGCGAGCAAGCCTACAGCACAACAGAAGAAGAATGCGCTTGCTTAGTGTGGACTCTCGAAAAGCTCTCATGTTACTTGAAAGGTTCTTCCTTTATTTTTGAAACCGATCATTCCCCCTTAGTGTGGTTCAACCAAATGTCAAACAAAAATGGTCGCTTGATGCGGTGGAGTCTAGCGCTTCTACAGTTCGATTTTCTAGTGCGGCACAAGAAAGGCAAACGCCATGCCAATGCTGACTGCCTTAGCCGCATTCCCTACCTTCCTTTTTCTTCTTTTTCGTGTCCATGCCAGTAAATGCAAGTCTTTTCATTCTCGTGTCCAGTTCTCGCGTGTTCTGCTCCCAGTGAATTCAACTGCCGGGCTTTCCTAAACATGGGCGCGAGGCTACTTCTGACGTTGTTACTGCGTTTCTTCCGCTCTTCCGAATGCCCATTCAGATCCTATCGTGCCGGCTGACGGATGAACCCTACGCCAGAGGTCTGCGGCCCGCTCCCTGTCGCTACGTGCTCGGCAGCCTTCAGGCACTCGGCGAGCAGTGCTAACTGAGCGTCACCTCCTCCTGGACGTCTCAACCACCTCTCCACGGACCTGTTGTTCGAGCCTGAAGACGCTTGGTGCCTTCTACACCATTACTGCTATGTCCAGCTCAACTTGCCCGCCTGTGCCACCAAACACCTCAACGTCTTTTCCAAGCGCAAGGAGAATATGATATTGCAAACGCTTCAGTGCTGTGCTTGGACAATCTTGTTGTCCACCTGTTCCCGCCTTCAGTTGTTCAAGAAGCGTCATCCTCTTGAACGCCTTCCGAAAAGGGTAGCTTTGGCCGAGCTGTAACATTCGCGGTGCTGGTCGCATTCTCCGTTGTAATCTACAGATAAGATTGCCCCGCTAGCCACGACATCTTCCTTTCTTTTGCCACTCCCTGATTGGCTGCTTAGCGCTCAAAAAGCGCGTCGCCGAACGAATAACCGTCATTGTCTTCCTGGCGCTGCGTGGGTCGTCTGTTCCTTGGGCCGGTCGTCCTGCCGCCCTCGGCGTCTCGCCGTCGAATACGTAACACGGCACGAACGTTGTGCGCATGTGCATTTTAGCGTTGCCACTGACAGACTGCAAGTTGCTAACCCTTACAAAATTTTTTATAGAAAGTCGATAGACTGTCTATAGACATTTCTTTAGATTAGTATATAGACTTATGGTCATACACTTTTTATAGACTAGCATATAAGAAGTCTGAGCCTATGGACTGTCTATAGACTTATGGCCATACACTTTTTATAGACTAGTCTATAAAAAGTCTGAGTCTGTAGTGTCTATGGATTAATTCAAATTGATGTTTGTAGACAGTTGTCTGCAGAATGTCTATGGACAAGTGTATAGGCTTACAATTCTACTTTTGTAGACTTCAGTCTACAAAAACAGCACTTTATAATCCGATACACTTTTTTCTATGACATTCTGCAGTCATTTGGCAACAAACGTGAATTTCCAATAATCTATAGACAGACATTTTATAGACAAGTCTATAAAGAGTGTATAATTCCATAGCTATCGGCTATCTACAAGTTAGTTGACATTTTTTTTACATCTGGTAGGAAAAAATTTTGAATGTATTTATGCATGTGCACCTGTTGCTTGTCATCTGCACTTATGCATTAATGTAGGTAGATTAATAATACTCCTGAACCAGCTGTACTTTCATATATGTTGCATAAACAGAAAGAATTTAGTGCTGAATCATGCAGTGCCAAAAGTAAAACAAATGCACCGGCAATAGATTAACTGTTTTTATTCCACGATATAATAGATGAATTCCTTAAAATGCATGTCTTATCCTATTATGGAAACAGACTAAATATTTACACTACTTCCCTTTGGCAAGCATGGTGAACAGGCTGGCCTTGACCTTTGTGTCATTAGCCCCAAAGGTGCTGCAGGTGTATGCTGCAAATAAGTAGATGCCGCAATATGAGGCAAAAATAACAAGTGTGTATTCTTTGTATGTTCATTAAGCAGCTTAATATATTTGTTCAAACCATCCATGTCAATACTTAATGCGGTTTTACTATGACTAAGGGATGCTTGTCAATATAAATCAGTACCTTTATACAATGTTTTATTTTATGGTACGGTGAACAATTAAACAGTCACAACTGCTGCTCGTGCCAGCAACAGTATGTTCCCTTTTATGACAAGTTCATGTACGATACATTGATGTACTTATCCCAAACGATCTCTATATTTATTGCTGAAACGTTACCCAGTTGGACTGTCTGTACATTTTTTGGCTGGTAGTTAAGTATGCCCGTGCAGAGGACTCTGCTCGGAAGACTTGACTTGAGTATTCACAGTATCATGCCAAAGATTGTAATTTATATTGCTTAATACACATTTAAATGTCTTTCTCATACTCTTAAATGAATGGGTCATTGGGTATAAATTCAACAGAAGGCAGATGGATTGATTGTATTTATATGGTCACTTAGTTTCTTGCAGGTAATGAGGCCTCTTGGGCATGCTAAAATGTTTCCAAATTAGGTATACCACATGAGCACCCGAAATACGACACGAGCACTTTGTGTCATGGCACGACAGATATGCACCTCCTAGGAAACAGAACTGATGGTATAGTTCGAATGAATTCTTTCACAGTAAATTATTTAAGGTGCTTTCAAAGATGAAATTTTTTTCTTGGGTTTCGAGGTTCAGGACTCTTAGTTAACACACACACACACACACACACACACAAAACAAATTAAGAAATGCCTTGTCAGTATGCTTGACTTTCTTTCTTTTTCAATAAATGGAACCAATTTCCCTGAACTTCTTATGAGGTGAAACTTTTTAAAAATATATTTAACAGAGATTCTCTGGAAACTTTGTATGACATAACAAGACAGCATACCTATGTGGCCATTTGAAAATTTCCCGATCTTTTTCCAAGCCTTCCCTGGCTGTTTTCATGAAAATTTTCTGGCAATCTATGACGCCCGCAGCTTAAGTGCAATAAAAAAATATTGTGGTTTAATGCTTGCCAAGTACTGCCAGTGCATGATATTTAGATAAAACGAATAACATGTCAGTCACTTGACATGCAGTATTAGATTCAACTGGCTTGAATCCCTTGTTTAATAAAGCTGAGAAGGGCTTGGGCAAGTTCCTAATTGATGGCCACACGAGTACAGCACGGAAGACAAGGACACAGAGACACACACGTAAAGCAAATGCAATGTGAGGGAAAACTGTTCAATGAGTTATCTTTACGGTTCAATAGTAGTTTTCTATATCATTTGCTCTCATCACTTATGCCTCTAGTTAACTTTGTTTACCTGTGACTAAAGACTACATGGCCATATGAATCAGTACCATTGTGATGTTTCGTTATATTACAGTATGATAAGCAACGAGAAGAAAGGGGGTTAACCGAGGGGCCCAATTTTGATTACTCATATCACAAGAAGCCAACAAACACTGACACCAAGGACAACATAGGGGAAATTACTTGTGTTTAATAAATGAAATAAAGAAACTATAAATTAATGGAAATTAAAGTGGATGAAACAACGACTTGCCGCTGATGGGAACCGAACCCACAACCTTCGCATGCGAAGGTTGTGGGTTTCTTTCATGCACTTTAATTTCCATTAATTTATCGTTTCTTTATTTCATTTGTTAAGCACAAGTAATTTCCCCTATGTTGTCCTTGGTGTCAGTATGATACGCAGTTAGACAACCGTAATGGTCGCCGGTGCCAGCAACGGTACGTTTCGTTTCAAGACAGGTTCATGTGACACAGTGTATTTATAAAAATAAAAGAAATGCGAGAATCCCAAACTATTCCTATAATAGTAATTGTTGAAACAGATACCCGGCTGGATCGACTGTGGACATTTTTCAGGTGTTAATGCAATATGCCCGTGCCGAACGAACATGCTCAGCATAGCGACTGCAGTTTTGAACAATCACGTTAAGAATTGCAATTTATTTCCGCTTCGGACCGTCTGCAATTTCTTTTCTCTTTTCTCATACTTCGAGAAGAATACATTTGCCACACTTTCAGTAGAATGCACATGGATGGGGGCGTATTGATAACGTTACTTATCAATTAAAACATGTTACGATCTCTTAGGTGTGTTGATAACGGTAGAACAAATGCAATGTCCACTAAATTATTTCAATAATCTGTGCGTTATCTACTAAGAAAAGACCACCAAATGGATAATCTGGCTCTTTTTTTCTTTTGTATAATATAGTCTGCCCAAGACGACGGCACTACATGCAACAGTAATGAAAACCGGAACACTTATTACGCACGACAAGGGCTTCATACGAAGCATGACTGGCGCAATCCGAATCTGCGCCAGCAGCTGCCTGGTGATTAAAAGCATGTTAACTGAAATAATCAGAAGAATAAGAATGGGCTGGGGTGCGTTTGGCAGGCATTCTCAGATCATGAACAGCAGGTTGCCATTATCCCTCAAGAGAAAAGTTTATAACAGCTGTGTCTTACCAGTACTCACGTACGGGGCAGAAACCTGGACGCTTACGAAAAGGGTTCTACTTAAATTGAGGACGACGCAACGAGCTATGGAAAGAAGAATGATAGGTGTAACGTTAAGGGATATAAAAAGAGCAGATTGGGTGAGGGAACAAACGCGAGTTAATGACATCTTAGTTGAAATCAAGAAAAAGAAATGGGCAGGACACGTAATGAGGAGGGAAGATAAACGATGGTCATTAAGAGTTACGGAATGGATTCCAATGGAAAGGAAGCGTAGCAGAGGGCGGCAGAAAGTTAGGTGGGCGGACGAGATTAAGAAGTTTGCAGGGACAACATGGCCACAATTAGTACATGACCGGGGTAGTTGGAGAAGTATGGGAGAGGCATTTGCCCTGCAGTGGGCATAACCAGGCTGATGATGAACTGCATAACACCGAAGCATCGAAAAGCACTTAACGCTTTTCATATAGCCCGAAAGATAACTTCTGCTGCTAAACTGTTTATAAAAGAGACAAAAAACAAATCTTCCAGCTACCGTCAAATGCAATGCCTTCAGTTTGAAACGTGCAAAGCTGCTTCTCGGAGCGACTAATTTATTCTTCTCTAATTTTTTCGGCTAAGTTGCGAAGCTGCGAGTGACTGAGATTATCGCAGGTTTCATGCTCCAAATGCGTTTGTGGTTGCATATAAATAGATAGGGTGAATCTAGATATTTCTGCAAGATATTTCTTCAAGTCTCGTGTTTTGCTTGCGGTAACTTCCCAAAATTATTTAGATTGGTTACCAGGAACCTTAAAAATACTGCTACCTTTAAACTATACGAAAACGGCAGCGCACACAGTGTTGATGCATGCCCCGCAAACACGGCCTTTCATACGAGTACGCTAGCAGTTATTCAACTATACGTGTCTATTTGAAAATTCTTCATGCTAACACAATTTCGAGATATATACGAAAAGCGTGTCACGAGAATTTCACTACACATGCGGCACAGCATTCATCGCGGCCGGATCGAGCGCCACGAAATGAGATCTACCACATGGCTGCCCAACACACACATTCTGCTTAGTGGCAGCTCAGTATCAAGTTAAAACATGGTGTACTTCCTTTTTTACGCACCTAAACTATAACGCTAAAATCAACAAGCCTGAGCGATCGCTCGCCGTAATACATTCCGTATAGTAGAAGCGAGAAGAGCACGTTATCAAATCATGTCAACGACAAACCGACACTATGGGGCTCTTGCATTGCCCAGGGGGCGCTGCGAAAAAGGTGCTAAAAAGCGCCCTCTGTTCTAAAATGGGTCGTACCAAGCTCGGTCGTCTGCTTCGGAAAGCACGTTTACAATATGGACCCGCCACTTTCGGTTGTGTTTTATCACGGCCTGCAGCGAATATCGGGCGCCGAAGATTTTTTCAGGGGTGGCACGCTGCGTAAAGGCAAGAAATGATGCAGTGCCGAACACGTGTATGCCGTTCAAGAATTAAGCGGCGAAGTTTTAGCGCGGTGCCGAGCGCAAGTGAAGCGAGTCGCGTACGAAGTGGAACTTCAGGTAAGGTTTGCACGCTGCTAGATTCAGGCGCACAAACGCGAGGAAATGCTTGCTATAAATGAATCCACAGTAGCGATAAGCAGACATCATGTGTACGGAACTTCTCGAGCACACGACGGTACGCGCCGCGACGGCAGCGGTCTTTCACCATGCCGCGATGTACGAACTGCTCGAGCGCACGATCGTACGCACCGCGACGGCAGCGGTCTTTCGACACGCCGCGAAACGGCGGGTCTCCTGCAATCTTTGTTGACTGCATGCCGCTAAACAAGTAGTTTTAGTAACTCGTGCAATGCATGTGAGCTCGCACGTACGTGCGAATCGCGCTGCAGCGCGAGCTCGTGCGCTGCTCGCTTGATGTAGCTTTTAATGACAACGCTAGAACATCGATCTGCTGTAATCAATACTATCTTGCTGCGCTGCCTCAACATGCTGGCTTGAGGTCAAGTATGAGCACATTTAACTCTCTAACCTGTGCTACTCGTAGTGGGGTAGTGAATTGTCACCGAATCAGCCCGGCCATTTGTGGTCATTTGCGCACACCTGGGCACTTCACCACTTCGCACCGGTCGAATTGTTAATTGTCGCTGTGGCCGGGTTTCGAATCGTGAATCACCAGCCATGCCTGCTGCTATGTCGGTCTGCCGTCGGGACTGTAGGGGCAAAAGACCGAATTTTAGAACGCAGATCTATAATCAAGCAAGCTTCAAGACAGGTGAAGCAGTCAGCATGGCGCAAAGTTTCGCTTACCCAGCGCGACGAACTGCAGTTAATTATCCAGCGCGCCCGACGCTCCGCTTCGTGAAGCCTTGAAGGGAAACGACAGAATCGGATGTTGGGATTCAGGCCTTCTTGTTCATGGCAGCCCACGACGCTGCAGTATCGACGGTAACGCTTTTTCGATGCTGAGCTAGGTCCCTCCGGATCGGCATCGCAGATTCCTTCTGCTTCCAGCATTACGCCCCACGGCCCACGGAGAGTCCGTTTTCGTTAAACTATAGGCTGCGACCAGCTCGCAGCGTGGTCGACGTGGTCTGTGAGAAGTGACGAGCCTTTTCTCACTCGCAACAGGGCAGAAAAAAGTGCGAATCGACGCAAAACTCGGCCTAGAAACGTGCTTCGCCACAGCCAGAGCTCAATACGACCCAAGCTGGTACGACCCAGATGTCGTTTCCCGCGCCGCCACCAGGCGCCGCTACTATACCTCAACCTCCAGCGCAAGACGCCCATACCCGAGTCGCCTGCGCTACATGCAGCCGGTTCGCGCTACGATATGAGCTCACATAATCATGAGCTACTGACGGAAAACATCTTTGCTAAAGCTTACCGTTCAGTCAAGTTGACGTGCGATGCCACAAAGAAGACACGCATACCCAGACACCAACGTGCAGGCAGACACCGCACACCGCTACAAGCGTTTACGTGCCTGGCGCACTCGTTGAGAATTCAAATTGACGCGGACAGACGGCGCACCACCGCGCATGCGCAAAAGCTCCGCGCATGCGCAAGAGCTCCGCGCATGCGCAGGAGCTCCGCACGCGGGGCGTGCGCGCGCCGAGGAGTCTGGGGCCGAATCTTATAAGGGTTCGGTTAGGGAACCGTTCCTTTGGCCTCACCTGATTGGCCAAAATTTTTAATACGTCACAGGTCGTCAGAGGCAGCGGGGCGGTATCGCAATTTTTGAATACGTCATGCATCTGTCAATCATCTTCGAAGTGAACCGGTCGTAGGAACCGTCGAAGGGGTAGCCCGCTTTGGGTTCCGTTGCTGTGGCTTGGCTGTGAGCTTGCGACTCTGGCCGCGCGCGCCGGTCGCGCGACCCCGGAGACACGCGGGCGTCGCGCGCGCGTGCGTTGGTTGCTTCGGAGGCTATTACTTGCCTTCGTAGTCTGCTTGGCGTTGCTCTTTCAGTGTCGACCACGGCTGGAAGTGCGATACGCGTTCGAAGAAGTGACGGATAATGAGTTTGCACCACCCTTGCTGGCTTTCTAAGTAGACCTTTTGCAGGCTACGCTATCATATGGTGGAGACTCGGGTGCAAGCGTACGAGTGGCCATTCCACACAGAGGAAGGAACATTGCGCGCTGCGGTTCATCGCCACGGGCCTGCAGCTCCAAGAGGTCGGTCGGACGTGAAGCATTCATCGGAATGGCCTAGATCTCTGCTGCCGACACTGTCCACAAAGTTGTTTTCGCAATTACTGTGTTGGCCGGTTGAAGGGCTCTGTCAACTTTCCCGCGACCTCAGCTTCAAAGCCAATGTCAAGGAGATATTTGCATGGTGAGATCGAATTACTTGTGCTATCGCCAGAGTGAATAGCTTGCAGATTGCCGTTCAGCAGTCAGAAGGGTTCAACCTAGGCTGGCTCAGCGCTTCCTTCGTTCGGCTGAGAACACTATACAGTCAGGACGGGAAGATATTGTGGAGATCTCTTGTTTGGCTGCCCTTCTTTTTTCTCTAGTTCGGGAGTGCCGCACTTTGTTCCTCAATTTCACGGCACAGCGCGCACCGTCAGCACCACACTCTTCGATTTGACTTCGCGCAGGCAATGCAGGGCCCGTATACTGTAATGTTCGATTTCAAGTTCCATTGCTTCTATCACGCCACGCGCCGTGGGGCAGATCGCAGGGATAGCGGCAGCGCGGCGGCGAGCGAGTCATGTCCGAACCAATGACGAAGGGCGAAAAAAGAAGGAAAATTGATATAGTCGGCTAGTAAATGTGTCCCTAAGAACCAGTTCATGGTTTTGTCGCGCTAGCTACTTGAGAAGTGCTGGCAGTGCGTTCCTGTTGCGTGCATCGTGCGAGCTCCTGGTAGCAGACGACATAGCGCTGCGCTCTGCCAACTCATTTACGCTTGCGATACCGCCTGTGGGCTGAGAATGAAAAAGAATGACATTAATAAATTGCTTCTGCATTACGTAAACGCCCGGCACCACAAGTTTATACTTCAGAATTTGGCGTATAGTATTTAATTCATATTTTACATTTATTTAACAAGCAGAAACATTCTGCAATTCCTCGATTAACTCGTCATATAATGACGTACACTTCAGAGGTGGCACCCTCTCATCTATTGGTCGCGTCCTCCCCTTCTTCCACCACCGGCTTGGGAGTGGCACATCTAGTGACGTAAGCGGCGAAGCGAACGGTTCGTATTCTGAACCGTTATAAGGTTCGGCCCCTGAGCGCCTTTTCCTTTTTTCTTTTTTTGTCAGTTTCTCTGTCTGCGCGCCATGCGCGCCGGAACGGGTTGCTTTTCTTTTCCATCTTTTTTTTATTGATATGATATAACGAGATGTTGACGCACAATTTAAGGCGCCGGCTCCTCCTTATCTCTTGAATGGTTACATCATGCAACATACAGGGTACAAGATTACATATGAAATAATCTTTTCACGGATGCACCAGGACTTCATCTTTGTTCGTGGACGAAGGAAATGCGCTGGCAGGTTGTATTACAAACGCTGTGGGCTATCGTGTGCATGGATGAATGCGCTGTTTGTAAAAAACCGTTACAGGCCCCTTCAGGCGCTTCAGACGCATTATCGCCAGCGACGATGAGTTATACAGCGCATTAGTAGCATATCTTCCAGCGTACCGCCAAATGTGATGACCGCACGTACGTTAGTGCTAATTTTCCGCTCCGATGATAGGTCAAAGCTATCAGTACGGCAATGAGGTACTCATATGAGTGGCTGCGCAGGAATCCCGCCGGCGAAATACTGGTTGGGCTCAGAGAATTTGGCACATATTTGAACTGAATGAGAAACTTTGATGAGTTTATAGTGCAGGATATCAGTCAACAAAAAACCGCCAGATGTTAGTGATGCAGCCGAGATATGAAGACAACGTGAAAAGTATCAGAGAATCGGACGACACACAACGCGCACACCACATGCGCGACATCGGTTCATCGCACATTCACAAAGTCCGCGTTGTCAGTTGCAAACATTACGAGTCTCTGCGCTGTTAGCTTGATGCCTGCTTCGAATCCACTCCTAGCTGAAGTTGGCGTTCATAACATCTATTATCATAACTGGATCGGCGTTTTGCTTTCTTTATTCTACTGCCGCGAAAGTGATGCTATGACAACTGTGAAGACTGTCTTAGAATTGCCGAGAGCGACTACGCAGATCATATCATGTGGTCAACAAATGCGGAAGTATACACTATATGTATACTAAAGTCTACAAATAGGCTCTACAGCAATCTCAGTTGTATACAACTTCAATGGCTTATATCAAACGCAGCTCCGTATTATCCACAGGTACTTGCAGGCGCTTCGTTACAGCGTACACGGGTTGGACCCAGATTAACGATGTTTGTCTATTGTCAATCTATAGACGCCTTGTAAACCTGAAGCAATTAGAATTTTACAGTATCGGCTGTTTTATGCTTCATCTTACGCCTTACCACAACCGGTATACGGGCTGTTCGCGCAAGTTAACATGACCATTGGTGACGTCCCACCCTATGGCCTTCACCGGCGATGATGTAGGAAACCGTAGAAAATAATTCGAATTGCAAAGAAGTATACGGGGTGTATCACTTAATTTGAGCCAGGTTTTAAGATATGCAAATGCTACGTAGCTGGAGAGAACCAAGGTAATGTTGTTTACCATTGCTTGGAGGCACTCAGATTAATTTTTTGCATTCCTCTGATTAGATAATTAGCGTTAATAACTTATCAATTATTTTAATTAGATGATAATACTCAATGGTAAAATTGTAAAGCAACATTAGAAACTCCCGATACAGTTTTCTGTTCAACGCGTGCTCCATAGAAGTGTTTTTCCGAGCGCGAAGAAAGCCGCGATTACACGCAATGTGACTCGAGCGGCCGGGCGCGCAGCAATATATATATATATATGTGTGTGTGTGTGTGTGTGTGTGTGTGTGTGTGTGTGTGTGTGTGTGTGTGTGTGTGTGTGTGTGTGTGTGTGTCAATGTATGCACGTGCGTGTTTGAAGAACTATGTAGAGTAGGAATAGACAAGAATAAATATACACCTTATCGACTCTCGTCTATAGACAGTCTAAAGACGAAGAATGAACAACAATAAAGAGAGACTGTATCGACTTTCTATAGGTAGTCTGTAGAGGGGCAGTAGACAAAGAAGAAACAAACACCTTATCGACTTTTCTCTATAGACTGTCTATAGACTGCGAAAAGACAAAAAGAAATAGAAATCTTATCGACTTTTGTCTATAGGTGTCTGTTGTGGGAAAGTAAACAAAAAAGAAACGAACACCATATCGACTTTTTTCTATAGACTGTCTATAGACTGCGAATAGACAAAAAGAAATAGAAACTTTATCGACTTTTGTCTATAGACAGTCATAGACTTTGTATCAACAAAAGTCTAAATCTATAGAAAGGCAAGGTCGTCTATAAAAAGTCTATAAGCTTTCTATAGACAGTCTAAAGTCATTTTTGTAAGGCAAGACACATCGCAGTGAGTGAAGTGGACCGTAAACGATCACCTTAAGCTCTCTGTAAACCCTATAGAAGTGACCGAAGGAACAATCAAGTTCCCACAGACGAGTACACTGGGCTGTAGCAAACCTGATCGGAGCTCACGATACTGCACGCCTTCACTAAACTGTGCCAATAATTTGACTGGCAGCTTGCAGCTTTGACAGGCATTCAAGTTTATTTATTTATTTATTTATTTACAGATACTGCACCCCTTTTATAGGGCTATAGTAGGAGTAGGAACAGTAAGTTAGCATACCAGGTAAACACATGCGAACAATGGGGAAGCAGCTCACATATACAAGCGAATACAAACAAAAAATTATCCGAATAAGTAAATACAGGTAGGACAGTCTGCATATTCGACAGGTAGTCTCCTACGGCGACTAAAATCTCATTTAATCGCGAAGGACGATCAGTACCGGATAATGAATTCCAGTGTTGTTTGTACGTGGGAAAAAAAGATCTGTATTCGAGCGCGTTAGTGTGAGCAAAAAGAACGAAAAAGGGTATTAGGTTCAAAGCATGGGAACTACGAGTACAATTTTTTTAGCAAGTGTAATAAAACTGTAACCGCAAAAGCCAGAGACGGAGTTAACGATTACGCGCAAACACTTTGATCTGATAACGCAGCAAGAAGAGTCGGATGCTTAGGGACTGCATAGCCTGCGTGGCCAAAGTTCACAGACCATAATATAAACGCATAAAACCTCCCGGTTGTCGTCACGTGTATGCTAATGATTTTTATGCCACGACATTAAAGAGGCTAAATTATCTCGTGCGGCATTCCCCTGCATATCAAACGCCGTTATGTTTGGCTGTGGAGAGATCGAGGCAGAATATACCTCGGTTACTCACAGGAAAGTTACCTTGAGCAAGTAGTTAGCGAAGAGTCAGCAGGCTTACTGAAGAGGTTATTAGCATTCTGCTAAGATAGGGCCACATTCGTCACAACGGTTATTCATAGTATGCGCATGCCGTGAAACTGATGCCGGTTGTTGACGTACCAGTGCCTCCATAGATAGAAACGCGGTCGTTACTTTTCCTCGCTACATAATTTAGCCGATCCATACACGCTGGCCGGAGAGCCGTGCCATCTAGCGAGCCTTTCGGGTGAGCACAGATCGGTCAGACGGTGCTATATGTGTACGTGGACTGAGGCTGGTTAAAAAAGATGTATCGTCCGACAGGTCGAGATATATTTTACATCAGGAAGTGCACCGACTAACTCTGAGCACTACGGTTACGTGGTGCATGCGCTCGGGCGTAAAACAAAGGAAGGTCGCTGGATACGTGCTGCGAAGAGTTTCGCTCTTGCGTCGGTGTCGGAAAAAATTCAACACTTGCGCGCCGAATCGCGTAACCTTATAGCGACCCCGGCTGAAACATTACCGGGTGTCTGCAGCGAGGATAGCGTTTTCTCTAACATGTAAATTAATGCAGCATCCGTACGACGCAAACGTGAAGGGCTGCTGCCGAAGACCCTGTGAGCTATACTTGCGCTCGAGCTCTTCCGCAGAATACGCGTGTTTCTGTGCTATATGCCTTGCATGAGCAACACAAAGCAAGGCGGCTCCTTCGGGAAAGCTTTCCTTGTTCGACGGACTCTAACCTCTTCTCTGGCCACCATCAAAGTGAGACTCGTTTTCTTTTCCCTTATTTTTGTACTGAACTACCCGGCTCTTGGCCAATCTCCCAGAGTTAGTTTGTGCATCACTAACAATCACTAACATCTAGGCTCTACATCTACATCTACCATCCTCGGAGGACTGTTATTTTGGGTCTTAAATTCGGCTTCAGCCGAAATGTCCTACATTAACAGTAAGGGCCACCGTGATGCACTTTCTTCATGTCACAGGACTGCACTAAAAGTGGTGACTGAAGTATGCATGCTGCTGCGTTAACTACCAGCATTCACTGCGTCGCTATTATTGTTACCATTATATCCTTCATCCCTCTTTATTTCCCTCCTCCTCTTCTTCTTGTTATATTGTCTGCGTTATTTCCTCTGCACTGATTGTTAAAACGCATGAAGGAGTAGCCGACATTGGGCATAGAATGCCACAATTTCTCCTGTATACGTGCATCTCAATAAAAAATTTATTTCGTACTTGACTAATTCTTTTCTTCGCTGTCTCGCTGTGCCTATTCCAACAAGGTACTACGTGGACTACTTTATTGGTATGTCAGGCCATAAAGTACAGCAAGTGGAGAGTGTGGTCAATGAACTGTGTAAAATCATGTATGCCATACACAACACAAATGAAAAATTTGCTAATTCAGTCTTCTTGTAAAGTGGCAAAAAGGTTTGGAATTTCTCTCTAGGGGAAAAGTCACACATTGTGCAACTCCGCTGCTACGTGCTATTGCAAGTATAGAAGTGTCGTCTCACTAGATGACCTCATCATGAGAGAAGTCACTGGTCTGTTTCGGTTTGGCAAGTTTTTTTTTCCTGCTTCATCTCATTTTCGAGTCACGAAGCACACACGCGCTCGCTCGTCCACGTTTGCACAATTCGTTGAAGGGTTAGGCTGCCTGAGGTGCTGTTAGTGTCCTGAGATAAACACAAAGACAACGGCAAAGTCGATAGGCATTAATAAAGTCGCAGTTTGTCGTTTGCGTTCGTTGTCTCCAGACATGCGGATGCATCTACCGCCTGGGTTGCCACGACCTGAACAGACCATGCTGTACCGTCTGTGGCTAGGCGTTGCATTCACGAACTCGTATGCTTTCCTTATTGGAATGGTCAACTACACCACCTGCGCGACATGCAACATCGATGATACGCTCGCACATGTTATCTGTGTCTGCCCGCGATATAGTGCCCAGAGATAAGTGCTGTGCAGAGTACAGGACCAGTTGGACAATCGTCCACTATCAGAACTCAATGCTTTAGGTCAGTACTCCAACAGGACATCCACGCTAAAGGCCTTATTCGCGTTATTAAGGTTCCTGCGGTCGGCGGGGCTTCACAATAGACTAAGAATGCCGCCCCCTACCGCTCTGTAGCGTACGCGGATTATCCGTGCTCGTCTCTATTTCCCTCTGTCTCCCCCTTACACTCTCTTTCCCTTTTTATCCATCCCCCTTCACCCTTCCCCCGTGCAGGGTAGCCAACCGGAACTGCCTCTCGTTAACCTCCCTGCCTTTCTATGCATCCTTTCTCTCTTCCCCAGAAAGGCGAAGCCTCTGTTACGATAGCGAATTAGCAGACAGCCATACGAAGTCAGGATAGCACTTTTATCGGCCGAATCAGCTTGTAACATTCGCTTGCTAACTAAATTAGCCAGTGTGGTGTCAGCGCGCTCATCAACCATGAACACAGCACACTCGACGACAGTGGACACTCCGCTGAGTAAACGACTGCCACGCTCGCGTGAGCAAGCGTGGCAGTAGCAGCGAGCGAAGTGATATTCGTGCTGTCTATCGCTTCAACGTAAACTGAGCGCCGAGAACAGAGCAAGCACAAAGCTGCGAGCCGTTGACGCACCTAGACTCCGCCCCCAACGCAGATCGCTCTCAAGACACGGCCGCGCGACCGCGCACAGCCGCCACATACGCAGTTGCAGCCGGAGTAGAACGCCATCCCCTCTCCCTTCCCTCTCCCCGGTTCTTCGCAACGTTGGGTGCCTAGCGCGCGATGAAAGACTGTAGTAGTAGTAGAAAACGTTTATTTACAAAAGCGAAAATAAATACGTGGAAAAATGTACAGCGGTGGAGTCCATTTCAAGACCCCAGTGGACTTGGCTGCTGCTCTCGCCTGGATTACCAGTCCGCGCTGGGTCGCTAGGTCTGGGCTGCACAGGGTGGCCTCCCACTGCTCCTCCTGTTGTTGTGTTTGTATGTCTGGTGGTTTGGGGCCCGTACACCCACACCCACCCACCCACACGTGACGTGGTAGGCAGCGGGCTGTTCTTTGTACCAGGGGCATGCATTCTTGTAGTGTTCTGAGAAGATGCTGTAGTTGTGTAAGTTGGGGAAAGTGTTGGGGTGGTCTGGAGCTGCCTCCAGTCCCGCGCTTCCTGTGCGTTTAGCCCCTTGTGTGTGTGTGGGGGGGGGGGGGGGGGGTAGAGGTAAAGCTGTCGTTGTTTGGGCAGGTGTTGACGTCTCGCGCCGTAAGCCGCGGGGACAGGGAGGGTGGTTGTGGAATCGAGGATTGTGGCTGCTCGCTTTGTGTGACCTTGAGCTAGCCTGTCCGCAACCTCATTACCCTCCAGCCCCAAGTGCCCCGGGACCTACGTGATCTTGTGTTTGAGTGATGAATTCGTAGCCAAGGATTAGTTGTGAATCTAGCGAATTTTTGAGGTATTCTGCCCGCTAGAAGGAGCCGACACGCTGCTTGGGAGTCGGTGACTTCTTGTAGTTCTCGGTTGGTCACGTCTCCCTATTGAACAGCCAGCACGATCGCCGCAGCTTCCGCTTCTGTGACTGTACAGTGCGGAATGGAGACGCTGGAGACTTCTGTGTAAGAAGAGTCCACCACCATGGCTGCCGCTGCATTCAATGTACCCTGATATAGGGCAGCGCCAACGTAGACCGTCTTCGGGCTCCGTCCCACTGAGCGTTTGAGAAAGTCCACTCAGGCGTTTATTCTGCCTTCATTGTGGGTTTCAGACATGTTTTAAGGGAGCGGGGCCACGTGTACTCCGGCGCGTTACGGTGTAGGAATGTTCAAAGTCGACTGGATGGCGTCAATGTCCGCCGGGTAGCCGATGCGCTTGAGGATGTGTCGGCCTGTCACTGTGGAAAGGAGGCGTTCTCTATGGGACAGGAGAGAATGCCTCACAGCCTCGAATGTGTTGTGTAGTCCCAAAGTTTCCGAGTTCACGTTGGATGTGTACGGTGAGGGACCGTGGGCATTCTTGTAGGCTACGCGAATCATCGCATTGACTTTGTTGAGATCTGCTCGGAGCAGGGTGAGGTAGGGGAATCCGTAGGAGAGGCGGCTGATGACCAGCGCCTGCACCAGACGGATCGTGACTTCCTTCCGCATGCCTTTTTCTGTTTCTGGCCACCCGGCGGATCATCTTAGAGATCTGCTGTGTTGTAGTCTTGAGCAGTTGGAGTGTGTGGTTGGTCTTTCCATCGCTCTGCAGCCAGAGACCCAGGATCCGGATGAGTGGTACTTCCCGGATTGGTTCCCCGTGTAGGAGGATGCTCAGGTTGCCTGGTGATTTGTAGTGGTGTCCCTGTATGCGTATAACTTCGGATTTGTTGGGGGAGCACGAGCCCGCACCGAATGGCCTCGGTTTCGACGCAGATTGCTGCCGCTGGGAGTGTCTTCCTTCTCGGCTAGAGATCCGGTGCTTGTCCAGATCGTAATGTCGTCCACATACAGGGTGTATCCAATGTTCGGGACTCGTTGCAGAGCCCTTGCGACTCTGGTCATGGCGATGTTGAATAGGAGCGGGGAGATACATCCTTGTGGCGTGCTCTTGGTGGGCATGTCTTGAGGGTCCGATCTCGTGCCACCCATTCCTATTGTTGCCGTTCGGCTGGAAAGAAAGGCCTTGATATATTGGAAGGTGCGCTCGCCGCAGTGGAGATTGCTGAGCTCGGATAGGATGGCCTCGGGAGACAAGTTATCAAACGCGCTTTTGAGATCCAGCGGATCTCAGGTGATAGTTGTGGGCTTTCTTGCGACATGGGCTGTGATCCATTTTTTTGTCCGATTCTGCGGTGTTTGGTAACGTCGATGCCTGCACAGGGTCGCGGAGGCGCTCTACGTAACGACGTCATCATTGGAAGCTCACGATCACTTTCTACAAGTGTGCCATCCCGAATATTAAGGAAATCACTTGAAGTAAATGCGAAGAGACTGTAGGAAATAAATCCTCAGAAGAGTTCATGCAAGAGAAGCCGTGCGGTTATGAATGATTTGCGGTGCCCTGGTCCGGTCTCAACACTGAAATTTCCAGAGCGAACGAGTCATGGCGTGACTTGCGTAGAGAGAGAGAGAGAGACAGAGAGAGAGAGAATATAAGGAAGGCAGGCATGTTAACCAGTCAAGAGCCTGGTTGGCTGCCCTAAGCCGGGGGAAGGGAGAAGGGGAATAAAGAGAAAGGAGAGAGAGGGTATAGAGACGTGCACGCACAGCCCTTGAATAAAAGTCGCTTGTGCAAACCAGACGTTCTCAGAAAGCACAAAATTGCCTTCACTGTCTTTTCAGCCGATGATCGGCGAAGACGGTGCTCTAGTATTGTCCGTTCACTCAGAGGACGATCATCTAGTTTCCTCACTGTGTTGGAAAAAGATTCTTTGTGCTTGAAATTGAGGACAGTGGCACAATAAGTGGTCAATGTTCTCGTTGCATCTGCAAACATCACATGCAGGACTATCAGCCATTCCAATTAGTGCTCAGTAAGCTTTCGTGAAGGTAACTCCCAACCACAACCGAAACAGAATAATAGCCGCTTGGGCTTGTTGGTTTTCCATCCTGGTGTTAACAGCGCAAAACGTAGACGGTGCATGAGTCGAGAAGACGACACCACAAGCGCTGTGGTGTCGTCACAGAAGAGACGCTTCGTGTCAGTGCAGTGCGGCCGGAGGTCTGAGTTGCAGTGAAGGGCCGTCTAATGCGCCTTGTATGTGCGGTATTCCACTCTGCTATAAGGAGAGCGTGTGTGCTAGAATGCGAAGTTGTCTCGCAGCGTCGGTGATTGAGAGAGGAATGGGGACGCGTAACTGACAATTAGACTGTCGAGGTCTATGTGAAAAAGAAAGCGACAAGAAATGTGTCTATATATTAAATTCTCGGATTCCACTTGCGAAAACTATGATCTAACCATGAGGCATGCCGACTTTGAGACTCCAGAATAATTTTGACCACTTGGTGTTCCTTGACGCGTACCTAAATGCAAGTACACGAGCGTTGAACACGACCGTGTTGGTACTAAAAGAAACTCATGCGTGTATATATATATATATATATATATATATATATATATATATAAACAGGCGAGAGCCAGAGTAAAAAGAGTATCGGGTACTGGTCGCAAGCAACTCTTTTGTGCTTGCGCAGCTGGCAAAAACATCGCACTACTTCCTCGTGCTTATCTGACCGACCGTGACAGCGTATCAAATTTCCACGTTTGTCTGCCTTTTACCTTCTGGCTCTACATATTTGTTTCTTTACATCGCCTATCAAATTAGCATAGTCTACTCGATAAAATTGCTCACTTATAAGTTCTTTTGTTTCGTATACTTGTGGAGCTCACATTTTTTTGTTTTTATTTTTGCTCCAGCCGCCCACGCTATGTAAATGCTGCCAAGATGCTGCGTCCCAGTTTCATAGGTGGCAAATGCTATGTTCGTAATGCACGCAGCAGCTATCCCTTAGCTCTAACAGGAGAAAAGAAAAGAACTTTTCGAGTAGGCTGCGCCATTGTCGAACTGTTGTTCATTTATAATATATATTTCTCTTGTTCTGGCCTCCTGCCGCGAAACCTCCACATCATCTGCCTTGACCACCCTAGCTGTACGAGCTTCCTGTTTTTCTCCAACACGAAACTCGTTTTGCTGGTTAGGATGCTGCCACATGGAGACCGCTAATTAAGACCGACCGACTACTGAAATGCCAGACGACGCAGAAGCAGTTTAAGCCCCTGTGGACAGACATAGCTAGCAAACTGGAAATACTGACACGGGTACAGGCGCAGATAAAAGTAATTGGAACACGGGAACTTTAGCCGAACTGCACCAAAGTGCGTTCCAGCAGCCTCGGCAGCAAGCTAGAAATTGCATCACGCATGCGCTCAGGCCGACTCTCGAAAAGCCAGTTCACACTTCTCGATCTGGTTCTTTACCCGCAGATTGGAGTGTCGTTCAACTCGCTGGCGTTATGTCGCGTTCGCTTGAATACCACATTACCTGTTTTTTCGGCATAAACTGGCCGTTCAACGATGCAAACACGATAAAAAAATTAAAAGACCGGTCTGAGCACGAGATTGTTAAAATGTTAGAAATGCATCTGACCGACAGGCGCGGAAATCAGGCTGACGAAAAAATGAAATTGGTCGCCTCATCACAGCGCACTTAAAATGGGAGATGTAATATGTTATATGTTATGACACAAGAGAAACGCAGAAAGTAAGAATAAACGGCTAATAATACGTGCTTCATTACGTCTCTTTACACATTAACCGTATTTCTCTTTTCCCGGAATGGTTTACGTTTACGAATAATGGGGAGGCTTGGTGGCATGCGGGACAGGTCATGCTGCCCTAATCAAGTGACTACCACATGCTTAGGAACGTATTTCAAGATTTGCTCCATTTTTGCAGTTAATGGGAAAGCACTGCCACGTTCAGACAAAATTAAATAGAGCGGATATACTACCGACGTGATGCAGAAGATTCCGTATATCTCAAGCATATTAGCTTAGCCTGACGCTAAAACTGGCTTGTAAAGGCAAGAGAAGGTCAAGGTCGTCTGCGATGGGCCGTCTTTCCTTGGATGCATAACGATATCTTTAAGGAAAGTGACGTCGTAATTCTTACATGAGCAGTGTACTGAGACATGGTGAAATACTGCGCCGTAAAGCAATGCTATGGACAAGGATAGTAGGATAGTAGACACAGACGCAAAACTAGGATAGTAGACACACATGAAGCGCAGAGCACCATTCCATCCATGTCAAAGCACCAAACCGGTTCACTAGAACGTATTATTGAACTACATTTCGAGCTGCGCTTCATGTCTGTCTTGTGTTTTGGTTCCTTGCGTCCTTGTTAGTAGCACTGAGTCGTAACTCAGTGTTCCACCTTGTCGCATAACCAACTGGCGCGCTACGACACAATTTTCTGAGAAGTAGAAAAGAAAACTGCGGTAGAGGTTGTCGATTTCGCTCACTTTGCGGCAGTCACTTCATGAGCAAAAATGGCATCTCTCGCGTGGCGGACACGTACTTGCGGTGATCAAATTACTTGAGCTTTTGCTTTCGAACTCGGGGGCTGCTGACAGCCACTCATTTGGTATGCGCAAACATGCTTTCCCGGCTCCCTATCGCTAACTCTCTACTGCGATGAAAACATTCTTCCTTCCAGACAAAAATAGCCTAGCAGAGGGCTCACGAACAAACCTGGCACCAAGCAAACCATCTGCATAAGAGGAGAACACTCGCTCCTTGGTGTACATCGCAGCCGCGTTCTGAAAGCTAAAAAGCAACGATCGGTTATTTTTATTATTACCGTGTACAGCCTCTTTCCTGTTTTGTATTCAGCAATAGGGGAGTCTGTTTCGAAGAAGTCTTCGCGGAGAAGCGTTGCTACACCGATAAAAGGCGCTGTAGCATTTAACTAGAGGCATGTAAGTTTGAATTCGCTCCGAAGCTGACTCGACTCGAACCGAAGCTGCAGGAATTAACACAAAGATCTGCTCGACTATTAGCACAGAGTGTAAAAATATTCATGGCGTGTTATAATTAAAGAAACAGCAGTAAAATTTACGCAAGGTGTTTTTATTGCATAGCCGACGTTTAAAAAGAAAACTATTTTTTTCTTTTTCTTGGCTTTACGCTGGCAAATTAACCGGGCCGCCAGTGATAGCGAATGCGTTTCCCAGCGTCGACACCGTAGTACAGATGAAAGCAAACTTCCGTGCACGTTGAATATAAGTTTAATGCATTATTCATTGTAATCGCAACTCTTATGCCCTCCTGACCGCTGCACTTTGACCTTAAGTCAAGGAAAAACTAACTTTCTCTTCTCCGTGACCTTTCTTAAGGTCAACTGTGCTTGAATCTTTCCATGTGAGACACTCAACGCGCAGTTACGTCTTCGCGGAGCTTTCTCTCCATTACAGTGGTTAAGGAGGCGAGATATTTTTCCGACAGGCATCGAAAACGCCCGACTCTGGCTGATTTCATTCCCGAGAACGCTTCGTTCGAGAGGCATGAAGGACCAGACGGCCGTGGTTCGATCGGACCGATGTTTCAGCATCGGACAGTTGGAAGCAGCGCAGAAAACTCGGCGCGGGTTCCGTCGTTCCCAAGTGCGGAAGCGCCTCGACTTCACAGAGCGAGGAAATCTTTGCTTACTAAGTCGATGACGTGCTCGCTGTTGAGGTCACGCTCTGCAGAAGGCGCCAAACGAAGGTCCGACCAGTCCTGTTGATTTTGTGGGAACTTGGCTGCTGTGCGTGTGTGCATATATATATATATATATATATATATATATATATATATATATATATATATATATATATATGTATATATATATATATATATATATGTATATATATAAGGTGCAGTCGTATAATCTTTCCCCTTAGTAGAAGAACTGGCAGGTTGAATGCTGATATTTGGCTACTTAGGACGAAGGTGGGCGAACACCGTGGAAGTTGCTATTTATTAGGTGAAGGCATTATGGTAGGAAAGGCTACGGAATAGACTGCTAACTAAACATAATCAATATTAAAGCACTACTGACTGAAATTAATCACAAAATGAAAAGAAAACGGAAGAAGATAATTACGTAATATAAACCCGGAAATTTGGAGATGAAACGAATATCAGAATATAAAACAACGGTTGATATGGTTGTATAAAAAGGCATGGAAGAAGGGCTTCTTGATCAATCAATCAATCAATCAATCAATCAATCAATCAATCAATCAATCAATCAATCAATCAATCAATCAATCAATCAATCAATCAATCAATCAATCAATCAATCAATCAATCAATCAAACGACCTTCTATGTACAGTCTATAAGAGGAAGCAGAACAATACTTATGAGAGAAGTAGACTTGAGTTGCGAGCAAGCAACAAATTCGAGCCAGTGCTAACTTATTGTGTGTCCTACATTTTGAGCGGAATTGAGTAAATAAAATCGGATTCGATGACTTTTTTGTGATGACATTACTGTTGAAATCCAACTGAATAATCATGCTGTGCAGCTAGCTGGTCACACTTATCTTTAACTTCAGCAACAAGAATGTCACAGTTTCGCCAGAAAGGCGAAACTAAATTAACAAGCATGGGGTCAGCACGCTGTTACGTTTCGCCTACAACGCGCGGTAATGCCGGCGCGGATGCAACGGACGCCGGGGCTTCGTTCAAAGCGGCGGACATTTTGGCCCGTTCGACGCCGCCGCAACGCCTCCCCGCCAAGCGTGTCCAGGCGTGTTTCAGTGCCACGTGTCTTCGTGTGTGCGTGTGTGTGTGTGTGCCCACGCTTGTCAAAGCGCGGCAGCCGGGGAGCGGAGCTCCCCAAGTGAGGAGCCAGGAGGTCTGTCCGTCGGCGGGTTGGCGATGCGTCACTACACTCGTCTCAACATGTCTCTCAGCTCGTCCGTGCTCCGCCGTCGCGTGGGCTCCGTGCTCCGCCGTCGCGTGGGCTCCGTGCTCCGCCGTCGCGTGGGCTCCGTGCTCCGCCGTCGCGTGGGCTCCATGCTCCGCCGTCGCGTGGGTCCGTGCTCCGCAGTCGCGTGGGCTCATCCCGTGACCTTCCTTCTGGCCCGCGACGCCGAGAGTATAAGAGCAGCTGCCCCCGGACGCCGAGAGGGAGGCTCCGATTTCTTCTGTTGAGTTACGTGCTCTCCCGTCTCTCCACTTCGGTCGACCTGACCGGCCGCTCTTTTGCTATGTTAGAATAAACAAGTTGTTCTGTTACCAGTCTACTCTTGCTTTGCCGGGACCTTCGGATGCTTCCAGTGCCCCAGGCCGCCAGGCCAACGCTACCCTTGGGGCTTGCGACCCATTCGCAATAACGGGCGTCAGCACCGAGACCCCAACAACTGGTTGCCAGCGGTGAGATCGCGACAACGGAGGCCAGCAGCGAAGATATGCGGTTGACTGTATGCTGAGCAGCACAACGACCATCCGGAAGCAGTGCAACGAGCCCTGTGTGATGACTGGTTGCCTGCAGCGGAACGACTGCGCTGAATTCTTGGCTGCGAGGTTTGGTGAGTGCGGGACTTTCTTCTTCTGAGTTTTGCCAGGCTTTTGTTAGTGTCAGAAACAGAGCTGGTAATTGTGGTTGTCGTTGCTGCCGGGTTAGTTTGCGGCAAGACAATAGTAGACAGTAGAGAAAGCAGCATTCAGAGCAGCCATGGATTTGAAGTCGTTGCGCAAACCGAAATTGCTGGAGCTTGCAAGAGAGTTGGGTCTGGATGTCTCAGACAAACTCAGAAAACCAGAACTGCTAAGGGCTATTCTTGAGTTAGAAGCTGAGGATGACGAGCTGTCGGAATGCCTTGAGACCATTGAGGAGAAGGAGCGTGAACTTAAAGAACAGAAAGAGAAAGATGAGCGTGAACGAAAAGAACAGAAAGAAAAAGAAGAGCGCGAACACGCTTTGGAAATGAAGCGTCTCGAGTTAGAGATGGAACGCGCTCGTAATGGAAGTCAGGCACACGGTGCAGGAGAACGAGTATTGTTCAAAATGACTGACCTGATGCGGCCGTTTAAGCTTGGAGAGGACATTGGTTTGTTCCTGGTTAACTTTGAGCGAACGTGCGAGAAGCAGGGGTTCTCTCGGGAAACGTAGCCACAGCGCTTGCTCACTTTGTTACCCGGCGAGGCGGCCGACGTAGTCGCTCGCTTGGAGAGAGAGGAGGCAGAGGATTTCGACAAAGTGAAATCGAGTCTGCTAAAAAAGTACCGGCTGTCAGCGGAGGCGTTCCGTCGGAAGTTTCGGGAAAATGAGAAAGGCAAGAGTGAGTCATATACAGAGTTTGCGTACAGGCTTATGTCAAACATGCAGGAGTGGCTCAAAGAAGAGAAAGCGTTTGGTGACCACGAGAAAGTTCTGCAGTGTTTAGGGCTAGAACAGTTTTATAGTCGGTTACCTGAGAACGTGCGGTACTGGGTCTTGGATAGGCCAGACGTTAGTACGGTGGCTCGAGCCGCTGAGCTAGCCGAGGAGTTTGTGACGCGTCGGGCTCGTGGAGCTAAGGACGCTCAAAAGGGTGAATTTGGCTCCAAGTTTGAGAGGCCGAAGTTCACGCCCATGAGAAAGCGCTTCGAGACGAGGCAAGCGCGCGTGTGTTATACGTGCCAGAAGCCGGGTCACTTTTCGGCGCAGTGTCCGACCGAACGTACGGAGACGGCGGCAACCGAAGCCGAACGCAGAAAGCGGTTCGAGACGAGGCAAGCGCGCGTTTGTTATACGTGCCAGAAGCCGGGTCACTTTTCGGCGCAGTGTCCAGAAACAAAAACAAAAGTCGTGTTTTTGTCTTTATGCAGCACTGACGAGAACATGAAGCTTCTCGAGCCTTACATGCGAGACCTCCTCGTGAACGGGAAAGAGTGCCGAGTGCTTCGCGATTCCGCAGCTACAATGGATGTAGTTCACCCCTCTTACGTAGAACCCGATATGTTCACGGGCGAGTGCGCATGGATCAAGCAAGCAGTGGAAGCTCATAGCGTGTGTCTGCCGGTAGCAAAAGTGCTTATTGAAGGACCTTTCGGAGCACTTGAGACGGAGGCCGCAGTGTCATCTATGCTGCCCCCCCAGTACCCGTACCTATTTTCGAACAGGTCCGATCACCTCCTGCGCGAGAAGGGGCTTTTGTTTGGTGAGGCTAGCGTTCAGGCCTTAACCAGATCGAAGGTTCGGGAGCTCGCTGCAAAGGCGGTAGTTGCGGGGCCGACGTTGTTGAACGATGAGAAAGGGTCAGAGGCGCAGCAAGCTGGTATTCAGAGCACGCCCGAACTGAATAAAATTGAGCCTGTAGCGTTAAAGGCACCAGATACTGGAGAGGAAATTCCCGATGCGGGAAAGTTAGAAGAGCTTCCGGTCGAGCTTCCGGGACTAGGCTCAGTGACGAACAGGAAAGACACCGATCAAGTCATTAGTGACTTAATAAGTAAAGCATCGCTGTCGCCTGAGCAGAAAACCGAACTACACCAGCTCTTACAAGAGTTTCAAGGTCTGTTCTCTGAGAGGCCTGGTAGGACTTCTGTCCTTACTCATGACATAGAACTTACCTCCCCAGAGCCAGTACGATCCAAGGCGTACCGGGTGTCACCCCGCCAGAGCGATATTATGGAGGCTGAGGTAACGAAAATGCTACAGCTCGGTGTTATTGAAGCGGGTGAGAGTGATTATACCTCCCCTTTGATTTTAGTTGAGGTACCGGGCAAGGAACCTCGTCCTTGCGTCGACTACCGCAGGCTTAATTCCATCACTAAGGATCAAATTTATCCGATCCCTAACATCGAGGAGCGCCTTGAGAGAGTGAGTAGCGCTCAGTTTATTTCCACCCTAGATCTTGTCAGGGGTTATTGGCAGGTTCCACTTACAGAAGAGGCTAGTAGCTATGCGGCGTTCATTTCACCAATGGGGACATTCCGTCCTAAAGTTTTGAGTTTTGGTTTGAAGAACGCGCCATACTGCTTTTCAAGCCTCATGGATAAAGTGTTGCGGGGACAGCAAGAATTCGCTTTACCGTATCTAGACGACGTAGCGATATTCTCCGCATCCTGGCCTGAGCATATGGCGCACTTGCGGGCAGTGCTAACCCGCCTGCGCGATGCGGGCTTGACAATCAAGGCTCCCAAGTGCCAATTAGCACAGGCCGAGGTTGTCTACCTCGGACACGTGATTGGTCGGGGTCGTCGCCGCCCCTCTGAAATAAAGGTGGCCGCTGTGCGAGACTTCCCGCAACCGCGCACGAAGACCGATATTCGGTCGTTCTTAGGTGTCGCCGGCTACTATCAGAGGTACATCCCCAGGTACTCTGATATCGCGGCTCCCCTAACGGATGCTCTAAGAAAGACAGAGCCGCAAACAGTCGTCTGGGACGAGACAAAGGAAAGAGCTTTTAGCGCCCTAAAGAGCGCCCTAACAAGCCAGCCTGTGCTACGATCGCCCGACTACACAAAAGGGTTCGTTGTTCAGTGTGATGCTAGTGAGCGAGGCATGGGCGTTGTATTGTGTCAACGGGAAAATGGAGAAGTAGAACACCCCGTCCTGTATGCTAGTCGTAAGCTGACGAGTCGTGAGCAGGCGTACAGCGCCACCGAGAAAGAGTGTGCGTGTATCGTGTGGGCCGTTCAGAAATTGTCATGTTACCTAGCTGGCTCGAGGTTTATCATTGAGACGGATCACTGCCCTCTCCAATGGCTGCAGACCATCTCTCCCAAAAATGGCCGCCTCCTGCGCTGGAGCCTCGCTTTGCAACAATATTCCTTTGAGGTGCGTTACAAAAAGGGGAGTCTCAACGGTAACGCCGATGGCTTAAGTCGAAGCCCCTAACGTGGGAATCAGCCTCAAAATTGCTTGTTACGGATGTTTTTCTTCCTGAGGCAGGATTTTTAACCTATTGCTTTTGTGTAGTGTTTCAAAGTGATGATGTGCTTTCTAGTGCAATTTTCCGATTTGTGGACGCGTTCTGAGTGCTGCTAAACTACTGTAAGGAACTAGGCAGCAGTATAAAAGGGGAAAGAGCCTGGCAGGGCTTAGTGAGGGTTGTGCCGTGCTTGCTGACTGAGCGGTTGACTTTCGGCGTAGTTCTAATGCTTGCCGGAAACGAGAACAAAAATGTCAACTCTCCCGAAGTCACTTTGCAGTGTCCTGTGTGAACCTGAACGTGAGAACGAGGCCTTCTCTGTGCGCTGCGCTCAAGACACGCCAAAGGACGCCCGACTTCGGTTATGAGCATCATCGAGCGACATCCCTCCGGACAGCGGATGCAGTCCCCTGACCATCGGGATCTCCTTCCCCCGGCGGGGCGGTCTGTTACGTTTCGCCTACAACGCGCGGTAATGCCGGCGCGGATGCAACGGACGCCGGGGCTTCGTTCAAAGCGGCGGACATTTTGGCCCGTTCGACGCCGCCGCAACGCCTCCCCGCCAAGCGTGTCCAGGCGTGTTTCAGTGCCACGTGTCTTCGTGTGTGCGTGTGTGTGTGTGTGCCCACGCTTGTCAAAGCGCGGCAGCCGGGGAGCGGAGCTCCCCAAGTGAGGAGCCAGGAGGTCTGTCCGTCGGCGGGTTGGCGATGCGTCACTACACTCGTCTCAACATGTCTCTCAGCTCGTCCGTGCTCCGCCGTCGCGTGGGCTCCGTGCTCCGCCGTCGCGTGGGCTCCATGCTCCGCCGTCGCGTGGGTCCGTGCTCCGCAGTCGCGTGGGCTCATCCCGTGACCTTCCTTCTGGCCCGCGACGCCGAGAGTATAAGAGCAGCTGCCCCCGGACGCCGAGAGGGAGGCTCCGATTTCTTCTGTTGAGTTACGTGCTCTCCCGTCTCTCCACTTCGGTCGACCTGACCGGCCGCTCTTTTGCTATGTTAGAATAAACAAGTTGTTCTGTTACCAGTCTACTCTTGCTTTGCCGGGACCTTCGGATGCTTCCAGTGCCCCAGGCCGCCAGGCCAACGCTACCCTTGGGGCTTGCGACCCATTCGCAATAACGGGCGTCAGCACCGAGACCCCAACAACGCACAGCAAACATGAACACATCACACTCGATGACCACGGACACTCGCTGTCGAAATTCTGACGTGAGCAAGCGCGACAGTAGCAGTGAGCGAAGTGACTTTTGTGCTGTCGATCGCTTCAACGCAAACTGAGCGCCGAGAACACACAGCACACACAAAGCTACGAGCCGTCGACGCACCTAGACAGGGCTCCCAACGCAGATGGCTCTCAAGATGTGCCGAAGGCGACAGCAGAAATGCACCTGGAGTGTCCATATAATTGCTATCTCAATAAAACTGCATATCAGGGAGTGCTGCATGTTTCCTTCTTGTCCCGCATATGCACCAATGTGATAGAAGTTGTGTTAGCTGCCAGCTGGTCCTTCAAAACCTGTCTGAGTACCGTTTTCCGCCACAGCCCCATCTTCATTGTTTTTAAAGCGAAACTTTCTTTGCCTCGTTCTTCAACTTTCCCGCCGCCGCTGCTGCTGCTGCTGCTGCTGTGGTCTTGCATGCCGCTAACGCCGGCCGCGTCGGGACATGGTTGAGACGTGGCCATGTCACCAAAACGTAAAAGACATGCGCTGTCAGGGTTTTGTTTCATGACATTTGTTTATGAGTTCTTATTCTCAAAATTCCAAATAATAACGTTTTAAATAATGTAAGACAAGGAAGGTATGAGCCACGTGGAGGGCCTGCGTGGTTGTGTTTCAGAATGATTATTCGCCAAGCGACGCCCTGTGCCGACATCTGATTTTCTGCGGCACGGGGCCCTTAACGCGTTAATACCTATATATGACAGACGACCGGAGAGGCTCGTGTCAACATTTACGCCTCGTCGCATGTGCACAATGCCCTCTAGATGCCGTAATAATAATAATAATAATAATCTTTATTTCCATCGGGATGATGGAGGAGGTTGTGGGTAAAAGCTGCTCGTAAACGGCAGCTTGACAAAGGCCCACAGCCCCCTTCTACAGGGCAACAACAGCAAAGCAAGGAAAGACACACACAAGTATGCATATAATCTCTTCGCAATTTAGCAGAGCCAAAAATAACAGGATCATTTCATAAATGAAATAGAAACAAAGAAAATAGAACAACAATCAATACAATAAGTGCAGAGGGTATAAAGCTGTACAATAAACACAGGATTAAGTATACACATTATAGGAATACAGGTGAAGTTACTAGGAATGTGTGCAGTGAATCTGTCGTAATTCACGTTTAGATATTTCAAGTAGGTCAGTCCCGGATTTTTTGCAGTTGTTTAATAGAGTTGGAAGTGTGAAGGATAATTTTTCCATTGTGTAATTGGTTCGAGGAGTTGGTACAATCCATTTCTCTTTATGACGGGTAGTGTAAAACACAGTGCTCTTTTTCAGTAATGACAATTCATGCAGATATTTAAGATGATTTTTTAGTTCGCGCTGGAATGCAAGTGCCAGCTTATAATTGTAAAGATTGAATACTGGTATTATGCATGCTTTGGAGAAAAGACCTTGCGAGTGACTGTTGTATGGTAGATTAAAAAGTATTCTGATAAGCTTTTTTTGAAGTATAAAGATCCTTTGCAAATTTGTATACGTGGTTGTGCCCCAGACCAAGAAACAATAATTAAGATGAGAGTAAAATAGGGAATTATAAAGCAGGATCTTTACTTGATACGGGAGATATGATCTGTAATGGGAAATAATGCCGACAGCTCGAGCTAACTTAGTGAGAACAGCATCAATGTGACTATCCCATAGCATGTTCTGAGAAAATGTAACACCCAGAATTTTAATATTATTTGTGATTTCTATTGGTGCGCCACCATAACTTAAGCTTACATGAGAATTTAGCTGCCTCGATTTAGGTCTAAATATTACAGCTTTCGTCTTATTAACGTTTATGTTTAGATGGTTTACTACTGACCACGTTTTAAGCTTAGTAAGGAGAGAATTCGCGTCATTGTGTAAAATATGACAGTCTGGAGCAGATAGAAACATACTAGCGTCGTCGGCATACAAAACATATTTAGGTTTAGTAGAGAGGTTAGTGAGATCATTGATGTAAATGTTAAAGAGAAGCGGACCAAGAATGCTGCCCTGAGGAACACCTTTAACTATGTATTTTAAATCAGAACTATACGTTTCGATTTGAACGAACTGCTGTCGAAAACTGAGATATGATTTAATAAGTTCAAGAAAATGACCTCGGATTCGATAAATTTCCAGTTTCTTCAGCAAAGTTAAGTGATGAATACAATCAAATGCTTTAGAAAAGTCGACATAAATACCTAGTACAAAGTTCTTATTTCCAAATTCGGACAAAATAAATTCCTTCTGTTCCAGCAAAGCTAATTCGGTCGATTTGTTCTTCCTAAAGCCATATTGAGCATCTGAAATAAGATTGTGTAAATCAAAGAACGAGCAAAGCTGATAATGGATAAGCTTCTCCAAGCCTTTGGAAAATATGGGTAAGACAGAGATGGGTCGGTAATTATTCATATCATTAGGATCACCCTTTTTGAAAAGCATAGTTACTTTAGCGATTTGCATTCGCTTTGGAAAGCATGCACTTGTTAGGCAAAGGTTAAAAATATGGGTTAAATATGGACATAAGACATCCAACACATATTTCACCGGACGTGTCTGAATTCCTTCAGCGTCGCAACTTGAACTATTATTTAAAGAAGAAAAAACTGATGTAACTTGATCCTCTGTTACAGGGCTTAGAAAAGCAGATGAATTATTTCTAACAGGCATAAAATTGTGAAAATCTACAAGTATACCTTGATCAGAATAATGAAGTAAGTACTCATTAAAGGAATCTGCAAGGGCGCAGCCAGACACTTCACAGTCATTTATTGACAACTTCTCGATTCTAGGTGAAAGTTTCGTGCGTTTAAAAACAGTGTTCAACTTTTTCCATACGAGGTCACTTTTCTTTAAGCAACTGTGGAATTCAGAGTAAATGTAACTAGATCTGCTTTTTTTAACCTCCTTGTTTAATTTATTTCGGCACGCCTTAAATTGCTTTAAGGTATCAGGATCTTTTGTTTTGATAAACTGATGGTAAAGCATATTTTTTTCGTTGATTTTCCGGCGCAGTTCTGGAGTTATCCAAGGTTTGCGGATTTTTTTACCTAGCTTAAAAGTTTTTATTGGAAAATGTCGCTTGTAAACCTGCAGGAACTGGTTGATAAATTTTTCATACCCTTCGTCGGCATTTTTTATCTTCATTACCCATGTAAAATCTGACTTAAGTAGTTCAGTCCTGAAGCTGTCTAAATTTGACAGAGTAATAGATTGAAAAAAAATGGGCGGCCGGCTTTTGCATCCTTCTAAATTCTGCTTCTTTACCATAACAAATATCGGAAGATGGTCGCTAAGACCACATGATATAGCTCCTGCTGTGATGTCTGTATTATCAAAATTTGTCACAAAAAGGTCTAGCAGTGTTTTATTGTCTTTCGTAATTCGGGTCGGTAGTGTGATTGCATTATCGCAATCATTTGATGTAAGAAGCATTTTCATGTTTCTTTGTTCGTTAGTGTTTGCTAACATATCTATATTAAAGTCGCCGGCTGACGTGACAGAGTAACCATTTGCAGAAACAAAATCGAGAAACTGCCCGTAAAATAAAAAAAAATTTGACACATTTCCATGTGGGGGCCGGTAACAAACATTAGACGTGACACCCCCGCAAAAGCTGTGCAGGAGCTGCCGCGTTTGTCTCCGTGCTCACCCGTAACAGCAACGACAGTAGGGTGGGGATAATGTTAGAGAGGGAATAGAGGGACAGAAGGCAGTTTTGTGAGTTACAACCCAGAGTGGCGCCGAAACGTGCTCTTAGTCGATGAGGATAGCTATAGGAGCTTGTTGGTACGGCATGTCTTATTTTGTTGTAGCGCAAGCTGAACAAGAACAACAGAAACTGTGTAAAGTGTGTGAGTGTATGTGTGTGTGTCAAATGTGCCTTTCTGTTGTCCTTGTCGTTCAGCTTGCCCCACAACAAAACAAGATGTGCACTTAGTGCCGAAGAGATAGAGGTTCGCGTAACGCGTCGAGCGGAGCAAGAACAGCAAACACAAGTGGAGCAGGCAAGGTAACGTTTCACATCACGTCCCGACTTTCGCATGCCGTCAACATCACCGCCAAATAACGCTAACGAACGCAAACAGCAGACAAAGCTTCACTTACATCGATTCCCACAGTGCGTACGTGGGACCTGCGTATTCTTTTTTTTCGTAACAGATAAAGGCTCGCGAGCAACAATACATTCACATTTTATGCGAGAACTTATGCAGTTTCCTTGTACAGGTCCGGGACAATCTGAACCCTCTTTTTTCTTTTTTTCCTCTCGACTCTTATATCGATAATCGTCGGAAACACGTGTAGGTAGATTTCGAAGATAAGGCTAGCTCTGTCGTCTGAACTCGAAGTCTAAACACGAGCTCCTCGCCAAGTTCTCAAGGTAAGATGTGGCACCACTCTAGTCACGGAGGGTGACCCTGTGAAAGTAGAGCAGGTGTGATTGCCAGAAGTGATTTAGTTTCCGCCTGGATGTGGCAAGTTGAGCAGCTTACTTGGAATAAAACAATAAGAAAAAAAAAAAAAAAACAGTAATACTGTGGCCAGTAGTCTCTCGGCTATTGCCCTCACTCCCTTCTACTTTCATACTTCCTTGTTGATTGCTCTGTGCTAATTCAATACGCATGGCATGCAGCCTCTGAATAAGTGTAGGTATTTTGGTTTCTCATTCCAGCCGCCATTTCGAAAAAAAAAGAATAGTGGGGACAAAGACTGTCTTGCAATGAAACCAAGGAAGTATATGTAGAATGAATTGGAGGTTCTGGAGATGGCTGGCGATAGTTGGAGATAGTTCTGATTTGCCAACCTGCTCGGGGGAAAATGTATAGATGATTAAAATGAAGAAGAATGGCACGTACTCGTATGCATATTCATCGAATATTTGTATTGCTCTTAATCTTCGCTATATTTAAGCGACGATGGAGCAAGGATGATCAACAATGATCATCCTTGGTCAATGATTCTTAGCAATGATCCAACAAGGCCCAACAGTGCTACGTTGAAAAGTGTGGGGCTTAACAATCCGCCTTGCGGGCGCCTTTGCTGCTTAGATGGTGGGATGTAATTCGGTCCTCTGTAAGCACGAAGAAGGATCTACGCTCCGAATAGCTGTGAAGCCAGCGCAGAGCACGGACACCAATGCCCACATCAGTCAACGCGTCGAGGATTGCTTGGTGGGTGGCATTACCATAGGCGCCTCTGACATCCAGAGACATGGCCACTGTTAACGATATCGTGACGTGTTTGTACAGGCAGTGACGGCAAGCCAGCAATTCTTGCGCAGAAGTGCTCAACAACGTCGGTCTCACGTCATTGTGGTATCCTTGGAAACGAGCAAGCAGAAGCAGCAGCTTGATCTTCACGTACCAGTGCCGATTACCTGGTTATCCCACTGTAAAGAATAAACGCAGCGGGAAATCTCTGTGAGCTTGCCCTCGAGCTGACGTTGGCTCAATGGAATTAGGCAGACTTTAAAAACCAGCGCCTTTGTTCTCTGGATCGTGATCTGAAGCTCCGCCTTCTGCATGGCTACCATGACGGGAGGTAACTCTCGTCTGCCGCCTACGGCTTGGAGTAGCTTTTACCAGTGCATAGTCTCACCTCATAGGAATAGCCACAAGTCCAGATCGGGAAATTTGTGGGTGCAAAGAGACGATAGCGTACCTTCTGTGTGATCGTCGTCGTCTCAAGGACAAAGAAAAGTGCACAGCACCACGCTCGGCAAGATTGACAACGGTCCCTTTACGGAAGGCATAATTCTTGGACCCTGGTCCCCGTCGACGTGGGCACGAACAGCTTTAAAAGTGCTAGTGTGCTTTTTAAAGGAAACTGGACTCATTGAAAAACTATAAAATGTGCGAACTGATGCGTTCTTCTTTTTATCTTTTCTTGATTTGTTATCTTTTCTGCCTTTACCCCATCCCACTGAGCAGAGTAGCCAACCGGACACTTAATCTGGTTAACCTACCTGCCTATTACCTTTTGTTTCTCTTCCTTCCTTCCTACATTTACGCGCACGATAAACTGCTAAAGCAATTTAACAAAGCACTAATCCAGAGATTCTTCTATTAACCACTTCGATTTACAAAGAATCATTCTTAGGCGCAGGCGAAATGTCAACAAAAAACTGAAATAACGAAGTGAGGCACTTCTTAAACTAGCCTTTGCACGCTGAGCCAAATTTACGTACTAATGATTCATCGCTAGATATTTCAAGCCTATCAAAGTAGAACAGTATAGCGCGATTGCCAAGAAAGATCTGGCGCGTGTAGTTTTACTCCACGTGCGGGTCAATTCCATTCTCTGCCATCGTACACGTTCCACGCATTCAGTGAAAAGTAGGAAGCCGTGCCAACAGGACAGGTGAGTAGCAAGTAAGTGAAACTAGTACATACGACCTGGCAACGGATCGGGTCCTTAAGCTACGCCAGACAGGAGGTCGTACATAGTGCTGTCCCTGGGCGGCACACGATGCTGTGTGGGTCAAGGGAAACGTCGCGCTGCGTAGCGCCTTCTTGTAGCGGAACGGGCCGCTTCGTGCTTGCCACTCACACTGATTTTACAGACGTCGTGGAGAGTTACACTGCCTTACCTTGGAGAACCCCTTAACCACAGATTTGTTTGGTTGGCTTAATGCCCGCGGAAGTTTTCGAAAGCTCTAAGGACTGGGAAGCTCTATAGAAAATCGGTACGTGGCCGCTGTTTTGATTGTTGTTTGCTATGGTTTTGTTTTGCTTTGTTTTTCTCCTTGAACACTAAAAGGAGGCTCTGGCTTGTATACGGCTAAGCCACATGTGCATGAATCTCTCCTGAAGGGACGAAAGACAGACAATGTTTTCATGGCATATATTGGGAATTTCCGTTTAGGTGCTAGAACGGGCGAGAGTACGTCGTTCAATAACAACATATGGAGTCTTATTTTTACGACGCATCTGAGAGCTAATGTTGCAGTACGTAGAGCCACTTGCAGACTAAGGCATTTGCTGTCCAGTACTTTGCATGCTTGGATAACTTATGTATATCACCGATTTAATCCACTAGCAGCTGGATTACCCGACCGCCTGCTCGCTCACTTTCTAAGTCGATCAACGAGTCAGTCTACTGTTACGAAGGTCGTCCAGCGTACAGAGTAACGAATCCAAATATATAATACAAAAATAGCTAGTTTTATTATGCAACGAAAACAAGGTCTATTATGCAGCAGCCGCCTTGTTACTTAAGGCCGAAGGGTGGCCTCCTCGTTGATCTACGCTCACCTTCTTCCGACCTCCACCCGCTATTCACCGGTACCTTCGCCGTGAGCTTGCGATCGAGAAAGCGTTTGCTATCCCCTCCATCTCTGGCAGAGCTCCAGCTGCCCAGCGAGCGTTTTTCGGCTTCATACGCGGAACCGATAAGGGGGACGAATAACTGGCTAAGGTGCGATTACGCGAAATAGTCTCGAGGGACCTCCCGGTGCTAGGAACCTTGGAGCTCGTTCGAGGCACACGGGGCTTACCGGAAGCGATGACCATCGCACGTGTGGCTAAACGTTCGTGCACCAGTTGACGCGGCCAATCGCGTCGTCGCACAGACAGGGAGAGCGTGTGTCTGCGAGATAAGAGAATAATGGCTGGCCCGCGTCAATCTTTCGAATCTCTTGAGCGGCGCTTCCGCTCGCTGAAAACCTGCCGAGTGGCCTCGTTTGCAGTTCGTGTCCCGTTGCAAGCTCTTTGTCTTTCTGTTACTGCATTGCCATCGTGCCGTTTATAGCAGCGCTCTGGTATATATATGCGCTGCGAGGTATACATATGCATAGTGGGAGACGGAGGGAGCAAGCTTATTACGGAAATAGACGCGGAGGTCAGCCTGAGATAGCGTGCACATAAATAAATATATTGGTTTGTGCGGTCATGTTTCACCGATATATCGAGTAGAAAGCGAAGGTGCGCACTTCGAAGGACAAATGGCATAACCTTCGGTATACTGTTTACGGAAATCTGACATTGGGAATATTCTGTGCAGAACGGTTTATGAATGCTCATGCAATAAACAAGCCTGCAGCGCGCATTGAAGTTTACGTTGCTCTATGTGGTGACTGTTTTGCGATTAGGCTCGTATTCAGAGCGCCCAATTGACACTTACGTAAGAAACGAAGTTCAGCTGGTTATGTATGATTAAGCCAGATGTATGGTGCCATGCCTGCACCTACCTTAAGCTAAGGGCCAATCTCTTGTAGAGGCTGGTTTTGAGTGCATATGGCTGAATGGTCTGCGCACATGTTCAGTTAGGTGCGCACTGGGAGCTGTCACGCAGTTTGTTGCTCACAGTATCGAGGATCGCGATCCGATTGCACTCTGGTGCTTGTGCGCGTCATAAAGCACACGATGCCTGTCTTCTTAACGCCGCGCTGCATGTTAGCCTGTACGGAACATTTTCATGACTGTGCTGGAGGTCCGCAGTGGCGTAAAAATCGTATCAGAATTTTATTAAAAACAGACGGTGGTTTCGGCGATGTTGTGAGAGAGCCAAGCTCCTTGCTGTCCTGCCGTGCAAGACACCGAACGGAATGCACCTGTCTTCCCACTACCCTGCCATTGGTTGAGCAGAAGGGGATGTCACCACCTGGATGGATGGGTAGATGTTATGAGCGTCCCCTTTGGAACGGGGCGGTGGGTTGCGCCACCAAGCTCTTGCTATTATACTGCCTAACGTCCTACCTAGGTTAAACAATAAAAAAAAAAGAACGCTTTGAACTACCCCAACGAAATTTTCTGATCCCCTATTTCGAACTGTGCTTTTGTACGTCTCCGTTTTTTGTCGTTTCCCTACTTTTCTTCCACCAATTACTAATGCCTATTGCGAACATGTTTACTTTTCCACTGCTCTCGCTGAACCCAAGTGCTTCAAGGAGGCTTGTGGCGCCTGAATCGACCCCTATTGCCCCTACGCTACGGGCCGCTACGGGCCCCTGTTTAGCAGCTATAACCCCACCTGACGTCATATCGGGGCAAAGCTCCGCGCACGGGGATCAGAGAGCACCACATCAGCTTCTCCAGGTTTCGAGAACTCCTTGACCCGGCGTGCGAAAGTGCAGATAGAAAGTGCGGAATGGCTCACTCAATCACCCGCAGCGCTTCATGAAGGGATACACGTGAAGCAGCCGCTTGCAGTGGGTGCGAGAAAGAATAAGTTCACACAGAGTTCCGCGGCGTCATGCGCGGCAAATTTCCTGCTCACCGGATCGGAGTGTACTGCTCTGTACTCGCGACGGTCTACAGTACTTTCACGTTGCCTCTTTGCACCGTTTTCGGCGGGTGGTCGTGAGCTATCACTCTGTGCACGGAGCCGAATCCAGTTCAGTAGCTAGTTTCCCGGACGAATTCGTGCCCGCCGACTTGACAGGCTTCGAGAAGCAGCGGCGAGTCTTGAAATAGCCTGTCCGCGTGGCACTCGAGCAGCGTATACATACTTATACGCTGCTGGGTCCGGAAACCTGTGCTCTGCATTGGGTGGGAAAGCGCGCACGAGTCTCCAAGAACGGGACTTCGTCAGCAAGCCGTATAACAATGGGCAGTATCAAGACCCCCCCTCCTGATCACATGACGCAATACTCTCCAGAAAGAAAATACGATCACGCGGACGTCTACAAAGAAGCTAAAACTTTCGCCGAGAAACTGCATTGCTCGCGAGAACAGTACGCCATAACAGAAACATGAACTCTTGCACAAACGCCGTTCAGCGCCAGAGAAGGCGACGGACGCCTTTCCAGGCAGATATGTGCCATATTTATTTGTTCTTCCGGGCGACTGTTCCGCCTTTTCTTTCCTTTTTTTTCGCATTTGGTTTTGTAGCAGATCGACAGGCGTTTATGTAGTTTCTGCATCCCGCCACTTCCAATTGGGATTTAGGGGGCGCGGCTATTAATAGTTGCGTGGGCCACTGTCTCAGCGGGCACAGCGTCTGAGCAGCGGGGCGTGCGTATCTTTATCGGGTCTCCGCTTCAGGAAGTACAAATCGCGCGCCTCCGGCGGTGACGTAATGTGTTACGTGCTGCTTAAGGCAGTGTTAAAGGCAAAGGCGAACGAGGCCGTCGCCGTATAGCAGCGCGTGCTGGCTGCTGATAGAGCGACTTGATCGTTAACGCGTTCCAGTTGCGTAACCGTGACATAACGGCCCGAGCAGGAAGGAAGTCTCTTGGGGGCGCGGATTAGCTCGCGGTACCGATTTAGCGACGACATTTATCGACCGACGTTGTGCGGCTAGTTTTCACCTTAGGCATCTACACAGTTGCCCCCGCTGTCCCAAAGGGCTTGTGATCCCAAAGGGCTTGCGATCGCACCGGTAAAGTAGGCGGTGGTGTGCTTCTTGCAATCAGTGACCGATTTGAGGGCTTTTGTGTGCCGGTTGTTTCAGATCTAGAAATCATCTGGTGCTGCCTTACAATAAAATTTAAAAAAACTGCTAATAGGGGTTTGTTACCGATCACCCTCAAGTCCTTTGTCCTTTTGCAATGACCTGTATGACAACTTGAACCAGATAACAATACGCTATCCTGGAGTGCCAATATATCTAATGGGCGATTTTAATTTTCCAAACATCGTATGGTCCCACATCAGTCCGTTTTCTGAGCCCTCATCTACTGAATGTAATGAGTTCATTACACTTTGCTCTGACTTCGGTTTTTCACAAATGGTCACCTCACCAACGCGAATAACTCGGCACTCAACCTCACTACTTGATCTGGTGCTCACATCTTCACCCGACAATGTCTCATTGATAACTCACTTACCTGGTCTCAGTGATCACGACATTTTGCACTTCACGCTTACATTCCCCCAGCAGTATCAATGCAAACAACTAAAGACAATTAGAAACTTCAAAAGAGCCAATTTTTCTGCCATAAACTCAAGCCTATGTTCATTTCTTGACGACTTCTTACCGCAGTTTTTTGAACGATCAGTTGAAAGAAATTGGTGTATGTTCAAGAATAAAATTTCAGAATTAGTCCATCAGCATGTTCCACTCCAGCGCGTTTATTCTCATAATCAAGCCCCCTGGTATAACAGGTTTCTTAATATGCTCTCAAATAGGAAGAGACGCCTTTTTCGCACCGCTAAACGGACGAAAAAGCCTGCACATTGGCTTGCATATAAAAACGCTGCCTCTAACTACTCAATTACAGCTAAAAATACTAAGCACACATTTTTTAGCAAAACCCTGCCATTATTACTAAAAACCAATCCAAAGCGCTTTTGTAGCATAATAAAATGCAAACGTGGAAATAAGATTGCATTAACACAGTCTGGTAGTCAGGTGTCCAGCTGTCTTTGCGCAGACGTCTTGAACAGCGCGTTTGTGCAATCATTTTCCTCTCCCGCACCTAACAACGAATGTCCCGTCCTACAGGACTGTAACCTTCCTCCTATGGACCCTATTATATTTGATGCAACAGGAATTAAAAAAATAATCGAAAATTTGAAAATTACTTCCTCCTGCGGTGTCGATGAAATCACCACCAAATTTTTAATTAGCACAGTTGAATATTCGTCTATCATATTGCAATATCTATTCTCGCAATCATATAACTCTGGCATGCTTCCGCTAGATTGGAAAACAGGAAAAATCATTCCCATACACAAATCGGGTGACACTCATAATCCATTTAATTATAGACCAATTTCTCTTACCTCAGTACCTTGTAAAATTATGGAACATGTAATCTACACGCATCTCATTAACTTCCTTGACGACAATAATTTCTTTACTCCTCACCAACATGGGTTTAGAAAAAACTTCTCTTGCGAAACACAGCTTCTCACATTTACAAACGATTTACACTCTAACCTTGACGCAGGCTTCACGACGGACTGTATTTTTTTGGACTTCGCTAAGGCATTTGACAAGGTGTGTCACGCTCTACTCTTACACAAACTAAGCATTTTAAACATGTACCCTACACTACTTAAGTGGATCTGTAGCTTTCTTACATCGCGCGTTCAGTTTGTTTCTGCTAATGAATGTACTTACTCTCTAGTCCCTGTCGGCTCAGGCGTCCCTCAAGGATCTGTCCTGGGCCCACTTTTGTTTCTTATATACATTAATGACTTACCTATTAATATTTCATCAAAGATATGTTTATTTGCAGACGATTGTGTGATATACCGCAAAATTTCCAATAACTGCGATGTAACAGCTCTACAAACCGACTTAAATAAAATAACTGATTGGTGCAGCACGTGCAAAATGCAACTTAACATTAAGAAGTGCAAAACTATGAGGGTTTCTCGTACTAACTCTAGTTCTCCAAATTATTCTCTCACTAATATATTACTTGAATGTGTCACCTCGTATCGTTATTTAGGAGTGACCATAACTAACAATTTGTCTTGGAAAACGCATATTGATATCATAGTGTCAAAAGCTAACCGTACTTTAGGGTACCTGCGCCGAAATTTTTCTCGTGCACCATCATCATTAAAACAATTACTATATACCACTTACGTTCGCTCGCAACTTGAGTATGCTTCATCAATATGGGATCCCTGGCATTCAACACTAATACATACGCTGGAAGCTATACAAAACCGTTCAGCCCGTTTCATTTTAAATAACTTCAATCGGACAGCAAGCGTAACACACATGAAATGTTTATTAAACCTGCCTCTCTTATCCGACCGCCGAAAACACTCACGCATTTCTCTTTTTCACAAAATCTATTATCATAACACCTTTTTACACACTCTTTGGATCAGGCCAGCAGCCTTCATTTCTTCTCGCCGTGATCATAATCAGAAAGTTAGCATATCTCATTTCAATACTATCATGGGCGCAAATTCATTCTTACCAAAGACTAGCAAAGACTGGAACAGCTTATCCCCTTCATTAACAGGTATAATTAATCCACTTATGTTTAGAAATGCACTTGAAAACGAACTTTTGTAATATACTTACCATTTGGCTTGCCTATGTGTATGTACCTTTCTTTATTGCCGCGTTTTCATCAGTTTTCATCAGCATCATGATCAAAAAGTTAACAATGCATTTTGTAAATCTACTGTACATATGTATTTTTTTAATCTCTTTACCATTGTGTACATCACATTTGTATTTATCTTTTGTACCTCTGTTTATTATCATCGGATGTCAACTCAAAATTTGGAATTGTTACTGCCGTTCTTTATTTTTTTGAGTTACTTTTACCGATGTTTACTTTGTATTTTCTTAGCCCCTCCCCTCTATAATGTACTATGTACCTTGAGGGTAAAATAAATGAAATGAAATGAAATGAAATGAAATCAAGTTAGTCGCCTCTAACGCTTCATATGTGGTATATTGATAGCTATGGTTAGCTTTAGGACCACACGAAGTACAACCATGCGTCGGAAATTCGGAGCCACATTATCGCGTTGGTGTAGCAACCCACCCCGAAAGAAGGTAATTCAGAGCTGTATGAGTGTGCTTTTATTTCCGGTAGACCTCTCTTCGTGTATGTTGTGCCCTTGGTGCCCTTTCTCGTTCTGTTATTGCAAAGGGTAAAGCCCGAAACCTCGCAGATTCGCACATAGATATCCAAATCGTGCACTTTAAACTGACAATTTGAGTAGTTTGGTTGCATTGTCTGGGCGGGCACGTGGACCTGCCAAACCAGTTATGAAGCCAGATACCTAGACCACTTTTTATTCTGAAGAAGAAACGTGTTTAATGGAACGGGTTCGATTGGTAACCAGGGGATGTAGTGCGCAAACGAATAAACCGCCCGCTAGTGCGGCTATAATTTTTGTTGCAATAGCAATTATATGGACACTCCAGGCGCATTTCTGCCGTTGCTGCCGCCGTGACAAAGCCCGTCGCCGTGAGGTTCCGTATAGAGTCCAAGGGCGATAAAATCGTCGCCGCGCGCGGTATGCTGTATGTGCAAGTGAAAGCGTACGACGGTGAGCCGGAGAACACGGCTCAATCTCGCGTCTGCGAGCGAGGAAGGCTAGCGCGCCCTCTCCTGTCGCGCGCGAAGCACGCGGATGAGACGAGGGAGGAAGGGGCGGCGTTCTGCGACGGCTGCTGCTTACGGCGCGGCCGTGCCGGTGCCGTCGCTTGAAAGTGACCTGTGACGGGGCCAACGTGCTCGCCCGCGCGGGCCTCAGGGTTCAAAGCGGTCTGCGACGTTTGCCGAGTGCGAGTAGTGCCGGTAGCTTCGTATGCGCTGTGCTTTCGAAGTTTCGTTCTTGTTGAAGCGATAGATGGGCCCGAAAGGTCAATTCGCTTGCTGCTGCTGGGATTCCTCACTCCAGCATTTCGATAGCGAGTTTCCGCTGTCATTGAGCGAGATGTGCTCATGTTTCCCTGTGCGTGCGTGACCCTGTGCTTGTTAATTTAGTTAAAACACGTTGGCGGGCTAGTTGGTTTGAATCCATAACACTATGTGTAAGCGCGACTGAACGAGGACGTAGAAAGAAACAGACACACACACAGATACAGCGCTGTCTCTGTGTGTCTGTTTCTTTCTACGTCCTCGTTAAGTCGCACTTGCACTTTATATTATTATTAATTTAGTTAGTAAGCGAATGTTTACAAGTTAATACGGCCGATGAAGTTGTTATCCTTACTTCGTAGAGCTATCTACTAATTTGCTATCCCAATCGGTGCTTCGCCTTTCGGGCAAAACTGCAACTCTTTTTTTGTTCGTTTTTCAACATAGGGAGTTAAGTCTATAAATTCTGAACCCAGTGTTATGTCGGCGTCCGGTGACAAGGCGCTTGTGACCCCAGCTTGTCTTTTCGTACTCTTTCATCGTACTCTTTCCACTTTCATTGCCATTAATTTATCATAACTTCTTAAATTGAATTAACAAGTACAATTAATTTCCCCTCTGCTGTCCTTGGCGTCCTCATCTGTTGGCTTCTTATGATATGATTGACAGCTTCGCTGTACAATGACTGAATGAACGAATGAATGAATGACTTATTTCAAAACAAGATGGTTTATCATCATCATCATCATCATCATCATCATCATCATCATCATCATCATCATCATCATCATCATCATCATCATCATCATCATCATCATCATCATCATCATCATCATCAGCCTAGTTACGCCCACTGCAGGGCAAAGGCCTCTCCCATACTTCTCCAACTACCCCGGTCATGTACTAATTGTGACCATGTTGTTCCTGCAAACGTCTTAATGTCATCCGCCCACCTAACTTTCTGCCGCCCCCTACTACGCTTCCCTTCCCTTGGAATCCAGTCCGTCACCCTTAATGACCATCGGTTATCTTCCCTCCTCATTACATGTCCGGCCCATGCCCATTTCTTTTTCTTGATTTCAACTAAGATGTCATTTACCCGCGTTTGTTCCCTCACCCAATCTGCTCTTTTCTTGTCCCTTAACGTTACACCTATCATTCTTCTTTCCATAGCTCGTTGCGTCGTCCTCAATTTCAGCAGAACCCTTTTCGTAAGCCTCCAGGTTTCTGCCCCGTAGGTGAGTACTGGTAAGACACAGCTGTTATACACTTTCCTCTTGAGGGATAGTGGCAACCTGCTGTTCATGATTTGAGAATGCCTGCCAAACGCACCCCAGCCCATTCTTATTCTTCTGGTTATTTCAGTCTCATGATCCGGATCCGTGGTCACTACCTGCCCTAAGTAGATGTATTCCCTTACCACTTCCAGTGCCTCGCTACCTATCGTAAACTGCTGTTCTCTTCCGAGACTGTTAAACATTACTTTAGTTCTCTGTAGATTAATTTTCAGACCCACCCTTTTGCTTTGCCTCTCCAGGTCAGTGAGCATGCATTGCAATTGGTCTCCTGAGTTACTAAAAAAGGCAATATCATCAGCGAATCGCAAGTTGCTAAGGCCCGAGCATAACCCTCCTCTCCTCCTTGCGTCCGTTTCTCGCCTTTCCACTGAGGGTCCTGATGAATGGCCAAAAAGCGTGGTAAGCTTGAACCAGCAAGTTTAAGGTGATCGATAGAATAGCGGAGAGTTGGCCATCCACTGATTCTTGCAAAACATTCGGTCGCATGAAGACGATGAGAGCAGATGAGTGGAGGCGCACCAACGCGCCACGCGGTAACACCGAGAGGCTGGTTACCATATAAGGCTCTCGGTTAGCAGGCGCCACGCGAAATCGGGAAGACAAAGCGAGGAAACTGCGACGCGAATGCGCAACCAGTGGTTTCCTTTCCGCTGTGCGCCATTGTCTTTCCTTCCCGTATGTGTTAGCTCTGATAAGGTACAGGCTAGCCGGGAAGTTTTCGTCGTTTCAGGTGGCTGTACAAATGTGAGCGTTAATCGTGGGCGAAGGCGGGACTAGTGACTAATGGCTAAAAGAAAAAAATAAGCTGGACAACTATGCTGTATGGCAAATATGCTCTATGCTGTAAGGAAACTATCCTTTCTTGTTCATGCGTGCCGCATGCCGACATTGTCGTGCGAGTCCGCGACGGTTGATCGTTATCGTGTCCTTTTGGATCAAGAGAGGTTAAGGAAAAAAATAAAACAGAAACGGCAGAAAGCATTGCTAATACGAGTGGTCCCCAATGGTGGAAAACGTTCATCTAATTGTGTTTACTGCCTCCTAATGGTTGTGTTTTGACCGGCGTAGACGGCAGTGCACTGTCGGACGTGCACAACGGGCAAAACAGACACCGCTCTCCGAACGTAGTATTCTGCAATAATCGTGATTCCGACAGCAGGCTAGCAAGAAGTGGGCGTATACGCGTAGTGCGCGCCGATGGACGCGCCACTGGTGGCGGCCTTGCGCAGAACGCGCGGGAGAGGAGCCAGGCGCGCGCCGTAGTTTGTTGTGTCGTTGATAGTGCTTCTCTGTCTTTTTCACGTTTTCAGAGCAAAATAGGCAAGAACCTTCGCATGTGTAGGGCGGCCAAAGCTTCAAGGAATGTCGAAGAAGAATTGTTGCAGGGTGGGGGGCTCAAATACCGGCGAAAACATGCCGGCGATATGGTTCTAATCATTCCCCGCAAAGCCTCATCAGCGGGAGCAACGGTAGCAAAAATGGATCGTCGCTTCGGCGGGAAATTTCTTGTTCTCATCCTTTCCTTTGTCTCGTCGGTGTGTCTTTTTCCACTCGATCATAGTTAGACGCGTAAGCGACGAAGTTCGTCTGCAGTGCAGCATGTGTGGACGTGTGGATGCTGAACTGCAGCATCCACACGTCCTTATACTTTGTTTATTCCAGTGCATCTCCTAAAACTAGCCTGGTATGTTTTTACTTGCATGAAATGTGAAGAAGACCAAACAATAGTTGATTGAATTGCCAAGGATGATGCAATAAAGGAGGGGAGTCAGTAAAAGAAAAGAAGGAAAGAAAAAAGACAGTTTTAGAATCTATGCATGTGGCTTCGTGTTCTGAGTGGGAATAAAAAAAAAAGAATGTTAGCCACGTCGAATAATTTAAGGCGTCCAACAGTGATTTTGCTCACAACGACGTTTGTTTCTGGCAGAAACGTTTATTATGTAGCGACGTGAAACTGTGCAGCCAACTTCACCAACCTTCGTTTTCATTTCATAAGTGCGCTGAACTTTCAGCGTATCGCATACTGCCCTGACAATCTGTGCGAGTTGCGTATACGCAAACGGGCACGATAGTTATTCCAGCTGCAAGCTTTTTGTGTCCAAAAATATTATGCGGGCGCTCTCGCATCCCTAATTACGGCCACACGCTCACACTCAAAGCGCTAGCTGTGCCGCTGCTTTAGACCCCCCCCCCCCCCCCTTACAAGAAAAAAAAAACAAAGAAAACAAAGACGGAAACGAAAAGGACTATGGCGTATATTCAACAACGGTCAAAAGTGCAACGCCAAGGGAAGCCGGAAGTTTCCGCATACGCAACTCCCCGTGTGGGCTTCCAATTGGCGTGTATTACGGCTTGACCAGTCGAGCGGAAACGCCGAGTTGCGTGGAACCGGAAATGAAACACGGCCAATAACAATTCAGCACCACTTACACAAGCACTAAGCCCGATGACGCAATCTCCATTGTATATAGGAGGTTATAATGGCGACGGGATGATGCACGTATACAGGCATTCCTCAAGGCCATTCAGCCATCATCCCGGAAGACGCTGAAGCGTACGCGGAGGTGTCATCATTCATGAGCCCACTCGGAAGGCGCATGCGGACATTCCTTGCGCCTAAGTGATGCTTTTCTGCTCTTCTGGGACGACCAACTTATAACTGGTCGGCCGGCTTGCCAACAGAGAAGCGTATAAGTCGCTAAAGAGCAGTTATGTCCGGAGGCTCTTCACGTCTGGGTCACGCCCGCAGCTTACACATAGTACTTTGGAGCTGACGCTGGAGGTACGGGAAGACGCTGCCGAAAAAGAAATATCTAAGAGAATGTTCGGAGGAGGAAGTAGCAATAAAGAGTAGCCTGCAGACACAAAAGGAGGCATGTCTTCCGTTCCTTCTACGACCTTCGAGGTGTTGCACGCTCTAAATGGACCGAGCGAAATGGACGGTGCCCCTGCAGGTTGTGTCAAACCCGAATCGGCCTTGGTGGGACCTCGGCCGCAGCGGTCCAGTGAAAGTGCAGTTGAGGGTACATACAAGGCCGTCATAAATTGTGTGCTGTCAAAGACCTCTGCGGGACAGAGTTGAAAGAAACAAACAAGAACACAGTCATTATCAGGAAGCGGCCTGCGGCCACGGACATAAGAGAGAAGCGCTATTCAGAGAATGAGCATATATTTCTCGCTTACGTTGACTCATGCAAACGCTGAGCCGGGCCCCTGACCTGTTTCGTAGTCGACATACACGCATGCTTGCAAGGTCTTGAATTTCGACCTGCTCCGCGTTTGTTATTGAAGCGTTGCGAAGGGCGCGAGACGGCTAATGTGTTGTGGGGCATCGATCACGGAAAGGGGGCGTTTCCCTCTGCAATTAACCTTCCGGCTTCGTGCTACGTAATGAGAAAAGCTTGGAGATTAGCAAATAAAAAGATATCGCGCTTTTTCGCGGCGCGACGGCGGATGCGACCTACTTTAGCGGATTAGTCGCAAAACGTTTTGGAAGGGGGATCTTGGAAGGGGGATCGTGGTCCAAACTGAAGCCACTAAACATTTTTGCATCTAAGGATTTTTCCAAATGCGACGCGGCAAATAAGGCAAAAGCTTCTTGACGTTCCCAAAGCACATCAACAGCCTTGCTCATTTCAGCTAAAATACAAGAAGCTCTTTATTAACAACGAATCCTTCATGTGTGGACTCGGCGACAGACAGCGTGAGGGAACTCAAGCAGCTCTCCGGCCATGCACGCGCATCTACCAACTCTAGCCACGGACACGTGCCTAGAAAACCGCGCAACGGGTCTCAACATGAATGCGCGAGGGGACGTGTTGTTTCTTCATAATCCATATATGTGAATGCATTACTTGGTAACGTACGTAGTGTACCCGACGAACGTTTTTCTTTCATTGATTATTTTGAAGCAAACGTCATTGCCTCAACCGAAATTGGGTTGCAACCTAGCATTTACGACCACGACATTTTTACCGATGTTTCGCTTTTCCCAATGCATCGTTGTTACCGTACTACAGGTGTTGGGGACGGTGTACTGATAGTCATTAAAAAGCCTTTAACATCTCGCCTTATTCATGTCAATTCTCAGCTTTAATCTGTCTGGGCATGTGTCGAACCGAGCCATCGCAAAGTCATTCTTGGTCTCTGCTACCGCTCTCTTTTCTGTTCCTATGATTTTGTTAATGAACTGCATGATGTACTTAATCGTATTTGCATGCGATTTCCAACTATCCGTGTTTCGTTTTTTCTATAATTGACTTAAATTTTTCTAACATATCTTGGTGTTCTGTGCCTCCTACATCTAATCCGCCAGCGGCTGAAACTGGTAATTTTTTAAACCTTTGTTCATAGTTCTTCGCTAACACGGTTGGTTTCCCAGCTCAACCGAAGTTTGAGAGAGCCCGCTAACACTCTAGATTTAGTACTGACATAATCCTCTGAGCTTGCATCTGATATTTTGTACATGCCAGGCTTAAGCGGTCATTTAGCTTTGGAATTTAGCCTTAATATTTCTACTTGAAAGCCTCCAGCGTGCAGAAAAACAACCCTCAACTACAATAACGCCAATTTAACGCCATTAAGCGCTAACTCTCAACTTTTCTTGATTCACTCCTCGACGTCTTTGACGGACGTTCCGTTGATGATCGTCAGGCAGCTTTTTAAGGCTAAAGTTCAGGAACACACAAGTTTTTCACTCAGCGCAACAACTCTTATAACTTAGAAGCCCTTGGTGCGATGGCAATTGAAGATGTCAAGGTAACAGAAAATAAAACGCGCATTTCACACCGCCAAGTGTTTACCCTCAGAACCTCATTCGAATACCTACAACAGTGTCATTCGCGCTTGCGCAGCTGCATTAAAGCTATCAAAAAGAAGCTTCCTTCAAGTAACTTTCCCTTCCATGTTAAAGAATAATAAAAAATCTTTGGCGCCTAATTAGTCCTTTTACTTACGACACAATTAGCACCTTCCCTCCCCCCGACACACACACACACACACACGCACACGCACACGCACACACGCACACCCACACATACCCTTTCCTATCACAAGAGCGCCTTGCTATGCACCCAATAACTATAGAACCACGTAGCGTTGCTGAAGTAAATGAGTCACCTAAACCCTGGTGCCGACCTCTTTAATGAAAAGATTTAAAAAAGTCGTGCTTTGCATTCATCACTTATTCTTTTAAAAATTTTCAGCAGTCACTCGACACCTATCGCATTCCTGCAAATGGCACAGCATGATTTTCGTAAGTAATTTTCTTGCTAAACGCCACTTCTTTCTATCACTCACAAATTTCTTGCAATATTAGAGCGTTCTTTCATGTCTGATTGCACTTTTGTTGATTACTCGAAAGCGCTTGACAAAGTGTATCACAGACTGATGCTTTTCAAGCTAAGCAAACTAAATATAGATGCTGATCCCCTTACCTGGATCCTGTAATTCCTTACTATACCTTCAGTTCATTGCTGCATGCAATGGCAAACAATCTTCTACTAAGCCCGTCCATTCTGGAGCACCAAATGGGGCCAATTGTAGGTCCCCTCCTCTTCTTTATGGGTATTAACGACATTCCTAAATGTGGTTCTTCTATTATTCACCTGTTTGCTGACGACTGTGTTATGTTTCTTGAATTTCATGGCAATAACGACGCTGCTGCTTTACAAAGCGATGTAGATGCTGTATCAAGTGTCTTGTGGAGCTGAATCCTTACAAGTGTAAAACTCTCCTTTTAACCCGAAATGCATTCAGCTCTCGCTGTTGTCTTCTGAATAACCCTGAATAACAATGTTCTAAAATCTGCTTCTTCTTATCACTGTCTTGGCATTCACATTACTTCAGATCTTAACTAGACATCAGACATCACCAGTATTGTTAACAATGTTAACCGGATGTTAGGCTATCTTCGCCATAACCTCTCTTCTATTCCTTCTCTAAGTTACTCCTCCACAAAACTCTTATCAGAGTAAACTTGACTATGCAGCTTTTATATGGGATCTGTTTTCTAATAAACTTACAGCTGCAATCGAACTTGTTCAGAGCTGCCACAGTTATTACTGACAACTATAACCCCACAGCTTGTGTCTCGTCCTTGAAAGGCGCCCTCCAAATCGCTCGCACTTACAACCCGCCGCAAAATTTTCAGGCTTTGTTTCATAATATCACCATATCCCACCGCTCCGACTTAACCTGAAATCCCCCTCCTCCCCCTTCCATTCTTATTTCTTCACGCTCTGACTATAGTAACAACACTCTAAGAAACGTTTAGAACCTTTGAGTTGTATCTTGCCACACAACAAGAAACATAACCTGTCTTGTCCGCATTTCCTTTCGTTAACGCTGCGAGCCCAGTACTCCCCAGTAACGAATGGCATGCGCGTTATCAACATGACATAGCACTGCAAAGTAGCGGGCACGGAGTTATCAAGAAAGGGAACGCAAGCAAGGCAGATGACGATTATTGTTGTGTGGCAGATATACACTCCAAAGGGTGTAAACTTTTTTTTTTTTTTTTGAGTGAAGGTCGATATAAGCACATGGCTTGCTAAGGCTTGCTTCTGCTCATTTTTCCCACTGACTTCGGAGGACTGTGATCCCTCCCGGCTCAATCCCTTCCATTGAAGCTATTGTCAGTTTCCGTAAATCGTTAGCTGACGACGTATAACCAAGCGTTTACCTTGCATTTCTGAATCCAACTACTCCCCTCTGTAAGGCCTTCGAGTCTTAAGGGAATAAATAAATTAAACACGTGAAATGAAATATTATTCCTCAGGACAGAGACGTTTCTAGACTGCGTCGATATTTTAAGTATGATTGCCATAATGTACTGATACAGTGTGCCACAATCTGCAAAGTTCGCTTCATCACGCGGTGAGTGATCAGACGCAGGTCTTACATCGGGCAACAGCAACACAGTTTCTCCAGCATCAACCTCGCTTACCGACCTTGATGAACCTCAACCTTGACACGCCGTTTCTCAGAGCCTTCTGGCGCACAAAGAGAGGACCGCAGACTACCCCGAGCTAAGGACCAATAGAGATGTTTACGGACAGACCAACGAAAGAATCAAGCATGAACAGAGCGGAACCTGGCCTCAGTATAGAGCGCGCGTTAGTCATGTCTAACTTCTGTTAATTTCCGGTTTAGACGATTGCGCGCACATTCCAATTCACCCAGGCACACAGCGCTGCACATCTCCCACAGCGACAAAGCCTTGCTCGCACGTGCCCTGAGATTTTGGGCCAAGGCACCCTCATTCTGCGATTAGCGACGCACGATTTCCATCTTTACCTCCCAGAGCGACAGCGGCGCTGAAATGTGCCCTCGTCGATATACGCGTGTGGCTGACATTGGCTCGGCTCATTAGTGGCTCGGATAAACGTTAGTTTTGTCGGCACGTGCCGCAACTAATGTCGGTCTAGCCAACAGCACGGGCGAGAACGTAGTTGGCGCATAGGGCTCACGCTCGAACGGTTCTCAGCTGCGCGCTGCCTATTGTTTAGGTATTCTCGTACACTCGCTAGGTGTGTTGCAGCTCCCATCAGAGTGCAAGCGATTGCATATGAACGCATACCAGACCTTAAGGATGGGAACAGGGGACGCGAAAAGCGAGGAAGGCATATCGGACAGTGAATGTGGACCACAGTACACAGTGGCGGGGGCAATAGCAAAACCAGGGACTACACTTCCCCACGCAAGACTCCAGCAATCAGTTCACGACTTCAAGTTCAGAGGAACTCCACGTTTAAATTTGTGTGATATGAGGACACGCTCTCCCTAGGCTACTGCTAAATTGACTTGCTTTAAATTTGCTACACATAGAAGACCGCAACATGTAGTGACTGCACGAAGCATATTTCAGATTTGGGCCCTCATTTTAAATGTTTTCCAAAATCGGTCAAATAATGAAGTCAGTCACAAACAGACGACTCCCCAGCTCATTACCGAAAACACGCATCGCAATTTTTCAGGCTGCTTATGTTGAAGCAGCTAAAGCGGACAAATCTATCGGTTGACCGTTTGCGCAAAAGCATTAATTTGTTTGCTGGACTTCAGAGAAAATCGCATTCGCTGAGCGATGTACACATGGGCACAGATTCTGTACACGAACAACCAGCCCCTAAAGTGGCTGCTGGCACAAAACAAGTTGTGAAGTCGTTGTTCGCGAATAATTAATCACACGGCCAAACTAAAATGAGGTGACAAAAAATTCTTCTCTGTCAACCACACGGTTGGTACGCAGATGTTCAGCTCCTTGCAGGATATTTTAGGTATTAAAAAAAATTGTCCACGTGGCGCACAATCTTTCTACAACAGGAGCCTGTGGAAATCTAATTTGACGCAGGAAAGAACGTTGTGTAATGAAAACCATGCGTGAGAGGAAATTTAGTAGCAGCTATATGCTTAATTAGTGACTCCAATTTCAATACTTTGGCAGCAGTGCGCCTGTAAAGTGTACAAGATCCTTTGCAGAGTTGCAGTTTTCAAACACAGTGAGCGAGAGAGAGATAGAGCGGATAAATTGAACGGGTAATGCAGGGAGGTTAACCGGAAGAGAATTAAACTTCTGAATTGCTATTTTACGTGGGGATTAGGAAGCCTTTACGTTCCGAGTGGCCTATTAAAGTGACAACGAATCCATGATGCTCCCCGACGTTACTCACCCGTTTAAATCACACGTTTGCTTCCTTTCTTTGATATTTTCCCGTTTTGTTTTCTTTCGAACCAGAGTTAGTAAATCTATTGTTGGCGTAAATACAAGCAGGCATATGCCACAAGGGGCCTGCATGCGCAGCTACTGAGTGGTTTTGCAGTGACGATGGCGGCTTCACAACTGGGGGGTGGGGTTAGCTTGGCGAGCGCGCTTTGCTAGAAGTAGTGGTTTTGCGCTCACAGTTGCAGTTTTGTAACGACGCGCGCGCGACCTTTGGGCGCGTTTCATTCGAATTGCGTTCATATGAAAACAAGTCTCATTTCAGTTCACAATTCACTATGGGCAGTCGAACGGGCCCGCGATGTGGCGGAGAGGCTAGGCCTTTCTGCCCCGACGTAGGAGCGGCCCGCTACGTGCCAGTGCACGTTCCGATGGACCTCAATAAAGTTTTTCCATCCATCCATAGAATCGTCTGTCTCAACAAAGCAAACGCTTCTGCTGTTTCTCTCTCTTACCCGGAGACACACCCCGTGATAAGGTCTGGGCGTTTGCATTCCATTCCCCGCAATGCATGACAAGTACATATAGAACATATCTTCTATCTGTGCGAGTATCCGGTTTTTTTCTAGTCGGTATCTTGCCACTGTCTAACTCGTTCTTGAACCCAATCTACCTTAAGCGGAAAAATCGGTGGTTGTGATCTAGCTCGGGTTACCTCTTTCTTTCTTTCTTTCTTTCTTTCTTTCTTTCTTTCTTTCTTTCTTTCTTTCTTTCTTTCTTTCTTTCCTTCTTTCTTTCTTTCTTTCTTTCTTTCTGGCGGCATACAGATAGTGGCTGTAGCGTTGTACTGCTAAGTGTGAGATCGCCCACTCGATAAGTATAAACCACCGTAACTGCGTTTTCGACGGTGGCGAAATGCAAATAACAGCCACGCGTACGCGGAGATTTCCAGACACGTCTAAGAACCCTGCGGGTCGGAATTGTTCTGGATTCTTCTTCCAATAGGGCGTTCCTCGTAGAACGTGCTTTCATTTGGAACAGAGAAAATCAATCTGGCTTTTTCTTGCTTTATGTCTGCCTGCTACGGTATATAGATACGATCGCCACAGATCTAACCAAGACTCACTGCGGCTATTGGTAACGCGAAGGCAAGAGCCAGAAAGTGCTTCATCACATTTCGATGAATTATAAAATGGGGTCACCTGTAAGTCCATATAAAAAAATCACCGAAATTTAGTGAAAACCGAGACGAGAATTTCTTCCTTTAACCGGGCACTGACAAAAACTCCTTGTCATGGTTTTAACGAAGCAATACTGCAGCCTTTGTTCGAACAGTTGCTATGCGCAAATGAAAAACACAAACTGCTATTACTTGCAATTCAGGAATAGCATTGTAAGTCATGCTTTTTGTCACTGCGTGAGGGCTGGTCCGGTCCATTTGGTTCACAAATTTGAGTACCGTTACCGAGGCTAAAGCAACTTCCTTTAAGGATGCCTCTCCGTCAGCTGGTTTTCCATATTGATAAACTTACTCGATAATATGAGTTATGTCTCTACCTTTCCTATTTACAGTTCGCCCTTGCAGGTTAGTAAGCCGAGTAGCTCGGAAAAGCCTTTCATGCAATTTGAAGGGCTCCTTCTTTCTCCAGAAGCAGACACAAAAAAATATAAATAGAAAGGAAAAGGGGGGGGGGTGCATCATACGAAACTAACCCAGCCACGCTCCCTGTGCGCGCACCTTAAGAACCTTGCGGCCGGCTCTCGTCGCAAGGTCGTCGACACTGCAGCCTCGGCGATGTTCGCCGCGATAACCGTTCGGTCGCCGGCTATTGCCCGCGCGCCGTTAGCGCCGCCGGCGCTGCCGCAAAGCCTCGCGAGGGCAGAGTTGAGCGCACGTTACAATGCCGCCACCCCTCGCTCCGTTCTACGCTCGCCCGGCGTAAAGCGTTATGCAACGATGCGCCGATTCTGTGCGGTTTCTTTTTTAGCGTCTCGCGCTCCTCTTGCGTAAGAGGAGAGAGAACGAGCCCGCGCAGGTGGAGGTCCCTGCGCGCGGGTGCGCATTGCACAGACTCCTGATGGCGGCGCATACGACGGGTCGATACATAATGAGCCGTCATTACGCTGCCGCAGGTCTTCTTTCTAAGTTGTGAACTGTGTCCCCTGCGCTGCGTAATAATGATCGAGTCTTTGCGCAAATAGGTACAGAGAGATATCTGCCATGGGATATAGAGTGACCCACATTTGTTTTCCTTCTCGTCTGTCACCTACTACGAATGGCGCCTTGAGGCATGCCCATCGCCGTCATCGCACGCGCAAGGTGCTCGAGGTGGGGCAGCTTTTGTCCCCTACAAGAATAGGAGAAAAAGAAAAGGATGCAAAAATGGCAGCCATTTATGTGAACTAAGGGGGTCGTCCTTTACACGACCCACACACTGCACGCAACGGTGCCGTGTAACCACGCCTTAATGGTAGCGACTATGTTGTTATAATGGCAAGCGGTGTTAGCCTTGTAACAGTTGTGCAGGTATTCGCTCCGCCCGAGTTACACTAACAAGTCTGATCGACCTGCTAGTGAGAAGAAGCAAAACCGCGACACAATAAAGGAGATTCTGATTGATTGCTTGGATTTGCGGCACCTAAGATACAGATCCGGCTGTGACATACGCTGTATCGGAGGGCGCCGGATATGTTTTGACCACCCGGTTTTTTTTATATCGTGAGCATTAGGCGCAGTACACGGGCGCTTTTGAGTTCCATGCATCCGTGCGTCCCAGAATTGTGCGGATGACACCATTTACGAGATATGAGCCGTCAAACTTGCGGTAAAAAAGGCACTGTCGTTCCACTTACTTTCTTAACAAAACGTCATTCTATGCACTAAAGCACAAAAGTAACCGGAACGACTGTGCATTTCTCCGCAAAGTTCGGGAATTAACACCTCGAAATGGGTGTCAACCTGATAATTTGTTTCAAGTTGATCCGCCTTGCGAACGCCCCGGTTAGAATTTGTAACTTGCAATACGTGCCATAAGGTAATTATTTAGTACCTTAATTACTGAATTTTGGTTAATTAGTGTCTTATGCATTTAATTTCTTTTTCTGCAAGTAATGTCCGCCTCTTCGAGTAAACCAACTCATTGACTAGAGTTGTACTATCTGCCACAGGCACTTTATAAAGATTGTTGATAGTGTTCGCTGAAGCACCCGGTATTAAATTCTTGAGAGACGACCTAACTTGATCTAAACCAGTAAACTATCTTCAGGCGAAGTAGTTATGCCCTCGCTTTATATGTAACGCTCTCGTATACTTAGTGGGCACATCGCCCTGAAAGAGCTCATATCTGTTCAGGAAGTTTATTTCTTTACTCCTTTCTATATCTATCGTGTAGTTCACCGCCAATACAGCTGTTGATAATGACGAGATATTTAGGAGACAGGGCCTACCCTATTCGGAATCGGAAGCTGCACAGCAGCCTTGTCCAGCTGAAAGACTGTGATCAAACGCTGTTGTTGAGACAAAGAAAAAAAAAGACACTAAACTACCGTAGATTGCTTAGAAGGCGAGCTTGCTGGTGTAGCAGCATTACTGCAGTTAGCTTCAGGCAGAAGGTGAGGTCCGGCTGGACAACGATATGACGTATCTTGGAGCAGTGAGGCTGAAGCCTTGGCACCGTCGTCTGCATCTCCCCGGGCCCCATGCTCTGCTACGGAAGCCTGGAAGAAACCAAGAGGTGTATTCGGATGATGTGCATCAATATGTTCTGCAGTTGTGGCTGCACAGAGCCTATGATTTCAGATACGTGTTCTTGTATGTTCATTGTGTTTTTTCATTGTGTTGTATGGTGTATTGTGGCGATCTGTAGGCTATTAAATGCGAAGCATTTCTTGGCTATCATTTGCCATTTTGACAGTATCTATCTATCTAGCCGTCTACATCTTGGTGCTCTCATGGTCGTTTCGTTAATTTGGTATGTACCAAAATTGGCATAGTATGACAAGAGTGTGTGACGAACATAAATGATTGATCGTGACAGCAACATCATGACATGTGTGTCACGTAGGTCATAAAACAGCCACCAAAGTCTTGCTGTTCTCATTGTCGTTTAGTTAACGTGGTATGTACCACAATTGGCATAGTATGACAAGAGTGTATGACAAACACAAATGATAGGTCATGACATGCGTATCATGTAGGCCAAGAAACAGCCGTTTACGTCTTGATGCTCTCACAGTCATTTCGTTAACTTGGTAGGCTCCCCGCACACTACTTTGCATAACATCGATTCCCACAGGGCGTGGCATCAACCGGCTTTATTCTTTCCTATTTTCTTTTTTCAAACGTACCGCATTGGGCCTTGTACGTGTTAGGGCTTGGGGACTTGTGGTTTGTGTGCAACGACTTCTGAAATCTACTCGCTGAAGCTCGTTCTTGAGTACTTTTTGTATCCCTATGGCTTTTTGCTTCTCTGGGTGTTGCTCCCTTTATTGAATGTCGGAGCAGAAGAGTATTCGGTGACTCTACGAGGCATCCACACCTGCTTATATGCATTTCATCATAATAATAATATAGGTTTAACCGACGTCTTCTTTCGCTCACTTCATCGCTTCCTCACGCCACGCCTTTGTACTTGTTTTCTCCCTTTTCTTTCCTCACTAAGCGTATGCACCGCCGTGCCGACAGGGCAGAAGGTATTGTACATAGTAGCGGCAAGCGCAGCGGCGGAAGAACCATCCCTGTCGGCCAGTTTCCCGAGCAGCGGTGTCGTCACTCCTGCCTGTCTTACTTCGCGCCCGAAGTACCCATTTAGATCTGCGAACAGCAGATGACCGGACAGGATGACCGGACAGGAGAGGAAGACGGGAACGCAAACGCATGTGTTCCGTCTTTTTTTTTTCTGTCGTGTCGTCTGCGCCGTTGACTATGGTGTTCACAGACCAATTGGCCCAATTTCGCGCTAGCGTGGTTATGCAGCGGCGACGTTGGACTACGCCGAAACCGGGCTTAGTGTGGTCGTCGCTGTGCGTGTTTTCAGTTAGCGCAAGAACGAAGCGTAAAAAAAATCGAAAGAACTTCAGCAGGCCTGCGCGAACTCTTACATTCACGGACCTACGAAAGTTCCGCTTCATAAAAAATAAATAAAGTAGAACTAGGATGGAGTCCACCATTCACCTTACCTGAAGCAAGCACAATTTGAGCGGGGAGCAGATCGGATTCTCAGAAGAAAAGAAAAAAAAATGTAACATGATGAAAAGAAACAAATGATGGCATTTCGATTCTGGCACATTTTTTTTTTCTCGACAGCTTTTTGTCTATCTATATGTCGGCGCCTGAACATTGCCCCAGAACAAGTTAATTTAAATAAAATGAAAAATTTTAAGAGAAAAATTTGGTGGTGCCCACACCTCGGGAAAAGAAGTCAACGCAAGAGAGAGAGAGAGAGACAGCGATACAAGGAAGGCAGGGTTGTTAACCAGTCAAGAGTCCGGTTGGCTACCCTACACTGAGGGAAGAGAGAGAGAGAGAGTATAAAGACGTGCACGGACAGTACTAGAGTCAAAGCCACTCGTGCAAGCCAGACATTCTCAGAAAGCACAAAAGTGCCTTCATTGCCTTCTGAGCCAATGATCGGTGGGGACGGTGTTCTAGTACCGTCTGTACGCTCAAAGGACGATCATATAGTTTCCTGAATGTGTTGACATAGATTGTCTTTGGGCTTCAGATTGAGGACAATGGCACAATAAGCGGTCAATGTTCTCCTCGCACCCGCAAACATCACATGCAGGGCTGTCAGCCATTCCAATTAGTGTTAAATAAGCTCTCATGAAAGCAACTCCCAGCCACAACCGACAAAGAAGAGACGCTTCGCGTCAGTCCAGTCCGGCCGGAGGTCTGAGTTCCAGCGAAGAGCTTAGTCTGTACATTCTGATGCGCCTTGTATGCGCGATATTCCAATCTGCTAAGGAGGACGTGCGTGCTAGAATGCGAAGTTGTCTCGCAGCGCCGGTCCTTGAGAGAGGAATGGGGACGCAGCGGTCTTCTTTGTTTGACGTCCGAGCTGCCTTATTTGCATCATCCTTTCCAATAATACCGCAATGGCCTGATATCCACTGAAAAAAGATATCATGGCCTTTTTCTCTCAACTGATGGACAAGTTCCACGATTTCGCATGTCCCGCAAGTAAACGAATAAAATCATAGATGAGGCAAAGGAAATGTCCTTGTGAAACGCCAGGAACTTATAGTTGTATTACAGTTAAGGGAAGTACACGAGAAGAAGAGACACGATGCACAAAAACAATATATCTCTTTATTGCGGACACAAGAGACAGTGGCAGACATGCACTGATTTGCAATTAGAAACGTGATGCGGTGGCTGCTAAAGAAAAAATCCCATTCATGCATGCCTATAAAAAGAATAGCATACGTAAGTAGTGTCGCAAACTCGCCGATGCAAAATCAAACGTTCTGCTAAGTAAAGCAAATGCATGCTAACTAAAGCGAATTCCATCATCGAACCTATTATACGGCGCCCGCTTGCTTTTAGTATATGAGTTACAAATAGGTGCGTAAACCTTTTGTTTAGGCTAGAGGAGCCGATACTTTTTCCACACCTTGTGGTGTTAAGTAACGATGGGGTAAAGCGCTTAGAACCCCACAACACCCCTATTTATTTTCTTTCTTTCTTTCTTTCTTTCTTTCTTTCTTTCTTTCTTTCTTTCTTTCTTTCTTTTCGCATACCCTGAAGCGCCTAGGCATTGTAGAGGGGAGTGGGCTACATGCGTACAACAATAATAAGATTGTTTATAAATTTATGTAATATTATCAACATTCACGCTCAACATCTTTGACAAGACAACAAGGTTGCCAAGTGATAGAGATAAAAGAAACCCGAAGTTTAGACACGAATACCGCGAACAATGTTTGAAATAATGCGGTGTTGTCACAAAAAGAAATTAAAACAAAGCTTGGCGGAAAAGTCCACCGTCTCCGATTGACAGATAAGTTGCAGTCATGGAGTAATTACAGCTTAGATCAATTGCCAGAGACTCTGTTGACATACACAGAGACTCTTAGGAACGTGTGAAAAACCTCCTTTGATCTTGTCTTCGTTTAGAATGCGAAAAAGCGTACCGTCTCCGTACATTTTCTTGCGCATTAATCTCTCCTCAAACGCCTCGAGATAGATGGCCTCCCATTCTTCAAGTGTCACGCCAGCCCGGGGCCTCAGCCCTTTCAGACTCCCGCTTATGCAACATCGGGTGCGTGAACAACACGTCTCAATCTCCCTGCGCCCTCCCATACCTTCACCCAAGTGCGCAAAGCGAGCTCGATGCGCTGTTAACGGGCGTGTCTTCGTAGCGAAATAAAAAAAAAAACAAAGCCACATCCTGTGCGCGTGCGCACGCACACCGTCCGAAGTAGCGGCCCAGCTTGTCTTCCCTCGGGCGCCTTCTACATTTCTGGCGTGGCGGCTCCTCCCGCTCTCCACCGGGCGCCGGTGCGGGCTGCAGCACATTTCTGGTCTTGACCCACATCGGGGCCGGCTACGCTGGCTGCTGTGCCGGCGGATAGGCCGCCGGGAGCCACGCTCGGGGATGTATACCGCGATCGCCCGCTCACTGCTCGTACCGGACACTGCACAGTTTCGCGCTGCTTAGACAAGTGCAATGTATTTTTTGTTTTACATTTAATGCAATAAGGTCCTTTTGGGAACTGCACCCAGTTTGCATTATGTCTGTCTGTCTACCCGCGCCTACCCGTTTTCCCTCCATCTTGAGGCTATGTGCCGCTCTTCAGTGAGCCTCTCTGATGTCAAGATCCCTTGGTATGTCCTACTGGCGAGAGAGAAAAAAAAACAATTATAAATGGAAGGCAGGAAGGTTAACCAGCGCTGAACCCGGTTGCCTACCCTACCCTGGTGGAAGGGAAAAGGGGAGGGAAAAATTAATAGAAGTAGTGAAAGTACGCTGTGGATATCGCCGACGCAGTACCAGTTTTCTGTCCCATATCACCGGGTATGTGCCGCTCTTCAATGAAGCTCTTTGACGCCAGCTTGGGTCATTGGGAGGAGGAGGAGGAGGAGGAGGAGGAGGAGACAAAGGAGAGGAGAGACTGGGAGGTTAGCCAGTGTAAGTACCGGCTGGCTACCCTGTGCTGGGGAAAGGGGTAAAGGGAATAAAAGGAGAAAGAAGAACAAGAGGAAAAAAATGGAAACCAGAATATGCACCACAGGGTATGTGTCACCGAGTGCGTGCAGCTTTTTAATGAACCTCTTTGACGCTAACTTGGGTCACTGTTGCTTGCGTCCACGAGCGGCAGTGGGAACACAAATTGGAGGAAGGTGGCTGTCGACGCTAATGCGGTTATCATTGCGCACGACCTCACATTAACCTGCTGCGCCCCACAAGTAGACGAGAAAGCGTTGTAGCGCTTTTTGCGGAGAACTGGTCTCAGAGATAGACTTTAAGCAGTGCCGTATTCTCTTTTCCTGTATAATTTTCTTTTGCTCTTCTTCCCTTTCTTTTTTTCTAATATCTCTTTTCTATTATCTTTTATTCCCCTTACCCACTTTCCCCCAGCACAGGATAGCCAGCCGAACTGGCTAACCTCCCTGTCTTTCTGTCATTCCTGCTTCCCCCCGCCCCGGGCTCACATGTGCTAAGCATCGTGGTTGCTCAGTGGCTATGGTGTTGCGCTGCTGAGCACGAGGTCGCGGGATCGAATCCCGGCAACGGCGGCCGCATTGCAATGGGAGCGAAATGCGAAAACACCCGTGTGCTTAGATTTAGGTGCACGTTAAAGAACCCCAGGTGGTCGAAATTTCCGAAGTCCTCCACTATGGCGTGCCTCATAATCAGAAAGTGATTTTGGCACGTAAAAGCCCATAATTCTTTTTTTATGTGCTAAGCATACATTGGCCAAACTGGCCACTGCGGCAAGCAGCAGCGGGAGCTCGAAGAGCAAAAATAATCCGTCCGGTTACACACACGCGCCTTACACATGACGCGTTTGGCAGTGGCAGTACGGTGTGTCGCTGCATAGCTTCAATGCTAATCGCATGACCATCGACATTCATCGTGAGATGGGTTCTGTTGTGCATCCGTAAGGGCGCTATGTTTGTCCCGTGGCAAACACCCTGCCCTTTAATTGACAAGGTCGAATTGTTGTTGGAGGCAAGTGAAGTTTTCTCGTTTGGCTACTTTTTGTGGCAAGTAGACGCGATGATAAGGACGACAGATGACACGAAAATAGCCTGAAATAAACCTTGATAGCTATCGCTGTCCAACAGTGCCAAATATTTCGGCGCGCAACAGGCAGTCAGAATTAATAAACAGTTTTCAACTAGATGCACACCTTCTTTCAGCTAACACGTAGTTTGAGCAGGCTGTCATGTGCAGTAATGTTTCTACAACCTTAAGGTTAAGAGTGTTGACGTCGGACAAACCCGTACCCTTAAAGGTGGAAAAATGCTACCGTGTAATGTTTACTTGCATGAACGAAGTTTATGATATACCAAACCAAAGGAATGGTATAGACCATGGTAAGGAATAGACCAAACCAAAGTGGTTTGTGTCTCCTTTTTGCTTGTATACCGTGTTCCTGTATACCTTTGTGCTTGCATTAGAATACCTCCGGAACACACACCTGTACCAGACACTCTCTGTTATTGTTCGGTATAATTGTGCTTGTTGCTTGTGCAACTTGTGTATGTTGTGCACCATGTATGTATGGGCGGGTCGTTTGGTAATCACCCTCGCCATGCCGAGTATACAGCAGGCTGAGCCGAACGGCTAAGCAAACATCTGCAGCCCCCCTTTAGATAATATTACTCTCCCCTTTCTTAGGCATAGTGAATTCAATAGCCCAGTACAAGAAATCCCGTCCACATTAAGTACAACCAGAGCCTTCGAAACGCTGATTCACCGTCTGCGGCTCGGTACCGCGTACACAAAACACTTTCTACATAACATTTCAAGAGCTGATAGTGCGGAATGCACTTGTGGCCACGCCGATGAAGATGTACAGCATCTTCTGCTAGATTGTCCGCGACACGACACACACAGACAATGCTTAGCACTTGATTTAGTGGCCATAGATCGCAGGCCCTTCAGCCTCAGGAAGATCTTAGGTCCTTGGCCAACATACTCATCGCAAAGACGAGCGTTATTGGCCCTTCAAAAATTTCTAGAAGCGAGCAATATTCCCGGAAAGTATTGAGTAGAGCGTTTAAATGTGATAGCACATTCTATGTTTTACATTTACACAACTTTGGCCAATCCTATGCCTAGTTTTATTTTTTTTTGTAACTTCATAAGAATTTAATCCGTGATTTCTTATGTGCCCTTATTTTAGTCTAGCTAAGGGACCGGACTTACCGTTTACTTTAGTGCACATACGTGACTGGACCTTGCGTTGCTGAGGTGACTTTCAGTTTTAGTGTGGCATTAGTCTACTTGCGTGACTGGACTTTGTGTCATTATGATTAGGAGTTGCATTTCAGTTATAGTGTGGCATTAGTGTACTTATGCTACCGGAATTTGTGCTATTATGGTTTCACTATTTTTGTTATTATTTATTATTTTTTTTAAAGTCCCTATGTGAAAAGGAGTAGCCGGCGCGAATTAAACGACATCATCTCCTAAATACCATATAATTATAGTAAAATTCCTATTAAGCATAAATATTACCTACCACTTCGACAAAGAGTTCTTCTGAAACAGACAAAGAAATGTTCTTCTGAAAAAGCACAAATATTAAGCCGATAAAGGTAACATAAAATATACTGATATAAGGCTGTCACAGCCTGTCAAGCTCTATAGATTTCACAGTTTGCATAACAGGGTCCTATGTAATTTGACTTTTCTCACACAGGGCTCCGCTCTAGCTCGATCGCACTGACGATGTAAAACAATGCCATGTGCATTCATGGGGGCAGTATAATGCGCGAATAGACGCCTTGAGGAGCGTACAATAACCTTTGGCGGTTGAGATGGTAACAGTAGCTTGAGACGAACGTCAGCAGATATTGGGACAAGGTGTTTCGCGCCTCTTTACTACACGTGTTTCTCTAACACCGTTCGAGTACGTGCGCGGCCTTTCAACGAGCTTGCTTTTCACACGACACAGGCACGCGCCTAGTACCAAGAGCGGCACGATATCGCTTTGTGAATCCAGGAAGAAAACTGATTATGCCCGTTGCAGTTCAGCGACCTCCAACATTCTTTTTCGTGGGAGTATACGGCATAGCAGCCTTGCCGTCTGGCTCAATGAAACGGGACGAATGCAAGCGACCGTGTGCAATCATCACCCGACGTGGCGGGAAACTTTCTCTCCGCCAAACAGCCGTGCTACCATGCATGTCACACTCGAACGTATACACCCGCCGCGGCAAAATACCTCGTTGTTACGTGAGCGCTTTCATCACAGGACTCCAAGAGAGAGCCTACGCCCATTCTCCGCACACACGCACACACACGCACACACATAGCGTACACGAACAACGCCGCCGCGCTGTTGTTGTGGGTCGGCGATCGCTCAAGCGAGGCGCAAGCACGTCACTGGTTGAGCGATGGGCGTGACAAGCACCGGAAGAACCGCCGCCGCCATCACGGCTGCTGCTGCTGCTGCAAGGGGCTGAGGAGCGCGCGTATACGTTTCGCCGTTGACTGACACTGTTTGTGGGCGTGCTGAATTACCCCTTCGGGGGCTACCGGGGGGATTCAGAAAGTTGCCGGAAGGCATGCTGCTCCGGATCCCTCGAACAGGGACCTACTGACAGCTGCCCCCATCTAACGCCAGTCGCTAGTGCGGAAACTTCCTTCACTGCCAGTGTGCACTGGGCGGCGCAAATTTAGCACACCCGGGCCAATGCGGAGAAAGCCAATAAATCCGCCTGGACGTTTGATAAGCCGCTCCAAGCGGGTGGGGGTTAAAGTGGCAGCGCCTAATTTAGGCTCCTCGTAGCGAAACTCACTATGCTCAACCAGGCTCCCATAGTTTCTTTACTTCAGAGGGCAGTAAGGCGAATGCCTATAGGGGTGGCATGCCAGCGTACGGAATTTCATGACGGCCGTTTTGCGGCACGGCACGTGGAACTCCGACCTCATGTCTGCATAAAGAAGATACGCGGAATAGCTCACTCAACATGGGAGACGTTGCGTTTCCGGATAGGCCCAGGGGAAGCGAAGAGGAACCTTTTTGTGTTTACTTCCAATTTGGCTGTGCGGTGCCACAATCCTCAGAACGCGCTGATGTTTGTCGGCGCTGCCTAAAGGGACGCTCATTCAATGGCCACCAGATTGTCTATGCCCAGCGCTAGATGATTGCCGATGGCGTGCGTACCACTGTGCGTCATGAGCACGACTGCGTTGCAGGAGCTGGAGGTTATTGAGCCTCAGTATTAAAAGCATACGGGATCCCAGAAGTGCTGCCGGCTATTGAATGACGTGCGCAAGCTAGTGATTGAGTACATTACGCTGGAATTCACAGCAACTTCCCACGTTCTGTCTTATAGTTAATACTTCATTTCCTAGTCTGTAAATGAACCCTATTCGTTCCGGATTCCACATTTTAAAGTGTAGAGACGCTATACTCCTTGGCACACCATGCACCGTGGTTGACGCACGTCAACTCGTAAACAGCGGTCCGATTCAAGCTCGAGAAAACAATTACAAATACGCGCGCACGAGCAAAGCATTTATTAGGCTTGGAACGCATGTTTAGAGCGCTGAGGGGTTCATCCAAGAGAATACGCTAGGTAAACAAGTGTTTTCGACTCACCTGCTGAGGCACGGGCAGCGTGGCGTCTGCCACAGGAGAAATGTGGTTAGTCACCACGTGCGGAAGAAAACTGCAGCGGATGCGGATTCTTCCAGGCTCACCGCTTACTGGTGACTATCTGTACACCAATAAACCGGGCGTCGTCGGTGGGGCCTCACGTGACTGGCCTGGTGGCGTTGATAGCGCTTCCCGTGCTTCCCGTGCACGCACAGCCCGCGTTAGGAAGATCTCCCCCTTTCCCCAACCTGCTGGCGCGCGTCTGCCCGCCCGACGCGACTTTCGCAGCACGGGCAGGCGCCTTGAGACACGACGATTCTCAAGAACTGTATCGAGAACGTGCTTTATCGACCTCTTTCAATCGCAAGAAGAACCACTTCAATGCTGCCTGAGCTGCACTATAGCTTCGCCGTCGCCCCAGTGATATCGTTTGTGATGACTTGGCCATCGCTGGCGGCCCCGAAAACAAAACATTACATTCGGACTGTTGTAGACTAACTCCATTATAGGTGTGTATCAATGATGCGATCAGGATTGTTGCCCCTGTGGGACTTCACAATGCTTAAGCACGTCTCGGGTATGCGGAATTTGCGAGGTCGGCCAAACTCCTATATAAGACATATGCATATAAGGTAACTCATACCCTTTCTTTTACCGCTTCTAGTGACTGTCGCTCGTTCCCATATAATAACTACTAGACGGACAGACAGAAAGGGAACATAAATGAGTACACTTGTAGTGGTGTCTGGCGGTCGTGTTTATGGTGAACCCGCCGACGTAACTGAGCAGCTATGCCGGCCTGCTGCTAAGTACGAGGTCAGGGGGGTTCGATTGCCGGCAGCGGCTGCCGCACTCCGATGGGACGAATGCCAAAACGCCTGTGTATGCTTAAGTTTAGGTGCAAGTTAAAGAACCCCGGGTGGTCTGAATTAACACGGAGCATTCTACTACGCCGTCCTTAACAAAGCCTGCGTGCTGCCTTGGTAAGGTTAAAATGCATAGTGAGATTTTCTTTGTTAGGGGTAAAAATGCCGTTACGAAAATACACAGTGACTCGTTTTTTAAGCGCTATTATGCAATACCAAGCTCACAGCCCCGAAAAAAAAAAAACATGTATCCGCATTCCCTTCCTTCTCCTATTCAGGATCGTACCAGCCATCTGCGTGTTAGCAACGTGTGGCGTTTCAAGAAGAGCCATGACATCGCTCGCAAGGATGCCTCACGCCTGCTCCTTGTTTGCCCCAGAGACAACGTTTAGTGATGTCCCTCGTTATTAAGGCAAGATACATTGGCGTAGCAATTACAGGCTTAGGCTGCCAGGCTGAAAACGCCTGCAGTACCACCAGCGGCAACGCCGCGGCCTCGTGGGTTCGACATTGGTGATTCTTGATCCTTGAAGCAATCGACTTGCCGTATAGCGGTGACAATTCTAAATCTTGAACCAGGTAAATGTGTTGGACAAGCTGCCTGGGCAGTGTTGTATCAGGTCAGGTTGGGGGGTGTTTGTGCTGTCTTGATTTTTCCAAGTATACACGCCGATTAGCAGGCTAACAGGAGCTGAGCGAATCGGTATCTGGGTCATGCCGAGGGCAGTTGGCGACGCAAATAAGTTCGCCTGCTCCATTCGCCCACTTTGACTCACTCGCTCTCTCTAAAAAAAAAAAAAAAAAAGTCTCGGGTCGCCTTGACCTTCAAGGTCTCGACTGCTACGTGTAAGCTGCACTGATGAACTTGTAACAGCTCACCAATGCCAGATAGAGTCAGGGCATACGACCGAAAAATGCTATCCGCTTGCCACCACTTGCTGGCGCTTCGTCAAGCACCGGCAAAGATCGATCTTCTGATCTCCTTTAACTGAGCCAAATATCGTAAAATAAACAGTCATTACATATGCGAAATGGCCGCGAAAGTAAGCGTATAATGAGCAAAAAAATAAAAATGAAGTACACGACCCGCCATGAAGGTCGTTTGCCATCGTAACTATCAAATCGGGCCATGGGCGGAGATCTCCGCGTTTGGAATGCAGCGTGCAAAAGGTTGCGCCTAATCTGCGCGAAGGCGTTAAGTTCGCTGAATGTACTTCACTAAAGCGACGCTGCAGATATCTACCCAGCGCTCGCATTGGCAGCCAGCGCATTGTTGGCTATATGACTGCTGGCTGCAGCTCCCTGCCTTTCTGTCTTCCCTTCTCTCTCTCTCTCTCTCTTCGATATTTTAGCAATGGAAGGTCTGGCGTTGGCCGTATATGTGCTAATCTGATCAAATCCGCGCGTGTTTTCTTAGCTCGGATAAGCATATCAAAAGCCTTGAGTTCTGCACTGCAATGTAGAAGAGAAACAGCAAATCTGCAGAGTAGGACTCGAGTACACCATCCATTGAAGTACACAGTATATAGCTTGCCAGCTCGATTTTTGTTTTCTGTATCTCATGTTTTCTGCTTGAAATATGAACAGGGTTGCGGCGAAGGACGATTATTATCGACGGCGGATGCCACTTTTGTTCTGCAAGTTAGCGCTGTAGAGACGCGTAGGTAAATTTTGGTGCCTAAGGACAAACAAACGTGAAAAGAGAGAGAAAAGCCTGAATAATAAGCACGTGCTGTCAATGTTTTCTTGATTGCTCGTTATTTTCCTCATCTGTTAATTGTTCATCTCTTCATTCTTAGATATAGCTTTGTTTTATTTAGTTTGGTTTCGAAAGTACGCTTTCTTCATGAACTCTGGAATTGTGTTCTAGCTCATTTTTCTTCTTTTTTCTAACAGTACCTGCTGGTCTTTCTTTTCCTGCACAACAAAGAATAAATAAATAAATAAATAAATAAATAAATAAATAAATAAATAGAGAGAGAAAGAAAGGAATGCAGGGTGTTGCAGAGGGGACATTGCTCCCAAGTGCATAACCTAAAATTCCGGACCTCATTTTAAAGGAAAGTCATTGCAGGCCATAGAAACTCAGTGTAGAAAATGTCAACACAAATTTTTGTAAGCGATAACCCATCAGACCTTTTAAATGGCGCTTCGCCACGATTCGTGGTCAGATACGAAAACACAGTGTTCTGCACGTTCATTCACGAGCGGCCCTCTTACGCTTAGGTTCGGCGGCTTATTCAGCCGTTCCTATGCGGTTTGAAAGCACGACGACCACACGGTTTCGATGTGGAAGAAGGAGCCTGTCAGCATTTGTTCCGACTGGTGACTAGTGGTGGACGCGGAAGCAGGGCAGGCTACAAACTGCAGCATTCCTGGATCTGCACTTTATGATCGTGGTTGGGAGAAATGGCTTGTTAAACGAGTTGGTAGTGAAATATTGCTTCGTCGAAACGTGCTAACACACAAGCTTTTAGCGGAGTGAAAATGTTTGTCTTATAAGGAGAGCAGCTCAGAGTTGGCCAACAAAAGAAAGGGCAGTGATGGCACGTTTTGTTTACGGAACTGTGCGCGACTCATTGTCGTTTTGCTCTCTTCTGCGCCTTCCTTTACTCGTGCGCGGAACTTCGCGAATGTTCGTGATATTTGAGTGTATTCACTGCTTTTTCAGTATTTTTCAAGCTTTTAATTTTGTTTGCTCTGCAAAGAGGGGTAGCAGCTAGGCGTCCACCTTTTCTTTTATTTGATAGAAAAAAGAAAAGAAAAGGTTACTTGGTCTTGCTAACTCAGTTTGTCATATTCCAAACCCTATGCAGGTAGTAGGTAGCTTATTAATTACAAGAGATGGCTGCATCGGGATTGAGAACGATGCTCATAATGTTTCATAATAAATGGTCATAAATGCGGCGTTATGCCGGCTACCGATTTACATTTAACATGAAATGTTATGTGCGCTATCCGCGCATCAGCTGAAGCCGACCATCACACACATTTGGACTATCTACATTCCGAGAGCGGACGCGACATTTTTGAGACCACCAGCAGCGGGAGCTACTTGTCATCGTTAATTTTCTTTACCCATTCTCCTCAGCACAGAGAAGCCAGCTTGTCTTTACATGAGCTAACTTGCCTATCTTTCACGCTCTTTTTCTGTGTGCCTCCTAACCACACCCTCCCCGTCAACCTTTGGTGACAATACTGAAGAGGGATGGATATTTGTGTTCATATAAATAAAGTGAACTAGGGTGGTTGCTTGGGCTCGTTGGCAATTCATGACAAAAATACAGCGCGAAGTACAGCGCGAAGGACAAGGACTGCAAGAGACGACATACACTGCGCTGACCTCCAACAATATTTTATTGCGTTGGCACATCATGTGTGTATATATATATATATATATATATATATATATATATATATATATATATATATATATATATATATATATATATATATACACAAGAGGGGGAATGCGCAGAAAATGAAAGGCAGTCGCGCGGGGTGTTCTAACAGCAAGTCATTGTACTAAGAATATGGTCACTTGAAAAAACGAACATTACGATTTCTATCTGTTGAGATACATGACTTCACTAGGGATCAGCGCGATAGAGGGGGCACTAACGCACACACTACCCAGTTTTCTGATGAAATCAGCTTCTATACTTTTCCGGGTGAGCTGTGAGCTGTGTCTCGCTAAGACTTCCGCATCTTCAAAGAGGGGCACGCAGCCGCAGTACCGGCAACGGATGCCCAAGTGGCCTTGAACAGTGTTATGGACGTTGTTACAGTGCTCACTTAAGCGATCGTTTAAGCACCTGCCTGTCTGTCCAACATATTTACTGCCGCAAGACCGGGAAAATTGGTAAACCACATTCGTTGCGCATGTCACAAAACGTTTTCTGTGCCCGACAGAGCAACAGCTCTGACGTGATTTAGGCGCGTTTACACACGTACAGAGTCTTGCCAGCTTTTCCGGAGCTGAGAAAGCGACTGTGATTTCTGCACGCTGCCCATTCTTCTTTAGTCTATGGGAGACATCATGCACCATAGGTAGCACTGCAAACCTGCGTCTTTCAACCGGCTGGTTCCTTGACTGAGCGGGCTCATCACCTTTTGTGCGCCTCAAAAGCTGTTCCGCTATGGCTGACATTAAGGCCAAAGGTTAGCCAGCCCAAGGAAGGCGATCAACCTGTGCTTCAAGACTATGTTGCATCTCGTGTGAGCAAGATTCATATAGGCTGTTAACAAGGCATAACTTTATAATACCTCGTTTAACGAGCTTTGAGTGTGCGGAGTTAAAGAGCAAGAGTGGCTTCTTACCTCTCGGTTCGAAGCACCAGCCCACATGTTTGTTAGCAAGGCACAGCTTGAGATCTAAAAAGCGCAAGGAATCACCAATGGGGACCTCATGCGTACGTTCTAGAGGCACCAGCTCTTTGTTAAATATATCTAAGACTTCCGAAGCAGCAGGCTATGCAAATCAAATCTTGCAGGCTATGCAAGAACTATGCAAATACTTTAGCCTTGACAAGCTAGCAAAAGTGATAGAAAAAAAACTAAAAAGCTAAGCTTAGATATTTTCTTTTCAGCGAAGACGCATAAGATTGACTGCCCTCTGCGGGTTATCGTAACTGAAGCGGCGATTTGGCAGATAGCTGTCGGCTTGTTTTTGCAAAATATACTGAACCTTATAATCATTGACGATCCTCTCCTTGTTATAGATTCTGGTGAAGTTATCAGTTTTTAAAATAGAAGGAAAAGGGACTGAAGATGTTCTCGATCGACGTTAAAGATCTGTACTATTCACTTCCGCATGACAAATTGCTACTGTTTGTTGAAGAATGCATTGGTGACTTTGGATCAGTTGGCTTTCAGAATGCTGCAGGTGTTTCTGTTAGCGGCTTTCTTGAATGGCTGACCTTCTGTTTGAAATCAACTTTTACCTCATGGAATGAACGAAATTACATACAAAGGAATGGTGTTTGTATAGGATCATGCCTGGCGCCGGCACAAAGTGATATTTATCTAGCTCATCCTGATCGCAATATTAAATGTCACTTAGACGTGTCCCCTGTTGTCAAAGTGTGCAGATTTGTGGATGACTACCTGGTATTTATTGATTGCACTGATCCCGTTTTAGAGCCTGCTGCTTCGGAAGTCTTGGAGATCTTTAAGAAAGAGCTGCAGCCTCTAGAATTTACGCGTGAGGTCCCCATTGATGATTCCTTGCGCTTTCTAGATCGCAGGCTCTGCCTTGCTAACAAACATGTGGGCTGGTGCTTCGAACCGAGAGGTAAGAAGCCACTCTTGCTCTTTAACTCCGCACACTCAAAGCTCGTTAAACGAGGTATTATAAAGTTATGCCTCGTTAACAGCCTATATAAATCTTGCTCACATGAGATGCAACATAGTCTTGCAGCAGAGGTTGATCGCCTCTCTTGGGCTGGCTACCCTCTGGCCTTTATTTCAGCCATAGCGGAACAGCTTCTGAGGCGCACAAAAGGTGATGAGCCCGCTCAGTCAAGGAACCAGCCGGTTGAAAGACGCAGGTTTGCAGTGCTACCTATGGTGCATGATGCCTCCCATAGGCTAAAGAAGAATGGGCAGCGTGCAGTAATCACAGTCACTTTCTCAGCCCCGGAAAAGCTGGCAAGGCTCTGTAACTGTGTAAACGCGCCTAAATCACGTGAGAGTTGTTGCTCTGTCGGGCACAGAAAACGTTTTGTGACATGCGCAATGAATGTGGTTTACCAGATTCCCCTGTCTTGCTGCAATAAATATGTTGGACAGACAGGCAGGGGCTTAAACGATCGCTTAAGTGAGCACTGTAACAACGTCCATAACACTGTTCAAGGCCACTTGGGCATCCATTGCCGGGACTGCCGCTGCGTGCCCCTCTTTGAAGATACGGAAGTTTTAGCGAGACACAGCTCACAGCTCACCCGGGAAAGTATAGAAGCTGATTCCATCAGAAAACTGGGTAGTGTGTGCGTTAGTGCCCCCTCTATCACGCTGACCCCTAGTGAAGTCATGTATCTCAAAAGATAAAAATCGTGATGTTCGTTTTTTCAAGTGGCCATGTTAGTACAATGACTTGCTGTTAGAACATCCCTTGTGACTGCCTTTCATTTTCTGCGCATGCCCCCTCTTGTATATATACACACGATGTGGCAACGCAATAAAATATTGTTGGAGGTCAGCGCAGTGTATGTCGTCTCTTGCAGCCCTTGTCCTTCACGCTGGAAGTAATTTTTTAGAAGATAAATAAATTTGAACCCTTATTGGAGTGCGCCCAAGTGTAGACAACATAGTACGTAGTATCTCTAAATCCTAACTAATGTGCTGCCTAAAAAAGCACAAAAGGCAAAAGTGTTAGTTAATACCTTTCCACGAAAATCCAGACACCGCGTTTTTTTTTTCCTGGCACGAAGCTCTTGGGATAAAGGCACAAGGAAGTGCATGTACCGGGCTCAGTCCTGGTTAACTTTCCTGCCTTTCATTTATCATTTTTCCTCTCTCTCTCTATGTAAAGTGCAAGCTTTGGCCATCTATAGCTGGTATCATGAATTCGCGCTTAAGTTTATCCTAATATTACCGTAGAAGTTAACGGCAGGCTTGTCTGAAAATCGTTTGTTTCATGTCTGCTTCGTGCTGTGAAGTTAACCCTCCATGCAATGAAAATGAAAAAAGAAATTAATGCTCCATTAAATTTCACCGTATATTGAGGGTCTCTGGTATGGCATTTCTGATGGCCAAGACAGCCTTGAATGTCGCCGCGCATTGGTTGCCCCTGCATGACGTTGGCAATTCTATGAGCGCTTCCGCCGGCATTGGCGTAGGAGCGACACTGCAGCTGACTTCGTGGCTCTTGCTGCGTTTTCCAGCATTACACATGCTAGTGAGAGCAGAAGCGAATTGCATCATCTGCATAACTCAGGTAACAATGTGGAAGGCTCAAGAAGTGTAGGCCACGTATTAATCCTCTTTCTTTATTCTTTTTTTCTTCTGTCATCGAGATTATCTTTCACCTCAGGTCACCATAGCGCAGTTCACGTGAGCACTTCAACCCGCTTCTGATTTCCTCGGCTCGTTACAAAGCGCAGATGTTTCCGCTGCGTTAGCAGTGGGACGTATCAGACGCACAAATGTTTGCGTTAAGACCTTCGCAAGGTAAAACGATGTGATTTCAAGTACCTGCCGTATAACGAGAAATATCGCACTGCTCTGTGCATAGGTGCAGTCCAATCTTCCACGGACGATCGATACTGCAGACTATAGGAAAGATGTGGCAAAGGTACAAAGTTCTTCCTTTATCGGAAACGCAACAAACCTTCACTGCCCTCAAAGACTTGATTGCAGCGCTATCACGGTGTTGCGAAAAACTTGGCACTGCGATTCAGCAAACTCCAAGACCGCAAGGAGTGCAGGCACGTATAGGGAAGGAGACGGCTCCAGTGCTCCGTCGGCATAGTTTACAATTACTGACAGGGTTTACGACGCTCTAAATGATGAGGACCGGGCACGAAGCCTTGAACCCAACTTAACTATATACGCACGTGCGATATCTTATCGTGGGATCAGTTAGACGACGCAGCATGTACTGAAAGCCACGCGCTCCGTTGTTCTTGTTTCATTCAGTCGTGATAGTACGTACGAATAAAAAAGAAGCGTTAGAAATTTAAACCGCAGCGACCTAAACTTTGGCGGATAACTCAAGTAAAAGGCTGGTCACATAAACCGATGAGAAACAAAGGTCATGCGGGGTAGGGGGCGAAACCAACGAAGGACACGACGTTGGAAACAGGCAGCGTAAACCAAAGCCTAACACCAATCTTCAGAATCGATCGGCGGTCTTTCGTTTGACCAGCCATGAAAAGTGACGCGGCGATTACCTATGAGCCCGTGGCACTGTTGTAGTCTATGATGGTGAAATGTAGCGTAACTCTTTCATAGATGACCATTGTGTAACCTGTACATCGTCAAGCAATGCTTCCCCTGGGTGTCCTTCACAATGACCGCTCTTATGCACGCAAGGCACGTGGATGAGGGAAAACGCCGGCATTTAACTCAAGACACCAGTACCGATCTATAATAATTTTTTTTTAACCGTGACGCTAAACGAGAAAAAAACTCGGAACCAACCGGCAACAGGAGGGGGACCTTTGCCCATTGTAAACGTTTCTGTACTGACGGATATATCTCAACAAAGTCCTTGAAGAAGACAAGGTATTGAAGAAGCCTTGGCGAAGGTGAGCCCTCATTTCGAATGGACTACTCAGGAAGAGCATTCTTCCAGCTTATCTATCTCCATAATATTGACGTTTCTTTTTGTTGTAACGCGTCAACGTTTCTTTCGCTTTTTTTGTGTGCTCAATATTGTTCAGATTGCCGGCCGTCTGAAATCATGGATTCGGTTGAGAGTTAGTGAGACTCCGAACCGAGTGAGACCGTGTGTATTCATCGTAGAATAAGCTGCGGCAAAAATTTACGCACGGGCACGATAAGGAAGTAAATGATAGGTGACAAATGTCTCAGCCGGGTTTCTATCAGCCATAATACGAGGTGTCTTCCTTTGACCGCGTATTATGACTGCATTTAATGCCGTTTCCTGGGGAGGGGGGGGGGGGGGACTCACATTTGTGAATATTCTCCCACCATTAGTTCTCGCTGCCGCGCACGCAGTTTCTTCTTACATGCCTCTGCTCGATATGTCGTTTCTTCAGTGAATCAGTTGATAGTCAGCGCTGATGTCGTTTACTTTCTTGTTGCGCACACGATAATTTGCATGTGAAGACAGAGGCCGAGTTCACAAAGCTTTTCGTCCGTAAATGTTCTTCGCCATGGCCTTTCACCTTCAGTAATAACGTGTCCAGCATCAGGATTGGCTGAGACTTTGCTCTTTTTGCTCTTAAGGACTGTTGAAAGCTTTTTGTTAATACGGGCACAGATGTGTTGCCTCAGCCAAGGAATTATTAAGTTCTATCGTTAGAATTGCGGACAAAAAAAGTGTTAATGGGCTGATAAACACTTGTTCAGAAAATATTGCAATGGGGCCACTTCCAGGGTTTAATTTGGCGTGAATAATTGTAGCAAGCGGCAGGCACGACGAATAGGTAAACGCAGCCTTCTTGATTCTTGATGACTGAAAAAATAAAACGATACAAAGAGAAACAAAAATAATACATGAAAGACGTTCGAGGTAGCGCTAAATGGTTTAAAATTCGCATAAAGATGGATCGCGTACGTTTTCTCGGTAATGAGTCACGATTGTCACGCCAGATAGCCGCGAGGTTATCTGAGAGTTGCATATACCACAGGAGTAGCTGCCATATAACCGCGCCTTCTGGCTTTTATATTGTTAATTTGCACAAGTGCGTCGGTCAAGCTGGTTCCATTAAAGCGCACAAAAAGCGTGCACTAACGAAAGTGCGTGTTCACTTTGTCGAAGTAGCGATATTTCACATGATGTGAGAGAGAGAGATGCACTCCTTAATAGGTGTTGGGATCCGCCGTGATGGCTCTGTAGCTGTGGGGTTCTGCTACTGAGCACGAAGTCACTGGTTCGATTCCCAACCACCGCGTCTGCATTCAAAGGGGAGCGAAATTCAAATTCAACGAATATATATATATATATATATATATATATATATATATATATATATATGGCGTCTGCCATAGCTCCAGAGTTGCTCTGGGGGCGTTAAAGCCAACGAATTAATGAATTGCTTGATTAATGGGTATTGTTTGTAGATATTTGCATGGCCCTGTATACGCCTAGCACGCCACTCCGCTTGAGAACGGTGTTGCATGAAAACGACCCGCTCATGCTAAGTACACACGCACACAAAATGCGCAAGTAACAAGTACACCTGGTTACGCGGCAAAGGATAAATGTCTGACGAAGTTCGAGATGGAAGTAAATTTGAACAGAATCGTTTCGTACTCCCAGGACTGGACTGCGACCGCGCCGGTGTACGTGTCACGAAAAGAATTTTCAAGGCAGTGGAATCATGTTTACAGCAAATAAAATTGACTTAACTATTATTGATTCATTCATTGATCAAGTTTAAGGTCCCAAAGCAGTACTGGGCACATGAGAGACCCTATATAGTGGAGAGCTCCGAATTAATTTTGATCTATTATTCAACGCGCACATAAATCTAAGCACATGATACATTTTTGCACTCCTACCCGTAGTAATGCGGCCACCGTGGGCCGGCATCAGACCCGCAACCTCGTGCTTAGCGCCAGTGCATCACATAGGTGCTGAGCCGCTTTGTGCATACATGCGGCGACCACACCGAAAACAGTGACCCTTCTGTTCTTTGGGCGCTAAATTTAGCGGGCTATCTTATCGTGCGTTGTTTTCCCGGCACGCTGTTGGTAAACATCTACCGAGAGAACGTGTCACCGCAGCGTCGTGAGTTTCATGCAGCGTCATGTACCCTTCAAGCGGAAACCCTCTGCAAAAGATTGCGCTTATGTGAGGCCAGAACGGGCAGCGCACGGCAGCGGGCTCGCCCGGGCAAGGAGAAAAAGCATCTCGCGCTCGCGTCACGGGCTCGTCTTGTACGCCTCGTACGCTGGGCTGTTACCGCGTGCACACGTACTCGCGTCACTTTCCTTTCACGACACAAGCAGCCCGAAGTCACCCGTGCGAGCTGCGACGGGCGCGTTCAGCGTTTATGCGCACCGCACAGGCTTCGAGCTGTGTCCGGCGCCGGTTCCGGCAACGATATGAGCTCGCGCACGTGCGACTGTCGCGGTCACGACGCAAGAAGCAACAAGCGCGTCGGAGCCGGAAACAGAGCTTCCTTCCTCTTCCTGTCGACGCTTCCGACAGTGGGCAGAGAAGAATCTGCCCGGGTTTTAAGGGGCTCGCGTTTGTGCGAGACGTCGTTGCCAGCGTGGAAAGTGACGAATGAGGAAGCGATTCTCGCACTCTAACAATCCGCGGAACTCTTGAAGCGTTCACTCGATTCTGCGGGTCAGTGCTCTCGCTGTTGGGCTGCGCGAAGCGTGGTTCGGCATTTATTGAGGCCCACGAGATGCCGCTCTCTTGTTTCTTTTAAAGCGAAGTTTTCTTTGCCTCTTCCTTCGCCTTTTCCATTGCTGCTGGTGCTGCTGCGGCTATCTTGCACGCCACGTCCGGGGGTAGTTCAGAGCGTGTACGTGTATAGATGGAAGGAGCATGACAGAGAGCAGAGTCGACGCGAGAAACTCGAGAAGCATTTTACAGCGAAGCTGTTAGCCTCTAGTTGGTCGAGATTTTTAGTGGCGTGCTCGCCCAAAAAGCGGCAGCTGGAAAAGGGGTACTTGTATTTGAGTTTCCGCATAACAGAGTTATGTTTTCTCGTATATTCAAATTACAGCCCGATGCTATCATGGCCTCAGGTTGTGCGTAAGTCGTACTTCACGAATTTGCTTACGTGTTTTGCTTTGAGAAATTCAATTAGTTCAATAACGCACTTGCGCTAGGCGGAGGGTCTACAAGAATGAAGATGTATGCTGTGGTAGTGGTACCGGCGCCATCTAGCTGCTGCGGGCACTCAGACAGACCTCAAAGGGCAACTGGAAAAGCGCGTTGTATTTCACTCTATGCACGACAAATTTATGTTTTGTCGTATATTCGAATAGCAATCCGAAGGTATCGTGTTTGCACCTTGTGTGTAAGTCATACTTCACACATTTTCTGGCGCAATTTACTTTAAACATCAATTTAGTACCATACGGCACTTACGCTTGGCGAACGGTCGAGAAGAATGAGGATGTATGCTGCACTTCCGCACACGTGCTTGAGCGCGTGATGTACGTCGCTCGTGGTGGTGGCGCTTGTATAAGATTGTCTAACACCACTTGGGGTGGTGATACTTGTCAGATTTCAGCAGCAGCTTCGATGTACATCCACTTTCACAGGGGGGAATGGAGCCGATTGTTATTCGTTTTCCTAATGGATATATTATTTAACATTGAAACAGGTAAACGCAGAGTTTCGTGTTTATTTTTATACCATTAAATGTACCCGAAATTTCTTGCAGGTTTAGGTTTCTTGATTAATTTCACACATCCACAGGAATATTCATGAAATTTCAAACCTTGAACTACGTAACGTGGTTGCGCATTACTAAGGAAACGATTACAAAAAGCAGCAAGCTATTCAAAACGAAAATAAGAATACCGCAATATATCACTATGTAAGAAATAAAAAAAGTATGCTTTGTTTGAACGTTAGGAAGGAGGTAAGAATTTAAGGAGTTACGAAATAAACTTGAAGGATGACATACTTCGATGCTAGTTGAAAGTGAATTCACAGAAGCACATTCCCTGAGACTACCAGGAGACACCCATTTTTCCTTGACAGGAAATCGTTAAGAAAATTATGCCTCCTCCGTACGGCCAGGTAGAATAAACATGCAGTGGTATAGCGGTTAATGATTATGTTGTGAGTGTAAGTTAGTACGCTCAGACATTCAACAGTACCGTTCCTGTTCACTTTGGTCCTTTCGTCTAATGAACAATGTCACCAAGTACCGAGTTTTACGACAGAAGTGCAAACCTTTCAACCAGCGAATTGCGCTCTATAGATATTTCTCAGATCCTCAAAAATTTAATGACAACACATCTTTAAATCATTTATTACTGTCAACCTGTTTCTCACGAAACTGAAAAGCTATTCACTTTGGACAGGCGGCACGGGTACTCGCTCACAGTAGCACCTTCATGTATGTGAAAAGTCCGTTTCTCCCGTTTGTTCTTGCTAAAGCACATCATCAGATGGTACTTCTTTGCCTGCGCTTTTATATTCTGTTGCGCGTTATCCGGTGGCATCTCAAAGGTACTACACATTAAATTTTCCTTGTAGGTGATGGTGTAGCGCCACGTCTCACACAGAGTAGCAATTTTCTCGAAAACTAGTGGCCGCAAGCAATATGACTAAACTCTCGACATGGTGTGATGACATCTGCATCTGCGGCTTTAAGTTACACCTGAATTTTTAACTTATCAATGAGCCGATTTTACTTTTTTGCTTATGGCACCATTCTCAAACTACATGCGTCTAACCTATTAACATGTCCATCCGCAAAGTAGATCCCAGCGTTGGGATTGGATTGACCCTTCGCGACAGTGCCGTACAAGCAGATGTGTCGAAGCTCCACGTGCACGTGGCGGCTTTGGCAGCTAGTCTTTCTCTCCGCTGCGTTTCTTTGTTTTGTAGTTGCGGCTGCTGCTTTATTACGAAACACCCTGCTTTTGTCTTTTCCTCTCTGCCGACAAACAGGTGACCGCCCATTACAGTTCGTGCAACGACACTCGCACGCAGTGGGCCAACGTCTGGCGTTCCGTGGCGGCTCTCACGTCAGACGCGGAAATGTGGCGGAAAGAACGGCCGGAAAAGCGGCAGCTGGCGGGAGTGACGAGCCACGGGCTCGCACTGCGAATGATGCTAGAAAGTAAAGACGTCGAGGAAGGAAAAAGAAAAGCAACACGGGAGCACAGAAAAAGAACAAACGAGAAAGAAGAAAGAAATACGAGCACAGGAAAAAAAAAACAAAGCAAGAAAAACACTGAGCAGATAGAAAACGGAAGGAGGAGGTGCGAGCAGGCGCAGCGGGCACAAAACGCGCTAGCGATTGTATTCGGTCAGGCGCGGTCAAGTTGAGGAAGTGAACTTCTCCAGACACTTCCGCCTGTTGCCGAGACATCCGCGCACTCGACGAGTAAACGAGAGAGAGAGAGAGAGAGAGAAAGAGAGAGAGAGAGGGGGAGAGAGAGAGAGAGGGAGGCGCATGGAATGCATGAACTCCGCGGATTGGGCGTCTTCCGAAAGAACGAGCAAAGAGCGAGAAGCACAGCTCCTTTGCTTTATTTCCTGGTGTGAAATTTTGTATGCGTTACCATATTATTCCGGATTCCCTCTGGTGCCTTGCGCGTGCATTTTTGCATGCTTTGCGTTTTCTTAAGAAGTGACGTGGGCTTGCGCAACAGAGGAATAAAAAGAAAATAAACAGGATATATTACGGCCAGACCTGCGGGAGCAACGGCCTTTGCCGTATCGAAAACAGAGTTGCACTCAAAGGGCAGAGTTGCACAAAAGCAGCGCCAAATACGTTGCCCGTATTTTTCAAAGCTTTTTGTTAAGTAAAACTGCTTCCTTAGTGACCGACATGGGAGGAGCATCCGCCGCTCATGATATCGGCCGGCGCAATAAGGAGACGACTGCTGTGACGAAGTCCAATCGAGAACTGGCGTTATGTAATAGAAACTTTGTGAATATGGTCCCATTATCGGAGTTCCTAAGCGTCATTTTCTTTAGTTGTTCACAAGGCTTTTCATTCGGAAATGATCTTTGCCACTGGCCGGACGCCTTCGCTGATAATATGTCCAGCATCAGAATTGGGTGAAATAAGCTCTTATGAGCAATTTCAGTCTAAGAACTTTTGTTTTTTTATTTGTGGATACGGTCCCCGATTCCCAAGCGAGTAGATTTTCTCGCCGAAGGTCCACCCAGGTATTCACTTCATAACTCTTCTAACAAATGCCTTGTTAGTGCCTGTCTCCTGATTGTCAGCTCCCAAAGCGAGATATGTGATTGTTATATCGCTTCAAACAATTGGGAATAATTCTTCAGTACTTTCTGCTTGCGCAATAATGGGCCTAAAGACGATGCGTCTTCCCGTAGCTGTTCTTATTTGTGGAAGCTGAATGAGCGCTGACATGGCATTTCTGACTTGTCATATTTCTTGCGCTAAATGATAGCCAAAGCTCCCTAAACCGCAGAATAGACATTGGAAAGCGTCAGAGCAATCAAAATAAAAGTAAAAAAAAGAGAAATTTGTAGGTATGACATGACATGACAAGAACTTTATTTGAGTCCTGAGGGACTGAGACCTCGGGGAGCCAAACCGAAGGCTCCCGAAGATCAAGTCGGTGGCTCCGCCCACGATGGAACCGGGAGATCAAGTCCCGCGGCAATGTCGTGGGCCCTCTGGACAGCCTGGAGTTGAATGTTGAGATTGCTGCTCTTGAGAGAGTCCTGCCATTGTTCTTTCGTGATGGGTGGAGAGGCGTTAAGGGCTGGGCACAGCCAGAGCATGTGGTCAAAGGAGCATGAGTCATGACCACATTTGGGGCACGACTGTGAGTGTTCAGGATCTATCCTGTGAAGAGACCGAGGAGTGGGATATGTACGGGTTTGCAGGAGTCTTAGTGTGGTAGCCTGGGGTTTGTTCAATTTGGGGTGAGGGGGCGGAAATGTCCTCCTGCCTAGTCGATAATGGGAAACAATTTCGTGGAATGTACTTAATGGATCTTTGTGGATGTTGACCTCGTTCCAAGCCTGGCTACCCGCGACAGCGCGGTGCGTGAAATCGCGCGCTCTCCGGTGGGCCTGCTCGTTAGGATTACATCCAAGCGGGTTAATTGAGCTATCTAGATGGGCTGGGAACCACGAGATTTGGTATCCTCCTTCGGTACTCTCCCTAGTCCTTTGAAGTGCTTTGATCACAATACTGTACGCCTGTTCAGATATGAGGGCGGACGAGAAGGATCTAACCGCTGTGCGTGAGTCCGAGAAGACGATAGCGGGAACTTTTGAGCCGTGAAAAGCCAGAGCGATCGCCGCTTCCTCCGCCACATGGGCAAACTTAGTATAAACAGAGGCTGCATTGACCAGGTTGCCTGCCGCGTCTACCACCGAGACAGCGAACTTATCCCCACTGTCATATCTGGCAGCATCGACAAAGAGGGCATCTAGCTTTTGCTGATTGATCTTTTTAAGGATGGACTTGGCTCTCGCGAATCTTCTTCCCTGGTTATGCACTGGGTGGATGTTTCGCGGGACGGGGTCAACCATGATGCGAGCTCTGGTTTCCCGGGTCAAGCTAACTTTGGTCGCCGGTTCATGTCTGGGTTGGATTCCTGCTTCTTCTAAAATCTTAATCCCTGGCTTAGTGGATGAAAGTCTCATTATCTGAGCCGCTGTGTGAGCTTCTATTAGCTCATCGATGGTGTTATGGAGTCCTAGCTCCAGCAGCTTCTCAGTGCTTGTGGACTGCGGAAGGCCGAGCACGCGCTTGAGGCCGGTTCTGATTAGGGAGTCGAGCTTGGCCTTTTCCGCTTTACCCCAATTAAGGTACGGCGCGATGTAGGTGACATGACTCAGGAAGAATGCCTGATAAGCTCTGAGCAAATTGTCCTCTTTAAGACCGCCTCTTCGATTTGAGACGCGGGCTACAAGTCTTAGGACATTACTAGCCTGTCCAGTGAGCCTGTTGAGGGCCGTCGAGTTACAGCCCTTGGCATCAATGAGGAGACCTAGTATCTTGACCGAGTCCTTTCTCGGTATGGGATGCCCATTTTTAGCTCGAATTTCTACCGGCAGAGTTTCCAGAGGCGCAAGATTTCTGACCCCCTGTCTGGACTGGCGGTATAACAGTAGCTCTGATTTAGCGGGGGAGAGTTCAAGGCCCGTGTTTGAAAGAAAATCTTCGGTAGCCTCCAACGCGATTTGTAACGACTGTTCGAGCATGGCTAGCGATCCGCTCGGCGCCCAGATCGTAATATCGTCCGCATAAATGGCGTGACCCACGTTCGGGATTGCAGCGAGGCGAGTGGAGAGTTTGTGCATGGCTATATTGTAGGTATGACGCCCCAAAACTTTGACCACCCTGGCTTCTTTAGCACGCGTCTAAATCTGAGTACACGAGCGTCTTTACATTTCGCCCGCATCGAACCGTGGCTAGCCGGGATCGAACGCGCTGCCTCGAGGTCATCAGCGCAACGCCATAGCCACTGTTTTACCGTGCTGGCTAGCACTCGCAAGGATATGCGTATATCCTCGCGAGTGCTACCCGCCGTGGTAATCTAGTATAGTACTCTAGCTAATTTTAGCTAGAGTTTAAAAATATGCCGATGCACTCCAAGACGACGCGACCAAATGCATGTTGCTGACTATTGTATGGAGTAACACTATCTTTTTTTGTGTTCTGCTTAATTGCGTAATTAGTCAAGATTAATTAACCAACTCCGTAAGCAACGAAGTTGGGCAAGAAAAATGCAATTAGAAAGTTGTAGAACGGTTTGCAAAACGTCCGATTGTTTTTCTTTAGCTTACTGCAGATGCCCTCGAAAAAAATATATATATACCACGTGACATGCCCGCTTGCGCGCCGTGTTGCAGTGCTCCCAAACGTTCCGCGTACAAGCGAACATTACTTCTAGCAGGGTGTACTCCCGTTTAAAAGGCGACAAAGTAGTGACGCAGGCGTTGGCTGTGCGATTTACGCCACCTATGTGCTTCCCTCGCGGTGGTTCATGATAGCGATAGGCAGGCGCAGCGGCAGCTCACCCGGCTAAATGCCATGTTCGTTTCTACGCGGAGCGTTTGCAGCGCTGCAATCCCGGCGCGCACACGCACATGTGACGTGGTGTTCTTTTTTTTTTTTGTATTTCGCGGGCATCTTGAGTAAGCGGCAAAACACTGACGCCTGATAGACAGTATAGGAACTGTTTAATCAGACGTTTTGCAAACCGTTCTACAACTTTCCAATCGAAAGTTTTTGCGTCACTTCGCCCACCTGGACGATAGTAAATCGCAAATCTACATTTCCGCCGAAGCCTCTAAAATTCTCGTCAATAAGATTATATTCCCGCACACCATTACTTCGTTGCCGGCACATCTCGATTCTCAGCTAGATTCCCTCACCAACCTCAATGCTACTGCTCACTCTCGCGCGCGCGTTCTATAGGCCTCTGCGCCGGGGAGGATGCAGGTCTGCAGGGTGGATACGGGGAAATTAACGACATTTTATTCATCTTTAACGAAGGCACCAAGCCCTATTAAATGGGCAGGCGGGCTTTTCCACCTGCGCACGGTAAGCTCTCCAGTTCTCAGGCAATCACACTTAGAATGTTGGAGACAGATCATATCCATTTAGCTTTCCTCAGTATTATTGCTCCGGACGCCTTCGAATCTATCTGCCCGAACTGCGGGTCGGTTAGCAGCTTAGACCACATGCTCTGGTAGTGTCCCTCGTAATAGGGGCCCAATCAAGTCTGTCTGTCTGTCTGTCTGTCTGTCTGTCTGTCTGTCTGTCTGTCTGTCTGTCTGTCTGTCTGTCTGTCTGTCTGTCTGTCTGTCTGTCTGTCTGTCTGTCTCTGTCTGTCTGTCTGTCTGTCTGTCTCTGTCTGTCTGTCTGTCTGTCTGTCTGTCTGTCTGTCTGTCTGTCTGTCTTGTTAGATACGGGGCCGTTTCCTGAGCCTACATCGAGTTCACCAGACCACATCAAATCGCACCACAGCTAATTAAGGAGCGCAGAAGCACGGATACCACATTGCTGAGGCGCGGCACGTGCAAACAAGTTGGCGGCCCCCACTTCGTGTGCCGCAGGTGGAGCTATTCACTGCTTGACTCTTCCCGAAAGTGAAGCGAGAGCCTGGCACTGTTGCAGGTAAAGTGGATCCCGAAGCAAGACGGCTGTAATGCACCGTGAAAACCTGGCAGCGTCGCCCCCATCCGCCTATTGTGACGGCGCATTGCAAGTCAGCTGGGCAAGACCGCAGGGAGAAGTAAGCCCTCGGACATTGGGGGACCAAGCAGCGACTATCTTCGCCGGGTGTGACTCCATCGCACGGGCGCCTACCATTGGCCGAAAATGACGACACCCGAGCGGGCTCGCCGATTGGCCGAAAATGGCGTCACCTGAGCGGGCTCTCCCATTGGCCGAACGTGACGTGTCTTCGAGACACCGAAGGGCTTAAAAGACGCAGACCGGGAGCAGCAATAGAGCATTCCGAGAGCATTACTTGATTCATCTCTTTCGAGCTTCTTGCCTCGGGCCGCAGCGTCCGAGTTGCTGCCGGCCCGTAATGACTTTTATGACTTAATGTCTTGGTCGTCTCACTGTTGTTACGTTTCGCCTACAACGCGCGGTAATGCCGGCGCGGATGCAACGGACGCCGGGGCTTTGTTCAAAGCGGCGGACATTTTGGCCCGTTCGACGCCGCCGCAACGCCTACCCGCCAAGCGTGTCCAGGCGTGTTTCAGTGCCACGTGTCTTCGTGTGTGCGTGTGTGGGTGTGTGCCCACGCTTGTCAAAGCGCGGCAGCCGGGGAGCGGAGCTCCCGAAGTGAGGGTTGGCGATGCGTCACTACACTCGGTTCAGCAGGTCTCTCGGCTCGACCGTGCGCGCCGTCGTGGGCTCATGCTCCGCCGTCCCGTGACCTTCATCCCGTGACCTTCATCCCGTGACCTTCCCTTTTGGACCGCGACGCCGAGAGTATAAGAGCAGCTGCCCCCGGACGCCAGGAGAGAGGCTCCGATTTGTACTGTTGAGTTACGTGCTCTCCCGTCTCTCCACTTCGGTCGACCTGACCGGCCGCTCTTTTGCTATGTTAGAATAAACAAGTTGTTCTGTTACCAGTCTTCTCATGCTTTGCCGGGACCTTCGGATGCTTCCAGTGCCCCAGGCCGCCAGGCCAACGCTACCCTTGGGGCTTGCGACCCATTGGCAATAACGGGCGTCAGCACCGAGACCCCAACAACTCGTGCCAGCGGTGCGATTCCAACATCTGGTTGCCAGCGGTGAGATCGCGACAACGGAGGCCAGCAGCGAAGAGATGCGGTTGACTGTATGCTGAGCAGCACAACGACCATCCGGGAGCAGCGCAACGAGCCCTGTGTGATGACTGGTTGCCTGCAGCGGAACGACTGCGCGGAATTCTTGGCTGCGAGGTTTGGTGAGTGCGGGACTTTCTTCTTCTGAGTTTTGCCAGGCTTTTGTTAGTGTCAGAAACAGAGCTGGTAATTGTGGTTGTCGTTGCTGCCGGGTTAGTTTGCGGCAAGACAATAGTAGGCAGTAGAGAAAGCAGCATTCAGAGCAGCCATGGATTTGAAGTCGTTGCGCAAACCGAAATTGCTGGAGCTTGCAAGAGAGTTGGGTCTGGATGTCTCAGACAAACTCAGAAAACCAGAACTGCTAAGGGCTATTCTTGAGTTAGAAGCTGAGGATGACGAGCTGTCGGAATGCCTTGAGACCATTGAGGAGAGGGAGACGGCAAAAAGACAGGAGCGCGAACTTAAAGAACAGAAAGAGAAAGATGAGCGCGAACGTAAAGAACAGATAGAACGAGAGCAACAAGAGAAAGAAAGAGAGCGCGACCGTCAACACGCTTTGGAAATGAAGCGTCTCGAGTTAGAGATGGAACGCGCTCGTAATGGAAGTCAGGCACACGGTGCAGGAGAACGAGTATTGTTCAAAATGACTGACCTGATGCGGCCGTTTAAGCTTGGAGAGGACATTGGTTTGTTCCTGGTTAACTTTGAGCGAACGTGCGAGAAGCAGGGGTTCTCTCGGGAAACGTGGCCACAGCGCTTGCTCACTTTGCTACCCGGCGAGGCGGCCGACGTAGTCGCTCGCTTGGAGAGAGAGGAGGCAGAGGATTTCGACAAAGTGAAATCGAGTCTGCTAAAAAAGTACCGGCTGTCAGCGGAGGCGTTCCGTCGGAAGTTTCGGGAAAATGAGAAAGGCAGAAGTGAGTCGTATACAGAGTTTGCCTACAGGCTTATGTCAAACATGCAGGAGTGGCTCAAAGAAGAGAAAGCGTTTGGTGACCACGAGAAAGTTCTGCAGTGTTTCGGGCTAGAACAGTTTTATAGTCGGTTACCTGAGAACGTGCGGTACTGGGTCTTGGATAGGCCAGACGTTAGTACGGTGGCTCGAGCCGCTGAGCTAGCCGAGGAGTTTGTGACGCGTCGGGCTCGTGGAGCTAAGGACGGTCAAAAGGGTGAATTTGGCTCCAAGTTTGAGAGGCCAAAGTTCACGCCCATGAGAAAGCGGTTCGAGACGAGGCGAGCGCGCGTGTGTTATACGTGCCAGAAGCCGGGTCACTTTTCGGCGCAGTGTCCGACCGAACGTACGGAGACGGCGGCAACCGAAGCCGAACGCAGAAAGCGGTTCGAGACGAGGCAAGCGCGCGTTTGTTATACGTGCCAGAAGCCGGGTCACTTTTCGGCGCAGTGTCCAGAAACAAAAACAAAAGTCGTGTTTTTGTCTTTATGCAGCACTGACGAGAACATGAAGCTTCTCGAGCCTTACATGCGAGACCTCCTCGTGAACGGGAAAGAGTGCCGAGTGCTTCGCGATTCCGCAGCTACAATGGATGTAGTTCACCCCTCTTACGTAGAACCCGATATGTTCACGGGCGAGTGCGCATGGATCAAGCAAGCAGTGGAAGCTCATAGCGTGTGTCTGCCGGTAGCAAAAGTGCTTATTGAAGGACCTTTCGGAGCACTTGAGACGGAGGCCGCAGTGTCATCTATGCTGCCCCCCCAGTACCCGTACCTATTTTCGAACAGGTCCGATCACCTCCTGCGCGAGAAGGGGCTTTTGTTTGGTGAGGCTAGCGTTCAGGCCTTAACCAGATCGAAGGTTCGGGAGCTCGCTGCAAAGGCGGTAGTTGCGGGGCCGACGTTGTTGAACGATGAGAAAGGGTCAGAGGCGCAGCAAGCTAGTATTCAGAGCACGCCCGAACGGGATAAAATTGAGCCTGTAGCGTTAAAGGCACCAGATACTGGAGAGGAAATTCCCGATGCGGGAAAGTTAGAAGAGCTTCCGGTCGAGCTTCCGGGACTAGGCTCAGTGACAAACAGGAAAGACACCGATCAAGTCATTAGTGACTTAATAAGTAAAGCATCGCTGTCGCCTGAGCAGAAAACAGAACTACACCAGCTCTTACAAGAGTTTCAAGGTCTGTTCTCTGAGAGGCCTGGTAGGACTTCTGTCCTTACTCATGACATAGAACTTACCTCCCCAGAGCCAGTACGATCCAAGGCGTACCGGGTGTCACCCCGCCAGAGCGATATTATGGAGGCTGAGGTAAAGAAAATGCTACAGCTCGGTGTTATTGAAGCGGGTGAGAGTGATTATACCTCCCCTTTGATTTTAGTTGAGGTACCGGGCAAGGAACCTTGTCCTTGCGTCGACTACCGCAGGCTTAATTCCATCACTAAGGATCAAATTTATCCGATCCCTAACATCGAGGAGCGCCTTGAGAGAGTGAGTAGCGCTCAGTTTATTTCCACCCTAGATCTTGTCAGGGGTTATTGGCAGGTTCCACTTACAGAAGAGGCTAGTAGGTATGCGGCGTTCATTTCACCAATGGGGACATTCCGTCCTAAAGTTTTGAGTTTTGGTTTGAAGAACGCGCCATACTGCTTTTCAAGCCTCATGGATAAAGTGTTGCGGGGACAGCAAGAATTCGCTTTACCGTATCTAGACGACGTAGCGATATTCTCCGCATCCTGGCCTGAGCATATGGCGCACTTGCGGGCAGTGCTAACCCGCCTGCGCGATGCGGGCTTGACAGTCAAGGCTCCCAAGTGCCAGTTAGCACAGGCCGAGGTTGTCTACCTCGGACACGTGATTGGTCGGGGTCGACGCCGCCCCTCTGAAATAAAGGTGGCCGCTGTGCGAGACTTCCCGCAACCGCGTACGAAGACCGATATTCGGTCGTTCTTAGGTGTCGCCGGCTACTATCAGAGGTACATCCCCAGGTACTCTGATATCGCGGCTCCCTTGACGGATGCTCTAAGAAAGACAGAGCCGCAAACAGTCGTCTGGGATGAGACGAAGGAAAGAGCTTTTAGCGCCCTAAAGAGCGCCCTAACAAGCCAGCCTGTGCTACGATCGCCCGACTACACAAAAGGGTTCGTTGTTCAGTGTGATGCTAGTGAGCGAGGCATGGGCGTTGTACTGTGCCAACGGGAAAATGGAGAAGTAGAACACCCCGTCCTGTATGCTAGTCGTAAGCTGACCAGTCGTGAGCAGGCGTATAGCGCCACCGAGAAAGAGTGTGCGTGTATCGTGTGGGCCGTTCAGAAATTGTCATGTTACCTAGCCGGCTCGAGGTTTATCATTGAAACGGATCACTGCCCTCTCCAATGGCTGCAGACCATCTCTCCCAAAAATGGCCGCCTCCTGCGCTGGAGCCTCGCTTTGCAACAATATTCCTTTGAGGTGCGTTACAAAAAGGGGAGTCTCAACGGTAACGCCGATGGCTTAAGTCGAAGCCCCTAACGTGGGAATCAGCCTCAAAATTGCTTGTTACTGATGTTTTTCTTCCTGAGGCAGGATTTTTTTTAACTTATTGCTTTTGTGTAGTGTTTCAAAGTGATGATGTGCTTTTTAGTGCAATTTTTCCGATTTGTGGACGCGTTCTGAGTGCTGCTAAACTACTGTAAGGAACTAGGCAGCAGTATAAAAGGGGAAAGAGCCTGGCAGGGCTTAGTGAGGGTTGTGCCGTGCTTGCTGACTGAGCGGTTGACTTTCGGCGTAGTTCTAACGCTTGCCGGAAACGAGAACAAAAATGTCAACTCTCCCGAAGTCACTTTGCAGTGTCCTGTGTGCACCTGAACGTGAGAACGAGGCCTTCTCTGTGCACTGCGCTCAAGAAACGCCAAAGGACGCCCGACTTCGGTTATGAGCATCATCGAGCGACATCCCTCCGGACAGCGGATGCAGTCCCCTGACCATCGGGATCTCCTTCCCCCGGCGGGGCGGTCTGTTACGTTTCGCCTACAACGCGCGGTAATGCCGGCGCGGATGCAACGGACGCCGGGGCTTTGTTCAAAGCGGCGGACATTTTGGCCCGTTCGACGCCGCCGCAACGCCTACCCGCCAAGCGTGTCCAGGCGTGTTTCAGTGCCACGTGTCTTCGTGTGTGCGTGTGTGGGTGTGTGCCCACGCTTGTCAAAGCGCGGCAGCCGGGGAGCGGAGCTCCCGAAGTGAGGGTTGGCGATGCGTCACTACACTCGGTTCAGCAGGTCTCTCGGCTCGACCGTGCGCGCCGTCGTGGGCTCATGCTCCGCCGTCCCGTGACCTTCATCCCGTGACCTTCCCTTTTGGACCGCGACGCCGAGAGTATAAGAGCAGCTGCCCCCGGACGCCAGGAGAGAGGCTCCGATTTGTACTGTTGAGTTACGTGCTCTCCCGTCTCTCCACTTCGGTCGACCTGACCGGCCGCTCTTTTGCTATGTTAGAATAAACAAGTTGTTCTGTTACCAGTCTTCTCATGCTTTGCCGGGACCTTCGGATGCTTCCAGTGCCCCAGGCCGCCAGGCCAACGCTACCCTTGGGGCTTGCGACCCATTGGCAATAACGGGCGTCAGCACCGAGACCCCAACAACTCGTGCCAGCGGTGCGATTCCAACACTGTAAATAATGTAAATAAACCTCCCAAGTTTTTCATCCCGAAGTCCTCCTCAACTCTTACAGTCTGCCTGTCTGTCTGTCTGTCTGTCTGTCTGTCTGTCTGTCTGTCTGTCTGTCTGTCTGTCTGTCTGTCTGTCTGTCTCCGTTGCTTCCAAAGTTGGTTAATTATTCTTCATTAGTTATGCAATCAAGCAAAACACTAAAAAGACAGTGTGACTTATTCCATACAATAGTCAGCTACATGCATTCGATCGCGTGGTCTTATAGTGCATCGGCATATTTTTAAACTCTTGCTAAAGTTAGCTGCGACACCCTGTACACTAGAATTCTTAATTTTTCGAATCAGTGCCTGTATTCTCAAAAAATCTTTTACGCTATATTGTCGCGACGTCGGAAACTCGAGGGGACAAACGCACTATATATATATAGTCAGTTGGAGCAGACTGTTTAGTATCACGCGCTAGTCACTTCTTGTTCGCTATGTTTGCTTTAAATGCCGATATATCTTCCTATCGTCATTGTCCTAGCCGCACTACAGACGCGGAATTTGCCTCCCTTCCAAGGGGAGCATGCCCAACTTTTAATCACGTGCATGCAGGAAAGATTAAAACGTGAGTCACTTGGATAAGATTCATGCGCACTACGTGCACTACTTCGGGTAGGTTCTTGCGGTGCCGCGAACAAGTTTCACCATCTAGCACGACCTCGTAGTTCACGTCGTTCAGGTGTCGGATCACTATGTATGACCCAAAATATCACCTTAGCAGTTTTTTCAGTAAGTCCCCGATGCCATACGGGTATCCAAACGCACACTATTTCGCCGGGTGTGTAGGCGACGGATTTGTGCTGACAATTGTACCGCGTTGCATTATTGTTTTGCTGGGGGTGAATGCATAGACGTGCAAGCTGGTCGAGCTTTTTTGGCATGTTGAGCAATTTCTTCAGCATCCGCGTGGATGTTGTCACCCTCGTGCGGCAGCATTGCATCCAACGTTGCCGTGGCTTGGCGACCGCGTACCAAGCTGAATGGTGTCATACGAGTCGTATCCTGTCGAGCGGTGTTATATGCGGAGGTTACATAAGGCAAAATCTCGCTCCGGTTCTTACGTTCCACGTCGACGTATATGCAAAGCATGTCTGCGAGTGTCTTGTTCAAACGCTCCGTTAGTTTATACGTCTGGGGTTGGTAGGCTGTCGTTTTCCAGTGGGCTGTACCGCTGAGTCTGACAACTGAGTCTAGAAGTTCGGCCCTGAATGCGCTTCTCCTGTCAGTCATCACTATGGCCGAAGCACCGTACCCAAGGAAGACGTTTTCGACGAAAAATCAAGCTGCTATAGCTGCTGTCCCCCACTGAGTATCTTTTGTCTCAGCATACCAGGTAAGCTTTAACCGGCGGCGACAATAATCCACCTGTTCCCTGTAGTATAAGTTGGAAATGGTACACAAACATCAATGCCAATTTTGGCGAATGAGGTTCCTGGCACCTCTGCATGATGTAAATGACCAGCCGGCTTTTTGGGTGACGCTTTGCGTTTTTGGCAGTCACAGCAAGTGTGTACGTTATGTTTAACAGCGGCTGGGAGCTTGGGCAAATAATAATTGCGCCGCAGTCGGAACAGTATTTATGTGTAGCCTAGATGGCCTGAGGCGGTCTCATCACAACACGCTGCGAGAATTTCATTTGGCAGCTAAGCAGGCACGACGAGTAAGTAGATGCTGCCCGTCGGAGAAAAGTTCTTCGTATAGGGAACATTTCCATTCAAACGAAATGACGCCAGCCTTCTTGCAAACAGTCACGGCATGTCTTTAGCTCGGCCTTTTAAGAAATCAACAAGTGGAAGCAGTTCTAGGTTGTCGCGCTTCTGTCGCGAAATAGTAAGTGTATCAACGACTACCAAAAATGCAATGTTCGTGTCTTTATCCTCGGTGACTAAGAGTGGCAGCCAGTGCCAGTGTGTTTTTTACCTGACCTATATACGACGGTTATCTCGAACTCCCGAAACCTGAGGCTCCACCACGCCAATCAGCCAGATGGGTCCTTTAGGTTGGCCATCGAACAGATGGAATGGTGGTCGCTGACGATGGTTAATTAGCGGCCGTACAAATAAAAACGAAATTTGATAACAGCCCACACTACGGCGAGGCATTCCTTTTCCGTAGTGAAGTAGTTTCCTTCAGTGTGCGACAGAGTTCTGATAGCGCTGGCTATCACTTTTTTCGGAACCTTCTTGCCACTGCAACAGCATGGCAACCAGACGTACATTGCTCGTGTCGGTATGAAGACCTGTCGGGGGATCCAGGTGAAAGTGCACAAGAACTGGGGGTGTTTGCAGACGTTGACGTATCTCGTTAAATGATATTTGCCATCTTTCACCCCACACAAAAGGAACATCCTCGCGTAATAGTCGCGTCAACGGTGAGGCAATAGATGAAATGTCCGCTATAAACACTCGGTAATAGGCGCGCAGGCCCAAGAAGTGTTTCACCGTCTTCTTGTCAAATGGTGTGGGACACTTTTTGGCAGCGTCTATTTTGTCTGGGTCCGTCCGGACAACTTCGTTAATGAACACATCGCATAAGAATAGAAGTTCGCTAAAGCCAAAATGGCATGTTTCTGGCTTTAACGCGAGGCCAGCCGAGCCTATGGCTTGAACAACAGCCAGTAGCCGGTTTAGGTGCTCTCCATATGTAGCTGAAAACACGATGACGTTGTCTAGGTAAACCAAATTTGCCTCATTACACCTGAAAGTACGACGTCCATTAGACGCTTAAAAGTGGCTGGCGCTGTACATAAACCGGAAGGGAACACCTTAAATTATTAAGCACCATCGGCCGTCCCAAGAGCGGTTTTCTCACGATCTTTCTAATCGACTTCTATCTGCCAATATCCGCTGCGTAGGTCCGTGAAGGAAAAATAGCATGCGTGGCGCGTCCCACCTAGTGAATCGTCTATTCGTGGTATCGGGTAGACGGCTTTCTTTCTTATACCTGGTTTCATTCATTCATTTATTCATTTTATTTGTTCTTCACAACATGACGTACATATTGTGAAAGAGGCCAAGAATAAAAGCTATTTCATTACGGCTTTACGGAAGTCTATTAGCAATACAGAAGCGTAGGCTGCCGTCTTTTTTCTTGACCAACGCTACGGGGGACGCCCAAGGACTCTTCGAAGCCTGTATCACATCATCCTCGAGAATTTTTGCCCCCTGTTTTTGTATTCGCCTCCCTTCGGAGCCACACAGCAAGAGTTCAGTCGAATTGGTCTCGTGGAATCTTCCGTAATTATCCGATGCATGTTCGGTGTTGTTTGCTTGAGCTTGGACGTGGACAAAAAGCAAGCATCAAATTGCTGTATCAGCTACAGTAGGCGCTGCCTCTCAGCGGGCAACAGTGTGGAGCTAACGTCGACAGACCATGTTGCACGGGCCGGAATGGTCGTTTTATTCATTCTATGATGCTGCACTGCGAAACAGGCCTTTACTTGTGCTATGTCATGACGGTACGCAATTGGAGTGCCCTTCAGAATGTGACGGCTTTCGTTGGTAAAGTTCGTAAGGAGCGCTACTGCGTACCCATGATTAAACGCCAAAATGCCACTTTCAATCGAAACTCCTTGTGTGAGCGCTAGTAGGCTGATCTGCTACGCTGTTTCACGGATAGATAGGAAACTCTCCTGTCGGATATTTCTGTGCGCCCAAGGCTGTCAGAATGATTGCATAGCTTTCAACTACGTCTTTTGTCGTCGTACGTCCAGTTAGAGCTCAGTTGTCGTCCTCTATAAGTTCTTGTAAGGCCATAACGGTAAGGATGTTACCAGTGCGACAAAAACACCCTGAAGGGCGTAAACTTCTTTACAGTGAAATGCAGTCGGCAGGAACAATAACAAAACGGACTGTTTAATACCCCGCGCTGATCACTTCTTGTTCGCTGTGTTTCCTCAAAATGCCGATATATCTTCTTATCGTCATCGTCCTCGCCACTCTATAGGCGCGGCAATAATGTTCGCAAGAGAAAACTCCAGCCAGTCCTGATGATGGACACACTATTAGCGAAGATGGCTGGCCAATGCTATAGAGCACTTGCGAACGAAAAGCTCTGTGTATCTGGCCCCGGTTTCGGTACCAAGGAGGTGGATCCGTCACGGCATTGTTATCATCGTGATACGAAAGCTCACTCGCCTCCTGCGATCGTTGTAGGTGCCACTCGCGAGCTCATAACCAAATGAAACATGCTTAAGAGTGCCATGCAGGATGGCCCAAGTTTCTCGCTCACCTGAGTTTGCTCGATGGCAGTCACTGACTAAAGATAGCGCGGAAGGCGCGAAAGCAGCAGATAATAACACGTCGAGATAAAGCCACCTATATACCAACACGAGCGCACCCTACTCACGCTGCTTCCTCGTTTCACACCGAAGAATGGGCAATGTTCTTGACATTGCACATGTTCTAGACATTGGAATGTGCGACGTGCTTTTTGATCTATAGAAGAAGCACGACACGAAGCCAGGTGAACATCACCTGGTTTTCTACAGCACAATCAGGCAGTAGAGTGCAAAAGCAGAATTTTTTCCCGACAATTCGCATCTCGATGCATAGTGCCAGATGCACTAACCACTTACGAGTGCCTTTGAACTTGACCATTTCTGCGCGGTTTTGTGTGCTACACGGATTCCTAGTGTGGTGGAGTGTGCACCTATACTTTGCACCAATATGAAAGGTGTCATGAAGTCGTAAATAAATTCTGTAGAGATACCTGCGATGCATAAAAATGGCTTTGTTGCCATTGTGTTGAATGTTTAACACCATAATATATTTGCGTGCATGTACTGCGCAGGGCACAAGTTTAACGTCATGCAATCTATGTTTATGCATTATACATCTTTTGCAGCTATGGCGAACTGTAAGCAGCAGATCATGTGAACGCTCAGTCTAGGACGTGTTTTATGTGTATACGAGAAGATATCCATGGCGCAATACTAAGCACGACATTTCATTCAGCAACCTATATTGCGAAGGTGTCATGAATACTGCTCCCACAAATCTCGCCTCCATTAACTTCAATACGAAAATCTCTAGAATACATAATTACCGCTATTTTTGCAACAAGGTAACTGTGATCGTTTGATCTACATTTAAGGGAATTAGTCGAATTGGAAAGATTAATTTGCTCCCTGTCAGTACATGCCTGTCACCACTTATGTACCAAGGGAACAAATTGCTTACTGCGGGCTGCCGAAGAGTTTCGCCAGAGTGTATCTGCCTTTTCGATTACGCTTTAAATTTCAAATTCAAATTCAAGTTTATTTACCAGACAATATGCTGGAAGGTCCGCTGGGCTAAAAGCCGTAAAAACGGCTTGACGGGGCCCTGGTAACCGTTACAGAAACGTTACGGAAACGTTACGGAAACGTTACGGAAACGTTACGGAAACCAACCTCAACGTCAGGCAAGTTTTGACTGCTGAACAACCTGAAATCGTGCAACAAGGAAGTTCAGCTGTTGCAAGGAAAGAAGCTGCGTGAACCTGCCACATAAATCTGTCAGTTTCATAATGGAAAAATAGATCTTACGTCGCACTATTTGTCGTGGAAGTAAGAATATTGCAACAATATACAACAATTCATGTTTGCGATTGTTTTACTCATTGGCCGTACTTTTAGCACAGCGTAGGACATACTTCCCATCCACTCTGCTGTCACCAGGCCCCATTTTCACCTTCATTTTCACCACCATCAACTCCCGTTCGCAGTTTCTATAGCTTCGTAGGGAACTATAACCATGCAAACACGTTAGAGATGAGGGAATCGGTGGGTTCGTGGAATCTGGGTGTATATACTACCAGGACACTCTTGGGTGACGCTCATAAGGATTATTTAGTAGTGATCGTTTGTTGGTGCTGCAGTCATGCCTCTTCTTTGGGTATGGTGCGAACCCTTGCATGAATTGCGAGATAGATTTAACTTAAGAATAAGGTTTGATGCATCACGTTTTTTGTCTTGTCTCAACTGTGATGACGTGCTCGTGTCGTTGCTGTTGCTGTCATAGCCTGAACTTTATTTCCATATATCACAGACACGTGTCAAAGCATTATTACATCATGCTGCATCGATCTTGGCAATCCTCTGCCTTGGTTACTTCCATGTCGAAAAGCTGGAAAGTATAATTTCCTGCTGCGACAGTATTACTTGTCAGGGCCCAGGTGAGCTCAGTTTGGTTTAGCCGTCACTGGTTTCTGAATTTTTTTTTTTGCAGGACGCACTGCAAGTACCATGCAGAGCGGCTTGAATGGATTCCTTTCTGGTAGTCGCCTGAGCTTTGCTTTGGGATAGGTTCAAAATGAAGTCGATGGATTTGTACTCGCTGCTGAAGCGCGTAAGAATCGGGCTTTGGCTTTTTCGCAACGGTCGCTTCGCGCACGCATCGTTTGGCTTCGCATGAACGCATTGTGTGACGAGGCGACAGTTGTGTCTGCCCGCAGTTTCGATACCATGTGCACTGCACGCCTACAGTTCGTCCAAAGAGTGCGTGCGCCGGCGCTCACGTATTTCAATGATCAACCAGTTTTATCTGCCACTTCTCGTGAGGTAAACGAGCATCGCGGAGTAAACGCCGTACAGCTGCCGGTGTCAGTGGCGGCCAGACATCACTGGCGCACAACGTGGCTCCGATCCCCGCGGCATTTGGCCCACCGTTACACCGAAAGAAGTCGCATATAAAATCGGAACGTAGCGCACGCTTGGTGAAGTCGTCATGCAGGACGATGCGAATGCCCTTGCCAACTCGGGCCGGCCGCTTCCGAAACGGTGTAACAAGACCAACGCAGGTCGGTCTCGCGTTCCATTTTAACGGGAAGACGGTGCGTGCGCTGAGGTCACGCAGCTCGGCGACGGATTTGCAAGCTGCGTGCTCGCTTGATTAAGTCTGTCGATGGCCCAGCTTCCGAGCTGCATTAGGCCGCCGTGCACAGGCAATCCCATTCTGGTGTTTCTTGAAATAGAGCCTGCGGTGTTGGCACCGCAAGTCTAGTAGCAAGCTTCTCAATGAATCGCAACCTCGTGTCGCATAGCTTGTCATAGTTAACATAGTTACCGCGGAGTGTGAGGAATACCTGAGATATCAGTTACGTAAAAACACAGACTTTGAAAAGCAGAATACAGATATACGTGTTACGTATTGCACAAACACACACCAAAAAAATGGTTGACTTATAATAAAAACAGCAAAAAACTTACTATTCCGCACTTTTACAGCACAATAGGTGGTGTTCGAAAGCATTGCCTTCGAGATTTGCGTTTGTTTTTTCTGAAACTCCGAGGGGGTCATCGCTGGGGGATGTGATTTTAAGAACACGTATATAGCTTTAGTGACCGTAAGCTCCCCGCATTTACAAATACCTTGCTTTATCTTTGTGTCTTTGTGTTAAATAGTAACGTATGAGGGCAAGACGCATTCCTATAGTTAGAAATTATTCGCGTCCCTCGAACTCTAAAGCTTTATAGCGCAGACGCACGCAAGCAGATGCAATGCGGTTTCGTGGCCGGAGGTTGTTCGTAATTTTTAGGTTGTCCCCTACTATTGAACACATGAGCTTATGAACTACTTTGGCTGTCTCATGAAGGCTAGGTTTTCGCTGTTTACGTTACTGTCGAAGTAAGACGGACATAAAAATAGCGAGCCATTTCTTTTTCCATAGTGGGTGTACGCACGTGGAGTCATGAATTTTTCGATCTGGCGAAGACGTGGTTTAATGTTAACATGTTTAAAAATACTGGAAAAGTGGTGTTTGCACAGAATGTCTAGTAACAATTGCTCTCGGGAAGAAAGAATGCCGAGCCGATTCATGCTGAGGATGGCATCCCCACCATGAAATTGAGTGCCGTATAGGAAAATGCTGGAATCATTTTTTTTTTTTGTGAGCGGTTTATTATGCTTGCATTTAAGCAGATGCTAGACAATCAATAGTTATAAAGTATGTTGTGACTGATTCTCCAAGGGTCTTGTGTACCATTTTTCTAGCGCATTCATCACATAAAAAAAAAAAGTTTGAGGGGCGCCATTGTTCTACCATCTCAATCGGTCGTCATCAAGTTTAAGACTTCACACGCAACAACATCTACAGGTTCCGAACTGGCCGTTCTTCGCGCTGCTGTCGAATACACTGAAAAAGAACCGCCTAGCAAATGGGCAATATTTTGTGATTCGAAATCAGCCCTACAAAGTTTGCAAGGTTTACGACGTGGTAATTACGAACAGCTGGTGTCCCAAATCAACGAAATTTGCCATTGCAATCTTTCGGTGACTGCCGGGACATTGTGGCATTGTAGGTAATCACCTCGCCGATGACGTTGCACCACGTGCCCAGGCTGCAGCACCGACACTCTTTGTATACCTTTATCGAGAGTAGGCGCTGCAAGAGAGCTTCGCAGTCTCGCTCGTACCATCCCGTTCAGTTACTGTCATACACCCCAAAACTCTACCTGTCGTAGATACAACCTCAGCTCAACTCATCACTGAAACTGAAATTGCCAACAAACATTTCATGGCGTGATGCAACACTGCTGTGTCGGCTGGGGGCAGGAGTAGCATTCACTAACTCCTACAGCTATCGTTTTGGAATGTCGGACTCACCGATGTGCGCTAAGTGCAAGTGTGAAGAGACCATCAGTCATCTGTGCCACTTTTCTCGATTTGCTAACCAACGTCAGACTCTTCAGTGTGCTTTGAGTAGACTGGATGATAGGCCATTCACAGAAGCAAAGATCTCGGGAGCCTGGCCTCACAGTTCATTAGCCCAGAAAGCAGTTCGAGCACTTCATTACTACCTGAAGGCATCAGACTTGAGTGCCCGACTGTAGACATCCTGCAACTAACTTAGTGCATGTGAAAGTGCGATATAGACTATTGTTTTCTCTCTTTCTTTCACTCGATCCCCATCACCCTCCCCACGTGTAGGCTAGCAAACTGGACTCAGTCTGGTTAGCCTCCCTGCCTTTCCTTCCTCCCTTCTCTCTCTCATCACATAAAGATCGCGGTGTATATAAATATGCGCAGACTGTTCTTAGCCGTTTCGCAACTTCCGCTATGCGAAAATTTCAGGACAGTGTTTAGTTAAACGTTAGCTCAGCGTCCCAGCCCGGCGGCACATCAGCAATTCTGACATGAGCGCGAGCAATTCGGACAATAACTGTCATGTAAATAAACTGGCGAAGAATGCTAAACTTTCTTGTGGGGATTGTGGGAGCATAATATGTTTGTTTTACCTCCTCTGTTTGAAAATATTCTCTTTATGTCAGACCACGTGAGGACGCGTTCGATATCAGGTTGAAGAACATGAGCGACTTATTTAAAAGATGCGCAGGGTAGAGCAAGCGCATGTCATTGGAGTACGAGAATATTTTAGATGGGAAGTTTAGGTAAGCTAATTCACTATTGTTATTAAATGACAGTGGCCCCAGCACAGACACTTGATTCAGTCCGGACGTAATACTTACAAATTACCTGCTACTTTCGGCTATACATACGCATTGTGATCGCTTAGTGAAATATTTCTAAAACAAAGAGCGGTATAGTCCTCTGATTCGAAACTTTAAAGTTTATCAAGTAACAACTGGTGCTAAATAGTGTCTAGAATGCCGTTTGCAGATCAATTAACAGTGTAAGAACGATACTGCTATGGTCGATTTCAGAAGAGATAAAGTAAGTAAAGACTTCCAAAATCGAATTGCACTCTACCCTGAACGAGAACCGTATTGAACTAGGCTTTATAACATTATTCGTCAGTATTTCTCTTCGCTCCAGCTTTCTCCAGTTATCATCGAAGACAGCACCTCTCTTCCACTTTTCGCTGTGGTTGTGAGGAGGCACTGCAAGATCATCGCCGCGAAGCAGAAAAAAGAAGAGATGCATAAATGCTAGGAACAAAAATAGCCGCCAAGTGGTGCTACCATGTGTATACACAGCAGGGAGTCAAATGGAAAAGAGTACATTCAAAATACGAAGAGCATCTTTGGTTATCAGGTACAATGAGTGGGAAAAAAACTTGGCTGGACGTAACGTATTCGCCGACCGGAAATAATTGCACAGAGGAGAATCAAGAATTAGTGGAATGCATAAATGCTGATATTAAGGGTTTCGGGAATCATGCCGAAATTCTCCTATTAGGCGACATGAATGCCCACAAAAAGGATTTAGATGGCTATACCGACAACAACGGGAAGTCAATGCTAGATATTTGTAAGCAACATAACCTCGTTATCGTGAATACATGTCCTAAGTGTGAAGGGCAGATCACATGGGAAGTGGGAAACCGGCAATCGACCATTGATTACTCTCTGATGACAGATGGAATTCGTGATAAGTTGAGAGAAATGGTCATTGACGAGGAAGGGTACAGCAGCACATGGAGTGACCATAAACGCATCGTTTTGAAAATGGGATATGTAGTTGGGAAAGAGAGCAAGGAGTCCAAAATGGCCAGTCCAATGTTCAACGCTGAACAAATAACAGATATAGTCACTAGAGTCGAGGGAGACCTTGGTAAATGGCCAAATAAAGAGGGGGAATACAGTGAGCTTCCAAGTGTAGTAATAACGACAGAAATACGGAAGGAGAAACAACATGTTCGTTGGAAAGGAAAAAAGAAAACGAAAAGCTGGTGGAACAGGGAGATACGAGAAGCGATCGCCGAAAGACAGAAAGCATCCCGAGAGCACAGGCAGGCAAAGAAGGCGCAGTTGCCGCACGATGAAGTGATCAGTAAATGGGAATTATACTGGGAGAAAAAGTCTATGGTTCAAATAATGGTGCAAGCAAAGATAAAAAGTAAAAGTGAACGTTGGTAGTCAGAAATACGTGAGAAAAAGAAGGCCTAGAGTGTTTTGGAACCACATAAAGTTATTAGGCAGAAAGTCAACAACATTACAACAACAAATCCTTGACGAAGATGGAAACAAACTGGAAGGGGAAGCGGCATTAAATTACATCCGAAAAATAACAGCTGAATCATTTCAAGGCAATGACGAGGTTGGATTTGAAGAAAAAAGGAGCATGAAAAAGAACCAGATGGAAAAGGAGCTGGTGTTGACAAATTTCGACTGGAAGAAAGCCGAAGAGAAAATTTTTAAGCGCACAGCCACAGGGCTAGACGAGGTTCCCGTTAGGCTGATTAATGAACTAGGACCAAAAAGTAAGGAAGCTCTGGTGAAAGCAGTGGAAAATACTTTAAAAGATAGAAGAATACCAGACAGTTGGCGACAAAGTAGAATGAATTTAACTTATAAAGGTAAGGGGGAGAAAGATAGAATTCACTCGTATAGACCCTTGACCATTAAATCGGTAATATACAGGTTAGCAATGCAGGCAATCAAATTAAAGCTACAAGCATGGGCAGAGAATAATGGCGTTTTGGTAGAACTTCAGAATAGCTTCAGAATAGGTTGGCGTTTGGATGATAACTTATTTGTTTTTACTCGGTGTATTGAAATATCAAGAGTAGAAAGCAGACCATTATATGTGGCGTTTTTAGACATTACAGGAGAGTATGACAACGTAGTCCGCAACATTTTGTGGGATATTCCGGAAGGGGAAGGCTTAGGCGACGATTGTCTACAGCTTTTGAGGGAGATTTAGCTAGAAAATACCGTTTGCGTTGAATGGGAAGAGATGAGGAGCGAGGAGAAAGTTGATATTAACAAGGGACTGAGGCAGAGGTATCCTTTATCCACACTGCTGTTTATGATGTACTTGATGAGGATGGAGAGTGCGCTATAAGGAAGTAATATCGGGTTTAACCTCTCATACAAACAGGCGGGTACAGTAGCAGAGCAGCAGCATCCAGGTTTATTTTATGTGGACGACATTGTGTTGCTAGCTAACCAGCAAAGTGATTTGCAACGTCTCGCTAATGTCTGTGGACAGGAAGGCGAGAATTTAGGTTTGAAATTTAGCTTTAGAAAATCAGGTGTTATGGTATTCCATGAAAACAGGGAACAGACAGTGGCAATACAGGGCCTGGAAATACCTCGGGTAGAAGAATATAAATATTTTGGTATATGGATAAACGAAGGAAGTAAATATATGGAAACACAGGAAAAAACAATAACAGTAAAGGGGAAGAAAAATGCACCCATAATGAAGCACAGATCGCTATGGGGATACGATAGGTACGAGGTTCTCCAGGGTATGTGAAAAGGTGTAATTGTTCCAGGACTTACTTTTGGAAATGCGGTTGTTTGCTTTAAATCAGGGGTACAAACAGGACTCGATGGCAACGAAAGGTCAGTGGGACGCCTCTCATTGGGCGCTCACGGGAAGACTACAAATGAAGTTCTGCAGGATGATATGGGCTGGACAAGTTCTGAAGTGAGGGAAGCTCACAGTAAAATTGATTTTGAAGAACGATTGAGGAATATGGGAGAAAGTAAATGGGCTGGTAGAGTGTGGAAGCATTTGTACAGAAAAAGAAAATTGATTCACAATGGAGGAAAAGAACTAGGAAGCTTACCGGCAAGTATGCGGCCTGTAGGCTGAGCAACACAGCAACAAAGAACGTCAAGCGGAAAGTCAGAGAGGCTGAAACAATCTCATGGGTGACGGCAATGGAAAAGAAACCTGCAATGAGTAACTACTTAAGAGGAAAAAATGACATGAGGAAAGAAACAGTTTATGATAACTCAAAGAGAAGCTCATTACTTTTCGAAGCGAGATCTGGATGTCTTAGAATACGCACCTATAAAGCGAGATATAAGAAGGAAGAAGAAGCATATTCTTGCTGCGGTAAAGCTAGGGAAACGATGGAGCATGTTTTATTAGAATGCGATGATATCTGCCCAGCGGTTAATTTTGGCACCAATGGACCCCTTGAAGCCCTTTTGTTCAGCGAGAGTAGGGGGAAAGTAAACATGTCCGCAATGGAGATTAGTAAGACGCGATTGAAATATTGGTGGAAGAAAAGCAGGAATACGACAAAAAACGGAGGCGTACAAGAACAAAGTTCACAATAGGGGGCCAGGAAATTTGGTTATGGTAATTCATCGTGTGTTTGCTTTTTTTTTTCTTCTTTTTTTGCCTAGGTAGGACATTAGGCAGTGTAATATCAATAGCTTGGTGGCGCAACCCACCTACCCATTCAAAAGGGGACGCTCATAACATCCATCCATCCAACAGCGCTTTTTGCAGTATAAAAAGGGGCAGAAAAAGGTTGAAAGAAAAACTAGGACTATGTTGCCGGTGTAATTTTTCTGCTCTCGCAAAGCTAAGGACATCTTCTTATACACTACTACGCAGCGTCTCTACAGCCATTGCGCACGAATCACGTGGAAAACATTGAATAACAATCTATTTTTGGCAGAGCAACCATGGTTAGATAAACAGTAGACTCCTATTAAGACGAACTTGGTCGAGCTGAATCTTTTGGTATGCCTAAAAATGTGCTTGTCGATTTCCTTAGACCCTATGGAAAAAAATAAGAAAAAAAAAGATATGCTGACAAAGAACTGTCCATTCGGCTAAGCCGAACTTTTCCGTGTGACACCGATGCTTGGTACTCGTATAAGCGAGAGGCCTGGCGCGATCTCTGGGTCAGGCAAAAGTAGACGACGTTTCCATGTACATACAATACGCCAGTGTCGACGATGATGTGAAAGCATGTTGTATTTATACCAAAGTAAAATATTAACTCAGAAGGTGCCTTTACGTGGAGTCTGATAACGATGAAGATGTCGGTAGCGAGGAGCCACAAAAACTAATGGTGCTCACATATGTATCGTCTGAGCTTCATAATGCCCCTAAAACATTGACATGTTGTTTCCACGAGACGGAACCGGACGATCATCGAGTAAATTACATAAAATGTCAATATAAAAATAACACAGATTTGCAAACCGCCAGAAAGCGAAAGAAAAAGGAAATTCTGGATTACTCCAATAAGAGAGCTTAAACCTATCATTCGAAACAGTAAAGATGAGCCGCATGATCGGCAGGCACTTTGAAAAATATCGTACAACAAGTTCTGCTTTCTGGAGGAAGCTGCGCTCAAGTACGTAGCGTGGTTACCACATTCAATCCCGATCTCCCGTGAATTCTGCTACTGTCTGCTCGTTTTTGTTCGTCTCAGTTTTGAGTTTTCTGTGGAGTAATAGAGGGAACGTTTCTTTTAAAGTGATTGCTTTATTTTGCTCCCCCCCCCCCCTTTGCAGTTTGTCAACCGATTCTTATGATGTGGTTTTGTCGGTTTCTGGCATTTATGGTCCACTTAGGACACGAGATGTCGGTAGCGGTAATTAGAAATAGATAAAATAAATAGATAAGAATGTCCAACGGTCGGTTTCGCATACTGGCTCGTCAGCACAGAAGCTCGATGCTCCTACCAATAGACAACTGGTTTTGTTTTTAATTTATTGCTTTGTGTGGCACATTACAAAAACAAACAGAAAGAAATGTTAAAAATAAGGGCGACGACCGTGCGGAGGCGGACACGAACTCTTTAACAACTTTTTAATATTAGCCATTATATAATATACATTAATCCACTGAGAAGCTTCAGACCTGGACTGGTATATCTATGTTACATACACGACACTCTCGATAAAGTTGTCGCGCTCAGGGCGTACGTTGACACCTGCATGCCTCACTTGCATACGTGTCTTTCATATACTGTGGCGGCATAGGAGCATGATGAGGTCATACAGTACACGCTCCGTGTCTTAAACTGATAGAAATCTGATTCCATACGGTTCTAAATGCAACGCCTTATCGATGGCGCGCTGGAAGACGTCCCAGAAAAAAATATTGTATCCAAACAATCTCAGAAAACATGCTCTATCGCTTCAGGTTTCTCACAAAGTAGGCATTCATTGGGCCGAGGTACCGCATAATTCTTTCTGTTCAAGCCAGGTTTTCACAATAATAGCATCACTTTGTAGCTTGAAAAAGAAAGCTTTTGCCCGTGATTTAACTAGCATCTTTTTAACTCTCTTCAGTGTATTTTGTTCCGACCTCCACTATATATCGAGCAATAAATGGGTATAAAAAGCATGGTACCAATGAGATCCTTGTACAATTTCTTTTAGTTACTGTGCTTAAGTATTCTATAGAAAATCTGGCAACTTTCCGTGGGTATATTTTTAAAGGACCACGTAGTATATTGCCTGTCGACATCACAAATGCCGGGAGAAGACCACGTAAGTATATCTGCATCACAGTGCGGAGAAAGCTGTCCTGTTGATCCCTAAAGAAAACAAATCAAGACACAACCTGCCTAAAAAAAGCGGCAGAACCCATCTCCTGATGACTGCCGACGGTAATAAGTTTATTAATGAATATAGTGACACAACGTATTGCCGCCGTCGAACGAAGTTATGTATTAGGCGTACACTGCAGCAGAATTCTTTTTTTTTTGTGCTTTCCTAAGAACACTCGGTGCCACCTAGCGGCGCCGCCACGAAGCCTGCACGTGGCCTCTGAAATGCATGGCGCACAGGTGGGCGCGAATGCTGAGAAACGCGTCATTTGTTAACGAGGCTCCTCCCTCGCGCTTCTTACTGGTCAAGCTGTGCCATCAAGTGGCATTGCCGAGAAGTGCGCATGCCCTCCGAGACAAGAAGCGGGGGGCACCGCTGCCTGAGAACGCCGAGAATTGTTCCCTCGCTTACGTTGTACGTGACCCAAGTTGGCGAGAAGTTCATTGAAGAGCGACACATAACCAGTGCATTCATGGCGCAGCTCGCTAAAACGTTGGCGTGAAAGGCGTTCATTAAAGGTCGCGCATTCCCAGTGCATTTATGGCGCAGCCTGCTAATGCGTCGAGTTGCTGTTCTTGAGGATCCTTCGTGATGTAGGTTCGACTCTGGTGTGTCATCTCAATCTCCGTGACAGGCACCCCTACTCTTCTCCCAGTTTACTGGCATCCCGTGTGTTTACCGTAGTTCCCAATTACTGATAGAAACTGGCGACTGCTGTCTGTGTCTGATCAAAACACAGCGACACCGTCAGCGTAGGCGAGCGCCTTCACGTAGGCGTATTGTAGTTGGTAGCCAGCTATCTTATCATTGTTTAGAATAGAGAGGCACAGTGGCTCGAGGCATGCAGACGAAAAGCAAGGGTGATATTGGGAATCCGTGAGGTATACGCTTGAGCGCACGTGCACGATATCTGACTCGTGACTATTAACAATGACACGCGTAGTACAATTCGTATAGGACATTTTACGCCTTCAAGAACGACGCGACCCACGTTGATATGATCCAGGATAGTGAAAAAGGTTTCATATACGTGGTGAAAAACATGTGAAAGATCAAACTACAACAAAACAACCCCATCCTGAAAGACGTCACAGCATTCCAAAATTCTTCGAGCAGCATAGTTGTAGAAATACCACGACCTTCGATACCGCATGTTTGATGTGGTCGAACTTTCATCCTTACAACATCTTGCAACCACCTCACTGAAACTTTCATGAAAATTTTGTAATCTTAGCGAATGACAGTCGACGACTTTGTATTGTATTCGGAATCAGTACAATACAGGACAAGGTGAATGAACGAGTTACATCATGTTTCAACCAATACTAGTAATAACGCCTGAGCATGACGGACCTTAAACCCCTTGCAAAAAGCACCACTTAGCTCATCAGGTCATGGTATGTTTCTGGAAGCCCAGTCCTCTGCTACCAAAAGGTTAATTAAAATAATGAACAAATCCTGGGCGAATCAAATTGGAACTGGACGTCAGCAATTTTTTTTTTGTAAATTAGTACGTTGATTTCCTTTTGATATGCATACCCTTTCTCGTCCGCCAAGGCAAGCTTTGTGGGAATTTGAGGGAATTCCACAAGACCACATTTTTTTTCTCTCTCGCCCCTATCATTCCGGCTGTGTAGCTGACACAGTCAGTCAGCTGTAGCTATTTCTTAACCGGAACATTCCATGCAAATAAGTTTCCATCGCTGTGAGCTAATCGAGCTCCTGGCAAGACTCCGCATCATCTTTTTATATTTTTTTATTTTGCTGTACTGGTTTATGCTGGTATGTCTCAAATGGGGGAATAAACACGTGCAAGGCAGTGCTCGATACGCATGGCAAGCTGGGCGCGTCACATAGCAAAAATTTGCTTATAAAAAGTGAATGATTGCATCTCCTAGCTGACGACGAAGACGTCACGGGACGCATTCGCCCCCGAAAGTTCGTTGCGCGTGGCGAATTTGGAACGTTTTTACAAGGTCGAGCCCATCGCCCCTTGATATTCAACATGTTTTATTGTTGAATAAAAGTTAAACCAGTCTTATAGCTGGAGATGAAGAAAAAAAAGTCGCAGTTTCACCCGAAAGGCGAAGCATCAATTCTAGCAGACAGCTATACCAAGTAAGGGGAGTAGATTTATCGGCTGTATAAACTTGTGAACATCCGTTTACTGACTTAATTAACAAGCGCGGTGACACACGCGCACATCTATAAACATAGACGAATCTCACTCGATGACTGCGGGAACTCGCTGTCGAAACGCTGGAGTGAAGAAGCGTGGCAGCAGCAGCGAGCGAATTGACCTTCGCGCTGCGTCTCGCTTCAATGCGAACTAAACGTCGAAAGCACAGCGCATACGAAGCTATTAACACTCGGCGCACTTCGTCCACATTGCAGATCTCTTTCAAGATATGGGCGGCCGCGCGCTGTGCAATACGCAGAAGCCGCCGGAGTAGAACGCCTCCCCGCCTCCCGGTCCCTTACTTCCCCCCAGTGCCTCCCGCGCGACGGAAGACGGTGTGCTTCCTCACCGCTTTCCTTTTTTGCGCGCGCGAGATTGAGTCACGTTAGTCAGCTGACCCTCGCAGGCTTTCAATCGCACATTCAGCATGTACGGCGAGCGGTGACGATGTTTTCGACCTTATACTTTGTACGGAACATCCCGGCGATGGTGACGCCGACGTCAAGAATGGGCCTGGAGTGTATAAGAAGGAGTTACGGTACGAGTTCTAAAGCGTCAGTGTACGTGACACAAACGATTCTATACCAATGAGATAAAAGCACGTTTTACGGGGTAAGACAGGAGCGCTCTGTGGCGTTCTTTTCTAACTTCTCAGTGTGAAGGATTAGGTGTCAATGCAGTAGTGAAGAAAGATGACGGCAGTAGAGACAACGTAGGATGGGAGAGGTACGAAAAGAATATCACACGAATGAAAGAAAAGGAAAATAATGTATGGACATTTCACGAGAACACTCGCGAAATAAAATAAACATATACATATGGGATACATAAATATATGTACGCATGTGTGCGCTACTACATAACATGATATGCTGAGAAACGCTTACACAACTATTGCTGACAAAGATATGGAGCCAATATTGCTACTGCGGGGATATTTGTGTATGTGGGCTCGTAAGGGTGTGTGCAAGCGTAATGTAAATGGCGTTCGCCCTACATTGGTTGTAGCATTTTGATGCAGTAAAAGAAGCAAAAGATACTATTTTTCTTGCATTCTTTAATACATGGAAAGACAGCCGATATGTAAGGTACTAAGTGATATAGGTGGCAAGTTCCAATCACAATGAAACCCAAGTATCTTTGATTTAGTGTTCTGAAACAATCTTTCTCGCGCTTTTCTTTTTAAATTATTTACTAATGGTAGCACATGATTCGTGTCCTGTCATGCTTCGGCCCGACGTATATTCAGCTGGAGAAAACAGGATGCGGAAAACTGAGAACACGACTCGTGAGAACTTTGGCAGCCGCCGGTGCCGGCCTGTCGGAGGTGGAATACTACCGCGAAGCACGATGTGTGCGGAGGATGAAGGTCGCTTGCCTCTTGTGCGCGTTGGAGCGCCAATTAAGACACTTACCTCGCTAAGCATATGCACCGAAAATTTCCGCTTCCCTTGGTTGCCGTTAACGTCACATCACCTACGCCGCGTCCACGCGCACATATATATACTCGAAAAAAGGAAGGAAAACGTCGTCGATCCTTCGAATCAACACCGTGCTCGCCCGTGCCGCCTGGCTCGTGCCACAGCACGAGGAAGAAGTGTTTGGCCAAGTCGTATTCGAATCCGCGGTATTCCCATCCGAGGGATCGAGGCGCTCATTCTCAGCACGTTCCCGCGGTGCAGGCACGTGCCGAAGCCACGAAGAGGAAGCGGAGTCCAGCGGACAACCGAGTGGCGCGAGCGCGTGCCGTACGCAACGCGAGCTTCCACAAGGTTGCCAGGACGAACGCTTGTCATTCCGCGGGGGGTTCTTCGGCTTTACTTTCCCCTCCGTGTGCCGAGGCGCGCGTTCAAGGGTCGCGGTAACGCTATAATCACCTGATATTCGAACGTTTTGTCCACTGATTAATCGCGGCAGGTAATATGTAAACTGAGTTACTTTTTTTTTCCACCTCTCGTGCGTTGGATGCGAAACATATAGGAGAGAAAGAGAGATGTAAATAGACAGAGAAGGAGAGAGAGGACTTTGGAACGTTAAGATGTTCTAAGTTTTGGTATCGTGTCACCTTTCCTCTTATATTATCTTATAGTAATACCTCTCTCCGCTTTAGCAGCGCTAAAAGATTTGGTGTTGCCACCTGATTTTCCCTGCAGCTCCAATAATGCGGATGGCAGGGAAGGTCGCGGTAAGGCGCCGTCAACGCCATCGACCGACAAATCACGAATCTTTTATTTTTTCTCAATTTCTTAAACTTGCAGCTTGCGCTTGCCTGCGTCGACGTTCATCCATATACAAGTAGCGGCAGACGCGAAAAGCAGGAACGATCCCTTGCTTCATCATGGCCCTTGCTCCACCACCGTTCTTTTATATGTTTGCTTCATTAGAGGCGCAGTCATCTAAAGCAGAGGCCCTCGCTAAGTTTACTCTACCATGTAGTGCGTTTATTTATTCTTATTCTTTCATGTTTTTTGCGTACATATCTGCTCCCCGATTATGCTACGAGATTGACGGAGTTGTGGTTGTGTTGTTCGCGTAAGAATGAATCTTGCATTTCAGGTGTACACAAACAAACCAATGCGTTTAGGCACAGCAACACCTTACTAAAGACTTGCTGTGCTGGGTCCTTTACTCTACATATGCCTCATATAGCTGAGTTTGTGAGCTCTATTACACTTCGTCGTATGCTGCTCAATCAGATATGTACAGTTGATGTTAAGTGTCATGTTGCAGAGGGATGTCAACAAAAATCTGCCCGCCATCTGTACAAAGCTTGCTTCTGTACAGATCCAATAGCTGACACACAATAAAATAAATCGTGTTTGGCCCTACTATTATCGTGTTAGTGTCTTCCATCTTCATTTTTCTCCCCTCCCCTCACGCAGTGCAGTACAAGAAGCTGCTTGCTATCCTAGTTAGCCTTAGCAGGTTTCCTTTTCTGTTATTTATTTTTCTTTCAGTCATAACGCAGTAAAGCAAATAATTTAGTGTTGCCTACAGTGTACTTATTTTATTGCGTTTTATGAAACTGTATGCCGAAGGTAAACAACAGGAACGATGGCAGCAACTTTATGTTTACCAAGTGCGAAATCACGACGTCATATATATATATATATATATATATATATATATATATATATATATATATATATATATATATATAATTACATATATATATATATATATATATATATATATATATGTAATTGCACGTAGCAGTGCTTTCGCGTTCCATCCTACGTCATATAAATAGCTAACCCCTCCTTAATTCAATAAATGAGATTACCTGAAAGCTGTCAATCTTGGTAATTCCACGTGTAAACCGCATCGTAGTACAAACTCTATAGTAACAATTCGTTATTTACTTTCTCCGTTCGTAACGTGTCCCAACAAGCTCACCAGTCACCAGCACATATTCATAAGCAGCTACGCTGCGTTTCATCAAACCACGAAAACGGACCGAATCCATGTGAAACAATCCCACAAAATCTCGTTAAAGAGACTTCACAAGCATTATATAATTTTCCTCATTCACGTAAGAGAGTCGGCGAAATCCATTAATGAACAGTTAAAAATATAAGCAGGAACTACACATTAAGGAAAATTGCACCCCTAATGGTGCTTTCTCGCGTCTGTAACTCAGCCTCTTACACCCATTTAAAAAGGGTGTTTAGGTGAACTAATACACCCATCTGAATGTGTGTGTGTGTGTGTGTGTGTGTGTGTGTGTGTGTGTGTGTGTGTGTGTGTGTGTGTGTGTGTGTGTGTGTGTGTGTGTGTGTGTGTGTGTGTGTGTGTGTGTGTGTGTGTGTGTGTGTGTGTGTGTGTGTGTGTGTGTGTGTGTGCGTGTGTGTGTGTGTGTGTGTGTGTGTGTGGAATTGCCTGTTTTCCGAATGTGTGTGCTGAATGTGTGTGCAATGTGTGACATTGCTGAAGTATACCCCTGCAGTATTTTGCAAGACCTTCATTAAAAAAGTAATGAAGCGGAAAGAAAAAAGCCGCACAGCATGGATTCAACTGCAGAACAACAGATTTTTCACGTGCAAGTGTCTCAACCACTTCAACTGTTTTTTTTCTTCTTGATTTCCTCTAAAGCAGATCAATATTTCACAAAGCAAGCGCTCACACTACTTTCGTACAAGGGAATGTTCAAAAAGCAGGCTGAACCACCTGACTGGGTGGCATTGCTGGATGACTTGGTAAAGTTCAATCAATCTTGATTTAAAAATTCCCTCGACCATTCCGACGACGAAAGAACGGGTAATAATGCAGCACCGTAAGAGTACAGTAGTGCTTCTAGCTACTCTGATGGGCTGAAGTCACGTTCTTCAGTGCTTCAGTTTGTCTATACATCAGCACCAAGATGAAACTATTTAAGCAAAGCTAGCAGTCAGGTGTGAAAGGTAGAAAGTAATGAAAAGGAAAGTTGCGTATTTCAACTTTACGACCGGGCCGCGCCACCTCCACAATAACGTTGTGTTCTGATGGGTAGCAGATTGATCCCCATGTACCTGCGAATGTTTATTTCAACCGATACTGCACGAAACCGCCCAAAACTAAGTGCCCATAATATTGCGCCAGCTCCGATGCTACACCAGAAAGAACATGCGCCTGAAGAACTATGATTGGCTGACGCGCTATGAATGACTGTCGATTGGCAGGTGATCTATAAAAAAAACCCAAGCCGAAACAACTCAACCAAACCCCGTGGAAAAACATTGAAAGGCCGGGTATGAAATGAAAGAAAAAGCTATGTCTTTTCACTTCGACACCGGGGACGCCATGTACATGAAGTAGCAGGTTGGCTGCCATAGCCTTTGACCATGTGACGCGCTCGAACAGAGTTGACGCGAAGAGCAGGAAAATAGGCACTTGTGTCTTTTCATGCTTGAAGTGATGAAGCACCCGAGCTCCCTTAAATTATACAAGGTGCCTGTTTTGCGGAAAACAGCCTTTTAGCACCACGAATTTATTGAAATTGAGCACTAAAGGTGTTCCGCTAACCAATTCACTCATTTTCAATATTTCCAGAGAAAGTAAGGGTGCAAAAGGGGTGTTTCGACGTTCAATGTTTCGACGTGCCATTTTTTTTTATTATGTATAAATTATCAGTCAGATTTTAGTATCGAGGATTTAATCGATAACTCAATAGTGTGACCAACAAACCATGGTGAAAGTGCATATTCGTCGTGTTGAATAAAATATCGTCGACCTACTAGTTTATGCTATAAGTGAATCCACGAATGAGATGAATTACTTAAGCTTCTTACGATCGGAATTTGTTGCCCAAAAGGTAATACTTGAATTATACTCACCATGGTTCCTAGCAAGAACATCCATAAATATTTCCAGGTGACTTGGTGCCTACTTTAAAATTTGTGGGCTTGTTACAGAAGAAGTCAGATTCACCCGAAAGGCAAAAGATCGATTGCGATAGCAAATTAGTGGACAGCTAGTTATACGAAGTAAGAATAGTAGTTTCATCGGCCGTGTAAACTTGTAAATGTAGGCATACTAACTAAATTAACAAGCATGGTGTCACGCGCGCACAAGCAAACATGAACACATCTCACTTGATGGCCTCGGAAACTCGCTGTCAAAACGCTGGAGTGAGGAAGCGCGGCAGCAGCAGCGAGCGACTTGACCTTCGTGCTGCGCTTCCTATCAATTCGCCGCATGCTGCGAAAACATACCGCGCGGCGAAACTCTGTCCCCGTCAATGATTGCTTTCGAGATATAGCAGCCCGGGCTGGCTCGCGCGGTCGCTTGGGCTGCCAGAGTAGAACGTGCCCTCCCCCCCTCCCCTCCATACCCTCCACCTGGGTATTTGCGCGCGACAGAAGGCGGCGCGCTTCATCCCCGTTTACCTCGATTGCGTGCGCAAGATTGAGCCGCGATCGCCAGTTCACCTTCGCACGACTTCAGCCGCACATACAGCACATGGCGTGCGGCGACGAATTTATCGCCCTTGGACATTATACGGAACCTCAGAGCGACGGCGACCGCGAAGGCAACGCCGACGGCAGAAATGCGCCTGAAGTGCCTACATAATTGACATCGCAATAAAATTCACAACTGGCCTAAAATACAACAAATGTCATCGTATCATGACTTCGTTGCACGTCTTTTCAATCCTGACGTGCAGCGTCTCACATTTTAAGGAAACTTATAAAGCTGGTTGTATTAGAGAGATCAACCGTTAAATTCATGCACTTGAATAGATTATTCCACGATATGGTAAGGGCTGTATAGCAATTGCGTAAATTTTTGAGCAGTACACAGAACAGTCACGTAATCACAATTAAACGTAGCTGCAAGGAAGGAATTCAAACTGTATTTGTAACCTGGGATGAAATTAGAAGTGAATAGCATGATGCCACCAGTCAGGTAATTGAGAAGCCTGCTGAAAATGGTGTATACCATATATATGTGAGCTTCCTAGATTAGGAAAATGCATTCTATTCAGTCGATATACAGAACAGTCATGGAGGCATTGCGCAGTCACGAGCTAAAGGAAGCTTGCTGAAATATCTGAAGAAATACTATAGAGATTCTAAAATAATTAATTCTTAGCAAAAGCCGGGAAAATACTGGTGAATAAGTATTTCAGGCACGACGACAGGCTACTTTTAATCGCCACATGCATTCAAGGAACGTTCTAGGTACGAGAGGTTTAGGTGCGAGGGTCATTGGCGTGGTGTGCAGATGTAACTGTGTGGTTCAGCAACGTCAGAGTCGAGCGACTTACGACAAATGATTGAATACATTAACCGGCAAAACATAAGGCTACTTCTTACGGAGGAAAAGACGCGAACCCATGTGACGTAACGACCAGACACGAAAAAAAGCGTCCGTTGCAACGAACTTTATGCAGTGCAGTTCATGTACGTGTAAGCCAAACCTTCCTAATATCAGCATACCCAGAAAAAGCAAATATGCCTTGGCACGGCAGTTGTTACGGGCACATCACAGCGGGAAGAAACGAGATGTTTGTTTTAGCGATACGTCTGTCATTGGCCTTGCGCAGAGATGCGCACCAATTCTTCGCCGTTCATGTTAAAATAATCATGCACTTTGGCAATTCAAGTTTCATTGCTGTTTGGTCTCCTTTTTGGTGCTCAAATCACTTCTCGCACGTTGGTATAACTTCAAAGCTGCATTTGCCTTCTCTTAACAAAAGTTAGTCGGGCATAACGCTCTGTCCAGTGTGATGGATGGAAGAATAATAAGGCAATGGTCAATAGTCTGGCAAGGCAACAAAAGAGTTTTTGACTAGTCGCCAGTCCTTTGAAACGTTGCAAGACTGCATTTAGCTAGGCCAAACAGCTGCACAGAAAAACCTTATCGTGACAAGGTAATCTCTAGACAATAAACACACGCAGTTCCGCCCGAAAGTCGAAGCATCGATTGCGATAACAAATTAGCAGACAGCAATACGAAGTAAGGGTAGTAGTACTTTTATCGGCCGTATCAACGTGTAAACATTCGCTTCTTAACTAAAGTAACAAGCATGGTGTCAGCGTGCACAGCAAACATAAACGCACCACACTCGATGACCGCGGACACTCGCTATCAAAAAGCTGGCGTGAGGAAGCGCTGCAGCTAGGAGCAGCGAGCTAAGTGACCTTCGTGCTGTCTATAACTTCCACGCAAACTGAGCGCCAAGAACACACAGCACGCGCAAAGTTACGAGCCGTCAGTGCACTTAGCTCTGCCCCCAACTCAGATTGCTCTCAAGATACGCAGCTGCAGTCGGAGTAGAACACCACTCCCTGCCTCCCTCCCCTCCCCGGTGCCTCGCAACATTGGGTGTCTCGTACACGACGGAAGACGGCGCACTTCCTCCCCGCTTTCCTCCCTATCGCGTAGGTGAGATTGAGCCGCGATCGGCGGCTAACCTCGCACGCTTTCCCTCGCACATACAGCGTAATGCGCTCGGCAGCGGCGCTATCGCCCTTGAAGTTTATACGGATCATCACGGCAACGGCGACGGCAACGCCAACGGCAAAAATGCACCTGGAGTGCACATATAATTGCTATGGCAATAAAAACAGTGAAAAAGAACAGGAGAGACCTAAAGCACACTCGTGTTAAACAAGTCAGAGCATAGAAGAATGCTTGCCGTTATAGATTACTGCAGCATAGATTACTGCAGAAAGAAAATTTGCTTGTAAATTAAATGAAAGCTTGATCTCGAGCATGAATTTTGTCAGTGAACAATGGGAATAAGACTGCTACGCCGGCTAGATGGTCGAAGTCCACCTTTAACCCATTGTAAGCGTAGTTAGAGACACGACAGAAATGAGCGTTAGAACATAGCGCAAGCAAACGCGCCCTTTGTCTTTGTATTTCTGAGTGTCCTGTCTCTCGTTATTCTTTTGACTTTCTCAGGCTGGAACCTGTTATTGTCACTTGCTCCAGTCTGAATGCACCGTGTAGATTTTTATACATCGTTACAACGAAAGAAACGAAACTAAATCACACTTAATATAGGAAGTATCATAAGAAGCCAACACTGACACCAAGGACAACATAGGGGAAATTACTTGTGCTTAATAAATGAATTAAAGAAACGATGAATTAATGGAAATTAAAGTGGACGAAAAAACAACTTGCCACAGGTGGGAACCGAACCCACAACCTTCACATTTCGCGTGCGATGCTCTACCAATTGAGCTACCGCGGCGCTGTTTCCCCATCCACTTTATTGGGTATTTATGTGTCCTAGTAGAACCCTGGGAGTGTTAGCCAGCGCCACCACTCACAGACCTTGGCGGCGGACGTGGAACGTCCTCTTTGCCGCAGGCGTCACGGGAACGTGACGCCTGGAAGGTACTTCGAATGCGCGTCGCAATTTATAAGAGAAGCTGTCCGTAGCCACAAATTTCGTCTTTTCGGCGATTGAAACAAGCGACCATCCTAGTACACGTTTAGCGTAAAAAATTGATGACTGTCTAGCTTCTATGCTTTCATGAGAAGACGCCAGCGGCTCTTAAGCAATACTGCGTCAAAGTTTAAAGGATGCGTCCAAGAAATCTTTAGCAACAATCACACACAAGGGCCCCATTTTCAGCGTAATTTAGAAGTGGCGTCTGAGCATTTATTCAACAATTTATATAGTAGTGCTCAATGCGCACGGGAATAAGTGCTGAAAGGGCGTTTCTGCGTCACTGCTATCTAAACTTGGCAGCCAAAAGCAACGCAAGTGGCTACAGCATTAGCACCTCGCGGTTTGTGATAGACGTGCTGGCGCCATGGCCAGAAAGTTAATACGTTGGCAATGCCGTCCACGTGGTCGCAGCTCTGACGCAGTCGCATCGGCCGTCCACTCCGGAGCGCACCCCGGAAGCGAGGCGAAAGGCGCGTGTCGCGCTCTCACAGTGAGCCCAATTAGCAATGGCGCCCTTTGTCCGTTACCCATAACCTTCACTGCGCACCTCGGCTCACGCCACACGTCACACCGCCGCCATGCGGACAATGCACTTGGCCTTGTGGGAACGTTTCGCGTATAGGTCATTTCCCGATGCTTGCGTCCACCCGGTGCCTCGTGGTGTGTCGCTTCGCGTCTAAATTTCACGCGAACGTTGTGCAATCTTCCAGTCTTTATTTCTTTTTCTTAATGAATATGCAGGATACGTTGGCGCTTTCACGTGGCACTACGGATATTCCTTGTGCTGTAATACTTAATCCTAGCGACGCTTGCTTAGGCATAGTGCACGCAGTACATTATTATTCGTAGACATAAGAGACAGGACTCCACCCATGCAGAGTAGCACATATAGAGAAACAGCTTGATCGAGAAGTGTTAATAGTTAAAACACTGTAACCTTATCGTGCAGGAAAGCCTTGGTCCCGAAGTCATAGTCAGCGTACTCCAGCCGTAGCTGAGGCGAACTAGCTTAGTCGTCTTCTCGTAGTTGCGATGCTGAGGCGATTGTCTCAAGGATGCAGCGTATACGACAACGATCTCACATTGCATCTCCCTCTGCAAAATTAATTGCGCTGGCCCTACACGAATCCGAGGGCTGGTACGGCGCCCCGCCGGAAGACGCCATCGCTTGGCGATGCGCTGGATGTGGATGCGGCAGCGCAGACTGTGTCCTAGTCGCGCAATGTCTCACAGACGTCTTAAGGTCCTAAACCTGTTGGCTTCCCGGACGCACACCATGGGAACTGCTCGTGTGCTGGCGTTCCCACGCACCGCCACGTGCCTATAGCAGGCGGTCGGCACACACCGCCGCCCACTCACAGTCGTGAGTGGGCGGCGGTGAGTGGGCGTTTATTGATAAAAACGTTTATTGATTGAAGTTTATTGATAAAAACCAAAGCCTGGGCCTGTATCTAATTATCTGTTCGGCCGGCCACGTCGCGCATCTTGATAAGCGTGACCAGGGCGCGTATACTTTGAATAGAGGGGTCCTTCGGCCACTTCTCCAGAGTTGCCGGACGTTGTGAAGATGGAATAGAGGCCAGGCATACCTGCACGGCAACACGCATTTCCGGGCAGTCCCACACAACGGGAACGTTGTGTGGGACTGCCCACACAACGTCAACATCGTCGACAACGTCAACATCGTCAACAACGTCAACATCGTCAGCAACGTCAACATCATATCGCAGTTGGTTTTCCGTAACGTTAAGCGGTGCAGCGCATATACGTGTGTGATTGGAATGGCTGACAGCGCCGATTGCGCTGCCTGCGGTGTCGAGGAGACTATAGAACATCTACTGTGCTACTGCCCATCTTTTGAAAATGAAAGACATGACCTCTGCCCAGCTCTGAATCAGTTAGATAGAAAACCGTTCACCTTGAACGAAATCTTGGGACCATGGCCTCGCATATCGCAGCTACGAAAGGTCACAAAAGCGCTGCTGCCATATTTCAAAGCTACCGGAATGAGTCACCGTCTGTGATACGGACTGAGTGACCGATCGATATCCCCAGTGTACTTTCTCTTCTTTTAATCGTTCCCTTCCCTTTTTCCTTTCCCCAGTGTACGGTAGCTAACCGGTCTCAGTCCTGGTTAACCTCCCTGCCTTTCATTTATCATTTGCTCTCTCTCTCTCTCTCTCTCTCTCTCTAAGTGGTGCAGTGCGAAGCAGGACAGAAGAACACAGAAAGCGCTCGTCCTCGTCTTTCCCGTGTCCTTCTGTCCTGCTTCGCGCTGCACCCCTGAACAATTAGGCCTTCGTAGCGTTCCGCAGCGTCAACGCATCCCCACCGCTAATGCTGTGGCGTCTTCTGCTTATGGAAATCAAACCACTTTTATTGCTCGGCGATGTCTATGTAGTCCTTCCAGCGCCAAAAAAAAAAAAAAGATTGACCTGAATAATAACGACAAAGCATACCTAATGCTTTGTCGTCAGCGTGAGATGAGATTAAACGACGATGGACTTGTCCATTCATTGTTGCTGTCAGGGCGGTGAGCCAGTAGCAAGCGTGAATTGGCATAGAAGCGGCCTGTCTGGGCTACAGCGGCCACCGCGATGTTGATGCGTAATTACGGTTAGGGCGGATATTAAGGTTATCGGTGGTAACCGCCACAGTAATTCGCGGTGTACGACGTGCATGCGCAAAGGGCCTAGCATCTTACGTACGTATCGCTGTAACGCATCATGTGTTAAGGAAAAATAAAACCCTATAATCCCGCTCGTAATCAGACAGTGAAGCCCGGAACTATATTCTGCTGCGCAAAGATATTGTCTGTGTACACCTCGTACCAATTTGGCATTGCTGCAAGTCACTTGTGAAGTTGAGTATAGATGCCATTTCGCTGCTACAGACGACATACGCGGGGATTTTTTACTCAGTGTTTGATGCTTTCGCATCGATACTTCAGCTGCGAGTTGAATAGAGCATAGCATATGCAGCGTTTTACTTTAATCGGAACTAACGATCTTACAGTGACAAACTGCATCCGTAATCACGGAGCGCATTTTTACATATTTAATTTACATGGCTGTCCCAGTTAAGATACTTCAACTAAATTGACCAAATGTTCACACATTGTTTGTCACATACGAAAATTCGGCTTAACCGCATTTGTCTTAGGAGGACTCTATCTGTAAACGCTATTCGCACGTGATACAGGTTCTAGTAAACCGACCTATACAAGGACTGCACGCAGCGCCTGTGGTGCGCGCACCTTTGCAGCGCGTAATCAAAAATTAGCGACGTCGTATGACACGTGCATAGGTTCATCTAGCGCACACAAACTTCATAATGAAATAGAGCTTGATTTTCAATGCTTTATTGGAATGTTTTGCATGTGTTTCCTACCCCCTTTTTCCGGCCCACTGCGTATGTGCCCATTTCTGCGCCTGCGCGTATCGCCCAGACTGAGTATGCGCCACTGTGGCACAGGGTGTGTAGAAGCCTTAAATATACTTACATATGTGTACGTGAATGTAAGGGACGTATCACATATATGTCGTTCTTCTATCTGCGCACATTTCTTCACACCATTCTTCCTTCGGCAAGAATCAAACATCGCCGACGTTTCACGTTGGTGTACAGCACAGCAGGTGCGCGAGAGATAACAGATTGTAGTCGATACCACGGAGCCACGCCCCCGCTATCATCGCTGGGGCGGCTAATAGGAAACGATCCGAATCGAAAGAAAACAATGCGATTTGGACTTTGATATACGAAATGAGATTGATGGGCAGTGGTACGGAAATATAATTTTTTTTTAAATTTATGGTACCCTAAAGGCCCGAAGGCATTACAGAGGGGAGTGGGAAAACGGGAAGTATAACAATGAAGTACGGAAAATAAACAATGCAGCGTGTTAGTAATCCCTAATTATACAATACTATGTAATATCTTGCCCAATATTTGTAAGTACGACAGACAATGTAAACAAAGTAGCATCTTAATAATTCCTGTTAGTACAATGTTAACCAGTGTCGTCCTTAGTCGCCTGCAAGTACGGCAAGTAAATGAAATACCATGTTAATAATTCCTAATTATACAATGTTAGCTAATGCCTTACGAAACAGTTTGTTGTCGACAATAGACACAATTTCACAGGGAAGGTGGTTCCACTGCCGTGATGATTTGGGAAAAAAAGATTGACCGAAAGTGTTAGTGACTGAAATTTAGTTTATTTGAAAACACGTGTTCATCCCAGAGAGGTCCAAGATCATCCCAGAGGGGTCCCTACCTTCCCATTGTGAGCAGTTCGAGAAGTGAAAAGCGCTAAGCTAGAACACAGGCAAAAGAAGAGAGGTGAACTGGACAGGCACACGTGGTGTCCACCTCTTTCATTCTGCTGCGTCTTCAGCTGGCGCTTCCCAAATTGCGGTATAGGAACGTGCACCGACTCGCCCGCTTGTCATCTGTATACTGAGAACAACCGAACATTCGCTCAGCGGTGGCAAACGAAAGCACGCCAGAAATGCTATCGATTGTATTCACTGTCTTCTTGGCATTAGCGAGATATTCGTCACAGTGAAAGTTTCTGGTTAGCACAGGGTAGCCAGCCGGCATAAGAACTGGCTAACCTCCCTGACTTTCCGTCTATTTACCCGCCGTGGTTGCTCAGTGGCTATGGTGCTGGGCTGCTGAGCACGAGGTCGCGGGATCGAATCCCGGCCACGGCGGCCGCATCTCGATGGGGGCGAAATGCGAAAACACCCGTGTACTTAGATTTAGGTGCATGTTAAAGAACCCCAGGTGGTCAAAATTTCCGGAGTCCTCCGCTACGGCGTGCCTCATAATCAGAAAGTGGTTTTGGCACGTAAAACCCCCCATAATTAATCTCTTTCCGTCTATTTCTCTGGTTCAAATTTTGTTTTGCTGTCTAGGACAAAGAACCGCCTCCGCACATTTTCAGACGCAAGAAAAAATATCATACGTTTTTTTTCTTTACTTCGCGGTTTGTAGTTACGTGCTTGCGCACTTGCTTGTTGCGCGAGCATGTGTACAGGCGTCGGGTGAGCAGGTTTCCTCGTACGCTATGCTTATCACCATTTCTTGTAACGGATGCAGGATGTGTCGACGACTACTGAAATGCACCGAGTAGCAGCACGTTGCGTGTATACACCACGAAACTTCCACGGCCAGTGGATTGAGTGTACTGCTGCAACTACTTGGACGTGCTGGTGGCGAGAATACTTCTCGTGTAGCAGGCCAGAACAACAGATGATTTAAAAACGATATGGCCGTTATATTCTGAATTTCTTTTCATTAAGCGCTATGCACTTAAGAATGTCAGAGGCTGCTACCGTCATTTTCTTCTTTCATCTGTAGCTTACAGAACGCCAGCGCCGCTGTGACCGTGCATTTAGCTTTAGCGCGATAGCGTTAAGGGCCCCATGTCGCAGAAAATTCGGTGTCGCCGTCGGCGGAGTTGTCCGTGAGCGAAAATTAGCCACGCCTTTCTGTATGACATGTGGTATGTGCGGGTTACATTGCCGCACGATTCATGAAACGAAACACCGACAGTGCATGCCTTTGATTTTAAATCATCTCAGGCTTAAATATTAAAAGTGAGAAACGAACGAAACGTGACAGAAACGTGAAAATATTGTAATCTTTTTTGGCGCGGCTGTGCACTACCTCTGGGATAGGTCCACACAAGAGGGAGCGTTTGTACCAGAAAGCTCGCCTTCGTGCACAGCGTTCGCCGCCAGTGTTCCCGGGTAAGCACTGCATAAACTGCAGCTGCCGGGAAACGCGAGAAGTATTCGGGGATCTTTGAATGCTACCGCGTTCCGCTCTTAAGCGTCCTCCAATTTTTTCGTTTTTCATTACTCGAGGCACAATGCCACGAAATCACTGCAAATAATTAACACTGAAATCTGGAGCACGGAGTGCTTTCAGCTCTTGTCTCTCAGCTTAACAGCCTGTGAAAATTTTATTTTAGATCTTGCTTGAATTCATTTCGCTGGGCAAAAGGACTGACTCGCGAGTTACTGTCGGAAATGTTGTTCAAGAAGCAGGCGTTTGCGGAGTAACGTTTTTCGATATGTTTTTGTTCGCTTTGAAACGTGTTACTATATGAAAGGAACCCTGTCACCACGTATCACTGTTCGTTCACACAGGTGTTCTATGGTCTCTCTCTCTTTTCTTGTTTTGCAGGTTGCCCTGCGGCATAGACGTGTAGTTAAACTGTAGCCACGACAGGGCGAGGCAGAGAGGAGAACTGAGAATTGGCGTTGGAAGTTTTATTGCTATATATGGACACTCCAGGCGAATTTATGCCGTCGCCGTCACCGTGAGGTTCCGTATGAGTCAAAGCCTACGAGGGTGGCCGGTGAACGCGGTTCAATCCCGCGTGCGCGAGCGAGGAACGCCGCCCAGATGCGTGCCCTCTCCTGTGGCGCGCGAGGCACTGCAGGGGGGTCAGGCGAGGGAGGAGGGCCGTTCTTCTCCGACGGCTGCTAGGGTGTCTCGATGTCTTCCTCGCCCGCCGCTCCGTACAGAGCGGAGACAACCGCGGCGTCTACTACGGCCTTGGCACCGCGAATCGCGGACGATGTAGTAGACGCCTTTGGCAGATAGGGACGCGTTGCCGGCGCTCGTGTGTCTTGAAAGTGAGCTGCGACGTGGCCAAAGTGCGCGCCCGCGTGGGCCTCATCTTCAAAGCGATCTGCGATGTTTGCAGAGTGCGCGTAGTGCCGGTAGCTTCGTATGCGCTGCGCTTGCGACGTTTCGTGAATTGTTAATTTATTTAGTAAGCGAATGTTTACAAGTTTATGGGGCCAATAAAACTATTATTCTTACTTCGTACAGCTATGTACTATTTTGCTGTCGCGATTGGTGCTTCGCCTTTCGGGCGGATCTGCGATTTTTTTTTTACTGGAATCCTGCGATGATGTTGCACTTGCCCCTGTTCAGCGCTATGTCACTTCTCTTACCTCGTCCAGGCTGTTTGCTCGAGTAATTAAGCGCGGCTAGTACAGAAGATAATTTTGATGAAATAAAGTAACCCATAACACTACTTAGCATGCCGCACCTTACCTATTACAGTGGATTAAGTCACGTTGAGCGTAGAGATTTGTAACCGCGGCTGTTAATTAGCCGCCTTTAATTCTGTGCAGGGATGCGTACCCGGGTCGTTGCACACGATTATGTGTGTGCGGCTGTCATATCTACGCCAACAATGCGAACACTTGAGCCTTGAAGACAAGTCAATAGATCTGAGCAGAAAAAAGCGTGCCATAGAGCTCTAAGCAATTTAGAACCCGCGTTCTTGTTGACGCTCTAAACTATGTTCGTCAAGGATTAAGGAAGATTTAGACAATGCTCTATATACAGTGCAACATAGATTGCGCGTTGGTACACTTTAAACGTCCAGTCTTCTTCGCACCTGCTGCCGTCTTATCGTCCGTATGCTGTAGCAGCGTGAGCTGCGCAGCTAATGAAAAAAGCCGCATTTCTTGTCCGGATTCATGAACGAGCCCTTGGGGCACTTGAAAGCGGCGGCGAAAGGCTCGAAGTCTCGGAGCGCCACGTTGCACGTCTCGGATGTCTTGATGCCGCGCTCCAGCTGGCACGTGTTGTGGCAGAAGGACATGAAAAACAGCTGTTCGCCCGTGAACTCCTGGAACGAGCGGACTCGAACGTCGGACGAGAGGCCGTCGCGCTCGAGGCTATCCTTGTACGCCCTGTGGGCCACTTCGATGGCCGCGACATCCGGATAAGCGTTGCGGCCGCCGACGCTGCACGGCGGCCGCGTCGGGAACGGCTCGCCGCTCTTCACCGCCCAACCACTCGCGGTCAGCGACACCGAGGACGTGTTCAGCACACTCGCGACCAGCGGCGCGAGGAGAGCCGCCGCACCTGCGTAGTTGATGCTCTTGGTGGCGCTGGCGTAAAATAGCGGAGGCATGATGGCACCCAGTGCCAAGTCGATGGAATTTCTGAAGGCGTCGTAGGCAAAGTACGGGTCCCGACCACCGTGAGGCATCCACATGATATCCGCGTACGCGGGCGTACCCAGCACTGCTCGTGTTGCGTTCCGAACCAGAAGCAGTTCGTCGAAGTAGATCTTGCTGCCCGAGGGGAATTTCTCGTACAGACTATACAAAGCGTCCTCGTCGTGTATCAGTTGCTCACGAGGCCAGAGGTGAATGGTCGTGTCCTGTATCCTCTTGATGGCCGCTTGCTTCGACTGGGCGTCCATCCAGGTGATGGAGTCAAAGAGCGAGATGGTGGCTCTCATGACGTCACCGAGGAGGTCGTCGATGGTGGCACGGTAAAGATTTAGTTTTTTATTTGCGATGCGTTGTGTAGCGATCGGCAATCTGAACGTGTCTTCGACTTGAACTTCGCAAGCGTAACTGACCTTCGTCAGAGGCGAGAGGGAATCAACTTCGTCGTACGCCGAGCTCTGTAGCCTTTTGCTGATGACGTTCCCGAAAGTCCTGTTCACCAGGCGGGCTATGTGAGTCAGGATATATTTGTGTTCGTATTTCTCGAGTAGCCTATTGACTGTAACCAGCAGTTCCCTATCCACCAGCAAAATCTGATCTTCGCCAGTGACCGTAAAGGTTGGCGCCAAATGCTTGCGCAGAAACTCGAGCCACTGCTCGGACCTCACGCTTGGTGTCACACTAGCAATTTCCCTGATGCGGACTGCTACGGGCTGTGATTTTGGCGGGCCACTGGCGACGTTTCTGAGCTCCGATAGTATGGCGCTGTCCACGAAGAAGTCGCCGGTGGCGTTGGCAATGCTAGATCTGTGCGTGTCCCCGCCATCCTTGGACTCAGTGCCGTATGGTTCCATGATGAACTTCTCCACGGCTATGTCCCAGAAGACTTCGTAATGACCGGGCCTGATGAGGATGCCCAGGCCACTGCCGTTGGCCTTGAGAACGCGCACGTCGAACCAGAAGGGCATCTGCCAATTGATGGCCAGGTCGAGCAGGGCGTCGAGCGGGTGCGTGCTGGACTGACGTGCCCCGGACGTGGTTGCACCTACGGGAGCCCCGAGCTTCCTGTCACTCACGAACTGCTGCAGGAGCCTTAAGCTGTCGTCCTGCGACGTGGAAGAGCAGAGGTGAAAGAGCGCGAGAGCTTTAGCGATGGCTTCCTTCCCGCGGCGCACCCGCAGTGAGCCAAGAAGTTCAGCCGACTCCTGGATCCATCTGTGCCAGCGGTCTTGCTGCGTGTCGAACGAATAGATGGATGTGGTGAGCCAGGCGCTGCAGACGTACTCGCCAAAGTTGGCGCACGGGTCGGCGCTCCGGTTGAGGTCCGAGACGAGCATGTACGCGTGCTGGAAGCAGTCGTCGCTCTCGCAGTCGGGCTGCACCACCTGAGGCGTCGCTCGCAGCAGGGCGTACGCCACGGTCCCCGCGCACACGATTCCGGCGAACGTGGTGAGCAGCGCGACAGCGGGCATCAGGGTGCGCTCGCCCTTGGGGAGCGACGAGGACACAGCCGTGCTGGGCTGGGAGAGGATGACCGCTTGCAGGCCGTCAGCCGCGGTGGTCGTCGGCTCGTTGCTGGTGACGGCGCCGTTTGTCCTGACAGCAAGCTTAGCGTCGGGTTTCATTTCGATGGGGGCCGGCCGCAATCGCGAGAGACGTCCACGCGGGCCTGTGACGAACGAGCTCGGTGCGTGCTGGTCGTTCTTCTTCTTCGCTCCTCCACAGATGGCACATGCTCACGATGATGAAGATGATGGTTATCATGATGATTATTTCTTCAGTATTGGCACAAACCCCCCTGTGACTAAGCGGTGAAGAATCGAGTAGTTAGCCGCCTGTGAAATATATTAATGATGTATAAATATATATAAAATACCAAAGAGACCAATCGCAAATCAAATGAAGTAATGTTTGATAGAATAGTAAGCCTTGCATAAAAAAAGGGAAATGAAAACCACTTTAGGAACAGTAAATATATGGTAAAGCAAAGGACGAAGATAACTCCCAGGTTCGGAATTCAACTTCTCAAATTTCTCTTCTGGCATCTGAATTTTATAATTTCATTAAGGATGAAGGAAGCTGTAGGTAAAAACTACTCTTGGTAGAGGCAGCTTGATAAAAGCCCACAGCTTCCTTTGAACAAAAACAGTCAGCAGCGACAATTACAATAACACGCAACATGCAGCAAATGTATTTAATGATACGGAGGATATCTTAGTCTCTTATATAGACACAACACAGGTACATATGAGGGCGAAAACAGAGATCCAATGTAATTTAAACACCTAACGTACGCATTTATCGCAATTCAACCGGTGTACATGGAGACAGTGAATACCCCACCACAACCTCGTCAACTAAACTTCGGCAGGACTCTGCGGCAGCGGTTTCAAGAACAAATACGCATGACAGCGAATTGGCCAAGAAAAAACGTTACCATTTCAAGCTATGACTCGTACCAACTATGGAAAGATGGTCGATAATTGAATGAATAATACAAAATTACCATGTAAGTTATAGGTCATTATCACAATACTGGCACCGGCCAAACCGTCATCGATCCATAGTCAACACGAAACAAACAATAGATGTAACTGGAGCGTTTACTAATAAAAACTAACCCGTAAAAAAAAGCTTTTTTTTCTCGTTTTTTTTTCTTCTTTTTTTTACAAAAGCAAACACTTACTGGCCAATCGCCTCTCGTTGTTGCGCAACATTGGCGATGTCTCAGCGCGCGAGTTCATCTGCAATTCCAGACCCCGATGCACCCTGCGCCGTTACACGTCGTTAATAACACCAGGCGCTTTTTGAAGAGAATACGTGCTAGTTCACATAGCTCTGCGAAGAACGCAAAACCTGAACTACTACGCGCTGGAAGTGACAATAACGCTGAAAAAGAATTAAAGTTTTCTGCGAAGAGGGTAAAGTCTGTCTCATTACAGCCGTAGTAGAATACGCGTGCACTTCAAATCAAGCGCATAGGCTTTGGATATCGCGTTTTATTAACGGGGAGTAGCATGAACCCTATGGGGCTGGGGAAGGCACGAGTCCCCTCGAAAGGCACTTGAGAAAGACCATTGTCAAAGGAATAAAAAGCTGAAATAGTAAAGTAATTTCACTTCTTTGGACTTATAGGTGCCAGTTTGGCATTCGGAATAAGACAAGATAAAGCAAACTCTAATGTACATGCATCAAACTTTAAACAAATCTTTAAGATCAGCAGAACGAAAGCAACTTTACTCGTGATACTGCATTGCCTCTACTTACGTGGTAATGCAAATGTGAGACGTGAAATGGTCCCAGAAGTGTAACCTGGCATACTTCAGGGACTTGGAACCCTAAAAACTTTTGTTCAGGTGATTATATAGCTGTTTTTTTTTTTGTTAACGTCGTACATAGAAATGCTGTCAAGCTCAAGAAAGGCAAAAAGGTGTTAAGAGGCCACCAGACGTTACCAATATCATCAAATCGACTAATCCTATATAAACATTACCGCTTTCATGAACAACACTCTTACTAGAACTCTCACAATTACTAATTATGCCACATTACCTTACTAATTTACGCCACATATTTCAATCTACGAATAATAGCCGCTGCATGAGTTCGCATGCCGTATCTACTTGGAACGAATTCTCTGGACAGCATCAGTTCATATATATATTCTTATATATTAATTTTCAAAGGGTCCGTCGAAGTGCATTGGTGCTTATATATATATGTATATATATATATATATATATATATATATATATATATATATATATATATATATATATATATATATATATACAGGGTGTGCCAGCTAACTTAGACCATCATTTTAAAATGAAAATACCCCAAAGCTCTAGAGAAATCATACAGACTGCATAGTAGATGTAGTCGTATGTAGCTACGGCCAGTATTTTTTTCATCACGATGTATTACTTAATTAATTACTTTTCATCAGTGAACTTTCTAATTGTTGCTTGAATCGCAAACATATCAACTACAATGTTGTAGGGTACCTTAAATAACCTCTGAATCAAGCATTTATTTCGTGCTGAAGTGGTCCTGGTTTTTTTTTTTCAAGAAAAAAACAAAGGTTCGCGAAATACGAAATAGATGCGCACTCGCACGCCGCTACTCAAGCGCCTACAAGCAACAACTGAAAGATATACGGCTGCATTCTCTTATCGCTGCATCGTACAAGGCTCCGCTACGCTTATCAATGCGTCAGCGACGTGTTCTCTTGATGCCACGACCTACGGCTACTATCCAGTCCGTACGATTTCTCTAGATCACTTGGGTATTTTTAAAATATTGGTCCAAGTTACCTGGGACACCCTGTACATATATGCAGAGATAAAGATTCATTCAATCATACTTCCTTTCTTTCTTTATTGCTTGCTTTCTTTCAATCATCGAAAAGATGTTTCAACTGCGCTCGACTTGTTGAAGCTTCTTGCCTTTTTCACTTTTATTTATTCCCCTAAACTGATCGCTCAGCCGTGACAACGCTAGTTCTGCACTGGAAATAACAGGTCCCTGTGTGTCATATACAGAAACTGCCAACTGACAGCAACAAAGCTCAGCCACAGCACACCACACGCTTTTTAGTAGATGGATGATGATGCATTTGCTGCTTGGGTCAAAAGTATCATGGTCTTTCTTTTTTGACATGATGAAGAAGGGATGTTGGTCTACTAATACGGCGCCGGCCGCTTCTTGTTTCATGAGCAGTTGCACTCGTTTTGTAAACCTATGCACATATATAGTTTCCGTAGAAGAACGAGCAGAATAACATTTAATGCGCACACAATGACGTTACTACATAAACCTCGAGCTAATTTAACAGACATTACAATGAGTGTTAAAAATGAGGGGGTGGGGGCGGAATTCAAGGGGCTCAGTTTTTGTGTAGTCACAATCATACGAAGTAAATGTGTCGTGTACTGTGCGGACGGTGACGCGCACAGGCGCGCAGCGTGACGAGCAAGAAGGCCAACGGGCTCCGGAACAGAGAATGCTTTATTCGGAACAGCGCGTGCTTCTTATACGCGCTGGCCGTTGCTTATCCGCTTCTGATAACCGACACTGAACGACGCCTGTCGGCGCTATCACAAAATGAAAATGACGCCAGATAGAGAATATGGGAAGACAATCGTTATGTTTGATCGGCATGTAGAAATAATGTGTCAAAAGGAAGTGGACGAAAAAATAACATGCCGCCGACGAGGCCCGAACGCGAATCCTCCGCATTACACATACGGTGCTCTACCAACTAAGCTGCTGTAGCAGCTTGTGTATTTGTGCATGTGTACATACAAGATTGGCCGTGGGAGTATTAGCCAGCGCCGTATAGCTTAATTCTCAAAGCACCTCGCACGTTTAATGCGGAGGATGGGAGATCACTATACTCACCGACGGCAAGTAACCTTTTCGTCCGCTTTTGTTTCACTTCACCTTGTTATTCCTGCACTTCAATTAAACATAACAAGTAACTTTATTCACGATTTCTCTGGCATCAGTGTATGCCAATCCGTAAAGGCATTGCGTAGAAATCTGAAACCAACAGTGTGAATAGAAACGACATCGCATTATCATTATCAACGCCGGTACCAGGACAACCATGATCGTCGTCGTCGCCACCATCATTGTCACCATTCTAAGTCCAATTGCAGGACGAAGGTGTTTCCCGCGGCAATCTCCATTTGCACATGTTCTGCGTGAGCAAACTGCACCATATACGGCGAACTTCCACTGAATCCTCTGGCGCCTTCGACTGCATTTTTTTTCCTCTTGGCACCCATTCCACACCAATTTGAAACTGCCCTTTCGCCAATGTCTCGTTAACAGTGCATCGATCTTATGTTGTATGAACAACGACAAAGAAAGCGATAAGAAAAAAGAAATATTTTGGAGTACTTCAATCGCATCGGACAGCTTTATGACGCTCAGCAACTGCATAACGTATTAATCATCTGTTTCGCCTACGCGCTTCTAAACCTGATTAGGCAGGAAGGCTCAGCCAGTTGATAAGTGGTAGCTGGTAGTTGAGCTGGTCTGTAGCTAGTTGACAATTTGGAATGCTAAGTGTCAATTCAAAGCTACAACGACCGTTTCTATAAAAAGCTTAATTATCAAAGTTTTCAGAGAAATCTCCGTGAGGACGTGTTATTCCCTGAACCGCGCAGCGTTTCTGTACTTATCAACGAGGGGATTCATTACAGACTTCGAACTGCTTTTTTCCTGCTCCGCTTAGGACATTTATGACGTGGTGTAATATTCGACACAAACGCAGGGTTGAATAAACGAACCATCGCGTCGACTCATGTACAGAAGAATGCAGTACGATTGCGACCCGGACAAGTCGTGAACCCATCCGCTGAACTGGAAAACGATTCCCTGTACTTGTCGAACATTGCAAGATTTCCCCCATAGTGTCGTCACACCTTGGTGGCGATACATCAGTGTTTATTCACGCCAACGACGCAACGGAGCTCACATATTTCTTTTCTTTTCAAATTTCCGGAAGCGGCTACACTTTCTTCCGCTCTCCGGAATTCGTTGCCCTATATAGAGGCAAACCGTGCTCTGCGAATTAGCTGGAACGCGACGAAAATGCGTCTCGGCACCGTGAAACCGGCCCGCCACGCGCGGTGCGCTGAAGTGCCAGCAGGTCACACCTTCGCTGCTTCGCGTGTGCTCCCTAACATGCACTCTGAGACGTGGAACTGAACGGCTCTCTCGCATTACGCAACGCTCACCGGAGCGAAGAGCAGGCCGGCTCCAGTGCGGAGGCAACCGAGCATTCGCCTGAGCGCACACCTAGATAAGCGACAACAATAACGACGGCGTCATAAACAACAACGGCCCTCTCCACCGCCGTCCAGACGACGCGTCAGGGAGCACGCGAATGAGGTCGGCTTGGAGAACACCCTCGCGTATACTAACCGCTCCTCCTGCCCCCTCCTCCCCCTCATACGGTTTTTCTTTCCCTCAGCCTCTTTCTAGAGGAAAAATGGAGGCAAGGACGCGCATCACTTCATTTGCGTCTGTTTACGCCTCCGCGCTTGGCGCAGACCACTGAAAGGCCCCGGCAATACGGAAACAGCCTCCTATTTCTCATTAGCGTGGCCGTGAAAAGATATACGAAAGACTCACGGCGCGGCATTCGTGAAGTGCCACTTTGCGTGTTGTGAAGGAGCAGTTCCGAGTTAAGTGCATACCCAGTCATGTACTGCGGATGCAAAGGTCATGCGCTCCCAATGCGAGGAGACGCTCACGGCTTCACGCGCATTCGGTGGTAAGACTGTTTGTATCGAAGTCTAGGTGGCGTCCCCGGTAGGCCACGGGGGATACTTCCGGCAAACTGTGTTTTGCATGCCTTAAAAAAGAGAGAAAGAAAAAAGGAAAGACTAAACAATGTGACGGCTATCTCCGACTGGCGTCGTCTCTGGTGGAATGAGTTAGACGGGAAGGAGAAGGGGAAGAGGGAACGCGGATGAGAGTTGGTAATTTCGGAGCCTTCAAAATTCAAATTCAAGGATTCAGCGCGAGACCTAACAGCACTCCTCGGGTGCTGACACGAACGTTCACTAACGTGGTTAGCGTTTGCGATTCGTTGAATAGAGGTGTCTCGCATTAAAATTATCCCTCAACTTCGCGGCCATGCGAAGGTTGTGGGGTCGTTCTCCACCTGCGGAAAGTTGTTTTTTCATCCACTTTCATTTACATTAATTTATCGTTTCTTTATTTCATTTATTAAGCACAAGTAATTTCCCCTATGTTCTCCTTGGTGTCAATGTTTGTTGGCTTCTTAAGATATGACTAATAAATATCGGGCCCCTCGGTTAACCCTTTCTCTTCTCGTTTTTTAACTTATAACCCGTGGTATAATGGTTATAAACAGGGATAAGGTGCCTCAGAAAGGCTGCCCAACGATTCGATTGGGGGACCTATCTTCGTCAAAAGGGGGCCTCTCCATCCTCAGCAGGTTAGATTTAAAGGGTCAGTGCAGTGACGTCATGTGCGTTCGTTGTCGGTGGCGGCTTGCTGTAAAGAGAGAGACAGTAAAGAAAATGAGTGATGTCGTTTGACGGCGCTAGGAGTAGTTTCTAAGACGAGGGGACAAGAGCGCGAGAGTGGCAGGGTGGCAAAAGAAAAAAAATTGAGAAAGAGAAGGACATAGGACCATGGGGCGCTGAGGGAACGAGAGGTTAGGGAGCTATCAGAGGTGTCGTAGGCGGCATGCGTTTGTGGTCTTAGAAGAGCCGTTCAGCCGGTCAGTGGGCGGGTAACAAAAAGACATGAGTTAGAAGAATGACTTCAGTATCGCAGCAGCAGTGCGTCGGGTAATTTTGAAGGTGTTAAGATGGCGACACGGAGTCTGGGGGTAATCGATGGGGTAGTTGCAAGCTAGCGGCTTGGTCTTTTAAGGGACGTTAGCCCCAATAGTTCGGTGTAGGAACCGTCGCGGTGGCATAACGAAGTGGCGCGACCATGTGTGGACGAGGCGCCGAAAAAGGTTTCCTGGCATCTAGGGCTTTGGAAGGTGTCGGTGTGGGTGTTAGGGGTGAGGCAGGGAAGAAATGGAAATGGAGGAATAGGTGAAATTGACAACGGAGGTTAGCTGGTGGCATAACGTGTTTTGTGCCTTTGTTAATGACATGAGAGCTTCTGGTTCAAGTTAGTAGCTTTTAGCGGTTCTAAATTTCCACGTGCTAAATGAATCCCCGTCTTGTTTAAGTATTTAAACTTGTGTATGAGGCATTACACTGTATATTTTCTCTCACGGGGTGAACGGCAGTTTGTTTGTTGTATACAGAGCTTTGATTTATTAAATACATAGCCATGTTAATTGAAGTGGCTGGCTACTCCTTTAGGTAAGTTGTGCTCCGTAGCTGCGCGATGGCCGTTGAGGCTTGCATGAATTTGTTGTCCAGTCTCACCTGTGTTTTGTTTGTTACAAGCGGCACATACTAGGCAGTAGACTACGTTGCTAGACGTGCAGGTGAAACTTGAAGTCACCTTGTGAAGGTAATCCGGCGCTGTACTTTTTACTGTAGTAGTAGATTGCATATGCTTGCATGTAGAGCACCTGGGGCGGCCACAGAGACCGGATGCTGGCTTCGTCTTTGCATTTAGCTTGTCATGTGTAAGAATGTCCTTGAATTTAGTGTTGCATCTGTAGGCTACTCTGGACAGATCGGGAAATATCTGATCAAGTTTCTGGTTGCTGGCGAGAATTGGGTAGTATTCACTGAGGATGTTTACCTTTGGGAGTGCGTTTGGGAATTTAGTAGTAAGAAGAGGCGTTGTTGTTTTAGTTATCTTGGGGCGGGTTTTGAGGAGCTCGGCTCGATCAAGTTTGTTTGCATTAGTTTAGGCTTTTTGCAGGGCAGCGTACGGGTGGTTCCTGTTTGATAGGATTTCTTTAAGGTGATCGAGTCTATGTTGTCATGGTCTTCAACGTAAATGCCACATAGTCGTGTGACTTGACCATTAAAGATGCCTAGTTTGCAATGTCTGGGATATTGGCTTGTGACACATAACACTTATAATGTGACGTATAACACAACAGGCATTACACCATGTCACTGGCGTGGATTGGCGTGGCATTAGACAGTATATTCTCTTGTTCATTAGTGGTACCCTCCACTTTGAAACGATTGAAGCAGCCACTTACGTAGACAATGTGCACGAACGAAAGCGTTAATCTGCTTAATGAAATATCCCGAAATCTGTCAACACGTGAGTGCCAATGTTTTCTGTTATACACCTTATTTTCCGACGTGTTTCTGTACCTCATGCCATGATGTTCCTTTCCTTCCATGTGTTAGTGGGACTTCGAATTTACTTTTCTTTAGGTCTCCCACCACCTCATTTTAAAATTTCTTTATTCATTACATGCTTACTGCATTTTAATTTGCCCTTTTTGTTATTTATATAATTTGACAGATTAAATATGTAATTGAATGCGTGGCTTGAAAGACCGTGTGCCTTTTCTTTAAGTGCCCCTTGTTTTCGTACAGGAGTGTGGACTGACATTTTACTGTTTGCCAATTGAGTCGCAAACGAAACAATTGGTAGTTATAATTGTCATTATTATTTTGAGAGAAATATCTTTCATTTGTGCTTTTTTTTTTCAAGCAGTCATAAACGCCTAAAGCACCAAGTTATTTCCTTGTCCTCGTGTGCTTACTAAAGGTTATCTTAGAGCCTATTTATTAGAGCTCCTTCGCATGACTAGTCGTATCAGCGTGTGCCGATGTTCGGTGCCCCAATTGGCAGGGACATGAACCTGTAATAAAGACGCCATTTTCGTACTGTGTGAAAGCAACGTTTATTTATTTATTTATTTATTTATTTATTTATTTATTTATTTATTTATTTATTTATTGCCTCTTCGTCCCCATTATACGGCTCCTGTCTGCTGGCTGCTGCCATGTACGGTGGGATCATCACGGAAGCAGCGCAAAGCGAGGCAGCCCGGCAACCGGGGGCATCGTACGTCGAGCGCCAGACGCAGGCTCCAACAAAAACAAAACAGGTCACAAGGGAGTAGTCAGCGTGGAGGAGAGCGACGCTTCGCGAACGCCAAAAAACGACGTGTAGAAAGAAAGGCGTACATAAAAGAACACCTGCCTGGAGCCTTAATTCCGCGATACATGTTTTTTTATTTTTTTCTTCTAGATTCCTATGCACTATGCACGCAACAAAGGTACGCGAAACAACTTTCCACGTACGTGTAGGCCACGACGTGTGGCAGTCACACTTTCTCTTACAGCTCACCGACAGGAAGACAGAACAAAAGGACCCGATACCCGGTAACACGGAGAGACCACAAAGGACACGCAAGAGCGCACTCGGCGCGGCACCGTCCCGATACGTTCTCGACTCGATGGTCGCGCTTGGGTCCGTCGACACTTTCAGCGGTCGTCTCGTCCGCGGAGTGTCGCCTCTGATTCGTCGCTTGGATACGTGCAGAATAACATAACGTCCACTGGTCTTGTAATCCATATACGGCACCGTTACATTCTTGTAACCGTATACGGCATCGTTACGTCAATATTCCGATTTCCTTTATGCTGTCCTTACGGGGCCGTGATTGCGACGATTGCGAAGCCGCGCCGGCGAGATGGGTCTGTGCGACTCCCTTCGACGTGTCATAACCGAAGTACCGTTTTAAGCATAAATTATTTGCCAAAGAATCAATCAGTCAATCGAGCAATCAATGAATCAGTCAATCAATCAACCAACCAACCAAGAAATTGTACCTCGAAAATTAAAAGCGGGTGACGGGAAAAAGCCATAAAGACTACAGCTTTTGACAAAGGGCGGCCCCCTTATGGAACAATGCGGTAATTTTCAACACTGGCACACTTGAGCGGCAGACGTACTAGGTAACTTGACACACATCGCCCAACTCGACCAGAGCCGGCTATATAGTAAACCGCGTGCTAACCTGGTTAACCTAAGCCTGTTCTCGGGACTTTAGACCGACCGACCAACCTGCCTGCCCTCCTCTCCTTTATATATATATATATATATATATATATTACCTTGGATCTCATCAGCTCTGTTTATACTTTATCAAATGACAGCGTATACCTATACTTAGCTGCAGTCTATTACGAAGGCTGTAGTTTCCGTAATAAATAAATGAACGAGGAAGATATACAACCGGGAGAAATGATGCGCATACTCTCTCACCGCCTCTCTGTTTCTCCGAAAAAAGGAGGAACAAACGCGTAAGGAAGTGACAAAGCAAAAGTTAACGATCTAGAGAGGACGGAAGTGCGAAGACACACAAAGGCCGGGAGGGGAGGAGTCTGTGGCGAGTGCCCTTCTATGTCCACACAAGTGCGGGCGGTTTCTTCCGCGACGACTGCGGAGCTGTGTATAATGACCGCACTCACACACTCACTCGTGCGCGTGCTCGAGCACCAGACAGTGCAGCGTGTTGGCCAAACGTAAACAATGATCACCTTGAAAAGCGCGGGGCGATTTACGCAGTTTTGCGTGGAGCCTTATACTTCGCGCGGCAGCAGAAAAATAAATGGTTAAAAATGATTTTAAAGCATGCTTTACGGATCTACTACAGGGTTCCTTTCTTTATAGCCTCGATTGTTCCTTCGTTATCTTTTTGTGTTCTTCTGACGCTACCGGTTTGCTAGTTTAACGTCCAAAGGAGACGTGTCTAAAGTGTCTGTCTGTTACAAATTTGGTTGACAATTTCAACGTGGCGAATTGAGCGGGATAACGGCTTAGAGGAGCGATGCACTATCTGTTGCTTCTTCTCTTGTCCGGTCTACTGCGCTGTTCGCCATGTTAGACAGAAACCAACAAGCCCAGCTTCGAATACCCGTAGCTTGACACGGTTGTAGCGTGCTTAAGAAACAAAATCACTTCTGCTTTCGATTGCTTGGAAACGGAAACAAAACCGGCGCCTTTCGCATCGGAAGTTCTAGTTTACAGCGAATCAATGTGGAGCGCAGTTTCCATCGCGCTTCCTGCAGCGAAAAATAATGATAAGAAATAAAATGACATGGAAAAAAAAGGACCGGTACAAATGAGGCGTTTCCTCGCTGTATCCCATCTCATCAACTTCGTGCATTGAAATGAAGGCTCGGGGCTCGTGTTAGTAGCGCCTGTTGTTCTACATGTGCCAAAATGTTTTTAACGCGTTAAAAAAGTTCCAATAAGCTATCATTACTATATTAACAATAAAGAAATTCATGTAGTCGAATAATTCAAGTACCTTGGTATAGTTATTACTAGTATTCTGTCCTGGAGTACGCACATTAACATAACGTCGGTAGCTTCTAAGCGTTCACAGTTACTTAAGCACGAACTAAAACACTCTACAAGTAAAACTAAACTATTTGCGTACACCTCACTTGTTAGACCGTTGACGGAATATGGGGATACTGTCTGGGACCCACATACAAAAGCTGATGTTTACAATATTGAAAGAGTTCAGAACCAAGCCCTCGGATTCACTTATCACGCCTATAACAGGCATGTGTCTATAACTGAACTGCGCAGTCGTTCTGAATTACCGACACTAGGATCACGAAGTAAGATGCACGGGCTAAAAATGCTTCACCCCCTACATAGTGAACAATTAAATGAAACTTCACTCCACCACACATCATATAAGAGTGCTAGACCAACTTGGTGAAAATATAGCAGGACCGTAGTAGGTCCCTTGTGCAGAACAACAGTATACTTCGTTTCCGATATCCATCTCAGATTGGAATCAACTGCCACATAATGTCGCCTGTCTTCTGTCAGTTGAGTCTTTCACGGCAGCTGTGCCTTTATAATAACGCATGTCAGTCGATGCTTATCGTTAAGTGCTTACCTTCGTGCATGCCTTCTTTGAACCACATTAAAATAAATTAAATTATGGGGTTTTACATGCCGAAACTACGATCTGATTATGAGCCACGCCGTAGTAAGGAATCCCGGAAATTCGGGCCACCTGAGGTTCTTTAGCGTGCACCTAAATCTAAGTACACGGGTGTTTTCGCATTTCACCCCCATCGAACTGCGACCGCCTTGGCCGGGATTCGATCCTGCGACCTCGTGCTTAGCAGCCCAACACCATAGCCTTAGACTCGGCATCCACGGCGGGTATTGAACCATATTCCTTCCTTATCCTTGCGCATCACTTTATTTACTTATACATTTTATTTAGTTGTGTATAATGAACCAGATTATGTATTCGTTTCTTCTTTTCTTTCTTAGATTATGTATTCGTAATTTGCTTCGTTCTTATTACTTTTTTTTGTGAACACTCCCTGCTTTGGCTGCCAATAGTCGGCTGGCAGTATCATGCAATTAATTAAACAACTAAAATAATCAGAGAGCCATCTGCGTGCTCCAGAGACGGGAAGAAAGTTCGCCCATAGTGCGCCGGTAATCTTTCCGTGACGCTTCCTTTCATCCGGCGTCGATCAGAGGTGGACAATGAAGAAAACCTTGTTCAGGGTTTTTTTTTTTTTTTTCTTTTTTTATCGTTGGCTGTCTCGAGTCATTTTAGCGATAGCTTTTGCTGCATGGCGCGAAGTCAGTGAGGTGGAGTGTGTGTGTGCTTTTCACTTCACCAAGTGGTATGATTGTGTGAGATTATTTTCCTATGAAAAAATAGATTAACCACTGAAAATGCTAAAAAAGTGAGAGGGAAGAATATACCGTTATAATGAAAATAAATTGACACCGTCTAATTTGTAGAAATAAATATATTGCGATTCGAAAGCCAGTATACCTGCCACGGTGACTCAGACTATGGCATTGTGCTGCTGACACAAGGCCGTGGGTTTGAGTCCCTTCGGCGGCCACAGCACTCCTTCATCGAAACGCCACAACATCCGTGTGCAGGCTAAAGAACACAAGGGAGGGGGGGGGGGAATGCCAAAATTAGTCGGGAACTCTACACTACCGCGCCCCCTACAGCTATGTCGCCTGACCGCAGGCGTATCTAGCCTTGCTGAAATCGCCGGCGCCTGAACCGGGAATTGAACTAAGAACCGCGCAGTCAGCAGCAGTAGACCAAATCCACTGAGCTGCCGTTGCAGCTTTGCTCAGCGTAAAGTGCCACGAAATTCAAAGATAGAGAGAGAGAGAGAGAGATAGATAGATAGATAGAGAGAGAGAGAGAGAGAAAGAGAGAGAGAGGGAGGGAGGGAAATAACTTAATGGGCGAAAACAAGGTTACTAAAACCCATAGGCGGAAAGCTTTCATGTTCCGGGGGGGGGGGGGGGGCGGCCAGCTTTCCGAACTCCATACATATCTACAGGTTGTATAACTTGAGCCAAAGCTTTAAAAATCAAAGGCACTCCTTACGCGACTTGGACCGAATGCATAATGTTGTCACTGGCCTAAAGTTACTGAGGCTAGCTTTTATTTTCCCCTTAACTAACAGAATAGTTTTGTTTACTTAATCAACATTTTACGTATTGACTGCAGACCCCAAGTGTGATACGCAAAGTTGTGGAGAACTTTTAGAAACCTATCGATAAATTGTCTCCAACACGATATGTCTCGCATGGTCCTTTTTTTCTACGTTCCAAAGAAAGCCCGTGAAATATGAAAAAATACCGCGTGACGGGGCGCTTGTGAACTCTTATTGTGCTGCTCTCAAGCGTGCGATGGATGAACAAGGTTGAGCTATTTCAACGCTGGCATCCAGGTACGCGTCCGAGCTCAATGACGATTGTACGTGCACCTGAAACGCTGAGACAGTCTGGGACTTTTGGGAAGAAACGACATAAATCTTCCATCCTGGGCGAGGACATTCTGTCAAAGTTTTCTTCAGACGCACATGCAAGTGTTCGTAGTGTGGGTGCTGAAGCTGCACCAGATGTTGGAGGCCCGCGATCTCTGGGTCCGGACAGGCCGCCAATAGAAAATGGCCCTTGCAACGTTTAATACCCGAACCCTCTCGAGTGAGGCTAGCTTAGCAGGATTCTTTGAGGAAATATCAGACATTGTTTGGGCTATTATCGGCCTCAGCAGCGCGAAAGCGGAGCTATGGTGGCTAGCGGAAGGGAAAGCGCGCGACGATAAGCTGGTTCTTTATTTTATGACGCCAACTTTGACGCTCATTGCAATGAACGACCCTGACAACGACACATTGGCTCACGATGCTGGGCACGATTTCAGCGATTTAAGCATTGATGAACGTGACCGTTAAAAGAACTGGTGAGGCTTACACATTGCCAAATAAGGGCCATGTACTCTGCTATAGAGGTCTCCCTGATAAGAAGCAATACGGGGTAGGATTCCTAATCCATAAGGACATAGCGGGCAACGTTGACGAATTCTACAGCATTAACGAGAGGGTAGCAGTAGTCGTAATCAAACTCAATAAGAGGTATATGTTCAAGTTAGTGCAAGCCTACGCTCCAACATCCAGTCACGACGATGAGGAAGTAGATCAGTTTTATGAAGATGTTGAATTAGCGATGAGAGAAGGGCAAACTCGGTATACAGTAGTGATGGGTGACTTTAATGCAAAAGTGAGGGAAAATCAGGTGGGTAAACAGGCAACTGGCAACTATGGCGTCGATTCTATAAACGCTAGAGGAGGGATGCTGGTAGAATTCGCTGAAAGGAATAAGCTGAGAATAATGAACACCTTTTTCAGGAAACGTAGCAACAGAAAGTGGACCTGGAAAAGCCCAAATGGTGAAACAAGAAATGAAATTGATTTCATACTTTCTGCCGATGTCAGCATAGTGCAGGATGTAGAAGTGATAGGTAGGGTAAAGTGCAGTGACCATAGGTTAGTTAGGGCTAGGATTCACCTCAATTTGAACAGATATAGAGTAAAATTGGTCAATAAAAAACAGGTCAAATTACAGGCAGCAAGGGTAGAAGCAGACAAATTTAGGCTAGTACTTGAAAACAAATATGCAGCCTTAGAACAGAGAGATGATGCTTACATAGAGGTAATGAATGAAACCGTAACGAGGCTGGCTTCAGAGGCAGCAATCGAAGTGGGAGGCAAGGTACCAAGCAAACCAGTAGGCAAGCTTTCCCAAGCAACAAAGGACTTAATAAAGAAACGACAAAGAATGAAAGTGTCCAACTCAATAGATAAGATAGAATTCGCGGAACTGTTAAAACTGATCAACAAAGCGAAAATAAGCTATATTAGAAATTATAACGTGAGAAAGACTGAAAAAACCGTAAAAAAATGTGCGCAGCCTGAAATCAGCGAGAAGGAAACTTGGTACTGTACAAGCCAAGATGTATGCACTGAAAGATAAGCAGGGTAATATCATCAGCAATCTCGAAGGTATAATAAACGAAGCGGAAGAATTCTATACTGACCTGTAAAGTGCCCAGAGGATTCAGGAGTACTCTATTCGAAACAACAATGAACAGTATACAGAAACTCCTCCTATAACTAGAGATGAGGTCAGAAGGGCCTTGCAAGGCATTAAACGGGGAAAAGCGGTAGGAGAGGATGAAATAACAATCGATTTAATCAAAGGTGGAGGAGACGTAATGCTAGGAAAACTAGTGGCTCTCTATACGAAGTGTCTATCGACTGCAAGTGTCCCAGAAAACTGGAAGAATGTAAACATTATACTAATCCACAAAAATGGAAACGTTAAAGAACTGAAAAGTTCTTGCATTTAGCCCCCATCGAAATGCTTCGACCTCATGCCTCAAAAGCACGATCAAAAATCGCGACCTCATGCTTAGCAGCCTGGGCTCGCGGATAAGATAAGCAAAGTAATATTATCAGCCATCGCGAAGGTATAGCAAAAGCAGCGGAAGGATTCTATACGGACCTGTACAGTACCCAGAGGAGCCACGATACCTCCATTCGAAGTAGCAATGAAGAGGTTACAGAAACTCTTTCTATAACTACCGATGAGGCTAGAAGGGATTTGAAAGGCCTGAAACGGGGAAAAGCGGCAGGAGAAGATGGAATAGCAGTCGATATAATCAAAGATGGAGGTGTCATAATGCTTGAAAAGCTGGCCGTCCTTTATACGAACTGTCTATCTACTTCTATGGTCCCAGAGAACTGGAACAATGCCAACATTAGACTAATCCACAAAAAGGGAGACGTTAAAGAATTGAAAAAATTGTAGGCCCATTAGCTTACTCCCAGTATTATATCAAATATTTACCAAAATATTCTCCAATAGAATAAGGGCCACACTGGACTTTAGTCAACCAAGGGAACTGGCTGGCTTCAGGAAAGGATACTCTACAATGGATCACATCGATGTCATTAATCAGGTTATCGAGAAATCCGCAGAGTACATAAGCCTCTCTATATGGCTTTCATAGATTACGAAAAAGCATTTGATCCAGTAGAGATAGCAGCAGTCATAGAGGAATTGCGTAATGAAGGAGTACAGACCGCTTACGTAAATATCTTGGAAAATATATACAGAGATACCACAGCCACCTTAATTCTATACAAGAAAAGTAGGAAGATACCTATAAAGAAAGGTGTCAGACAAGCAGACACAATCTCTCAAATGCTATTCACTGCGTGTTTGGAAGATGTATTCAAGCTATTAAACTGGGAAGGTTTAGAAGTAAAGATCGACGGTGAATGTCTCAGCAACCTTCTATTTGCCGATGACATTCTTCTATTCAGCAACACTGCGGACGAGTTACAACAAATGATTCAGGACCTTAACAGGGAGAGTGAAAATGTGGGGCTGAATATTAATATGCAGAAGACAAAGATAATGATAAATAACCGGGCAAGGGAACAAGAGTTCAAGATCGCAAATCTGCCTCTAGAGTCTGTGAAGTAGTACGCTTACCTAGGTCAACTAATCACAGTAAACCCTGACCAGGAGAAGGAAATTCACAGAAGAATAAAAATCGTGAGGTCGTGAGGTCCCGACTGGGAGCTTACCGTTATCATTGAAAATGAAAATATACAGTCAGTGCATTTTACCGGTGCTGACATATAACGCAGAGACTTGGAGACTGATAAAGAAGCTTGAGAACAAGGTAAGGACCGCGCAAAGAGCGATGGAACGAAGAATGCTAGGCATAACTTGAGACAGAAAGAGAGCGGTTTGGATCAGAGAGGAAAGGGGTATAGACGATATTCTAATAGACATCAAGAGAAAAAAATGGCGCTGAGCAGGTCATATAATGCGCTGATTAGATAACCGTTGAACCATTAACGTGATAGAATGGGTAGCAAGAGAAGGGAAGCGCAACAGAGGACGGCGGAAAATTAGGTGATGCGACGAAATCAGGAAATTTGTCGGTGCTAGTGGACATAAATAAGGTGGTGGTGATGATGATGATGATGATGATGATGAAAGTTATGATGGTGATGATGATGATGATTTCCAATATCGAAAGGACTTTGCAAACCGGATTATAATCAAGACGGAAGAGGACCAAGGCTTTGTCAACAATATACTGTGTACCGATGAAGCCACCTTCTCACGTAATGCCCAAGTGAACATCCTCAACGCTCACTACTGGAGCGACTAAAAACCCTCACTGGATTTTGAAGGCACATCACCAATACCAGTGGTCGGTTAATGTGTCGTGTGGAATTTACGGTGGCACTATCATTGGCCCCGTGTTTTTTGATAACGCGCTTACAGGCGAAAGATATGTCAACGAGATCCTTGATGGGGCACTTGAGGATTTTCTTTGCGAAGCTCCATTGGCTAGGATCGAGGATATTTGGCATCAGCATGATGGTGCTTCCGCGCACGGCAGTAGCAAAGCTTGCAAATGGCTACATGAAATATTCCCGCAGCAGTGGATTGGATGGCATGGGCCCATTGCTTGGCCGGCATGGTCGTCAGACTTAACTCCCCTCGATTTCTTTTTCCAGGGCTACGTCAACGGTCAAGTATACTGGACCCCAATCACAGCATCAGAGGACCTAAAAGAAAAAAGACAAGTCTGCAGCTCCATCCCTGATACCATGATCAGAGAACGCCTCGGAAAATGTGCCTATGAGATGCCAAATGTGCATTTCAGCAGATGGTGACCTCATCGAACACGCATTATAATCAAAGGGCGCTTTTTGGATTGAAGGTCACTGGAAAATCATTCCGGAACTAGCGCCGCCTCACCACCCAACCCCATTACACTCCGTCAGCAGGCTGGAAGCTCTTGCCCATTTCAAGCATCAAAAAATAAAGCTGTGTTCTTGTTCTCTCTCGTCTCCTTTGACGCTTTATCGCTTCGGCACCGCTCGGCCAGTAGCACGCATTTACGCTGTCATGCGATAAAAGCCGCATGCCAAGATACCTACGCCAGACATAACGCCCTGTCGCGGGCCAGTGGGCCAGTCTCGCTGCAGCCGACCTTGTTCATCCATTGCACGCTTGAGAGCAACACAATAACAGTGCGCAAGCGCCCCGCCACGTGGTATTTTTCATATTTCGCGGGCTTTCTTTGGAGCGCGGAAGAAAGGACCACGTCAGATATATCTTGTTAGAAACAATTCATTGAGAGGTTTCTCAAGGTGCCCTACCACTTTGCGTGTCACACTTGGGGTCTGCAGCCAATACTTAAGAAGTTGATTAATTAAACATAACTAATCCGTCAGTTAAGGGGAAAAATAAAAAAGATAGCCTAATATAGGCCAGTGCCAACATTATGCATTCGGTTCCACTCGCGTCCGGAGTGCCTTTCATTTTTAGAACATTGGCTCAAATTATGTGGGACAACCTCTCTCTCTCTCTCTCTCTCTCTCTCTCTCTCTATATATATATATATATATATATATATATATATATATATATATATATATATATGTGTGTGTGTGTGTGTGTGTGTGTGTGTGTGTGTGTGTGTGTGTGTGTGTGTGTGTGTGTGTGTGTAATACCTTACACAATAATACCGTACCCCCCCTTACACAATGCCCTATGGGGGCATTGTGTAAGGGGGGGGGTACAAAATCAAGGCAAAAAAAGAGAGTAAGCAGCCTTCTGAAGTCTACTACAAAAGATACGCCTCAATGCTGGGCTCATCAGCATTACTACAAAGATCACAATATGAAAACGGAAAAACTGAAGTAATAAAATGCCGCAAACGTACACTTCAAGGAAAGAACGCGAGTAAAATTTAACGTAAGGCACTAATAATAGAAAGTAAAATACAGGGAAAATGAACAGTTCAGGCAGTACAATGCCTTAAGGGATAATTAGGCAAAAATACGCAAAAAAGCAATAATATATGCAGGGCATATAAGAGAACACGTGACGCAGCATAAAATAGCAATTCATCAATAGAAATAAAAACATCGCAAGAAGTTCGAAGCACATTGCCATGTGCAAGAAACACGGTAAAGTGATTTGTAAGTGCTATTATGAAACATGCTCGTTATGGAGATGACGAAATTTTTCTTGATCGGACACGGAAGCAATGTGATCAGGCAGGTTGTTCCACAAGCGGATGGCCGTAGGGAGTGCGGAAAAGTTAAAAGCCTGTGTCGTACCGTACATGCGCGCAAAACTTAAGTGGTTATTTAATCGGCGAGAGGTATTTGAGGCTATCTGGATATGCAGGGTGGATTTTGTGGCATTATAAACATATTTATGAAACAAGGATAACAGAGCGATATTTCGGCGAAGAACTAAAGCCTAGAGGGAATGATCGAGTTTCATTTGCGTTACGCTGAAGTGGTGGCTATAATAACGTGAGATGAAACGGGCAGCTCGGTTCTGGATTGATTCAAGTAGGTAGGATGTGGGGACCAAATGGATAATGCATACTCGAGTTGTGGACGAACAAATGTCCGATAGGCCAATTTGCGGATGTTGGAAGGTCAATTACCCAGATTACGACGTAGGTAGCCTAATGTCCTTGAAGCTAACTTTCTGGCGCCCCCTGCTACGCTTTACTTCCCTTGGAATCCAGTCCGTAACCCTTAATGACCATCGGTTATCTTCCTTCCTCATTACATGTCCTGCCCATGCACATTTCTTTTTCTTGATTTCAACTAAGATGTCATTAACTCGCGTTTGTTCCCTCAGCCAATCTGTTCTTTTCTTATTCCTTAACGTTACACCCATCATTCTTCTTTCCATAGCTCGTTGCTTCGTCCTCAATTTAAGTAGAACCCTTTTCGTAAGCCTCCAGGTTTCTGCCCCGTACGTTAGTACTGGTAAGACACAGCTGTTATAAACTTTTCTCTTGAGGGATAATGGCAACCTGCTGTTCATGATCTGAGAATGCCTACTAAACGCACCCCAGCCCATTCTTATTCTTCTTATTATTTCAGTCTCATGATCCGGATCCGCGGTTACTACCTGCCCTAAGTAGATGTATTCCCTTATCACATCCAGTGCTTCGCTACCTATCGTAAACTGCTGTTCTCTTCCGAGGCTGTTAAACATTACTTTAGTTTTTTGCAGATTAATTTTCAGACCGACCCTTCTGATGATGATGATGTATGGGGTTTTATGGCGCAGACCGACCCTTCTGCTTTGCCTCTCCAGGTCAGTGAGCATGCATTGCAATTGGTCTCCTGAGTTACTAAGCAAGGCAATATCATCAGCGAATCGCAAATTACTGAGGTATTCTCCATTAACCGTTATCCCCAAATTTTCCCAATCGAGGCCTCTGAATACCTCCTGTAAACACGCTGTGAATAGCATTGGAGAGATCGTATCTCCCTGCCTGACGCCTTTCTTTATTGGGATTTTGTTGCTTTCTTTATGGAGGACAACGGTGGCTGTGGAGCCGCTATATATATCTTTCAGTATTTTTACATACCGCTCATCTACAAAGTGATTCCGTAATGCCTCCATGACGGCTGAGGTTTCGACTGAATCAAACGCTTTCTCGTAATCAATGAAAGCTATATATAAGGGTTGGTTATATTCCGCACATTTCTCTATCACCTGATTGATAGTGTGAATATGGTCTATTGTTGAGTAGCCTTTACGGAATCTTGCCTGGTCCTTTCTAAGGTGTTCCTGATTCTATTTGCGATTACCTTAGTAAATATTTTGTAGGTAACGAACAGTAAGCTGATCGGTCTATAAATTTTCAAGTCTTTGGCGTCCCCTTTATTATGGATTAGGATTATGTTAGCGTTCTTCCAAGATTCCGGTACGCTCGAAGTCATGAGGCATTGCCTATACAGGGTGACCAGTTTTTCTAGAACAATCTGCCCCCCATCCTTCAACAAATCTGATGTTACCTGATCCTCCCCAGCTGCCTTCCCCCTTTGCATAGCTCCCAAGGCTTTCTTTTACTTCTTCCGGCGTTACTTGTGGGATTTCAAATTCATCTACACTATTCTCTCTTCCGTTATCGTCGTGGGTGCCACTGGTACTGTATAAATCTCTATAGAACTCCTCAGGCACTTGAACTATCTCATTCATGTTAGTAATGATATTTCCGGCTTTGTCTCTTAACGCATACATCTGATCCTTGCCTATTTCTAGTTTCTTCTTCACTGCTTTTAGGCTTTCTCCGTTCCTGAGAGCATGTTCAATTCTATCCATATTATACTTCCTTATATGAGCTGTCTTACGCTTGCTGATTAACTTAGAAAGTTCTGCCAGTTCTATTCTAGCTGTAGGGTTAGAGGCTTTCATACATTGACATTTCTTGATCAGATCTTTCGTCTCCTACGATAGCTTACCGGCATCCTGTCTAACGGAGTTACCACCGACTTCTATTGCACACTCCTTAATGATGCCCATAAGATTGTCGTTCATATCTTCAACATTAAGGTCCTGTTCCTGAGTTAAGGTCGAATACCAGTTCTGTAGCTTGATCTGGAATTCCTCTATTTTTCCTCTTACCGCTAACTCATTGATCGGCTTCTTATGTACCAGTTTCTTCCACTCCCTCCTCAAATCTAGGTTAATTCGAGTTCTTACCATCCTATGGTCACTGCAGCGCACCTTGCCGAGCACGTCCACATCTTGTATGATGCCAGGGTCAGCGCAGAGTATAAGGTCTATTTCATTTGTACTCTCGCCATTCAGGCTCCTCCACGTCCACTTTCGGCTATCCCGCTTGCGGAAGAAGGTATTCATTATCCGCATATTATTCTGTTCTGCAAACTCTACTAATAACTCTCCCCTGCTATTCCTAGAGCCTATGTCATATTCCATCACTGACTTGCTTCCAGCCTGCTTCTTGCCTACCCTGGCATTGAAGTCGCCCGTCAGTATAGTGTATTTTGTTTTGACTTCACCCATCGCCGATTCCACGTCTTCATAGAAGCTTTCGACTTCCTGGTTATCAGGAAGTCAGGATATATCAGGATATTCTTATTAATCAGGAATCCGACTCCTAGTTCTGGTCTCTCCGATAAAGCACTGCACATGCTTCATTTGTCCTCCTAAATTCACTGAGCCCTATTATATCCTGTTTAGTACCCTCTAATTCCTCCAATAGCACTGCTAGACTCGCCTCACTAGGTAACGTTCTAGCGTTAAACGTTGCCAGGTTCAGATTCCAATGGCGGCCTATCCGGATCCAGGAATTCTTAGCACCCTCTGTTGCGTCACAGGTCTGACCGCCGACGTAGTCAGTTGCTTCGCAGCTGCTGGGGACTGAGGGCCAGGGTTTGATTGTCGTACTTATATAGGAGGTTGTGGCCAAGTACTGCCCCAAGGTGGCCAATCCTGCTCTGGTGAGAGAGTGCGTTACCGGTTCTGGTCACCGGGATCAGGCCGCACTCCAGACCTGTTTATGCAATTTTATCAACAAGCGGATTTTTTTTTAAATCCGGTGAAAAATTGCGCGGCACCGGGATTCGAACCACGGCCCTCGTGCACGCGAGGCGGCGGATGTTTTACTTCTACGCCACCGCTGCACCGCTGCTATATACATATATATATATATATATATATATATATATATATATATATATATATATATATATATATATATATATATATATATATATATGCACCGCTGCTATATACATATATATATATATATATATATATATATATATATATATATATATATATATATATATATATATATATATATATATATATATATATATATATATATATATATATATATATATCTTGGACTTCAAGAAACTTCGTGTGTCCTTGAAGAATTGTTCACTGATGTGACGGCCTTATATGAGAATTTACAAGACCTCACAGTAGAAGACAGTTCAGTTTCACAGCATGAGTATTCTCGCACCTCAAAGAATCTGGCATGGCATCTCTCGGTGGTGTGATCTTCCTCCGGGTAATTGTCGTACGCTTCTCTATCACTAATAATGCTTCGCCTTTCCAGTGCAACTGCAATATCTCTGTTTCTGTGAGTTCGAGTATAAGCACTCCTGCGCATGGCTGCTGTTGAGTCTGATTTCGACTGAATCCGGCTAGGTCTCATTTCGGTAACTGAGTGACTTATACAGGGCGCTTCAACTATCATGCACCAAAACTTAAAAAAAAAAAAAGCAGTTGCGCTACTGGAACAAAACCTAGTGCAGATTGTTTCCAGTGTAGTGGAGTAGCCGGCAGTAATTATTTCGTTCTTGAAATTTAATTCGACAATTGCAATCAATTATCTAATTCGAGAAGCACTGCCCTAATTATCAAAGTGTCAGTGAGGCATTTGTAGGCACCTCCAAATGACATCTAACTGCTGTGTTTTCAGCGACGTACTAATTGCGTGCAATCTTTTTTCTGACTGGCAGACAAACCTCAGGAAATATATGAAATATACCACGTGACTGCGCTCCCACTCGCGTCATAAAGCAGCGCCCTCAAATAAGCTGATTGAAAGCAACTGAATTGCCTGTCGCAAACCCGAAGAGGCAGCACATCACCTTGATAATAGTACGGAAGGAGCACCAACGGCAGGTTTCGCGGCTTTGCAGCTTTTCCTTTCTCTCTACGTCACACTTGCCCCTTGATAACGCGACCGAAGCGCCGCTCTTCCCACGCACGAAACGCGAAAAGCCATGTAACAGGCACGGTATGTTTCAGAATTCCGGCTTTGCTCGCACCGCATCCACTTGCTTCGGAGCAAAGCCAAATCAAAGTGACGATTTTAATTTTCATGAGAATGCATACGTGCTGCAAAAACAGGTTCGTGGCATAAAATAAAAGCGAAATAAACAGACCGGGACTTTCCGTTCTGTTTATTTCTGTTTATGTTGATTTGTTTATGTTTTTTCTCAACCCACGTGTTGAGGAAAGGAAAGCCGATGTCATTTTTATTTGTTTATGTCTTTTCTCAACCCACGTGTTCAGGAAAGGAAAGCCGATGTTATGTTTATTTGTTTATGTCTTTTCTCAATCCACGTGTCGAGAAAAGGAAAATCGATCCGTTCAAGAAAGTAAATAACCACTTCTAATTGAGCCGAATTCTTAATCGGGACGCCTGCACGAAAAACAAACAAATAAGTACATCATATTTCAGCGCGCACTTATTATCTATGAATTCATAAGCGCCATTTTTAATTATGGGTTTTTACGTGCCAAAACCACTTTCTGATTATAAGGCACGCCGTAGTGGAGGACTCCGGAAATTTCGACCACCTAGGGTTCTTTAACGTGCACCTAAATCTAAGTACACGGGTGTTTTCGCATTTCGCCCCCATCGAAATGCGGCCGCCGTGGCCGGGATTCGATCCCGCGACCTCGTGCTCAGCAGCCCAACACCATAGCCACTGAGCAACCACGGCGGGTATAAGCGCCATTGAACACCAGCTGGTACCTAGAGGACGTGGTCGAATAGGTCTCCTTCTGTATATGGCTACGCAGTAATGGGTCCGCTTTGTCACATATTCAGTGGCTTTCTTGATGACCGACGCTCGAATCCTATGGCAGACATCCGTTATCCTTGTCTTGAGCTAATCTGACGTCCATCTCGATCATGTAAGGACAATCTTTCACATAACCCCAAAGAAAGAAATCCAGTTGAGAGAGGTCAGTTGACGTAGCCGGGCAATTTACGGGCCCGTGCCTTCCAATCTATTGCGCATGAAAAGTCGCATCAAGCCAGTTTCGTGCCTAGCTGCTGCTGTGTGCTGGCGCCCCATCTTTCCGATACCACAGATGTGGAAGACGTGACAGCGGGACTTCGCTGAGAAACTCATCCATCACTCCAAGGATTTCGTCCACGTAACATGGTCCAATCAGTGTGCGATCGAAGAAAGAACTGATTATAGCATGGGCATAAATTCCGTATCCCACATTGAACGACCACTGTTATTGGTGCTGGTTGCGCTTTAACCAGTGTGCATTGTAGTCACCCCAATAGTGTGCATTATGTAAGTTTACTTGGGCGTTTCTGTGAAAATTGGGTTCATCTGTACAGACGACGTTGCTCAAAACGTCCACTAGCTCATCGGCTTTTGTGAGGACCCAATCCTACATATCTAGACGATTCTACAGCTCCGTATCTTTCAAGCATTGGTGCTGGCTAAGGTGGTCCGGTGAAAGGCCGTCGTTTAGAATCCTTCAAACTGATGTCTTTGAAATTGGCACCTGGGCGGCCACGTCCCGCATGCTAGTATGAGGGTTTGAGGCCATAAATGGTAGAAGATCCGTGCGTAGGCTAGGACTTAAAGATGGAGTCCTACGCCGCTGTTTCTTGAAGCTGCCCATTTGCCTGAGGTTTTCATAATTTCTGATGATAGTCGACGCGTTTGCTGTACCGCTACACTTCCATGACTGATATATATTTGCGGTCTTCGTCTTGTTATTTGCAGCTCCCAAGGCAAAGATTATTTTTACCTTCTGCTTGTTAGAGAAAGACATCGCGACTGGGACGATACAAAACGCACCTTTAAACATTTTCACTCACATTGTCAATTCGTTTTTGTGGTGATAGGTTTTGTTCCGAAAAGGAAGAACTATCCGTGCACTTTCTCTACGCTAAGACAACAGCTATCACAGCTTCTTTCCAACTAACACCAAACGCGACGTGTTACTTCGGCAGAGGCGCGGCAGATAATCACAACATTTTACAGCGAAGCCGTATATGGCTAGCTGATTCGCCCGTCCGTCCGTCTGTCACCTGTACGCCGAAAACTCCTCCGCGGCAACCCCATGCGAATGCACGAAAAAAAAAAGAGAAAGAGAAGCTCGCGATTGGCTGCGCCAGTAGTGTCGTCGTTGTTCTCCGTCGCAGCCGAGCGGACGCGCAGCAGTTTCTCTCCGGCTTCGAAATGGGTAGGCCGCACGTCATACGTACTTGTGAGGAGCAGGCAGCTTTCGATCAGCAACGCCGCGAGCAGAACCGGGAACGAGCTCGTTTACGTCGTCCCGATGCTGCAGCCCGGGCACAAGAACAGGCTCGTGCAGCCGAGCGCTAGCAAGCAACTGTTTACTGAGGATCCGGCCGCCTACCAAGCCGTCGTTTAATGAACCGCCCGAATTAATTAAGCGATAAACACCGGGGCCGCACGTTTCAGCTTCGCTGTTTACCGACCTCTACTGAGTGCTTAGGCGGTAATTTTCTTTCTATATTTCCTTCATTTCGTTCTGGCTAACACAGAAGGAGCCTGTTCGAGGGCACTGCTTTATGATGAGGCTGGGAGTGCAGTCACGTGGTAGTCGCCATATTTCACAGTGTTTATTTATCCGTCAGAAGAAAATAGTACGCAGTTAGTACGTCGCTGAAAATACTGCAGTTAGATGCCCCTTGGCTGTGCCTACATATGTCTCATTGACAGTTTGATAATTATGATAGTACATCTCAAGTTAGATCATTAATTACAATGACCTAATTAAATCTCAGCAATGAAAAAGTTACTGGCAGCTACTCCACTGTACTGGAAAGAATATGCACTAGGTTTTCTCCGAGTAATGCAAGTGCTCTTTTTTAAATCTTGGTGCATGATAGTTAATTGGGACACCCGGTATATATTTATGACCTCTGCATCTAAGTGACAATGTTTCCATCCATAATAAATGTTGTAAATTATTCGAAGTGTTTTTAATGAGTCATTAGCTTTGCTTACTGGAAAGAGAAGCGATACTGAGACACATATCATTCACGTGCATTTCGCACGCCGTTGATAAAAACTCTGCCGAAGGGGTCACTAAAGTCTACAGGGTTTTTCTTTTTAAGGGTCAGAAGAGCACGCAAAGTGTTTTGAAGCGAACATTCAGAAACATATTCATTCTCTAGGCATAAGCTACGCATACCTTTAGAAATCATTGTTCATTGTCTACCTCCTTCTCTTTAGAAATATAATAAGCTTTGACCTGCGTATATATTTAAATATATTGTGTATGTGCATGGTGTTAACAGTGGAACTTTAAAACAATGTTGAAGTGAGAAAATACGAATGAGGCAGCCGCCGCTTGTACTTCTAATGCGCTTTTTCTCATATTGTCAGGATTCGCAGAAATAAAGCTAAGTATGAATTAAAACCCGTGCATGTCCGCGCCAACGATGATGCAGTAAACTATTAGCCGCAAAAAAATTTAAGTGAAAAGGCTGAGTGAAGTCAAAAGAAATCTCAAATGATGTGGCTGACAAAACTCTGACAATGACAGCTTAGGTGAGGGGTGGGGGATGGTAGGCTTTGGCGCCGCCGCCGCCCCCGTCCTCAAAAAACTCCGGAGAGAGCTTGGGCCCCGGAACCCCCCCCCCCCCTCCCCACACCGTAGTCGGCGCCTGTGCTGAGACGTATATCGACCACTGAAAATTAACGCAGGAAATCGGGCTTGTCCATAGGCACAGGAATAGGGCCACCTTGTCAACAGGCAGTAGGCCCGCCTCACCGTCCGACCCCCTGGCCCGTCTTTTGTTTCAGCGCCTTCGCGTGCATCCTTGCGGCGTCTGAGCTCGGGAAGCAGTTCAAGGCGATACGTGCCTTTGTTTAACCTCCTCGCTGATTCTTCTTCCGCTTGGCGCCTCGCTTCCTGATGGCGCATCATGTTTCGATCGAGTTGTTATTTCGGAAATGCGTGGCCAAATATATACGAGCCCCTGTGCTCTCAGCTGCGTTGCCGTCGCTTCAAACTGAAACTCGATCTAGTAACAAGTGTTGTCACGTGCCGTTGAAATTCAGTACTGACGGCCCTAGTCCTAATTGTTTCAGTCATGCAGAGTGCCGTGTGTACACCCCGCAGATTGAGCCAGCGTTCGCCATGTAGCACTTGAAAAAAAAAAAACTAAATTGAACCTATGCTTTAAAAGGGATTTTTTCATACGAGTTTCATGTTTTGGACGTGTTTGTTCCCGTTCAGAAAATCAGCCACTATTCCTTTCTCAACTTTTAACGTGATCGAAATCAAGATAAACTTTATTGAAATCGATTCAATACAACGTTCTGCCATAGCGAGTCGATCTGGGACAATTTTATTTTGTTACCTTCCGCTGGAGTCAATATGCGGTCCCAACCTGAAGAGCGATCAACAGTGGTCGCACATGTAGTGTCACTGGCGCGAATGTTTCAACAGGGGGATTTGTCTGACAGGTCCCCTTGGTGCCAACGACCGTCCTCCTGAGGCCACTGTTGATCGCTTGAAATCTCTGTCTTCCGGTGAACTTCTGCTTTTTCTGAATTTCCAGCCTCGTGAGTTTCTACAAACGGTTTCACTCGCGTGATAACAGCAGCGAGAGTGCGGCTCCAAGAAACTTCCGGTCACAGACCTTATAGTCTACTGCGCCGGAACACAAAGCGCGTTAAGTTGGTTTACTGTGCGGAAAGTCCATTAAATGTTTGAGATCAAGGACATGCCCATTATACGGCTCAAGACAAATACATAAAGTTTTCGTATAACTTCCGGCAACATTCACTTGTAAAATTGTCGTATGTACAGAGGAAAAGTGTTGAATATCTGCGGGCTTAGATATTAATACACTCATGCTACTCGACATCGCAGCCAATACCTTTCTTGCTCACTAAATTTAGCGGGCTACGTCCATAAGCAAAACAGGAAGCCGTCCAGGGCCTACGTTTGTAAACAGTGAAAGGTTCTATAATGGGCGCATGCACCGTACACTGATAAATATGAAGCGTCCGCACGACAGGACGTGATCGTCATACAAAAAATTTTGAGGGCGCTTAAGTTTCGCCTTTAAGAGTGGAACGCGATAGATTTCGAAAATCCCTGACTGCTTGTCACGCTTCCCGGCAATCACAGCTTTCTTACGTATGCGCGGAGCCGAGCACGATGATGTTGTTGCAAGGAACCGAGCGGGTCGCGCCACTCGGAAAAGGGGTTTGTGTTTGAGTTTCCGCGTGACATAAGTTACGTTTTCTGCAATATTCAAATTAAGCTCCGGCGCTATCATGTCTGTGGGTCGTGTTTTGGTCGTATTTTACGATTTTTCTGACGTATTTTACTTTGAGGAACTCATTAAGTTCTGTAGCGCGTCCGCGCCACGTGGAGGGCCTACGTGGTTGTGGTTCGGAATGATTTTTTCGCCAAGCCGCGTCTGACACCGACATCGGATTTTTTGCGACACGTGCCCCTGAGGCAATGTACCAGTTTCTTCCGTTTCCTCTTCAAGTCTGGGCTAATTCGATTTCTTACCATCCTATGATCACTGCAGCGCACCTTGCCGAGCACGTCCACATCTTGTATAATGCCAAGGTCAGCGCAGAGTATAAGGTCTATTTCATTTCTAGTCTCGCCATTCGGGCTCCTCCACGTCCACTTTCGGCTATCCCGCTTGCGGAAGAAGGTATCCATTATCCGCATATTATTCTGTTCTGCAAACTCTACTAATAACTCTCCCCTGCTGTTCCTAGAGCCTATGCCATATTCCCCCACTGACTTGCTTCCAGCCTGCTTCTTGCCTACCCTGGCATTGAAGTCGCCCATCAGTATAGTGTATTTTGTTTTGACTTTACCCATCGCCGATTACGCGTCTTCATAGAAGCTTTCGACTTCCTGGTCATCATGACTGGATGTAGGGGCGTAGACCTGTACGACCTTCAATTTGTACCTGTTATTAAGTTTCACAACAAGACCTGCCACCCTCTCGTTAATGCTATAGAATTCCTGTTTGTTACCAGCTATATCCTTATTAATCAGGAATCCGACTCCTAGTTCTCGTCTCTCCGCTAAGCCTCGGTAGCACAGGACCTGCCCGCTTTTTAGCACTGTACATGCTTCTGTCATCCTCCTAACTTCACTGAGCCCTATTATATCCCATTTACTGCCCTCTAATTCCTCCAATAGCACTGCTAGACTCTCCTCACTAGATAACGTTCTAGCGTTAAACGTTGCCAGGTTCAGATTCCAATGGCGGCCTGTCCGAATCCAGGGATTCTTAGCACCCTCTGCTGCGTCACAGGTCTGAGCGCCGCCGTGGTCAGTTGCTTCGCAGCTGCTAGAGACTGAGGGCCGGGGTTTAATTGTTGTATTTATATAGGAGGTTGTGGCCAAGTACTTCCCCAAGGTGGCCAATCCTGCTCTGGTGAGGAAGTGCGTTACCGGTTCTGGTCACCGGGATCAGGCCGCACTTCAGGCACGCGGATTATTTATCAACACTTTTTTTATCAACACGCGGATTATTTATTTTTAATCCGGTGGAAAATTGCGCGGCACCGGGATTCGAACCACGGCCCTCGTGCACGCGAGGCGGCGGATGTTTTACCTCTACGCCACCGCTACACTAAAGAATACCTTAGGTAACTATAATAAAACGGTCAGATTTCAAGATGATAAAATAAGCTTGCATTTCCGTTCGATGTATTCAAGGCGGAACTCAAGATCCGTCTCATGTTTGGCGAAATTGTGAGCATGAGAGCTGGGAAGACGCATCGCCTTAGTACGCCAGATGGAGATAGCGTGGAAAGCTGATGTCGCCTCCGACGAACGCCTAGGGCGTCTCATCAATGGGAAGAGGGCGAGATTGAGTCGCATGGTGTTTTTTTTCCTCCACTCATATGGCAAACTCATTCGCTAAAAACAGGCGCGAGCTCGTTTCGGACGCCATCGCACAAGGGTTCTTGCGCTGCGCACAAGCGCTGCCGCATAGCATTGTAATCTTGCGCGAGAAAACACCGTGCGCTAGTATCACATTCGTATAAGCACAGCCATAGAGTTTCTTATGAAACTCTGTGAGCACAGCTATATGCCATGTGCGAAACGCCGACAACGCCGCCTGTCGCCAAGGCTGCGAAGCGTAGGTGGGTTCGAGCGAGCACTGTTCCCGTCAGCTTCTATGCGCGTGCTATGTTTGAGTTCTTCATAGTGATCTAACGTTTCTGTCATCCTTCAGCGATGTCCAGAAACAACTGCTGCGTAGCTGGCTGCTCTAACACGAACAAAAACTCCGCAGGAACACACACTTCTATAAGTTTCCGGTGCTGCTTCACGAGCAAGAGCGACGGCGGTGGTGGATCGCGGTGGATCGGTGGGTCACGAGCAAGAGCGAACGGCTGTTCGACGCAAAAGGTTAAGCAATCGCGCTTTGTTCACTGCAATGTTGCAGCGATTACTGCGTTTTTATTTTTTTTACTTTGTGTCACTGCGCCTTCAGTGAATGCTTCCATGTTTAAACTTGGCCTCCTCTGGTCTAAAGTACAAAAGATACAATACACATTAGGTTGTTGTTACTGATGAGACGCGATGCCCCCCTTTGGAAAACAAATGATGCGAAACGCTAAGCCAAAGAATGCGGAGCCAAGCTGCGAAGAGCTCATTGCGTTTAGCTGCTTTGGACAAAGGGCTTCGTATTAAGAAGCAAGTGACGGCGCCTTCAGAAATTCGTCACGCAATTACCCATACCTTGCATGGAATAGGCTGTTGCTCTACATATCGATGGCACTGAAATGAGACCTGCGGCATAGAATGGTCGGTGTACGCTCGCCTCAGCTATCTGAATTCTGAGTGTACAACTTGGCTTCTGTGAGCATTGAAGGCTTTTGACAGGGCATTCAACCTCGTTTTGAATGCCTATTAACATGACTTCGCGGTAATGGGAAACGCCTGAACTTCGAAGCCCTGATGTCTGCAACTAATGCACATTCACATTATTCACAACGCCTGTGTCAGACGTTGTGGTCGATTCTGAAGCCTTAATGTTCTTGTGCTTTTCTTTTTTTTTTTTTTTTTGCTAGTGGTGGACCGGAAGAAGAAGAAGGCGCGGAGTAGTGCGGACGTACCCACATCGGCTCCCGTTTTTCAAGGTTTTCTGCTGTTTTGCGAAGCCGACCCACGGAAACTGTACCTTTTATGAAGCGGAAAGTTCCGAGGAATGCGCAGATAGTGGACTCTTATCGGTGGGTGGACTTTTCACCATTTTATGACATCTTGAATCTCCGACCACGCCACGAGAGCGCCAACCCTAACGTGCTACGCCTACTTACGGCGCGGCAACGCGAGAAGGCGTAGGCCTAGCCCGGTTGCCGGCGCGGACGACCGGCGTTCCAAGCGAACTACTGAGCAACAGAAACCATGCCAGGGACCATAGTTGTCGAGGGGATGGAAATCGCCCCGGAGGAGCTCGATGAAGCGGGATGGACCACCGCCCTCGGCAGCAAGCGAAAACAACCAACGAGTACGCCGTCGTATAGCGGGCAACGTGTCACCAAGAATATGCCGGCTGGCAGCCGCACGGCCAACTGCCCGGCCAAAAGGTTCATGAAGCAGGTAACGGCAGCCTCGAGGCTACCTAAATTACCGAAGGACCAAATCAAGATCATCGTGCGCCCCAAGGGAGGCCTCGACGTTTCCAAAACGGATATCATACTCCTCGCCCAAGCCCTAGCCATGGCGGCGGCCCTGACGGAACAGCAGACTGCCGAGGACACCGTGTGCCCAAACAAGATGCAGAACATTTTGGTTATCTCTACCCCTCACGATCAAAACGCCAGGGCATATGCAAAAATCAGCAAAATACATACTAAACTCGGCGCCTTTGAGGTGTCAGCCTACATTTCTGCGCCTGATGACACGTGCAAAGGTGTAATAAGAAACATCGACCCCTCATTTGACGAAGCAGCCCTTAGGAGGATGATTCTGAACCCAAGAAACCCTACGGCATTAGAAGTCAGAAGAATTAAGAACACGCAAGTAGTTGTTATACTCTTTGACGGCATGCGAGTGCCCAACACGGTCATGTGTGGAGCCGCCCTCGTTCCATGCTTTCTGTACAAACGGCAGGTGGATGTATGCTACGCGTGTGGTCACGTGGGTCACAGAGCCGACGTGTGCCCCAGTAGCGAAGAGGAAAAGAACAAGTGCCGTGGCTGTGGGAAAATGAAGTCTTCAGAGTCGCAAGAGAAGGAACACCAATGCACACCCAAATGTGAAGCATGCGGCGGCCCCCATATCACCGGGGATAGGACATGCAAACAACGCTACCAGATCCCATATATCGTTAGGCGTCGGCGTCGAAGGCGACGGCAAATGGAGCGAAGAATACAGATGGACAGCGGCGAAGACATCATGATCTCCTACGCACAGAGCTCGGCGACACCTGCGGCAGCCCATGGTGGATCCACCCTGCGAGCCCGCTCACAATCGAGGGGGCGCTCTCGCTCCAGGAGGCGAACCGGCTCAGGGAAAGGCGGGAATTCCAGCGCATCCAGATCGAGATCCCGGTCCCGGTCTCGCTCCCAGCCCGCCAAGCGGGCCACGTGGGCCGACAAAGTCAAGGGCTCCGGCACAGCGCCGTCGATGGGAAAGAAGACTACGACGGCCAAAGGAGCAAGTGGTGAGGCACAGTCAGAGCAAGTGAATGATCCCCGAATCCAATCACTTGAGGCGGAAAATCAACAGCTCAGGCGCGAACTTGCAGAACTTAAGGAGGCCTTAAATAGCATTAGAGGGCAAATTTCGAACCGCGACGAGGATAAAATTAAAGCTCTAGGCCCGCTTGCTGGCAAATCCAAGCGTAAAGCTCCCAACCCAGAACCGGTGAGCGAGACAGAAGAGGAGGATGAGATGGCCGAGCCGAGCGAAGCCACAGCTACCGCCGCCGATCCTCCGGCCAAAATAAACAACAGAGGCAAGCTAGCTGCCATAGAAAAGACCCTAGGACGCATGATGGAAATGCTCTCCGGGATGGAGACGAGATTAACTCAACTAGAGAGGCCCAAGGTCCAAGCCAAAGGCAGGCTTACGGTGTCGACAGTGCAGAATCAGGCGAACCCGAACCCCGAAAGTAGGGCTAAAGAGCTAATTGATCATTCTCAGTAGACAAAATGGCGAACACAAATAGCAACAACCTCAAAATTTGGCAGTGGAACTGCGCAAGTTTCCAGAGGCGCAAGGCCCCATTGGGACAGCTTATCAGATCTATTGCGGACAAGCCGCAAGTTATATTGTTACAAGAAACGCTATGTACAGCAGAATTTTCACTCTCGGGGTACCGCACCATAGCATACAGGAGTGAAAAGGGCAGAGGTATCGCTACCCTAATCAGAAAGAACATCTCGTTCGTTGAGCACGAGGTCCGCGCGTACAAAGCGGGCCTCGAGGCCCAGTTAATAGAAATCGTACCCAACAGAACAATCAATTCTAACATTTTCATTCTCAACGTGTACAGCGCACCATCGGACAGGAAAAGAGACTTCAAAACATTATTAGGCACCACGTCTAGGGCGGCGAGAAGCGCGCCTCTCGTTGTCGCGGGTGACTTTAACGCACCCAATACGGAATGGGGGTATGGTTACAAAAGTGCAAAAGGAACGAACTTAGCCTTCAACGCTGCAGAGCTCGGCTTAATACTCGTCACAGACCCAAGGCTCCCCACCAGATCCGGTAATTCGGTCAGTCGAGATACGACCCCCGATCTCACCTTCCTCCGAGGTATCGAAGGCACGTGGGACAACCTCCAGGAGGGGCTAGGCAGTGACCATTACATACTTGAAATTCTGTTGCGTGTCAAACCCAGACCACCCGCGAGATACGAGTATGTGGACTGGGACCTCTTTCGAAAAATCAGAAATGACACAGTCCCGCCAGACGAGACGTATGCAGATCTGCTAGAGAATCTGAACTTGGCAGTTAAAGGAGCAACCAAAGAAATCATCACGGATCTTGAAGTTCCTAAAATGGACTCGAGGCTCGCTCACCTTCTGGAAGCCAAACACGCCCTCTCAGCAAGGTGGAAGACCCAAAAGCTTAATCGTAGACTAAGATCCAAAATCGCGCTTCTTAACAAGGAGATTGATACCTATTCGGCCCAGCTCGCGCGGCAGCAATGGGATGAGACGTGTACCGAAACGGACGGGCGTATGCGAAGAGGTAGCAAATGGAGCTTATTGAAAAGTCTTCTCAACGATAAACAGTCTAAGGTCCCCCTTAACCTTGCAACGGATAGGCTCATTAAGAAGCAAATTGCAATCGGTCTCACCGACATCGAATTAGCCAACAACTTAGCTCATACTTATCTCCCCCTCGCTAAAGATGCGGATCGCCCGGTAGAGCGTGTGAACTACATGGGATTCTCGGCACCTGATCTAGACGAACCTTTCACCGTGTCAGAGATCAGACACGTTCTCTTCAATCTAAACGGCAGGTCAGCCCCGGGACCTGATGGAATCACGAACAAACTTCTCAGGAACTTAGATGATAGGGCAATCGAGATAGTCACGGCCAAAATAAATGAGGTATGGAAAAGTGGACAGGTCCCGATAGAATGGCGTACCGCAAAAGTGGTACTCATACCCAAACCAGGAAAACCCCCACATATAAATAATCTGCGGCCTATATCCCTTACATCATGCATCGCCAAGGTTGCGGAGCACGCGATACATAACAGGATAACCGAACATATTGAAAACAAGGAGCTCTTTAGACACAACCTAATTGGCTTTAGACAGGCGTTGTCCACACAGGACGCTATGCTTTTGCTTAAGAAAGCAATCTTTGATAACCCTACTCGCGACGTGAGAGGGATCCTCGCACTGGACCTCTCCAAGGCCTTCGACAGGGTCACGCATAAACACATACTGACGGAAATTTCGTCTCTCAACCTGGGCCAGCGGTTTCATGATTACACCAGATCTTTCCTCGCGGATCGCAAGGCACACCTCCGATTAGGCATGGTCACAGGAGGACCCTACGATCTAGGCACCTGCGGCACCCCGCAGGGCTCGGTCCTGTCCCCACTCTTATTTAATATAGCCATGCACAAGCTCTCCACTCGCCTCGCTGCAATCCCAAACGTTGGTCACGCCATTTATGCGGATGATATCACGATCTGGGCACCGGGCGGATCGCTAGCCATGCTCGAACACTCGTTACAGAGCGCGTTGGAGGCTACTGAAGACTTTCTTTCAAACACGGGCCTTGAACTCTCCCCCGCTAAATCAGAGCTATTGTTATACCGCCAGTCCAGACAGGGGGTCAGAAACCTTGCGCCTCTGGAAACTCTGCCGATAGAAATTCGAGCTAAAAATGGGCATCCTATACCGAGGATGGACTCGGTGAAAATTCTAGGTCTCCTCATTAATGCCAAGGGCTGTAACTCGACGGCCCTCAACAGGCTCACTGGACAGGCTAGTAATGTCCTAAGACTTGTAGCCCGCGTCTCAAATCGAAGAGGCGGTCTCAAAGAGGACAATTTGCTCAGAGCCTATCAAGCATTCTTCTTGAGTCATGTTATCTACATCGCACCGTACCTTAATTGGGGTAAAGCGGAAAAGGCCAAGCTCGACTCCCTAATCAGAACCGGCCTCAAGCGCGTGCTCGGCCTTCCGCAGTCCACAAGCACTGAGAAGATGCTGGAGCTAGGACTCCATAACACCATCGATGAGCTAATAGAAGCTCACACAGCGGCTCAGATAATGAGACTTTCATCCACTAAGCCAGGGATTAAGATTTTAGAAGAAGCAGGAATCCAACCCAGACATGAACCGGCGACCAAAGTTAGCTTGACCCGGGAAACCAGAGCTCGCATCATGGTTGAGCCCGTTCCGCGAAACATCCACCCAGTGCATAACGAGGGTAGGAGATTGGCGAGAGCCAAGTCCATCCTTAAAAAGATAAATCAGAAGAAACTAGATGCCCTCTTTGTCGATGCTGCCAGATATGACAGTGGGGATAAGTTCGCTGTCTCGGTGGTAGACGCGGCAGGCAACCTGGTCAATGCAGCCTCTGTTTATACGAAGTTTGCCCATGTGGCGGAGGAAGCGGCGATCGCTCTGGCTTTTCACAGCTCAAAAGTTCCCACTATCATCTTCTCGGACTCGCGCACGGCGGTGAGATCCTTCTCGTCCGCTATCGTATCGGAACAGGCGAACAGTATTTTGCTTAAAGCACTTCAAAAGACTAGGGCGAGCAGCGAAACATACCACATCTCGTGGTTCCCAGCCCATCTAGATAGCTCAGTTAACCCGCTTGGATGTAATCCTAACGAGCAGGCCCACCGGAGAGCGCTTGATTTCACGTACCGCGCTGTCGCGGGTAGGCAGGCTCGTAACGAGGTCAACATCCACAAAGATCCATTATGTACTTTCCATGAAATTGTTTCCCATTATCGACTGGGCAGGAGGACATTTCCACCCCCTCACCCTAAATTGAACAAACCTCAGGCTAGCACACTCAGACTTCTGCAAACCCGTTCGTATCCCTCTCCTCGGTCTCTTAACAGGATAGATCCGGCCCACTCACAGTCGTGCCCCAAATGTGGTCATGACTCATGCTCTTTTGAACACATGCTCTGGCTGTGCCCAGCCCTTAACGCCTCTCCACCCATCACGAAAGAACAATGGCTGGAATCGCTCAAGAGCAGCAATCTCCACATGCAACTCCAGGCTGTCCAGAGGGCCCACGACATTGCGGCGGAGCTTCATCTCCCGGTCCCATCGTGGGTGGCGCCACCGACTTGATCTTCGGGAGCCTTCGGTTTTAGCTCCCCAAGATCTCAGTCCCTCAGGACTCAAATAAAGTTCTTGTCATGTCATGTCATGCTAGTGGTGCTAGCGAGTACTTGTTCGCTTTTATTCTTGTGAATGAAATGGGTGAATATATCTTCATATTGCTTCATTGTAGTTTTGTCTATGCTTTGAAAATTATTTCAATGTAGTACGTCGTTTACAAGCAATATTTATTACCATTATTTGCATTTGCTGCTTTCAAACTTTAATTATTGCGTCAATGTACTCTTCTAACTATTCAACATGCGCGTTAGTTCTGCATTTGGGTGGGAGGGTGATACTAGTAGAAATGGTAGTGATACTCAAAATAACATAAAATATAACAGCAGTATGCTTTCGGCTAACCAGTAAGGCAAATTTTCAACTATGGCCTCTTCTGTGATATCTTACTCGCTTGCTCAAATTATTGAAACGCTCTGCTTGTTTAACGATGAAACACGTGAAATCCATGCAGTGCAGACAGTGGTGAAACGCTACCATAAAAACGATCAACCCTTAATTATTACCGGAGTCCTCTATCCTATATTTTTCTGAAGCTAATGGTGCTGGTTAGAAAGCTTTACTCTCGCTGGCTTTTCCCGTGGCCACGAACTATTCTCAGGGGCGACGGTGCTGCCTCAACCTACTATAAATATACACGGCATGTGAACGAAGAAAACGCAGCCATTAGCGGCCGCGGTGTTATAATGAAAGCGGCATACTTACGTACGATGAGCTCCACTTCGATGAGCTCCACCACAGCGGCAAACACTTTGCGCGTATGGAGACAATGTCGTCCCAGACAGCCGTGACGTATAGGACACATGCCCACTATTATACAGTGCGATTTCCTTGCGCGCATTGTCACCGCAGGAGTAACTATCTGGGACGCGCACAAGCGGCAAATCGCACGCACGCACTTCAGGCGTCAAGCAGGCGTCTCCGGCACGAGGCCTGCCTGCGGTTCCAACGGCCGCGGCTTCACGGCTTTCAGTCGCGCCCCCATAGGCGAGATCAATATGCCTTAGAACACGCACCTATAAAGGGAGATATAAGAAGGAAGAAAATGCATGTGCTTGCTGCGGTAAAGCTAGGGAAACGTTGGAGCACGTTTTATCAGAATGTGAAGATATCTGCCCAGTGGTCGATTTAGACAGCTCTGGTCTCCTTGAAGTCCTTCGGTTCAGCGAAAGCAGGGGGAAAGTAAACATGTCCGCACTAGAGATTAGTAAGATGCGATTGGAAGACTGGTGGAAGAAAACTATGGAAACGACAAAAAACGCAGACGTACAAAACAAAGTTTGCAATAGGGGGTCAGAAAATTTGATAATGTGAATTCATCGTGGTTTTTTCTTCTTTTCTTTAACCTAGGTAGGACATTAGACAGTTAATAGCAACCGACCGCCCCGTTCAAAAGGGGACGCTCATACCATCCATCCATCCATATGCGCTGCGCATGGCGTGAAGACACCACACTGAGTAGCAACCTTTCCCTCGGTTGTTGTACGATTTCGTGTCAAATTTCTCGACGACAAAAAGTGAGCGTGTCATCGTCACCTGCAAAGCACCATTCACACATAAAGGAGTGACAGAGAACCAATTAAAGCCAGAATAGTATTCGACTGAGCTAGCTTGTTCATAGATAAGACTAGTTTTGAACAGGTAAACCGAAAAACAAAGGTCTAAGGATGACAGACAAGGACGTCGTTGTCAGAGCGACGTCCTGGTCTGTCTTAACTAGTCTTTTGTTTTTCGGTTCAGCGGTTCAAAACTAGTCTTACAGATATTTTTAACGTACTTTCGCACGTAGCTCTACTGTTTAGGATGAGTGGTGCAACTTGCAGGTCCCAGTACAGTACGTTAAAAATGAAATGAAATCTGTCTTCCGGTGCTCGGTCAAAAAGTAGTGTCCCTTCTAGAACAGAAATCAAGGGACGCCCACAAGATCGAACTAAACGACGACCGCGACATGCGTTCTTGTTGGCCAACGACGCTACGCAGTGCATTCGAGGTGCTTATCGCTCAGGGAAGCGGCGGCATTGTGAAAGGGGAAGCCGAGAGGAAAAGGCCGCAGCGGCGGAAGAAGCAGCCCGATGGACGATGGGTCCGGACTCCTGCCCATGTCTGGTGCTCCTGGACGTGTAGTTCAGCATTTAAAGCCATCGGGGAGCCCCGCGGAGCATCGAACACATGCTTGCTGCGCTTGGCCTGCGTTTCTGGTGTCCCCTCGCAAATGACCCGTCCTGCCACATCGACTGGCCAACCGTCTGCGGTTGCGATACCTCCGCCATAACAAACAATCGATGCCTGCATCCCTCCGGCCTTGGAACTTCCCCCAACGCAATCACGTGTGGTGATGATGGTGATGATGATTGAACATGCGAATTTTATTCATATAGTTTGAGAACTATGTTAGGACATCATAGTTAAGTGTTTCTGCTTTATGTTTTACTAATCCATTATGTTTTGGAGACCTATAAATGTGTGCCAGTGTGTTCAACAGGGAATGTACACCCCGTCTTTTTCTGAACAGGTTCAAGAACTTACTACGGTGAATGTACCTACAGCGGGCCACTTGTTTAGTCCGCAACGTTGCTAACTCTACCGTTACCAACTGTAGTTATACCGATATTGTAAATAGGGAAACAACGGAGCACTAACTATAATGACCTTTCTTTAAGTGCGCGCAGAAGTGCGACGAATGAACCCTAAACAGTTGACGTTGTAAAACCACGAAGTTCTTCGCCAAGCCTCCTAAAGAATTCGCTGTGTGCAGGCTTCCTTATCGCATGTTTCATCCGACCACGTAGAGAAATTTCTCAAGATATTTCCATGCGTTGAGCAAAACGCTGGGCGTGAATGTATGTCACAATGTTTGTTGACCATTGCTTTCTTGCTCTCTTCCAAGCGGGGTTTTCCTGCACGCGCCTTTCGCCCCCACTTCATAGCTTCAGCTTCTTGCCCTCTATTATCTGGGTCACGTGATGGGTCTTGTATCTTGCAACAGTATGGCGACGGTATGAAACTGTCGGGGCTCTTGCTGTTGCCCTTGTGCGCTTCTTAAGCAACATTGAAGCGGGGCACGCCTTCACTTGGCTCAATCGGCGCGTTGATTGCCATGTCTCGGTGTAAAAAAACCTAGTGGCCGAGCTCTTATAGGTAAACAGTAGCGCCTGTCCCGTTCGTGTAACTTTGTGTTTTTTTGTAAGTTCTGCGCTTAAACAGTATTAAGTATGGATTACCAACTAGCCTGAACCAACGCTTTGCTCTTAGAGGACGCAAGGAGACAATGCTACGGAAGGGTCAGTGCCACAAATAGTGCAAGGTAGAATGCTTTTAGAAGAAGGGCATTATTCCATTTTTGCAGCGTCTACTATATAGAGCTCACTTCCGTCGTATATGTGAGTCTTGTGTACGTAGTCCCTTCGCACAGCTTATGTTTTCTTATGAATAAATGACCTACAAGAGTGCTCTATGGCTCATATGTGTGTGAGTAGCTGTTGCTAGTAAGAAGGCCCGAATCTGCACAGCTGTCGCGTCACTTGAATTTGGACGAACAGTGACACAAAAAGCTGGGTATGAGGGGGTATGAGCCATTCATTGTCTTACGTGACGGACACATTTAATAACAAAAGTGATACGTGAATGTGTGTGCGTACCTATATCGCCACGGTGACCACATATTAGGACAATAAATATGTTCGTACCTTTGTTCACTATTCTGGGTCACCTCTGTGTTGTGCGCTAAACAGCTTCGCTGGTCATCCACCTTCACAGAGTGGACTTTTTTGTTTTTGTTTTTTACTGTACTCTCTTCGGGCAGCGCATTCCATAGCGCGACGGATGGTGGGCCTCGCTGACAGCTTGTCGTCCCTCTGAGGAACTGCAACACTCGCGGCGGAAGCACAGCGTATCGACTGCCGCGCTGCTTTGAAGCAACACACCGAATACCGGGCCAGTCTCCGGTTTGAGCAGACCGAGCAGCCAAGCGTGTGTGCCCTCTCCTGCTCTTTCCCAGCCACCAGTAACACGCAACTGTTCGCCGAGAGCGCTCCGTGGCGAGGAGGACTACGCGTGAAACGGCGGAAGTTGCGCATACTCTATTCGCAGCCTATGACGCCACACTAGGAGATGACGTCAAAGAGGCTCATCGGAGAGCGACACACACCTAGGGGCACATACCCACGGGAACGGCCTACATTGCGATATCGCTGGGCAGGTAGCCGTTAACTCCTCCGTTAACATACCCAGTGGCATTTGTATATCCTCGTGAATGGCCCGCATTATCCTGTGAGCCGTGTCGATGTCAAAGAGGTTCATTGGAGGGCGGCGCATACGCAGGGGTAAACACCCAGTTCCCTTCGGGATCGGGATCGGACTGCGCAATCTTCGGGATCGGCCCACGCAAACGGCCAGATAATCGCCAGATACTCGCCAAGTATGCGTCGGATTAAAAATGACCTTGGCGCTTTATACTGCAAATTACTTTCATAGCAGCTCACTCTCCTTTCACGTGAGACAATACATTCTGTTTCTTGTCGTCCCGTTTCTGTGCTGGTTCTTTTCGCACTTGTCTGACGTCATGTATTGAAATTCCGTTGGTTTTTGTTACGAAAGACGGTTGGTTTGCTCATGGAGCGCACGTGTTGTAACCTGAATCTGAGAACCCAGCTGCCAACGAGGTTTCTCGCGATACTCTTTGAGGAAGTGCGCGCGCGCTTTGTTCACACGCTCGCCAAACAGCCCTGTACGCCCATACCATGGTTCATTTGTCGAGTTCCCTCGGGAAAGGAAATTCGATCTTGAGCTTTCAATGCCGACAGCGTGTGATTGCCTACAATAGACCTCCCCCCCTCCCCCGCCTCCGCCCGTGTGACGAGGAAACCTCCCACCATACAATGCGCGGGCTTGAAGGAGTCAGGATAAGTACAAGAGGTGGTCTCGCGTAATTAAACCTTTTTCATACTCATACTATACACTCGAGGCCACCGGAAACGGCGGGGTAATCAGTCTGCAATTATTTTCTGCAAAGTAACGCAGTCTTGCAGCCAAATATGTAATGGTATGGGTACAACAGCATATTGTAAAAATGTACTTCGTTTCCTTCTTTCTCTTTTCTTGGGGGGGAGGGGGGATTGTTTGTAAGAAATTGTGCTGCTGGAAACGTTCTTAAAATTATACTTATTTAACCTTTTGTTGCATGCTGTTCACTACAACGGCCAAATTTCGGTGTTCTTTAGAGCAAGTTTAGTGCCTCCAAGAACCTCTTGTGCATCGTGTCAACTTTAGTGAACAACAAATGTTTTACATAGCAGCCCTAGAAGGTGCCACCACGCACTGTTTTTTCCCAACTCTGCTTCAAAGCTCACAAAGCTTACAAAGCTCATGGCTTTGCGCTTCCCTATATATATTTGTCTACAAGAAGAAAGCCAACGGGAGGCAAGAGCTGTAAATATTGTGACATAGTGAAGCCAAGTTCTTTCTGCAACACACATGTTCGGCACACACCATGGCAGGGGGGAGGGGCGAGGGGGGAGTTGGCAGATAGGGTACGTGCACCCCTCTCCTCCCCATCCCCAATTTTTTCTTTCTTTCTTTTCCTTTTTTTTTTTTGTGCAAATCAGGATGTGTGGCTTAAAGTGACGCGCGGCAACACTCGCCTGCCCAGCCATGCCCTCCCCGGTCAAGTGGGTCCCCTTCCCCTCTTCCACAAAAATAAATTCCTGGCTACGCGACTGCAAGGTAGACTTACGCATTCCGCCAAGCGTGGCTGTCTTTTCGTATTCTATAATGCACAGCAACGTGCGCCTCATCTTAACTTTTGTATTCGAGCCTAAACGTGTTAATGTGGTGGCAGGAGCTTTGCCTGTTGGGGCAAGAGATATAACTGGCGGCACGTACGCTCACTGGAGCTGGCATGCACGTTGCCCGCTGTAATGGAGATTATGTATCTTACGAAATAAATGTTTGACACAACCGAAAAAAAATTATTGCCTTTTCCTGGAAGCACATTGATAGATAACTAAAGCTAACCACAGTTTGCATGCGTAATTATTTTTTTCCGTGGAAGGAACGGTTAAGCAAGAACCTCAGTCACAACTTTGCACGTTCTGAGCATTACGAAGTATGGTCGTATTTATATTTCAGCGGCGGATTGCGGTTCAGTAAATGATTATTGAGCAGAGCTCAGATCTCCATTAAGAACCAAGTAAAATACGAAACACTAAAGAAAAGGAATTCGTTAGGTTCTTCTTTTTTATTTGCCTGTGATGTAACGAAACGTCGGTAATAGCGAAAAGTGCCGGCTAACTTTCATATTTAGTGGTAAGCTATAATATACCGTATAAAAGGCAATGAAGATGTAAATTTAGAAGAATGGTTTTTTGGGCTAGTTGGTTAGATAGAGCAATAGGGGGGGTCATAGCACTAGTAGACACGGCCAAGAGCGACACAACAAGGACAAGTGCTAAGACGTATTAGCGCTCGTCCTTGTTGTCTCGCTCTTGTCCGTGTCTTCCAGCGCTGTGACCCCCATTGAAGAGGTAAAACATGAACAAGTTGAGACATAACATAACATAACATAACATAACATAACATAACATAACATAACATAACATAACATAACATAACATAACAGAAGCCGCAGAAGATGCGCCAGCGCCGGGGCATAATATAGTATTCCAGTGGGTGTCCAGTCACAGCGTATTATATGGCAATGAGCAGGCCGGTGGAGTAGCCAGAAATGCTTCCAAATGAGGAAAACACGGGCAGGGTGATGAGAAAATCGATGATAGAATTGATGATGATGACGGAAATTCAAGCTGATTAGCAAAACGAGAACAAGGTAAGAGCAGTAGCGAACGCTTCAACAAGTGGACTTGTCTTCTTCAAGGCGATATATGCCTTCCTCGGCACATTATATATAGGTAGGCTTCATCTAAAGGGGAGAGGGGGTACGGTGGGTGGGCGAGGCAACGACCGAGGGTGTGTTTGTGGCGAGGGTGTACAATTGGAAAAATAGGTGCGCAACGTCAGGGGAGAAATGTTAGGTAGCGCCGTGTGTCAGCCGGTTGGCGTGTCACTGTGGGTTCCCTTTTTCGTGAAGGGGCCAGGGCGACGGGGAGGGGGGGAGGAGGGTATTGTTGGCTGCGCTGGAGGTCAGTGAACTATCATCTCTCTGCAAGAGAAAATAAAAGAAGTGGCAGAAAATGGTGCTCCTCAAAAAAAAATAGTGGAATAAATATATAAATAAAAAAACAAAAGAAAGGGAAAAAGATACGCTAAGGAACCCAACTGAACATACCTAAGTGGTCTTGCCTATAGGTTTAACTTTAGCTCAGCGAATAGATTCTACAGTTCCATTTGAAACGTTTATGTCTATTCGTTGCAATGAAGCAATAAAACGACGGACACCGACCAAAAGAAGTACTAAAATGATTACATGTGATTAGATCTAAAAGACGTTTCGGCTTCCCTACGGAAGTCTTGCTCACAATGGGATGAAGGAAAGTTCACGGAAGCTTATGTATACTTCAGAGCGTGACGTAAGCAGCGCGCGTATGACGCGGGGAGGGTTCCCTCATTTCGAGTGAGCGTGTGACGTGTTTTTTGTATCTCCAGCGATTCCAGATACAGCCGCGATTTTCGTTCGCTGCAATGTTTTAAACTTGTGGTTGAGGTATGGTTCTCTGTATTTTCTCTCGCGCGTAACGGAAATTTGACTGTAAGATGTAGAGTTTAAGTACGTCAAAGTTATTATCTGGTTGGTTAATATGCTCGGCGATGGCTTCGGGAAGCTCTTTAGCTGTGACCGCGCGATCTCCGTTTAACCTGACGTTCATTGACTGTCCCGTTTCACTGATATATTGTTTCTTCCAGAAGGAACATTCAAGCATATAAATTACATCGGGGTGTGTAATTTCATCGGAAATTACAATGGAGGAAATCATTGCTCGACCTTGGATGCCTAAGTTAGATATCCTCTACATTATAACACAAGAAATCTTCCCACTGTCCTACGGATAAATGATATTACTGCGATAGAGCATGAAGCATTTGTCGTAGTATGAAATTGATTCACCTGCTCAATAAGGTATAGTAGGAGTTCTCCCATGTTTCACAGAAACATCAATTTACAAGATTCGGCCTGTAGGTGGCACATACAAGTTTTCTCTACAGGATGCACCATTTCCCTTCTCCTGAGTGCTGCTCTGTCCATCAAATGTATCACATTTACCAAGCCCATTTTGAGTTCCCGAAATACGTCTCCCCCGTCCCCTATAGAATGAAGAACATTAAAAAACAAACTAGAAATATTAAGTAAAGCATCTCTTTACAACACAAAAATTAACCGGAGAGTGGACAGCGAGCCAACGGCAGCAAAATGTGAACATATTCTTTAAAAGGCTATTTAGTAGATACAGGGTAACATTAGTGTTTGCGATTAGTGGTGCTGTAGATTTATGTGTGAAGTGACACACTTATGCTCTATGAGCAAAACGTGAACAAGTTGGAAGCAGGAGCCAAAGTTTCGACAAGTGGACTTGTCTTCTTCAAGGCCTTCTTCAAGAAGACAAGTCCACTTGTCGAAACGTTGGCTCCTGCTTTCACCTTGTTCACGTTTTGCTCATCGTCTTGAATTTCCATCTCTCGCATTCCCCGTGTTTTCCCTGGACACTTATGCTCTGTACTTGAATGTACTTATGCACTTCAGTTGCGTGTCTGTACCTGTCATCCCTGATGGTATGTTGAGGGCTCTAGCCATGAGAAACTTGAGACTGCAAAGCGTGTAGAGAGAGAGAGAGAACACATGAATAACTGCGTGGACCGACGCTATTTCAGTTTTTTTTTTTTTTGAACGAAAGGAAACAAGTCGGCATACGATAACCGAATTGATGCTCGACTTGCTACCACTGTTAGCAGCTGATTTCAGCCGTGGTAGTGTCTAATGCTCGATCGTTAAGCTGAACTTGTGATGTCTTAACGTAAGTGTGTATGGGCTACTTTCTCGCTCGCTCGGTTACTCGGTGGTTCATCTGACTAAACGATTAACTGATTTATTATTATTGGCGGTAATTATTGCCATGCTACAGGTACGCTTTCATATATTGGAACGTAACGCCGTTTCTTCACGTGTCGTCGCAACATTTTCTCCCGTTTTCGCTATATATATCACTGAATCACAGCTTCACATCAGCATCATGCAAACTACGCAGTTGGACTCATCAAAAAAAACAAGGAAACTTCCTTGTACTTTTCGCTGCGACGAGATTCTTTATATGTTTTGCTGGCAGAAGTTCGCCAGTTAAGTATTTCTTTTACGTCACGTATGCCTTGCCTCTCTGGAATCTGTGTTACCTGCATGAAAAGTGCATATTTAATGTAAGCTCTAGCTGGCCTCATCGCTGTCCAATATCGTTGTCCAATACCAACATCTATAAAGAGCCCGTCTCCTCGTTCGCTTGCAAATTAGGTGCTGCTGGTGCTCGTCTACTCGTTCTCGACATGCGAAAGGTGAAAATGCGTCGCCTTCGAAATTATAGAAGCCCCACAACTCTGACGGTGCGCAACTGCTCCCGCCTGGCCGCCTCTCAGCGAGCGCGCTAAGGCAACACCTCCCATATACGCAAGTATAGGAGGTGTTGGCTAAGGCGACAACCGAGTTCAGGGCCAGATAGCGGCCACCTCCCCTTGAAGCCGATTTTCCTCCCATAGTCCACTGCCTCTCTCGGCACGAGGAGGTCCATTGCGCGCGCGTTCCCCACACTCGCTGCTTGACACAGCGGCTTAGTTTGCGGGCTTGTGTCATGGCTTTCCTCGTGTATTCACGCACGGAGCCGCGCGTTGAGAACAACTCCCGTTCGCGATCTCGCCGTTCCTTCTGTGGAACGGGAATCAAGCGCTTCGGTTTAGTCGTGCCACTGCCTCCGCTTTGAAGCTGTTTTTCGCGCCGAGTTCCGTGCAATGCGACGAAGGCGGCAGCGTCAGTAGATGCTGCCACGAGATAGTCGACGGCTGTTCGAACAGGGCATCATTCTGCCAAGAGACGCCGTTCCACGTGTAATTTCCCGGCACACACGTCATTATATCATGCGTGTCTAGACTGCACTTGACACGCCCTTCGTCGTTTGCCGCGAAGCTGGCCCGGTCAGACAAGCTGCACGAATATGTGAACTTGATGTGGCCTCGTTTGTACAATTCGCACACCTGCATTGAGGCACTGCAGACAGCGCGGGACGAGTGTGCGGCCCCTATTCACGTCGCGGATGATTTCGTAGTTTCCGTGTAACAATGCAGAACGTGCGCATTGAAGAAGCACGCGCGAAAGCGGTACTAACAACACGGGTGTAAATAACAGCGCCTGCTCGGGTTCGCGCAAGGTGCGCACGCTGTGGCCCCTTCGGTTGGATAACAATCCCCGTGAAATGCGAATGTAATCCTCTTCTAAAGATGGCGGAAATCAAACCGACGAGTTTTCTGTGGTCGAAGGTGTATCGCGATCGCATTGTCACTGTATTTTCTCAAAGCGTCGTGCTGCTGCTGCTTGCTCCTGCTGCTGCCGCCGCCACCGCCACCACTGCTGCTGCTGCGTCATTTCATAGTTCACCACGCTTTCTCGCGGCACAGGCGTATCCGCAAGAAAGGAGGAGCCTTTGCTTGCGTCACTCCTAGGAAAGGATAGAATCGCCAGAACGTACCTTTCTGGCAGCGCCATTTGCCATGACGGGTCTTATTGAAAAACACATTATACGACAGGCTGCTTATGCTAGCTGGACTGCAATCAAAGTTTCATACAAGTTTCATACCGCTACGCCAGAGCTCTTTGCCACGTACATGCGCAACAAGTATATCGTTTTGAAAGCTTCCTTGATGTTCAGGCTTTCAATCATGCAGGTACACATCCCGGCGTCCACTCAGCAGATAAGGCACTGAGCGCTTCAGGATAAAATGTCAGCGACCCTGCAGCGCGCGAGATGTGCGTTTGGACATCGTTTTCGAACAGCTACGATCGGTGGTAATTAAAGCCTGCTGTGTAGATGAGACGCACCTGCGCCCTGTTTCGGTTGAAACCCAGTTATTAAGTCCCAGAAGCGTCTCAAATGTTTTTGCTGACGTATCGCATCATCACAGGGCTGTCAACGCCTCGAATGAATCCGTTGCGTGATGGAGGCCGCGTAAAAGGCAGCGGACAACGGAGACAGCGATGGCGGCGGGCATAATAGAGAAGAGAGAAACCAACGGAGGGGCGGCCCAGCGCAGACTCCGTCTCTTTCCCGGATTCCTGTCCCCAGGCGAGTACGCACTCGAACGGTGCAGGCGCGTAGTTTGGAATTATCGCAAGGGGAAGCGGCGGCAGCGAATGAGTTCCAGGTCTCAGTTTCCTCGGTCTCGCCGATACACAGAGGTGGAGCCGGGAAGTGAGGGGTGTCCGATGGTTCCGCTATGCGGCCAGCTAAAGGGATCTCGGTTAAGCATTGACTATACGGGGAAAGCTTTCTGGCGACATCTTTTGCTCGCCCTGCTTCCGTAACGACGAACAGCTCTAAGTTTGTATGCAAACGACTTTTTGAAAGGCTTCTCTTATACCTGTAAGCGTGCTTGCATTGAATATTAGAAACAGAACACTCCAGATCTAGCGCGTCGAGATACTAGACGAGACTTTGCGGCTTCCATGAGTACTTGCGCGACTTCATTTGGCAGAAGCAACGTCGTGTCACAAGAGATTGCGAGCGCTGCGATGACGTCTCTAGCTTTGTGTAGACTAATCAGATTTAAAGCACCACACCCGATGTGCTTGAGTTCTAGCACAGAAAACAACGCGGTGTACGTCAGACAAGGTTCGTGCAGGACTGCTGCAAGTATCATGCATTTACATTCCGCCTTACAACGTCTTTACGCATTTGCCGCGGAAGTATTGGAAGCTCAATCAGAACAAGCCAGTATGAGACTCGAACATTGTGATGCTTCAAAACGGCGGTGGTAGATCCGATCGCACTTGTGGGTCTGTCACCGCCCATGGCAATGTGGAAGCTACAAATCTGAATTTAACCAGGCGCTGTTTGTCCCTCGAAAATGCTAAGGCGAATGGACCATGGTCCGTCACGGTGCGTGACAACGTGGAAGCTACAAGTTCAAAGTTAACCCGTGAATGTTTGTGACCTGAAAATTGTAGGACAATTTAAACCATAGCAGCACGAAGTTGTGCCAGCTTGAAGATTCGTGAATGCCTTAAAGCTCATGGTGAATTTGGCGTCCACGTTGTCTGATACTTCCAAAGAGAAAGACCGAGTCAACAAGACGAAACAGAGGCAAGACTCAATCCCATGAAGACAGACCACCAGGGTCGGGCTGAAGTCAGGTTGCTGTGCACTTGCTGTTTATTGAATAACAATTATAAGGGTATAATAATATAACACTGAATACAGCATCAGTAGCAATAGTAGTACACATTCAGTGACCGTGCACAACAATGCAGGCGTTCATGCATTCCACGCACTTCACGGTTGATATACCATCGAAAGAGTTTCAAGGCCTGGCTATCTAGACTGTCATACTCACCCGTTCTAGTCAGATCCCCGAACGTATGTAGCATTGAGCTCATTCCTTGGGACGGAAACAAAGTGCGAAAAATGGGATGATGACGACTTTCATTTTGCTGCGATTGTAGTTCAGGTGTCAGCTCCTAGTGAGACGCCTAAGTCATCCACTGAAGGTTGAAGCAGAAGAAAAAAACTTAAATCAACGACGTTGCTAGTCCGAGACATCGTCGTTTGTGCAGCTGGTGCTCCCAGATGGTGAAGTGGTGACGGGTGCTACCATGCCCTGGGTTTGGCGGACGTGGCAGGCTCACCAGTAGCAGTCCCGGGGTATGAAGCAGATCACCTGGCGATGCGTACCAATCCAACGAGATGTAAAGTATGAATGGGAGTATATTGGCGCGCGTGATGACATGGAAATAGGTGAGGGCGCGTGGACATTCCCAATACGCGTGTATCGCTCAACGACGCTGCCCGCAGAATTTTTAGCTGATATAGGGCTTCGCGGGAAAAGATATTCCCTTTCTTGGAAAGCACCACCGACATTTTCTCAACCTACCTTGTGTCGTCATGCTGTTGTCTGTTGAACCTAACTGAACAGTTTAGCTAACCAAAGCATCGCTGAAAGCAAGCTTGTTACAAGGTACTCCTTAATGTTGGTCGTCTGCTTTACGTTACGATTTATAAAGAGGAGGAGGAGGAGAATGTTAACTACAGGTGGATCTAGCTGTCCAAAGGCATGCTGCCACTTTCTACACCTTGACTCCTTTGAACTCACTCGGGGCTAAACGTGTCACAATCTTATATATGATACGCTACGTATTGCTAACTCTTAACAAGATAAATTAATAAGACCAGGATGAGCAAAACCAGACGAAGCGGAAGTGATTTCATTTCATTTCATTTCATTTATTATACCCTCAAGACCACAAGGTATTACAGAGGGGAGTGGGGTAAAAGAAAAGGTTACATAACAAAGAAAGTAAAGAAGGCAGCAAGTGATGTAGTCATACACATGTGAAGCCCGAAGCGATGGTGTTGATTATGGCCGTACGAAATTGTGCTTGGTCTTCAATTGCAATCAACTCGGCGGGAAGGTGGTTCCATTCTTGATACGTCCTAGGAAGAAAAGACTCGTGACAAGCTCTAGTGTGACACTGCAAAACTCCAACTTTGTGATGATGATCAATGCGAGGAGAAATGTAGGTTGGGAATGAAATAAGATTATCGCGCAGATATGAATTATGGAAGTATATTTTATGAAACAAAGCCAGGCGAGAGCATTTGCGACGAGCAGAAAGTGTTGGAAGTTGGAGGATGTTTTTCATAGAAGTTACGCTAGCCGTGCGGTTATAATTGCATAGGATGAAACGCGAGGCATTATTTTGAACACGTTCGAGAGACTGGATTAGTGTCTCAGCATATGGGTGCCAAATTGACGAAGCGTATTCCATTTTACTCCTAATTAGCGTCTTGTATAAAATTAACTTTAATGATGGCGGAGCGGAAGAGAAGTTTCGGCGGATATAACCTAACATGCGATTACTTTTATTGATTACGCTGTCGATGTGTAAAGACCAGGAAAGAGTAGAGGTTAAATGGACACCTAGGTATTTGTAGGATGCAACTGCTTCCATGGCAGTATTACTAAGGTAATAGGTCGGAAGAGGAAGTTCACGGCGGGTTACCCGCATGGTTTAGCACTTAAATGGGTTTAGTTTCATTAACCACAAGTCGCACCAGTTACAGACAGCGTTAATGTCGTTTTGCAGAATGTTAGCATCATCGGCGTCAGAAGTTTCACGAAGAATAACGCAATCGTCGGCAAAGAGATAAATGTTAGAAGAAATTTCATTGAGTAAGTCGTTAATATAAATCAAAAAAAGGAGAGGGCTTAGCACTGAACCTTGGGGAACGCCAGATTCAACAGGGCTAGATGTAGAGAAGTGGTTATTAAGTGCAACGAACTGGGATCGATTAAGAAGAAAGTGCTCTAGCCATGCAAACAGATTAGGGTCAAGATTTAGTTTACTAAGCTTAAAAATGAGTAGTTTGTGACATACCTTGTCGAAAGCCTTTTCAAAGTCGAAGAAAACACAGTCTGCGCATGAACCTTTATCAAGAATAAGATGAAGATCGTGAGTGAACGAAAGCAGTTGTGTTTCACAGGACAAATGTTTGCGGAAACCGTGCTGTGCACGTGTGAAGAATGAGTTATCATCCAAGTGCTTAACTAAATGAGAAAACAAGATATGTTCGAGTACTTTACAAGGAATGCTAGTGAGGGAAATGGGGCGGTAGTTATGAGGTGAGAATTTGTTGCCGGACTTGTGAAGTGGAACCACCTTCCCAATTTTCCAGTCTGCAGGGAGCTGATGGGTGTCCAAAGAGTGCTGGAATATTTTTGAAAGTAATAAAGATGAGTAAAGAGAAGTGTTTTTGAAAACTTTGCGGTAACCAGGTCTGGACCAGGGCTTGACGACATCTTTAGATTTTTAATTACATTTTCTACACCAAGTGGCTCGATCCTAATAAAATCCATGGCCGGCCGGGTAACTGCAGCTATTTAAGGTTGGTTGGTTGTCTCTTCTATAGCCCGAAGTCCACCATGAGCTCACTGAGAAGACCTTCAACATTAAGCGGTAAAGAGTTGCTGCATGGATAATATTGCAACCATTCCAAAAAACTCGCCGACGATTACGGTACTCCCTAAATAGAAATTGGAGCGCATCTCTATACGTGTTTTCATTTCCTGAATGTTGGCTGGAGTGGAAATTGCAAATTAAATGGAGTGGCACATTGCAAACGCAGCGAAGTGTAGCATGACTGCCTCGCTAATTGGGAGATAGCGAGAGGCAGTGCGTGGGTGACGCGCGGGCGCGATTCACTGCAGCCACCGCAGACAGACATCCACACATGCAGTGCTTTGTTTCCGTATATTGTACCAGTGGGCGCACTCGCCGCATGCCATCGATTAACAGACGACGCTACATGCGCTACTCTGAGATCTCGTAGCGGCCGTCGCTGCAGGGCCCGTCTTGTTCAGCACTATGCTTTCCTTCTTACGCTTTCGCCATACACTCCTTCTCCGCTTTCCGCCTCACGCTCTCGCTGTCTTTCATCCCCCGCTGCGCTCCGCGATGCTCTTTCATCCTTCGTGTTGCTCGTTCACTCGGCTGCGCCGAAGGCCAACGCCCAGGAACGCCGTCATAAACGCAGGAACGGGCGCCCAGGAGCTGCGCTCTAAAAATGCGCTCTCCATCCTTATGGTAATTTTTATATCCTGGATCATATTTACTGAATGTTTCCCAGAGGTCACTCGAGGAAACACCCTTTAGGTGCCCTAGATGATGAAATGCTGCCGCCATATATGTGTCCTACGTATCGAAATTTGGCCACTCTTATGTTTCCTTTGTGCGTACAACCTTTCGCCACATTTATGTGGCCCAGAAATTTGGCGACTGCTTGTGCACGTATGGTGCAGCTAAAGAGTATTACTTACCAACAGGAATTTATACAAACTTGCAAAATGACTAGCTTACTGGCCTTCATAAGTATACGGTGGTGCGAATAACCGGGAGCGTTCTATAGCAAATGTTGTAGCAGGCAAGTAAAATAGTAATTAGTAGAAGCATCGTCCACTTTTGTACCAGGCGGCTGAAGAAAGAAACAAATGAGTTCAAAACCCTGTCGAAAGTATGCCGTAACCCCACAAAGTCCGTTCATCATTCCATACCAAACAAAACTGGCCATTTTCCACTGTTTTACTGCTGTCCATGGAGAGCATATTGCTACAGAAAGTGTTACTTGAGTTGAAAATGATCAGTATGGTAAGATATTTATGAACTGTTTTTCTGAATTATCAACAATTTAAGTTTACAGCATCCCATGAAAGTTCCTACAGGCTTGGTGTTAAGTTTCCCACGCCTAAATCAGAATTTTGAAGTATCAAACTCAGCGTATCGGAAATGCTATGTTCAGCCTCATGTGGTTAATTATACATACATACATACATACATATACTTTATATATATATATATATATATATATATATATATAAACTTTTAAGATGTCCAAGAAGAGGGAGTCGTAACTGGAAAACGAGCACGAATTATATACTGACTAGAAATAATAATTAAATCCCGGCTGAATATTACAGATGTTACAAAGACAATAGGAGACGCACCAAATGTATCTATATTATGAGCAAACCACCATACTGGAAATCAAAACATCGCACCGAAGACTAATCACGAACATGAAGCGTCAATTGCAGATAAAAATATCAAAAGCGAATCTGATAGTTTTTCACTATGAAACGAAAGTTTTAGTTTCAGCTGCTGCTTGTATAAAGGACACGAGAAAAAATATTTTACGTACTAAAGGTCAGCTGGGACCCACACATAACATCGTAGGCAACGCAGTGAGATTCTTAGGCTATTTCAGGTAAAACTTTATGTTTGCATTTAAGGAAACAAAACATTGCATATAATTGAATATTTAATATCAGCTGGAGCATGGCCATCTTCATAGTACTCCCCCTACCCGCTACCCATCGTTCTTAACCTTCTTGACCGTGTACAAAACAATGTCACTCAATTGCAGCGCACGGCTTCAAACCTAACAGCATCGTCTCATGAATATCTGCCACACTGACACCAGTACTAAGCACACGGCTCCATTGCGCCAGCAGTGAGCCCATGGTTGCAACACTAACACAGAAAACATATTATGAGAAAGTAAAGTGGTTAGCGTATAAATAACTTTCTGTCATAGCAGGACCTTTAAAAAACAAAAGCATTCGTAGAAGCAGGATACCGCAACTTATGCAACGTTTTAGGGAACAAAAGCACTGAGGTAGAAGTCCTCCTATTCTGCCCAGGAAGTGCAGCACAAACTCGCACTCATTCAGTGGCAAGAGCCCTGGTATTTGCACTTTTGTATAAGTAAAATATGCCAATTAAGGAAGTAGATTATTTCTTCATCATCAGCACGCTACATCAACTATATCAGCACGCATCAAGGTAACATACTGCGATTAATATGAAAGACACCTACTATAAGAAATTTTCTTTAAGATTCCATCAAATATATTTATAGCTTGGCAAGCAAAAGTTTCATCAGATTCTCGCGTGTTAGGTATAAAACCGATTCAGACTAGATGACAGGCTGAAAAATTATATAATGCTTCATATATTAAGGGCATGTCTTACATAACGAACTACGATACTATTTTTCCGATGGGAGGCCCAATTTCATCCGTACTTGAATTTTTCGCGCTACATATGTACCAAGATTGAGCCTAAGTGGCAGTATGTCTCGAAGGGGGGGAGTCAGTGAGTTGTCTCTGATTCCGCCAGTGGCTAAGACACAGTACAGACATATCGGTCTGTGCGATGTACAAAGCTACTGTGTTCACTCCAAGTAACACCCTGCCGCAAATACAAAGGAGACATCCTACAAGAATTATAATGAAGGTTGCTTTCTTTGGGCATGCGAAAGAATGAGTAAACATGTGGTACACTCAGGGACTTCCGTTAATTTACCAGTGGCTAACGCATAGTAATAATATATCTGTCTGAACTATGTGAACAATTACTGTGTTATCTACGTTTGCACTCAAGTTCACACAGATGTAGCACAAAGTTCACATCCAGGTGGCATTCTGCCGTAAACCTAAAGGTCACATCCTACAGGAATAATAAATGTTGTTCCCGCGAGTCGCGTGAAAGAATTAGTTAAAGATGTGGTACACATAGTTTCCCTTCATTTCGTTTATTTGCTCTCAGGGCCGTTCGGCGTTACAGAGAGGAGTGGGTAATGGTCAAGAATACATGTGGAGAAGGCAGATTAATGAAGATGATCATATACAGTAGACTTGAAGGCTTCGGGTACTGTGATGGGCACGACGGAGGTGGGAAAGTGGTTCCAGTCCACGCTGGTTTTGTGAACCAACGAATCAAAACAAAGATTAGTCCTGCAGCTTGGCACGCCAACTTTGAACCGGTGGTCTATGCGGGATGAAAAATAAGGAGGAGTAATAAAAAGTGATGACTTTAGAGTTTCATTGCTGAAATATATTTCGTGAAAGATGCATAAACATGAAATACGATGGCGTAAGGAAAGGTCAGGTAGATCCAATGTTTTCTTCATAAGCGTTACACTTGCTGAACGAGAATAATTAGAAAGTATAAAACAAACAGAGCGATTCTGGATGGGCTCAAGAACTTGTAAGAGCGATTTGAAATAGGGATCACAAACAGAATAGGCATACTCTGCTTTCAGGCGCAGGAGAGTCTTATATAGAAGTAGGTTTAGGGGCACAGGAGCCAGAGAAAAATTACAGCGAAAGAAACCAAGTGTTCAGTTAGTATTATTAGTGATATGTTCAACGTGCGTTTTCCATGATAGGTTGGCGGTAAGGTATATGCCAAGATAGTTATAATAAGAGACAGAAGCTAAAGGTAAGTTATTAAGGAAGTAGGTGCATCAAGATTGGTTAGGCGTACGCGTTATTCTCATTGCTTTGTACTTACCAATATTTAGTTTCATAGACCAGGTTTGACACCAAGTGGAGATGTTATCCATGTCAGATTGAAGAGTGACTTCATCAGAAAGTTCAGATATTTGTCCATATAATACACAATCATCATCGTAGAGTCTAATTTGCGAGTCAGTGGAATAAGGAACGTCGTTAGGAAAAGCAGAGGACCAAGTACGGGTCCTTGGGGAACTCTGGGTCTTACGAGGCATGCAGGTGAGTCAGTCATTAATTGTAACGTACTGGGTACGGCCTTGCACAAAGCCTTCGATCTACCTCATCAGATTAGTACCAAGATTTAGTTTACTAAGCTTTAAAAGTAGTAATCGATGTGACACAGTATCAAATGCCTTCGCAAAATGTAAAAAATATGCAATCCACAAATGATGAGCAATCCAGAATAGAAAACAAATCATTAGTAAAAGCGAGCAGTTGAGTTTCGCATGAGTGGTATTTGCGAAAACCATGCTGATTAGGTGTGAAGAAACAGTTCGATTTGGGGTGAGACATGAGGCTAGAATATATTATGTGTTCAAACAACTTGCATGGAACTGACGTTAATGAAATAGATTTGTAGTTGGGAGGGGGGGGGGGGGGCTATGAACGTCACCAGATTTATGCGCCGGAGCCACCATTCCCACCTTCCAGTCCTCCGACAACGTAGCCCTCTGCAATGACTGCGAAAAGATATAAGACAGTATATGGATGAATAGGTTTGGTTGCTTTCAGAAACTTGCACTTAATACCAAGGTCGATCCAAATAGGTCACGAAGCTTTGTGCAAAAAGCGGTTCAGTACAAATTGTCACCGACATCAGCAAGGCTGGTTATGGGAGCAACGATTGAAGCGCGACTATGTTTGGAGGGAACAAACATAGGGAAAGAAAAAAGCGTTTTTTAATTCAAGAGAGACAGTTAGATTCATTCAATGAAAATGAAATTCCTGGACAATTTTATATGTTCGTTACGAGTTAAGAAAATACAAGTTTATTTAATTTTATTAGTATTAATAGATACATTTCTTTTCAGCGCCCATCATTACAGGGGGCGTTGACGCCGCTATCGCTCGCAGTGCAATACAGCTCTTGATTATGCAAAACAGCTCTTGAAATGTGCAGAAAGGCGTGCTCGTAAAGTTCACCTGTTCAAACACGCCCCCTCACACGTTGTCCTTTCTTGCTTGTCGAAATTTGTCTGAATTTGGTGACGCGGGTAGCTTGATCGCTTTTTAACCTGTTCAGTCAAAAGTAGCGATTTACGACCGCCAGATAATTGTTTAATTTTCATGCGACTGCGCTGGCCGACGGGCAGCACTCTACACCTAAAGCTTTCGCCGGCCTCCAAAGAGCGTATGTTCCGTGCAGGGGTGCGATTTCGACAACCGTACGGTTGACCTTTTCCTACAACGCTTTCCGCGCTGAAAGCTCGAAACGCGCCCATCAAGGCGAACGGCGGGTCATTTGAATATATAGCTCGAAAGGCAGGCCAACAAAACAAATTTCATGCCTTCGAGAACAAAATGACATCACTTCTGTTTTTAACGGATATGGCGTCACATAATATTTTCTTCCGCCGGAAGTGTTCCCTCCACATACAGATGGCGCTAAGCCCCATGAACCGTCGATGAACCGCCATGTTTTGAACGTATGGGCTCCTATGAAAGCTTCGCTACCAGGTATACTTACCTTGCTTAGTACCATCGGTACCAGCTGACGATGACATTTTCGCAACTTGAATGAGTTTAGTAATGCCTGCCTAGTCGATAAGAAAAGGATCCATCTGTAAGAAGTCAGGTGAAGAAGTAACAGGAAAGGTTATTGGTGCAACACGCAATAAAAAAAAAAAAAAAAAAAAAAAGCCGCCCAAGCATTCCGTACAGATGGTTAACTAGCAAGGCTGAAACATGCGGCCTCGGTGCTTATCACTGGGTTAATAATCCCGACGGTTCATTAAATGATGGCTTGATAGGCTACCGGATCCTCGGCACACAGTTGCTGATTGCACTCGGTTGCAAGTGCCTGTTCTTGTGCCCGGGCTGCAGCATCGGCACGGCGTAGACGAACTCGCTCCCAGTTCGGCCCACGGCGTTGCTTATCGACAACTGCCTGCCCCTCAGGTGTACGCATGACGCGTGGCTTACCCGTTTCGGAGCCGGAGAGAAACTGCTGCGCGCGCGCTCGGCTGCAACGGAGCGCCACGACGTCGCTACTGGGGCAGCTAATCGAACACCACCTAGATAGCCCAAGGCCTTTTCACTGCGATATATGGCGTCATGTTACCTGGCCCGACTGACATAGAATCTAATAGGAATGCTCCCAAGTAGACAACAGTGATGTTGATGTCACCTCTTTCATCACGCAGACCTTGTCAATGAAAATTTGGGGCCAGGTGGCGCAACGTCATGGATCGAAGTAAACATCATCATCATCAGCCTATTTTATGTCCACTGCAGGACGAAGGCCTCCTCCTGCGATCTGCAATTACCCCTGTCCTGCACCAACCGATTCCAACTAGCACCCGCAAATTTCCTAATTTCGTCGCACCACCTAGCGTTCTGCCGTCCTCTACTGCGCTTCCCTTCTCTTGGTACCCATTCTGTCACCCTTATGCATGGTCCAACGGTTATCTAATCTGCGCATTACATTACCTGCCCAGCTCCATTTTTTTTCTCTTAATGTCTATTAGAATATAGTCTATACCCGTTTGCTCTCTGATCCAAACCGCTCTCTTTGTGTCTCTTAAAAGTTATGCCTAGCATTCTTCGTTCCATCGCTCCTTGCGCGGTCCTTAATTTGTTCTCAAGCTTCTTTGTCAGTCTCCAAGTCTCTGCCCCATATGTCAGCACCGGTAAAATGCACTGATTGTATACTTTCCTTTTCAGTGATAAGTAAGCTCCCAGTCAGGAGCTCACGATGTTTGCCGTATGTGATCCAACCCATTTTTATTCTTCTGTGAAGTTCCTTCTCATGGTCAGGATTCCCTGTGATTAGTTGACCTAGGTACACATACTCCTTCACAGACTCTAGAGGCTGACTTCCGATGTTTACCTCTTGTTCCCTTGCCCGGTTATTTATCATTATCTTTGTCTTCTGCATATTAATATTCAACCTAGGTGGTGTTGGCTAATCGCGCGCCTCTCTTTCTATTTTTTCGCGCATGCACATGGGGTTGCGCCGGAGTAGTTTTCGGCGTATAGGTGGCCGACAGATGGACAGACAGACAGACAGACGAATCGGCTAGCCTTACACAGCTTCGCTATAAAACATCATGAAAATGTGCTATTGAGTAGGATACAGCCGGCCCTGTTTATTTGGGACAAAGAATTCTTGATCGTTCTTCAAGCGAACTGCAAAACTTGCAAAACTTGCATGGATTTTAAGTAAGCAAAGAAGGAGGGTTTGAGTGAAAATGATTGTGTTATTGCACGGATGAGGGCGCGCTTATAAACCGCAGTGGAAGGTTGATAAGCCAACCTTGCTTGGTCAACGTTAAATTTCTTGCAGTGGCAGAACATGCGGTTTTCTTTTTTAGTAGGCGTTTTAAGGTAAGGTTGAGCAAGTGCGAACGTCTATTGCTAGATATTCGTCGCAGAGGAATATATTTATCGACGAGCGCTTTTACTTGCGTTTGAAATAACCGCCAGTTCTCACACGCTGTGCGTTCCCACAACTGCGGTAAGAACTCGTCAACAAACTTTTCCAAAACAGCAATAATGGCTCGAAAGTCTGCTCTCCCATAATCGCGGATTATTTTTTACTGTTTCGCAGGGCGCCGCGGGCGTGATGGCAGATAATGTGGATTGTAAGGTGATCACTTAGACCTGGTAGTAGGGTTAGGGAAGAGACAAAATATCGGGATAGTTCGTGAGCACAAGGTCGAGCCCATTTGCACATGAGGGGGTAATGCGAGTTGATTCATTTACGAGCTGAGATAGGTTAAATGTAGAACAGAGGCCAATGACAGCTGAGCACTCGGATGAAATAGTAATTACTACGGGATTGGAATCATTCCACTGAATACATGGAAAATTGAAATCACCCATAAGAAACATTGGCTCTTTTGGGTGTCTAGACAACTTTATTCAGACAATTGTAGAGCTCATCACAGAACGTGAGGGCAGAAAGCGGAGGCCGATAACATGCACAATGACATCGTGATTGCTTAAGGTAATGCATGTACAAAGAAATTCAAGCTCTGATTGGATCGTGACAACGTAAGAGTTTATGCCTTAAGAAACGGGAATTAAAAACCGCCCCCTGATCGGTCACCTCGATAATGTCTGTACACAGTATATTTCTTTTCCCAAGAAAAGAGTTCACCATTCTTGACTTGACGAGCAAGTCTCGGTTAAAACAACTATATCAGCTACGCACGTCTCCATTAAACATACGGTATCACGCTCGTTTAGTATGCGTCTGATGTTCGCGAGAAGGAATCAATAGTCACCGATATGCCTCGCCTGAACGACCGCTTATTCCTAAGTCTACGTACTATGAGGGTGTGATTCTGTGGAAGTTGTAGCATTATTGGAGACATGGGCCCTAGGAGAAACAGCAATGCTTTGCGAATCTGAAGATCCGCGATTATCAGAGGCAAATGTGGCTAGGGGAATCTACTTCACAGACATCAGCCTTTTTCTGTTTTTTGTAGTAGACGTAGCATTTTTATTTATATATAATCGATTATACATTAGGCTGTAGGGCTGAGTGGTAGCCTTGGCGAAATCTATAAGCTTCTTACGTAACTGCCTCGTTGCTTTACAAATGTCCCCCTGTAGAACGACTCCTGTATTTTTTCATTTTCAGATCGGTGCTAAACGTGTTTTAAACGAAGGTCTGTGTTTTAAACGAAGCAAACTTCACAACTAAAGGGCGATGTTGTATCGGTGACACAAGAGCCAAGTCTACACGCTCGTGAAACTGCGTCAGCAGGAAGTTACAAAGATAGATAACCTGCAAGAACGGAGCGCCTGGCTTCTTCAGTCTGAACCGAGGTGTTTTGAAGAATTGTCTTTCAGACCGTAAAGAATGAAGTTTTCACGGCGCGAACGATCCTCAAAGTCGTCAAGCCTTGCTTGCAGTGCAGCATTTTCACTTCGCATTATATCAGAAACAACGTGGTGAACGTGGGTCGCATCCACATTCACAGTGCTTTCCAGAGCACTTACTTTCCCATCGACAGTTGTTAATCTCGTAGTGACGCCAGGCACTCGTTCTTCCAACAGTTTGTGACTAGCTTTTACTTCACGTGAAAACATCACTTCAGCGAGACCCGCTTCCATCGTACTCGCGAAAGCTTTTGTGACAACTAGTACTTCAGCATGGCCTTTCTTTACTTCATCGTGAGGAGGACCAGGGTTTTGCTTCACGTCACGGGATAATATAGGCATCTTCAATACACGAAATCAATCCGCAACCAAAAGTAACGAAACTTGTGGGCGTGGCACGAGCAGCAAACGGCGATTACTCGAGCGTTAAAATGCAAAGAAACATGAAGCACTAACCTGGGTAAAGAAGAAACATGTCTTTAGCGGCGTCCGCATTCTTTCTGCCCGCATACGCCCACTGAAAGGCACGTCGATGATCGGTCTGGTAAATACAGCGCGTCCGGTGATGCCATCAGTGATGTGGTTGACCAGGGCAGACGGAGCACTGGTGCTGTTTCCAAGCGCAACATGGAAACAAAAACTGGATAGTCATCTGCCGCCGTCAACAGCGTGGTGCGGGCGATAGCATTCATCTGATGCACCACGATAGCAGGCCGTTACGTCGAGGCAGCGGGCCAAGTCCAGGTGAAAGTCAGAAACTGGGTAAAGAAGAAACATGTCTTTAGCGGCGTCTGCATTCTTGCTGGCCGCCTACGCCCACGACTTTTCCTTGAATTTACCTGTGGCAAACACGTAGTACAGATACACGGTGTTTCCCTCAGTTTGAGCCAAACATTAAACTTATGAAAATGCTACGGGGTTGGACAGAACCAGGGTAATGTTTGCCGTCCCTTGTAGATACTGAGATTAATTTTTGCATTCCACCTAAGTGCATAGTTAGTATTAATTAGTTACTCTATTATTGTGTCAATGAGAAACTTGTAGATCAACATGAAAAACTCCCGATACAGCTTTCTGTTGCTCAATAAGCATTTTTTCCGAGCGTGAAAGAAGCCCGCGAATACACACAAAATTGCCGCGCGACTGGCCGCTCAAGGCACTTTGCGTTTATTCGCGAGCTTCTTTCATGCTCGGAAAAACACTTTGATATAGCACGTATTGAGCAACAGAAAGCTGCATGGGGATTTTTTCACGTTGCTCTGCAATTTACTCATTGACACATTTCATTTATTTATAATATTTGAGGAGTTACTTAATTAATTGAGATTAATTATGTGATTAGGCGAAAGGTAAAAAATAATCTGAGTATCTCCAAGCGACGGCAAACAACATTATCTTGGTTCGGTCAAGCAACGTGGCATTCGCATATTAATAATGCTTGGCTCAAGTTACCTGAAACACCATGTGTATCTGTCTACTTTGTGAACAGGCAGGCACTGTGTGCCTTCTGTGTTACCTACGTGTGCTCAAGTGCGCTCGCAGGTAACACAGAGTGCACGTGCAGGTGACATCCTGTCGTAAACATAACGGACACATCCTACAAGAATAACAAAGACAAGGAAGCATAAAGGACAAACAGGGGACGAGAAGGGAACATAAAGGCAATGGCCATTTTCGTAGGGGGCTCACTTGCCCAGTGACTCTAACGTTCTGCTGTTGATTACGAAATTCGGCATTTGATTCTTGGCTGCGATGGTAGAATTTCTAGAGAAATTCTATGCAGAAACGCTCGCATACTTAGATCAAGAGCTCATGTTATCCAAAATTATTCCAGAGCCCTCAACTTTCATGTATATTATAGCCTCAGTCACCCTTTTGGGACGTTAAATTCCGCGAATATATCATTTCCACGAATACGCCAAATGTCAGCACGAAGTTAAACCACATCACTGACTTTCTCCTAAATGGTTTCTTCACTTGCAAAACTAAAAAAAATTATGACACAGAAAAGACAATACAGAATTTTATTTATGTACTTAATGATGCAATGGCGTGGTCTCCGGCTTTCTAAATTAAGATATTGGCCAGAAGAATTGGTCAGGCTAGTTAACTTACCAATCAAAGGGAATAGGTTTGGGCATGCTGGTTATTCATGTCCTGTGTCGACTCGTCCCTCGTCCTTACTGCCAATTTCTAGCTACTTTTCCGAAAGCCGGTGAAGCTTTTTTCGAAAAGAGGGCGTTTGTAATGAGCTCAATACTCGACGGGCGCTTGTGTATCGTGACTTTACAGTACAGCGTAAATGAGCCCATGAAATTAGTAGAATCCCGCCAGGGATGTTTCGGAACGTTTAAGGATGGTATGGTATGGTAAAACTTTAATGAAGTCCTGCAGATCGTGAGTCTTCACGAAGCGGGCCGCTCCCACGTGGGAACCGGAAGGCCAAACCTCTCGGCCGCATCGTGGGCCTGCTGGACAGCCCAGAGTTGGTCAGCCAGAAGAGGGCTGCGGAGAACCGCCTCCCATCTGGTCGAGCTGTTAGCGATGATAGAGCGTGACCGGGCACACCGCCAGAGCATATGGTCTAACGTGGCTATATCTCCACAATCGTGGCAGGTAACGTTGGTGTAAGTATCCGGATAGATTTTATGTAAGAGCGACGGATTCGGATAGGTATTCGTTTGTAGTAGACGGAGCGTTAATGCTTGAGCTCTATTGAGGCGCGGATGAGGAACAAAGTAGGTTCTACGGCTGAGATAGTAGTGTTTAGTAATTTCGTTGTAGGTGAAGGGCGTGTCCCTGCTCTCTGGGGAGTCGGCTTCCGATTGGTCGAGGGTAGCGCGGTGGGCAAGTTCACGCGCAGCCCCGTGAGCCGACTCGTTGAGGTTGGGAGGAGCACCCTTTATCTGACCCTGATGTGCCGGAAACCAATAAATGAAGTGGTGCGTGATTGCCTTGCCCCCAATAAGTCTGAGGGCCTGTTTGGAAACGGTGCCTTTTTCAAATGCTCTGACTGCAGATCTTGAATCACTATAGATGACATCCCGTGAGCTATCCAGCAGGGCTAGTTAATAGCCATTGGTTCAGCTATTTCGGAGTCCCTCGTCCGAACCGAGGGAGCATTGGTGATTCCTTGCCGACCATCAACAGTGATGATGGTGAACGCCCGACGTCCCTTACAAGAAGCGGCATCCACAAAGCTGACCTGTCGCTGATCACTGTGTATTTGCCTAAGGAGGTTGACCGCCCTTGCCCTCCTTCTACCGCGATTATGATCGGGGTGCATGTTCCTAGGTATTGGCGCGACCGTAATGTTCTCACTAATCGACGGAGGAACGTCAGAGAACTCCTCCGCATCTCTATCGGGGTGATATCCGAGTTCCTGCAAGATGGATCTCCCTGCCTTCGTTGTTGTGAGGCGAGTTAGCTGTGCGCGCTCCTGGGCCTCTGCAATCTCTTCAAGAGTGTTATGAATGCCAAGCTGCATTAAGCGCTCTGTACAAGTGTATACGGGTAACCCAAGAACCCGCTTGGTAATCTTCCTAAGCTGTGTATTCAATTTAGCCCGCTCTGCCCGTTTCCATCGATGCATGGCTGCCACGTATCTAAAGTGGCACAGAACGAAGGCATGCATTAGTCGAATGAGGTTATCCTCCTTGAGTCCATGATGCCGATTTGATACCCTCCGAACTAAACGAACAGCACTTTCAGTTTTAGCAATTAGCTTGCGTATCGTCTTGCCATTTGTACCCCCTGACTCAACGATCATGCCCAAGACCTTGATTGAATCGATTTTGGGTATACGACAACCGTTTCTTGTATATAAGTTAATGTCTCTTTCTTCTAACGATGTCCATCCCTTGGGCTTTCGACCGCGTTTCTTGGGACTATACAGCAAAAGTTCTGACTTCAAGGGGGAGCACCTGAGACCGGTGGGTTCGAGATAGGTTTCAATAGTGTCTATTGTCTCCTGTAAGGCTCCCTCAACCTGACCGTCATTGCCTCCTGTGCCCCATATAGTTATATCGTCAGCATACATAGTGTGTTTGATGCCTTCAATCTCGAGAAGCTTTCTGCTTAGGTCAACCATGGCTATATTGAATAAACAGGGGGAAATGACTGACCCCTGTGGGGTGCCCCTCTCGCCAAGTTCCAGCACTTGTGATTCGATATCGGCCACCCGGGGGGTAGCCTTCCTATCCGAGAGGAACGATCTAACATATTATTTCCCTCACGCATAAAGTTACGTAATACAAGATCTATACTTACACCTTAGGACTGCGTAATATAATGTGGAAAGGACAGGCTCTTCACCTCTAAAGACGGAATCGCCGGTAAATAAGCTCACCAAACCGACCTGCAACTTGAATTTTCGAAGGTGGCCTCGGACGCCAAGGCGGCATGAATGAGGCATGCGCGACTGTTGAATCCATACGGAAGTCAGAAGTTCATACATTTTTCATGCAGTGAGCTAAAATGAAGACGCACGTGTGTATTCTATAATTCAAGACGCATTTTCAAGCGATAGTGCCATCAGTTTTGGTAGGCGACCTTCTATTTCTCAGCGCCACAATATATGGCGTTTCAGTATCTAACCATAGTGAATGACTGAGTCTTCTATATATGGCTAGCCCATTTCGGTAAGGCAAAAATTATAAACACTTGTATGCAGCCAAGATAAAGCCCTCCGTATTGACTACGTTTTTAACTTAGTTTTACTGGCTTTGCAGTGAGCTGACGTACTAAGGTCACTGAAACCTATAATAAAACGTGTTGCAAGTATTTGCGACCCTTCAGTTCTTTATCAAGTACGAGATCATTTAAGCGTGTCAACACACCATGTTAGACGTGCCACGTTGGATGCGCTATAATACGTTCAAGAGAAAATGGCTTGTTATTAAACGGCTGCAGCCATGCTTTGCAATAATAAGGCATACCACAAAATAGAAAATCCGAGTGCGGAGCAGAGGGAGAGCGTGCTCTCCAGCGGCGACCCTAGCCTCCAACGGAGGCTGGTGGATCATGCCCGACGAGCAGCCACGCTCAGTGGTGCCCTGGAATAGGGGCGCCAACCATGCAGGCCGGACATCATCATAAACCAATAGAAGATGAAGACATCCGGCCCGACCGCTGAATTACTCTTCCTAGAGCAATAAAGTTTACTTCCTCCTCCTCCTCCTCCTCTGCACAAGACTCCAGGATGGTCATTATATTTATAACAATGAGAACATAGAACTTTAACAAAACTACATTTTTCTTGAGTTTGTATATTTAGGGGCAGTTAGGACGGAAACACTTCACTGGTATTATATGCGTAGGGAAGAAGCTCAGACAAGCTTAAAAAAGAATTATTGAAAAAAACAACAACCTTGGTTGCCATTCACAGATGCATTTAGTACGCTTTGGAAGTTGATTATTGCTTATGTTGTTCCCTGTGTTGCGCTATCTGCTATGGGTGGCGTTCCCCTTACCACCGTCGCAAGAGGCAACCGGTACTTCAAGCTCCACTTCTTCAAGGGCCATTTCAGAACCCCACGCATGCGTCGTCGGCTACAAGAGGTGCAGCGTCTCAACGACAGCGGCTCAAAATGCTAGCTGTCACGAGAGAAGCATGTGAGAAGGCTCCTCTTACCACCATGTCACCGTGGGGGTCTGGCATGCGGTGCAGTTCGGTGGTACCGTACCACTGTGTGGGTTTTACCACTGTCTTAGACTGCACAATCTTCAGGGTCGGCCCACGAGAATGGTTGGACAGTCACAATAAAATTGCAGTTAGTTCCCAGTGTAAGCTGAATGCTTAGAAAGTGACTGGCCTCTGTCTAGCATTTTGCGGACGCGTCTTTAGCTTCTTTCCATGTATTACCCATAAAAAGACAGAGAGGAGGAGTGATTATCGCTGAAGCGCGCAGCGATAGTAATCGCGCTCATGAAGGAAATACTGCGTACGACGGATAATGCGCTTCCGCCAGAGTGAATAATTATCTACTTCTTTGTTTTTCTGTTGTCACGCCTACTTGAACTTCCCAGATTGTCGACATCGTCAAAAGGATTCGTGCGTTCGGGCACACGGGTTATTTCGTCTTTTCTGTTCTCTTCGGTGTCCAGCTTTCTCGATGATTATTTTCTCCATTGCTTGTTTGGTTGCTTAATTGCTTGATTGATTGATTGATTTTAGGCTACTATTTCGTTGTAGAGACACCCCGTGGTGCGTCAACGCCTCAAGCTTTCCGATGCTGGATGCGATTGAGCGCTTCTGATTAGCTGTCGCGGTTACCGCGTTCCACTGACGTCTGCAGAGAAAGGCCAAGAAAAATTGTGCAGAAACCACCGACGACTGTCAATGCGGGCGAAAAGCACGAACGAACGTTTTCCACGCCCTGTAAGACAACTGACCAACCAAGAAAACGGCCGAGGGAGCCCAATAAAGCTACTCGCTTTGAAACGGCGAAGAAGCCCAAGCAGTCCAAGCGTGTCCGAGAGCTCTCCACAGCGATCGATCGATTGGTTGATTGATTTATTGATTTATTTGATTTGATTTGATCATATTGAAAATTTTGGCAATTCTCGTCGCAGGATTCTTCACAAGATTTGTTTGTCAAATGAAAACGCAGAAATTATAGAGAAAATAAGTAGGTAAAACCACATAACACACACGCACGCCAATCAATGAGCCATTGCTCATTGATTGGCGCGACAATACACTCAATACAATGCGCACATAAGTGTTAAGGGAAAGAAGCAGATCGCAGGAAAACTGTCGACATTCGTGAGCGCCCAAAGAAAGGTTATTCAGCTTCACGCTGACTGTCCGTTCTGCTGCGACTAGTGCGTGTACCCGGCTGTGGTATGGACACATCCGCGGACACACGCCATCCGCGGATGCGGACGGGGTGAGTGAGGAGGAGAGACACGAGGAACCCTGCGAGACTTATCATGAAATAGCTCATCGGTATCGCTTGAGGCGGCGCGCGCTCCCACCACCGGCCAAGCAACTCGATAAAACGCAAGCGGTCGCGTTTCGGCGACTTCAGACAAACACATACCCACACCCAAAGTACATTAACAAAATCACAGGGGGCAAGGAAAGCGACCAATGTAGGCTCTGTTCAGAAGCAGGAACACTCGCACACATAATGTGGGAATGCACCTCGCTCCCGTTTTCTCATCCCTCCGTCAGCAGCGAGACTAACTGGGCAGCCTGGCACAGTTCCGGGGACGTCGACCGACAGCTTGAACTGGTGGACTGAGCGGAGAAGGCCAAGCAGGCCCAGGGCCTTACTTGAGCCCAATACCTCAGCCACGTCCCCCTTTACCCTTCCCCCTTTCAATAAAGTTTATCACCACCAGGGCTGTTCAGCATGAACTCATGCGCCAGCAGCGGAAGCCATAACGCTTCCCTGGCTCCGACAGAAGCGACTGAGAGAAACGTGGCGGTGCGTCCACTTGGTTTCGTCGGTTTTGCAGCCAAACGTGGAGTGCATCTCTGGACACCCTCTAGAGCTCCACGAGCGGGCCGCGCGCATGCGCATCGATACCGTGATGCGTATGACAACGGTGACGACGCAAACGTTCCTCGAGCATCCGCATAATTGTTACCGTAATCAAAAGTAGCGGAGCAAGTCAAATCGATATACAAAACGAGTATCGATCACAAATGTAGGGTTGCGTTGAGGCACTTGCACAGTGAATACGCGTTTTCGGGTTACACGTTAGGTGTTACGCCATCGCCCGTAACCCATGTGCACTCTCCGGACGTTCAAAGTTAAATGTAATCAATCAATCAGTGAATCAATCAATAAATCAGTAAATCAGTAAATCAGGCAATCAACTAACCAACCAGTTATTTATTTATTTATTTATTTATTTATTTCATCATCTGAACTATCAAGCAAGCAATTCACATCTACTTACACTCAGGCATCATAACTGTATAAAGAATCACAAAGTATGCAACAGCCATCACCGTATAAAATGTTGACGCCGCTTATAGACAAGCTTCATGTTTGTAAACATGAACATGTTGAAGCATAAAAAATGTTTGTGACGTTGCTACGCAAGCGCATGGGTAGAATAAAAAACAAAGTTTTTTGTATGTTTCTCGTCCAGTCATTTCACTTCGGGGCCGCAATAATTTGTTGCTTCCAACAAGCAGATAGAAGGCTCAGGATAAATCGAATAGGGTTTACGGTACGTAGGCAACGGTAGGCAGTTATCAGCATGACCCGAGCCCTTTAATATTAATACTAATAATAAGGACTCTGGTATGACGTTATGACCTGGAACAGGTCTATACTAAGCGTCGGCTTAGTGGTGTACGCATTCACGATCTGGCTCGTCTCACAATCACATTCTATGGCGCAGAAATTATATAAACAGGGATAAAGTGCCTCAGAAAGGCTCCTTAGTGTGTCTAGATGCCTAGAAAAGCAGCGCTCGTTTTCTTCGAGTCTCTTCCATTACAGCCCGCCAACCACCACCGACAACAACCGCATGCGAGGCCACCCTACTAATCCTTGAAAACTAACCCGCCGAGGGTGAGAAAGTCGCCTTTGACAACAATACGTCCACCTATCGAAACGTTGGCCAGCCTTTCTGAAGCACTTTATCCCTGTTTACAAAACTTCTATACCACAATGCGTTACTGTATTTGTCGGCCCGCTTTTTAATTTTGGATTATCATAACCACATTTTATTCTTGGCACATCAAACCCCAAAATTTAATTTGCTGCCTAGCTAACGCTACTTACAGTCAGCGCAAGAGTTCCGAGCTATATGCCGTAACATTATAGGACCGAAGTTTCATCTGAGGCGCACGTCGAGGCATATAATCGCAAGCGCGATGGCAACCGTTGCTCGCTTGTTATCCTCTCGGTCACCGTGCGACCGAACATTCTTGCACTGAAAGTCCCCGGCTCGATAGTTGCGACACCACTGCAGCAGCGTCCTCGATCACGTCATTTAAATCTCCCGCAAGAGCTTTTCATGAAACGTGTTAAGATTTAGTTTCTGGGAGCTTCTATGCTTATTTCTGAAGTGGCACGTTATAACGGAGAGGACGTTATCTGAGCAAAATTGTTAACGGTACGCAACACTTCCGCATATCCGACAGTACGTCTTACTAAGTCTTACACGCATTGCCACATTTGAGCTTTCCCGCGCTCAAAAATATTCTGAAATTCACAATGAAAGAAATTTTACCTGCTCCTCTATTTGTTTCCTAGTCAGCACGTAATCCACGCAACTAGATTTTCTGTGTGTTACTAAACTAAAAAAAAAGAATAATAATCATAAACACCAACAATTTTCGAACAACAACATGGCACCAGAAACGCCTTTTGTTTGTTTTCCTTTTAGTTTCTTTTATGTAAACACTGTAATAACGGCAGTTTAAGAGTAGGTATAAGCGTTGTCTCATTTGGACTCTTTCGGACATCGTCGAGGGGACTATAGAATTCTCATTGTTTCCTTTTTCCGGTGCGCTGTGTGGCCAAGACGCTGCACAGAGGGCATGCTCGCCTGACGGAAGTCAGCCGGCTCCAAGGCCCTCGCACGGACAACGATGCTGGATTACGTAACAGCTCGCGTAACCGAGCAGCCAGAAAGCACGCCGTTCCGGCCAGGGTAATTCGGTGCCGGCATAAACAAAAAATACACTGTAAAAATATACGAGGTATGTGTGCCGGTGCAGACAAAGGTCTAGGAGTGGGCCACGTCTGAAGTAGACGAGAAGGGCCGGGAGGAAGGAGGGGGGTCGGGCTCCTCGTATCAAGCATCTGGGTCGGCCCGCTTCGCGACAGGAGGGCAGCACGCCGTGCGTTGAATAATACCGCAGCACTGGACAGTCGTCGCGCAGTGTTTCTACCGCATAGAGGCCAGAGTCGGCCACTTCCCTCCCACATCGTCTTCCTCCTCCGCACGTTCTCTTCCAGCCCCCCGGAAGAAGAAGCTTCCCTTCCACCGGAAGCCCCTTCTCGTGCCGGTCAAACCGGCGATTAGGTCAGGCAGTGAGTGTGGCTGGCGGAATGTTTATGTTCCGCCACGACGCGCACGCACAGACAACCGTAGTGGACGATGAGTGGAGCCAGCGGTTACCGATGCGGTGTTTCGAGATTCGAGACGTGAAAGGCGACGTTGACGATGCTGTCCAGCGTGGATGCAGCCATGGGGTGATAACGAACTTCAAGTATGGCGCCGCATGTATTCGCCGTTCCAGTTGTCGCCATTAAAAGCGAAAGGCACGAGCAAGCACGAGCTGCGCCTGGTTTGAAACCAACGACGTGGCCTTTTCATTATTGCCCTTCGACGGTTTCCTACGTGCACCTGGAGATTATCTGGTATTCGACGTAGGAGCAACGGTGGCTTGCGCTGTGGGTCTGGTGTTGCTGAGCCGGGCCACCATGAGCCACCTTTCCTCGCTAGGTCATCACCTAAAGTGGCGACGGAAGGTGCTTTGGTGAAAACGTGGAAATGTGCTTCTGTTTAGGTTCAGGTGTGAAAATGTGAGAATCCCCGGTCTTCGTTTCGGGCGGTATGTGCTATGGGTGACCGCAATGTACGAGTTTTTTTCTTGTCTGGTGTACATGCCGGTTTCACCAACGCACATACTGTTGTGGGTATATTTCAGCCTGGCCTGAAATGCGTGACACATGACAGGTAAGCACTTTCCTTCAGTTCTGCGCAAAAGCCTTTATTTCCTACGTAAGATCATTTTTTTCAAGGACGCTCGAATAAGCTGCATATTCATGTGTAAAGCTCAGATTTTAACCGTAAGAGTTCACAGCTTCGCTTCGAACTCCATGGCATTTCCGGGTGTCGATTCCGGCACTGACTGACGCGCATCCTGTGAGCCACGTGTGTGTCTTTCTTGCTTTCTTACTGTGCATTTGAAGGATGACTTTTTTACAGGGAGGCTATATATGAATAGGTTCCCGGGATTTCTTTTTCTCCGTAGCCAAAAAATTCAACCAATCACAGTGGGAGACGCGCGCCGTGTGCGCCACTGGGTTCCATGCAGCATCACCAGATGGCGCTCACCTCTGTGTATCCGCGGCAGCGGCGTCGTCGGCCGTGCGGGATAAAAGAAAAAGACCCAGAAAAGTCGTCTTCGCGTATAGCGTTCGCCGCAAACGTTTCCCGGTAAATATTACGTTTGCATAAGCTGCAGTTGCCGGGAAGCGGCAACTGTAGCATGCGAAGCAGGGAGTGACATCATTCCACTTTCCCACGTAAAATAAGAACCCGCCTAGCAACTGATTTCATTTGTGTTCTGATAGCGCTATGGAAAGGCGATGCATAGTTAGGACTCCCGAAGAGCAGTTTGAACGCGATGAGCGGCGACGAGAACAGCAGCGTCGATATGCACAACGGCGTCGTGCTCAGGTTAGGCATGACAAAGCGGTTCTTGCCCAAAGCAAACCACACACAGTAATGACGCCTGAAGAACAGCGCGAACACGGTGAGCGACGAAAGGAATAGCAACGCCGATATACGAAACGGCGTCGTGCTCAGGCTCCGCCGGACCCATTTCAAGGCTACGTCACATTGGTCTATCGAACCAGGTGATATCGCAGCTTCGCTGGCCAGCCACCTTCATAGCGTGAATTGGCGCCCATTTTTAATTTTTTTTCTTGATAGTGTCTAGGGCTATGAACTAGGGCTATTTTGCAGGCCCAATAATGTGTACTAGACCAGTTCTTCGCACAGGTTACGTGACAATCAAGACACCCTCACGCTCTCGAAAGTGTCATTGTGTCCGAATTCGAAATCATTGGGCCTCTGAACAATTTAGAAACTGTAGTGACTGAAGGCTTCTTTTCCCATGTGCCTCTTTCTCTTTATCGTAATAGTATGTTATTGTGACAGTGGCATCCTTTGTAGCGTGTTCCCAACATCAGACATGTCCAGGAATTTGGACATCAACCCTTCGGCTATCTGTCGAACTTCACCGCACTTTACCAGCGTTTCAAAAGCATTTTAAAAAAAAAGTTATATTTCCGAAAGCTGCCCCAATTTCTGCAGCCTTCAATTAGCAACTTAGTCCTGACGTCCTTGCTACGTTAATGCAGAATTCTGGTCAGGATTAAAACACTGCTATAACACAGCAGAAAACTTGCGGATAAATACCGTAAATACGCATGCCATTAGAAGGGCACCAAGAGGGTACTTCTTGACATTGTTAACTCAATGTTGTTGGAATTCCGGCTGCCTTATGAAATGTCATATTTAACAATGCAGCAAATGGAGTTATGCTGGTGCATTGCGGTGAAGTTCGACAGATGGCCGCAGGGGTAACGTCGAAAATTTCTAGGCGCGACGGCTATGAATGTGAGAAATAGTTAAGGGGTTAGACTAGCAGTGACTCAGGCTTCTTGCTAAAATTATGAGAATCGTAGGAAATTCTTAGAAATGAGAGAGACCCGAGAAGCGCGGAAGACCATCCGTTATGTTTTTAACCATTTTATTTTGATTGCCATTTTGGGGCTTCTGTTTCACGAGGTTAACTGTGCACAGGAAAGACGATTCTCGTGTACGCGTTGTCAGGAGATATTTAATTTCTTTTTTCTCCGTATTAAACAAGGCATCGGACACTGCAGACAAATGAATTAATTTTCTGTGTATAGAAGGTATTGACGTCAGGTAGGTTTTTATTCTCTATTTTACTTTATTTTTTAAATATGGCAGTAGAGCTGGGCAGGTGATGTAAAGCGTAAAACAGACAACGGTAGACCTGTTAATGTAACATTTCCGGCTCCAAGGAAACGACAACAATGTCGCAAGTATCACGGAATTATCCGATTAGATAAAGATGTTTGCTGACGCATGGTGGGTTTCATTTGACTCAAAATTTAAGGCGTCCGGGAGAAGCCTTTGCTCAGAAGCGCTGTTAAATAGAACTGTTATCCGGCAATGGCCATGCAGGTTCTGTAATATTTACTCAAGAAGTACGCGGTCTAGGGCACGTTCAGTGTGCGAGCTGGGCTCGCGATGACGAGCTGGGCCGTTAGGGATGAATTGACGTTTGAGCGAAATATGTAATAGGAAGCACAACACATGATAGATGTGAGCAATGCGCCAGTAGCTGTCTAACGGAACATAAATACAGGCAATGGCGCGTTGGTACACTCGATGGCAACATAGCTTAAAGCGAAAACCGCACTTACCCAAACATACAAATTAATGATGTATAGTGCCTCCAAATAGGCAAGCAACGTTAAAGTTTCGCCACGCATTGCACTTAACACTGTCCCCACTTCCACAAAACATAACCATGGCTTAACGTGCAGTAATTTCGGAAGTATAGCCGATAACGGTTGTAGGACAGTTCCGAACACTTGCTTATAAGAAATGTTTTTCAAAAGCTGTATTTGGCCAAAACGCATTTACTATAATAATAATAATAATAATAATAATAATAATAATAATAATAATAATAATAATAATAATAATAATAATAATAATTTTTATTTCACTCACAAAGTGAGGGAGTGCGGGAAAAAAAATCTGACGAGTCAGCTTGACTAGTTCCAGCTGCCCGGAGTACAAAATAGAAGAAACAAACACTTTTCGCATGGCAACATAAAAACCACAAACAAATAGTAATAGTAATGCAGCAATAACTTGTCGATAACAGTGAGAATAAGTAACTATAGAAATAAAAAGTGCGTAAACTGCGTGATAGACCAACGTTAAAGGAAACGTACAAACATGAAAAAAACAAAGTAAAAAGCGCTACATAATGAAGGAAAAGACGAAAAATAAAACGGCCCACATAGGTGTAGTATAATAATTATGGGGTTTTACGTGCCAAAACCACTTTCTGATTATGAGGCCCGCCGTAGTGGAGGACTCCGGAAATTTCGACTACCTGGGGTTCTTTAACGTGCGCCTAAATCTAAGTACACGGGTGTTTTCGCATTTCGCCCCCATCGAAATGCGGCCGCCGTGGCCGGGATTTAATCCCGCGACCTCGTGCTCAGCAGCCCAACACCATAGCCACTGAGCAACCACGGCGGGTGGGTGTAGTATGAAACAGTACATTGGTACATTGTAATGCGTATAGCGTACATGCGCAGAAATGAAAAAACCACATGAAGTTCTGTCATGGGAAAGGAGCTTTGTCACAGAAGAACAATTTCAGTTTCTGGCTCGATGCTGTTTCGGGAGTGAAACCGTTGTTATGGCAGAAATTTAGCAAATGCGGTAGCGTTCTCTTTGCCATTTGTTGTCCGTATCCGGTTCTGCACGTTTTGATTAGCCATGGCTGTGTGTTTCGATTCTCATAAGGTGTGGTCCTTTTAGAAAGCGATGCCAACCGTAGTAGGGAATAGCTGTTATTTTTTACTTCAAGCTTATAACGTGAACACAGGCAATGCGGATATAGCTCGTCTATTTTCATTACACAGTACTTCAAGAAGAGGGGGTGGGAAGGGTGACTCATGGGGACGTTTTCAATATTTCGTAACATTTTTTTCTGTAATATCATGATTCTTTGCAAATTACCTTTTGTTGTGTTCCCCCAAACTAATTGGCAATATTTTATATGTGAGCAGAATAGCGCATTGTACAATAGAAGCTTAACCTTTGATGGTAGAATGTATCTGTTGGCGTATGTAAATCCAACGATGCGAGACAGTTTTGACACAACGTGGTCGATATGAATGTCCCAGGTCATATTTTCACTGAAATACACTGCAAGTATTTTAAATGCGCTTACTAGTTCTACCTTTGAGTTTTGCAGCTTAATGTATGAGGTAATGTTAATTTTCTTGTTTTTCGCACGGTATATGACAGCCTTCGTTTTACTAACGTTTATTTTCAATTTGTTAAGTTGCGCCCATGTATCTAATTTCACAAGCGTTCTGTTCGCTCTCAGAATCAGCTCATCCGTACTTTCTGCAGAGAATAACAGTGTCACATCATCAGCATAAATGACAAATTTCACCATAGGATCGACGTTAACAATGTCATTCAAATATAAGTTAAACAAAAATGGGCCCAGAATACTCCCTTGAGGTACGCCGGCAGAAATCGGTAATATATTAGAAGAGCAGCCATTTAAATACACGTACTGCTTGCGCTCACTAAGGTAGGACGTGAGTAGTGATAGAACCGTTCCGCGGAATCCGTACATTTCAAGTTTTTTTAGCAGGATAGAGTGATTTAAATAATCGAAAGCTTTCGTAAACTGTACGTATATTCCAAGGGGCACTTCTTCATTTTCAAGTGATTGCAGGATAAATTATTTTTGTTCTAACAGTGCCATTTCTGTTGATCGATATTTCTGGAAGCCATACTGCGCACCGTGAATGATACTGCATTGTTCGCTGAAATTTGTCATTCTAGTAAGAACCATTTTTTCAAATCCTTTTGAGAAAACGGGTAGTATGAATACTGGTCTAAAATTTGTAAAATCATTCTTACTACCTTTTTGTGCAATACGCTCACTTTGGCGAGTTGCATTTGCCCCGGAAATGTTCCTTGAGACAAGCAAAGGTTATATATGTGACCTAAGCACTCTGCTATGTCTACTATCACAAACTTCACCGGTTTTATCACAATTCTGTCTGCATTCGCACACAGATTTTCAATAGTGCGGCCCCGTCCCCCTCTCCACCCCTCTCTATTGTCGCTAAGTTCGATCTCGATGAAATTTGTAGTTCTGTCAGGCCAACGGGCTAAATTCTGTGCTGCTGGTAAAACACACTAATAACGTCCCCGAGCGCTTGAATACGTAAATTATGGAAAACGCCGTGTTTGACCCACCCATTTACAACTTTGCCTACACATCACTCATAGCCTGGCCCTTGCTTTCACAAAACAGAAAACGAATGTCTCGTTTAGTTCACAGAGGCCACTGGAAAAACCTCGTATAACGCCTGGAAAGAAAAAACGAGGGTTGAATAATTATTTGTGACTCTCCTGATTAAGCTAGAAACGATTTAACTTTGCAACGCATTGCACTTAAGATTTGCCCCATTTTCACCAAATATAACCCTGGTATAATGCAGAGTTCACTCGGGACATTAGTAAACAAACCTAACGGCCACCCGATCACTTTAGAACTTTTCGCAAAAGTTATACTTTAATCACGCGCAATTAACTTCGCACACAGATGTGTCATAGTGGTTCCCCCATTAGCACAAAGTTTGATTTTTGTGGCATCTGTAGTTAGCCGAGGACCGCGTGCTAAGTTTCGCGCCGCCCGTTAAAAGTTCTATGACAATGCTCGGCAGTTTTTAAATGCGTAATTTATTGTTCAACTCGTAATTAAGCTACGCAATTTGAACTTTCCGTATACATAACATATAATGTGTCCCTTATTTTTGCCAAATATAAGCTTCATTTAACCTGAAGTTCTCTCCGGACACTGTGTAAAGAGCGTAAAAAGGTCGCGTAGCACTTTCTGGCACTTAATAAAGGAATGTTTTGCAAAAGTTGTATTTGATCCACACACATTTAACCTGGCATAGAAAGATTCCATAGCGATCGCCCAATGTTCGCTAAACTAGATGTCTGGGGCATTTGTAGTTATGCCCGGGCATTGGACTAGAGTTAGTACAGCGTAAACCATGCTCATAACACTCCGTAGCACTTGCATACGTAATTTATCGCATAAGGCCACAATTAGGCCACAAACTTCGGACTTTACCTACACATTACCCGTAATGTTCCACTTGTTTTCGTCAAATATGAACAAACTGCTTTGTTTAGTTCATTGAAGACACACACAAAAAAAAACAACTATGAGCCTAGCATAACGCATGAAAATATGGGGAAAACGATGGTTATGTAATTATTGTCAAGCCATCTAATTAAGTTAGGAGCGTGAAAGTTTCCCCGCACATTAGACTTAACATTGCGTCCATTTTAAAAAGACAATTAACTTGGTGTCCTTTACAGTTATTCTAGCTTTCTGGAAAAAATTGCGGATAACGGCTGTATGGTACTCCAGAATGCTTGAATACGTAATATTTTACGACGGCTACAATGAATCCACACTAATAAAATATTCATCGTTCCTTGCTCAAAACACACTCTCTTATTTCAACTAAGTATAAACAACGTCCACCGAAAATTTCACCAAGGAGACCAGGAAAACTAGCTAGATGTTTCGTATAACGCATGAAAATTGGAAGAAGGATATTCAATAACTACTTTGAAAGCACATAATTAACCCAGACGTTTCTAAATTTCAGTACACGTCACCCATAGAGTTGCCCATATCTTCTATGAATATGACATCTCTTCCACTTTCGGTTCTCCCAGGAAAGGGGAAGCTTGGGCAGTAACAACCATGGTTTGCATAAGAGGAGATCAGTCGATCAGACCCTTAATTTACAGGGATACCTACATGCAATAGTATCCCTTTTCAGGTGAGAGGTATGCTAAGAAATGTTGTTACCAGTGGCACTAATGATGCACGCAACTGGGTTTAGCCGAGTCACCCCTATTCGTCTCCTTAGTGCAACACAGTATTCGGTAAGGATTGCCACCTTCGCTGTGGTTACTCTTGTATAGTACGTAGTTGAGTGCAATCGTTGCCAGCTCCAGCAGGTGATTATCAAACTGTAATGCGTAACGCAAAGAACTAGCCATATTTCAGTCGAGGGGCAAAGAGAAGTTGCGAAGATGCCTTAGGTTTTATTGTACACATAGGCATCCGTGAACACTTTAGGATAAGCACGATATTTTTCATCCAGTACGACAGGGCCAACTCACGGAGCGCCAGAACAGGGAGGTCGGAATTTTCGAGAATTTCTGGGCCAAATAAAACGCCACATAGAAACGTGAGCCTGCTAGAACCTTTCGAAGGCATGATTGAAAGAGCACCTTTACAGTTTTCAACAACAAGGATACTCTTAGAACTAGGGCCGGCAAGTTACACGATCAAGGGCTAAAGAAAAAAAAAAATCTGCGAATAAGGCGTAATAGCAAAAATAAGTAGAAAGTATGCGGTCTTCGGTAACACTGTCTGATCTATGATAGCGGTTGCTTTTGAGATCAGTTACACATTAGATAGGGAATGCTTGGAAACGCTGCGTTTGAATCCCAAACTATGGCTCATCGTTGAATTAGGGCCTGGTGAGCAAGTTCATGTTTTTCCGGGTATAATAAGTTACGAAACTCGTTAAACTAGTGAGACAAGTTGGCTTCAACCTGATCTGGACACACTTCGCCAGTATGGCTGCGGGACCTCCCCTTTGGAGGAGGTAAGGTGACATAGAGCCAACTATTGTGCCTTTCGTAGGCAATTTACATGGTTGGTTTAATAGACCTCTTGGCGGATTTTTCTATCAAGTCAGATAGGTGTCCACGTGCTCTTCAAAAATCTGAGCAACACGGGTTTATACTGGTGGTTGTTGAAGAGAGAGGCACGGTTCCTTACGTGCACTCCAATGCCTCGACTGCATGTTTAAGTTTAAGTTTGGAAGTTTATTTAACATAATGAACGTATATAATGGCAAAGTACACACTTCTGGGACCCAACAAATTTGTGAAGGGGTCCCAAATGGACCCAGTGTTAAAGGGTCCCAATGTGGGTCTTGATGATGTGCGCCTCTGGCGATTGCAATAGCTGGCGCCTTTGACACGTAATAAAGAAGTAAACGTGCACTTGTGGCATTTACGCGTAAGCCCATGACGCACTACAGTATATTAATCAATGGGCACATGATCCCATTGGTGCGGTCATACAAATTTTTGAGGTGTCATAACTGACAGAGACATCTCATGGAGTCCCCATGTATTGTACATGAAAAGGTAGTTGACAGGCACCCGTCACCTTCTGAAGTTCTTCCCTGGGAAGACGTGGGGAATGTTCGTAAGCACTATGCTGCATATACATAAGGTACTTTTTCTCGGCTTCTCGTGGTACAACTTGCCAGCACTCACTAACGCGAATAAAACAAGCCTACGTGCTATACAAAATGTAGAGGCCCAGGCGCTCCGCATTTGTCTAGGCCTTCCTCGAAGTGGTTGTTGAAGGGTTGCGGACGGGGAAATAAGGTGCATTTAACAGTACTTGAAAGTACCGGTATTTAGCCGTTCTTTTTTTTTTACACTGTAGCGGTGGTAGCATGTTACCGGAACCTCACGTGCGACTGACGCATGAAATACACGTCGAGAACCACGGTTGTCGCTCGATGGACTGAACTCGGGCAATGCATCCCTCTAGGCACCGGCCGGGGCTTACATCAAGATCGAAGTCAGTATTCTAGTGTAACGCTCTCGCGCAGGCAATAAATATTTTCCCTCGTAGCCAAAGAAAACGTATAGTGTGCATGCGTAGAATGCCCATGCCGCACGATAATCCTGGCGTTCTCAAGCGACGTGCACAGTGGCCTCGTCTCACCGCCGCGTACCGGTGTGTCAACGACCGCGCTTTTTACAAACGAGCTAACCACGGCGCGGCGGCAGCGGCGACTTCCCACTCTTTTCCTTTCTCGTAACCCAAACGCGGCGAACGCGGAACCCGTTACGCGTTAGCGGAATTGCGTGCAGTGGCAAGTAAAAGCCGGATATCACGACCAGGTGCACCGTAAGCCCGACGAGTCGGCGTCACGCTGTAAGAAGACCGAGTAACAGCGACTCCCCTATCCGACGCATATAGCGCAGCCACCTAAATAAAATATGCAAATGAACACCGATTCGGGAAGACTCGTTTAACACAACAGGTGGCTTTGTACCACTCGAGGAAGAGCCACGGCGCGGGTTGATACATTCATATGAACTGGTCTTCGTTTCTCTCCCTCTCTCCCCCCCCTCTCTCTCTAATAGACGAGATGTGGCCCCTCTGTTCCGGAAACTGCACGGAACTATTAGTGTGGAAGAAAGTGTGGAAGAGAAAGTGCCGGCTCCTAGCGGCTCCGCTTTTCCTTGTTTGTATTTTTGTTTTGGACGCGGCACTGAAAGAGCGGCAAGGGCACGTGACCGTCGTGGTCCGCCCAGCCTCTCTGCTCTCGTGGCGCGGCCAAATGCGGATGTTTACAGGGAAGCGACGCACTCCGGTTTTTTTTTGATCCGATCCCCCGACGGAGATAAGCATCACGCGGTGGACACTCCTCTCGTGCAGTGCACTGCGCCGACAACGCCCGGCCGCAGGCTTCCTGAATGTGTACTGTGCAGTCGGGAATATAGAGAGGGCGAGCTAGCTCACAATTATGGGGTCGTGGTCTGAAACGTGACCTTGTTTCGGCACAGGAAAGCCTCGTATACGTGGCTGTGTGCGAAACTTTCGTGACGCTGCATATAGGCGGACCTGCTGACACGGGCGCGACATTGTTCGCTGTGGATCGAGAGATAAATGTGGGTCGGTGACGCGACTGTGACTGTATCCAAAGTCTACGAAAAGATCTGGAGCATTGTTGCAGAACCATACCTTGCGTTCTGTGTGCGGCGGCATGAGCTTGTTATAGTCAGTAGGAGTATATATTTGGTCGTGGTCACGAGCTCAGCTCGGCGATTTCCTGGAATCGCCAGGAGAACACAGTTGCCGAAGTGTCTTGGCGTGAGGTTGAGATAATTCGTTTCCAATAGCGCGTGAACGAAAGTACACTATTGAGAAGGTGGGAGGAAGGGCTGCTAGTTGGAGAGAGTGGATGCACTACGCTTTCCGCTATTCAAGTGACCCCTTTAAAGAAAGAAAATACTCTCATGTGAAAGAAAAGAAAGCCCACGCACCGATACTGAAGCAAATAATTCATTTAAATGTAGAAATGGTGCGTGCAGGCAACAGGGGCAGTTGTGTGCAGTTCAACACGTTCATTCAGGCGGTTGCTGTGCGTGGCAGTAAGTGACAGGGTTACCGTAATATTCCGTGCTTCACTACTGAAAAATGCGCGACAGACGAGACATAAAAAGAACGAAAAAACGAACGCCACTTTATTTGTTTTTCTGTCGCGCAGTTAGTAGCAATGCATTGGCACCAACTCGCCCAGTCCATCAACTCTGCTTTCTGTTATGATTGATAGTTAAGTATTCCATTAGTTATGGTATAGATTAAATTCTCTAAAGCACCCACCGCTTTTTCTCTGTTTATATATATATATATATATATATATATATATATATATATATATATATATATATATATATATATATATATATATATATATATATATATATATAAAGAACCCCAGGTGGTCGAAATTTCCGGAGTCCTCCACAACGGCGTGCCTCATAATCAGAAAGTGGTTTTGTCACGTAAAACCCCATAATTTAATTTTTAATTTAACTCCTGCGGGGTCGGTAGAGTATCCGCCTCCCGTGCAAGAGGACCTTGATTCAAATCCCGGTGCCGCACAATTCTCCACCGGAAAATACAAAAAAAAAAGCCGTGTGTTGAGAAAATTGCACAAACAGGCCTGGAGTGCGGCCTCATCCCGGTAACCAGAACCGGTAACGCACTCTCTCACCAGAGCAGGATTGGCCACCCTGATGCAGTACTTGGCCACAACCTCCTATATGAACACAACAATCAAACCCCGGCCCTCAGTCCCCAGCAGATGCGAAGCAACTGACCACGGCGGCGGTCAGACCTGCGACGCTGCAGAGGGTGCTAAGAATCCCTGGCTCCGGACAGGCCACCATTGGAATATGAACCTGGCAACGTTTAACGCTAGAACGTTATCTAGTGAGGCGAGTCTAGCAGTGCTATTGGAGGAATTAGAGGGCAGTAAATGGGATATAATAGGGCTCAGTGAAGTTAGGAGGCCAAAAGAAGCATATACAGTGCTAAAAAGCGGGCACGTCCTGTGCTACCGGGGCTTAGCAGAGAGACGAGAACTAGGAGTCGGATTCCTGATTAATAAGAACATAGCTGGTAACATACAGGAATTCTATAGCATTAACGAGAGGGTGGCATGTCTTGTTGTGAAACTTAATAAGAGGTACAAAATGAAGGTTGTACAGGTCTACGCCCCTACATCTAGTCATGATGACCAGGAAGTCGAAAGCTTCTATGAAGACGTGGAATCGGCGATGGGTAAAGTCAAAACAAAATACAGTATACTGATGGGCGATTTCAATGCCAGGGTAGGCAAGAAGCAGGCCGGAGAGAAGTCAGTGGGGGAATATGGCATAGGCTCTAGGAATAGCAGAGGAGAGTTATTAGTAGAGTTTGCGGAACAGAATAATATGCGGATAATGAATACCATTTTCCGCAAGCGGGTTGGCCGAAAGTGGACGTGGAGGAGCCCGAATGGTGAGACTAGAAATGAAATCGACTTGATACTCTGCGCGAACCCTGGCATCATACAAGATGTAGACGTGCTCGGCAAGGTGCGCTGCAGTGACCATAGGATGGTAAGAACTCGAATTAGCCTTGACTTGAGGAGGGAACGGAAGAAACTGGTACATAAGAAGCCAATCAATGAGTTAGCGGTAAGAGGGAAACTAGAGGAACTCCGGATCAAGCTACAGAACAGGTATTCGGCTTTAACCCAGGAAGAGGACCATAGTGTTGAAGCAATGAACGACAATCTTATGGGGATCATTTAGGAGTGCGCAATAGAAGTCGGTGGTAGCGCCGTTAAACAGGAAACCAGTAAGCTATCGCAGGAGACGAAAGATCTGATCAAGAAACGCCAATGTATGAAAGCCTCTAACCCTACAGCTAGAATAGAACTGGCAGAACTTTCTAAGTTAATCAACAAGCATAAGACAGCGGACATAAGCAACTATAATATGGATAGAATTGAACAGGCTCTCAGGAATGGAGGAAGCCTAAAAGCAGTGAAGAAGAAACTAAGAATAGGCAAGAATCAGATGTGTGCCTTAAGAGACAAAGCCGGCAATATCGTTACTAATATGGATGAGATAGTTCAAGTGGCTGAAGAGTTTTATAGAGATTTATACAGTACCAGTAACACCCACGACGATAAGGTGAGAGAGAATAGGCTAGAGGAACTTGAAATCCCACAAGTAACACCGCAAGAGGTAAAGAACGCCTTGGGAGCTATGCAAAGGGGGAAGGCAGCTGGGGAGGATCAGGTAACAGCAGATTTGTTGAAGGATGGTGGGAACACTGTCCTAGAAAGATTGGCCGCCCTATATACACAATGCCTCATGACCTCGAACGTATCGGAATCTTGGAAGAACGCTAACATAATCCTAATCCATAAGAAAGGGGACGCCAAAGACTTGAAAAATTATAGACCGATCAGCTTACTGTCCGTTGCCTACAAAGTATTTACTAAGGTAATCGCAAATAGAATCAGGAATACCTTAGATTTCTGTCAACCAAAGGACCAGGCAGGATTCCGTAAAGGCTACTCAACAATAGACCAGATTCACACTATTAATCAGGTGATAGAGTAATGTGCGGAATATAACCAACCCTTATATATAGCCTTCATTGATTACGAAAAAGCATTTGATTCAGTCGAAACTTCAGCAGTCATGAAGGCACTACGGAATCAGGGTGTAGATGAGCCATATGTAAAGATACTGGAAGATATCTATAGCGGTTCCACAGCCACCGTAATCCTCCACAAAGAAAGCAACAAAATCCCAATAAAGAAAGGCGTCAGACAGGGAGATACGATATCTCCAATGCTATTCACAGCATGTTTACAGGAGGTATTCAGAGACCTGGAGTGGGAAGAATTGGGGATAAAAGTTGATGGAGAATACCTTAGCAACTTGCGATTCGCTGATGATATTGCCTTGCTTAGTAACTCAGGAGACCAATTGCAATGCATGCTCACTGACCTGGAGAGGCAAAGCAGAAGGGTGGGTCTGAAAATTAATCTACAGAAAACTAAAGTAATGTTTAACAGTCTCGGGAGAGAACAGCAGTTTACGATAGGTAGCGAGGCACTGGAAGTGGTAAGGGAATACATCTACTTAGGGCAGGTAGTGACCACGGATCCGGATCATGAGACTGAAATAACCAGAAGAATAAGAATGGGCTGGGGTGCGTTTGGCAGGCATTCTCAACTCATGAACAGCAGGTTGCCACTATCCCTCAAGAGGAAAGTGTATAACAGCTGTGTCTTACCAGTACTCACCTACGGGGTAGAAACCTGGAGGCTTACGAAAAGGGTTCTGCTGAAATTGAGGACGACGCAGCGAGCTATGGAAAGAAGAATGATAGGTGTAACGTTAAGGGATAAGAAAAGAGCAGATTGGGTGAGGGAACAAACGCGGGTAAATGACATCTTAGTTGAAATCAAGAAAAAGAAATGGGCATGGGCCGAACATGTAATAAGGAGGGAAGATAACCGATGGTCATTAAGGGTTACGGACTGGATTCCAAGGGAAGGGAAGCGTAGTAGGGGGCGGCAGAAAGTTAGGTGGGCGGATGACATTAAGACGTTTGCAGGGACAACATGGCCACAATTAGTACATGACCGGGGTAGTTGGAGAAGTATGGGAGAGGCCTTTGCCCTGCAGTGGGCGTAACTAGGCTGATGATATATATATATATATATATATATATATATATATATATATATATATATATATATATATATATATATATATATATATGAAGTCTAGCGGTGGATAGGCAGGGTTTCTGTCAAGCCATGGCCAGCACGATCCCCGGATCTGACACCGCTAGACTTTTATTTGTAGGGTTATGTGAAGCAACATATGTACATTGAACGTTCCAACGACATTAATAATTTAAAACAGAGAATCACAGACGTTATTCACTCTGTTACACCAGACGTCCTTAACCGTGTATGGGAAGAACTTGAATATCATTTAGATATGTGTAGGGCAACAAATGGAGGCCACATTGAACTGCATAGAAGAGCTATGAAACTTGGAGAGTTCCTTTTTTTTTTTACTTGAAGATTTCACATCTCTCTTTTGTTTCGTTCATTTCCTGTGACCGGTCAAAAGGTCACCGTGACTTTGCGGACACGCTGTACATATATATCAGTGAGAGCATATGTGACAGTGAGCAAGGCGGCTTAATGCGGATGTCGTTCATTTCTGCAATTACAATCACCGTCCAAGATATTCTCCCAGAATTTTAAATCGAAGTAACAAAACAAACGAACAAAGCTTTTCATGCGTGAGCAGTATGGTTAAGTCAATACGAAATTGGCCAAAATGCAGGACAGAGAAGGAATAAAAGAAAAGGCGACCGCCGTACTATGTTTAGCTTGTTCGTCAGAACTATCCCTGTGTTCTAAAGCTTATCCGGAACCAGTACTATATGATGTGGCTGGTATGCTCCAGTCTGAAATTTCGGGCGTTCAATCCCACGCACTACTTCTAAAGACTTGCTCCAATATTCTTCATGTTTCTGCAAGCTTCGGCACGCGCACGGTGTTCCACTTCTACACACTCACGCTTGGAGAACACAAGTCAGCAATAGAGAAAACCCGTGAGAATTTTAGTTCTTACCGGCCGTAACCTATATACGAGAGCTTACAGAGCCGTGAGGAACATATATGGCGTCATGTGTGTGTATCAGCCAGCCTGCACTAGAGTCACTGGAAAAAATTTCAGATTACCGCAAAGGTCGGGATTTGACTGGCAACACTGAGCAGCCACCGCCATATACCTTCCAAGCCGACTGCGTCGCGGTATGACCGCCGTGCTGGAAGAGCTTGATATTCGGTGACACATCGGGTTGAGTGTTTACTTAAATACAAATACTTTGTACCCGGAGATAATGGTTGCTAAGAACGAAAATAAAATGTTATTTTGTGCAAAGTAATGCAGCCGGTGGTTGTTTTGCACGCCGATCGTGTTTACTGCTGAAACTGGGCTACGATTGTGGGCAGCAGCTTAGCGCTGCTATCGGGAGCTTATGCACGCGTTTCTTTTTTCCCCTTCCGCGGAGCGAGCTACGAAGGAAACATTTCGTCACTTCGAGCCGAAATGAGGCAAGCTTGTGCTTTTGGGCATGGACATCGTGGACCGCCGTCGGCTTCTATTGAATGTTTCCAAGCAGGACGAAACTAACACCTGACAGTGTCACAGGCACGTACGTTAATTGTATAATTTCACAAGCTAAACCGGATACATCTAATTTAGTTTGTAAACAGATACCGCGCCTTCTCCATTCTGCAGGGCGACTTTGTCCGCCGTATACGCACGACACACTGCGACTGCCGTGTGCGCACCGGTGTTTGGCCGTGATCGTAAGACGATCTGTGCACAGCAGGCGTAAAAACCAACTTTGATGACCATTTTGCGCACTAAATCGTGCGGAAGGCCAATATTAGCCATTTGCGTGATTACAGCAACGTATATGTACTTGATAATGAGCGAGAGTTTGCTACATTGCGATTTATGAACGCGGCTGTCTAGTGCGTTTATGAGCGGCTACTCTTCTCAACTTATTTATGACTGTTTTCTTAGACTGCCAAGATTTGCTGCCTGTGTAAAAAAAAAAAAAAGCAGGAACGCCCGCTGGTGACGCAGCACTTTTTTTTTTTCTAAGTTATACAGGCGATGTACAAAATTCTTGTGCTTTTAGAGCGGTTTATGTAACATGCATACTGACAGAGCGAAACTAATGCTAATGGGTGTTCTGTTGTTTTGTATTTCTTGTTATGCATCAAGCACAACATTATTTGGGTATGCACCGTAGCATTTCAACATAAAACATAATATGTATGCTGACTTCAGTTCATTGCATGTCCTCGGCTTACAAGCTCAAAACTTTAAGCATGTGTTGTGAATATCACCTGGCCATTGGTTTCAAGCTCGAAATGCGTATGTATAAATGAGCAAAGGATAAGTGGAAAAAAGGAAGTATCATGGGCCTCGTATTGGCCATGTTTTTATTGACTGCGATCGTCACGATCTGCGAAAAACAAGTGCCATATGGGTCTAGTGACTCGAGGCGAGAGCGCGCTCACGTGCGCGGAGAAATAATGCGAGTACCTGGTGCACGTGAGGGCGCTGAATTCTCGCGCGACAAGTGTGCCTTCGCGTGCCATGAGCACGGAATAACTGCGTGTGTTGAGCAACAAACGCGTACACGTGTACCCGCGTCAAGCGTGCAAGACGCGAGCGATCCCTGCAATGAACTCCTTCGCTTAAATATCTTCTAAAACAGTGCCGAAAAGCACAAGCAAGGTGTACTTATACCTCGCACGCACGGGTGTTTTTTGTAGGCTTGAAGTTCTCCCGGCCGATTCTGTGTAACCACGCAGAACGACGCTCTCGGTCATTTTTCCCGGTCAGAATCTAGAAAAAAGTCTTTCCAGACTCAGTTCGGTTGCTGCATCCGAAGGCGCAGCAGCTAGGCATGATTTCCTTGCAGTCAAACGCGAACGCGACAATCAGAACACAAAAACCGTAGGGAACCTGCGCTGCCTGCGCTCTAACTCAGCCAGCCCGCCCGGCGCTTGGAAGGTATATGGCACCCCAAAGTCACGTGGTACGGTTGGGCCAATGAACGCGTCGACGGCGAGGGGAAAACGAATGCGGTACTCTGAAATTTTTTCCAGTGACTCTAGCCTGCACTAGCCTGCACCTCCAGCCAGCGCCACCACGCACAGACCTTGGCGGCGGACGTGGAACATCCGTTCTGCCGCAGCCGTCACGAGAACGTGACCTTTTTGGGTGAAGGCAACCGGTCAATAAACTCACGAACCCATGCGAAGGTTGTGGGATCGTTCCCCACCTGTGGCAATTTGTTTCTTCATCCACTTTCATTTCCATTAATTTATCGTTTCTTTATTTCATTTAAGCGCAAGTAATTTCCCCTATGTTGTCGTCGGTGTCACTGTTGGTTGACTTCTTACGATTTGGTCCCCTGATGCACTTCATCGTTGCCAGATATAGATTGCTTGCACTGACGTCATCATAGCCGCCATGTTGGTGCACCGCACGGTGATAGGGTGGGTTCGTGACGTCACGTAAAAGATATCAGTACTTCACCAATTGGCCCAAACGAATACCTTCTAGCTAGTCTTTCGTGTTCGCCTGCTGTTGCTACGAATCGGAAGCTTTAATGCTACTCCGCTAATCATTGCCAACTGTTCAGACATGCTTCTATAACACTTCGGATGCTGCAAAGACGTAAAACGCGTATCCAGAAATTTCGGACATTGCCCTTTCGGGTATCAGTCGAACTTCACTGCAGGGCACCAGCGGTATTCAATTGGCAGAATTAAAACAACAACAACAACAACAACAACAATAATAATAATAATAATAATAATAATAATAATAATAATAATAATAATAATAATACAGAAGGCCGGGGGAATTTCATCAAGTTTCAGTTAGAAACGTCGAGACGGTACATCTCTTTACATGAGTATTTCTAGCGCTTGGCCGTAAAGCCTTTGCTGCCTTATAGCAGTGCTTTGGTCAGGCTTAAAACACTGCTATAACGCAACAGGAATGTTAGGAATAAGTACCGTAAATACGCATGTTATTAGATGGACTGACCCTATCGACGTTGTTAACTGAATAATGTTGAAATTCTGATGGTCTCCTGAAACATCCTTTTTTTTTTTTTCAATATGCTGCCCTTCAGTTACGCTTGCACATTGCAGACGATAGCAGAGGCAATGTCCGAAATTTCTCGCTATTATTGGATCTGAGAAATTACTAAGACGAGAGCAGAGCTCGTTTTGCTGTCGTCTTGAAAGCAATTCATGTTCCTTCTCGCATTTAACTCTTCCTGCAAACATGTCAAACAACCAGTTAATCTTCCGTCCTCGAGAGTCAATATCCCTTTGGCAAACATCGACATCCCTGGCCAGAGAGCGTCGGAGCTTTCGGAAACCAACCTGGTAGAGAGGGGTACCGGACATCCAGGAGGAACTTTCCAACCTCTCCGGAAATCAAGTAGTACGTAAAGGGAACTCTACCTCCTCAGTATTTATACCGTCTAATCATTCACATCGAGAATGCATATGGCAGCTTCAGAAGGCCGCAAAAACACTGCAGCGATTCCTGAAGGCAACTGAACTGAGCGACCGTCTGTGACACAGAGCGATCTTAAACAGGGGTGGGATACTAATACTAAGAAAACGCTGACAGACTACCGAGACACTCATAACGTGCGTATCACATGAAAAGGAACAAATGTTCTTTCTGAGAAACCGCAACTGACGACGAGCTAACGCAATCCCCATCCTTAAAGCGTTGCATGGCCACTGTTTCTACAGTCTCTCTTTCCAGCTGGCCATTTTTTCTGCCGATAATCTCAGTCTTTGAAAACAAAGACGAGCAGCCCAAGCAAATACGGCAATGAATAGCCAAGTTCGACCCTCCAGCAGCACTCAGGAAATGTTCATGCTCACGCAAGCGAATATTAATGCACCTACCGGTTTGTCCAATGTGGTATCTGCCGCACTTTAGTGGAACCTTATAAACGACACGTGTCGTACAAGGTACATGCAAATTTGTATGATTCATTTCACAGGAGGTCGAGCCCGTGGTTCCCCTTTCCACCATGCTGCACAACCTCGAAAGCTTACAAGGTGCTGAAAGGACAACATCAACCCCATATTTGCCAGAATTTTTTTAAGACTATGGGAAGCCTTATTTATGTAGGGAAGTACTGTAAAATTGTTCCTACTAGCCTGTTCATTAGAAATTGATGGTTCTTTGTCCTTCTTTCGAAGCTTGACAAGCAATGATTCGGCAACTGAACGCAAAAGAAAGCTCGGAAAACCCGCCTTTTCCAGACGTTCCGCTTGAACTTGAAAACTGGAAAGCTGTTTGTGGTGACATGATATTAAAAGCGCTGATATAAAGCATGATGAGGCTACACCCAACTTTATAAGCTTTGAATGAGATGAATCGAACGGCAGCAATGCTGTTTTGGACCTGGGCTCGAAGGCCCAGCAAGCATGGTCAGCGGATGAAAAATCTAACCTTATATGTAAAAATTGGATTGACCCATTATGGAGAAGCTCGTGAGTGAAGTTCAACTGGCTTGAGCAACTGGAAAACACTGATAAAATCTCGAGAGCCACTTCTGCGAGGTCGTCGTCTGGTGAAAGTTTTAGTGTGATTAAAAAATTGTCTACCCGTATCTAAATATTCTCAAAATAAAAGGATGAGTCGGCTTGAACTTCAGCACCCCTGCTTAAGGTCGCGCTGTGTTTTTATTGGTTTTTACGTTGCTTTACGGCTGCACACATGTGTCTGATCTATACCTTGGCGTTCGTTTCACCCGCCTTGGTTGCTCAGTGGCGATGGAGTTGGGATGCTGGGCACGAGGTCACGGAATCGAATCCCGGCCACCGCGGCCGCATATCGATGGGGGCAAAAACACCCGTGTACTTAGATTTAGGTGCACGTTAAAGAACTACGGCTGGTCGAAATTTCTGGAGTCCTCCACTACGATGTGCCCAGTGATCAGAAAGTGGCTTTGGCGCGTAAAACCCCATGATTTAATATTTTGGCGTTCGTTTCATTAAATCATCAGTGGTCCGTACCGCTTCGTGGTGTCCCTTTCTTCAAGTCTCGTATTTTGCTTGTGGTAACTTACCAAAATCCAAACACGGTATACGCATCTAGTGTCCAAATGCTTATTATCCTGTATGATGCTGTGGATTCTATATATTTTTTTTTCAATTCAGAAGGGTATTAAAGTGACCTATTTGCTCATGAAAATAAACCAGGCTTTTTTCTTCAGGTTTTTCGTTGTCGCCTGTCCCCTTTCCGAAACCTCTGAGCACATGCCTTCAAAAGCGCACATATTAGTATCGATTTGTCTGATGAAGTGCGATTGATAGAATTAGTTCATTAACTGTTTCCCGAAAGCTTCGCTCCACATTGATTCCAACCTGTGCACTGGATCTGCATATTATTTTTTTTTTAATTCTGAGGGGAAGAGCACCGCGTGTATTCACGCGTACGCTTCTCAAAAGCGGTGTGGCGTAGAGAAGTTACGTCAGCCAGGTGCCGTTGTTGTTTCAACTGCGCTGGCCGTTCGCACGGCTGTCTAGACAGCCCTGCTATGACCGCACGCTTGCGGTATTCCCATGCGACTTCCCGCATCATGAATGAATGCATTCGGGCGCGACGCGCAGTTTCCTATTAGGTTCGCGTCCGCTGCAGCTACAACAGCGGCGGTCTTCTTGTGCGCATTTGTACACGCATACTCACACAAACACACACACACTGTGGGGAAAAGCCAAGGCTATGCGTAGCCGGCGGCTTAGCACGGCCAACGGGCGAGAGGAATTGTCGGGAGAGCGGAAAGAGACACAGAAGAGGTTGCGAAGGAAAAAAAAATAAAACAAAAACAGACACATAGGTAACTGCCTGCGAAGTCGCAGAAACCCCGGCGCTCGCCGATGCGAGGAGAAACGTGCGGCAATAACGCGGAAGGAACCCGGCGCGGAACCCATTCGCCGCTGCGATCGCCATCGCCGCTCCGCGAAGACGTTGTTCAGCTTTGCCCCGCCGTGGGAGTTGCGTGCAGAAAACGAAGACGCCTTTGCGTAGATATCTTTTTTTCCCTCGCATTTTTTTTTTTTCTTTTTCGTGAGAGCTTGCCGATGACGTCACGATGACCTGCCGAGGAGAATTTTTTTCTCTTTTTCTTCTTACATTCGACGGGAGATGGCGAATAGTACATCGATTCATCCCTCGGCTTCTGCCTTCTTTTTTTTTTTCTTTTTTCGTGTGCTGGTTGTGATACGACAGAGAATTTAAAGCCTGCACTGGCGCGTACGGTAACGTGTATTCCGGTGCAAATGCCAACAGCGTAGCCGGAGGAAGGGTTCGTTGTCAGAACACCATCCGTGATTTCCTTAAACAATGCGAGAACAACGAGGCACAAGGTTCGAGAGCGTGCAGGTACACCCGCTGCGGTAGTCCAGTGAATATGACATTGCGCTGCTGAGCTCGAGGTCGTGGGCTCGACCGCGGCGGGTGAATTCCGATGGCGGAGGAATGCAATAACGTCTAATTTACCACGCATTTAGTGCACGTTAAAAAATAATGACAACAACAACGAAAAAATCCCAGGTCGTCAAAATCAATTCAGAGCCCCTCACTACGCCGTGCCTCTTAATAAGATCATAGTTTCGGCGCGTAAAGCCCCGTGGACTTTTTTTTTTGTGTGTGTGTGTGTGAGCGGGCAGTACATGCTTGGAAGTTGCGCTCTTGGCGACGCCAATGGCAAATGTGTTATCTTTTGCAGCAGATCGTTATACTGGTAAGAACCAAAGGATTGAAAAATTCATAAGCGGATGAACGCTACGCATAACGGCTCTTGGGTGTTATCAGATACTAAAACGACGAAAACTGGAACTCTGGCGAATGTTTAACGCGCAGTTGCACGAACGAGTGGACTGCGATTCGACTTATTTATGGAGTATTGGCACGTCGACGAACAAAAGACTCGTGGGTATGTGGCATAGTTGCTACATATCTACCAACCTACTATGTAGCGCAGAAATACGATCCAAGGGAACTAGGGGAGAGCACTAATACAAGTGAGGTAGAGAGGGTTAGCTAGAATAATTGTCGCGTTCGTTTCTCTTCACTGAGCGGAAAGGGACAGAATAGCAGGGTAAAAGAGATGAAGCTACGAAAAAAAAAAGAGGGGGGGGGGCACCTGTCTGCACAAGTACGACAAGGCGACTGGCAACTGTTCGAATCTTTTATGCAGTTGCTTCAAAAAACACCATGGTTTTCACGCAGCTCAGTTTGAGACCAGCCGGAGCGGCAGAACGTCGGTTTGGACCAGAGTCTATGAATTCTGCCTTCCATGAGACGACGTCCACCGAGTTTTGTCAAGTGATATGGTGTAGAGCGTGGTGTTCTTAGCCCCCCGAAACGAGAACATTCTCAGAATAAGTATACGCTGGACAGGCGCTTATAGCCGCTACTAAGGATACGTAGTAGCTACTAAAACAAAGTCACACAAACAACAATCACGACAGCCTGCTCGTCAGGAGCGGCTTCAGCACATCTTTGCTTGCACGATCAAGAGACAAAACATCTTGTGCATCGGGTATATAATGGTCGGAAAGAAGTTCAAGCGCTTTTCCGGTACAACTTCGCGAGGCCACATTCGTGCACAAATTTTCTTTTCTATACTAATGCGCTCCGCTTCCACGAGCTCTTCGGTGAACTTATCTCTCCCGTGTGACCTAGTACGGTTGTGTCTCGAAGAACCGGCTCGGTGCTAGCATTTTTTCCTGTAGCCCAAAAGGCGGACCCACACATTTGTTTACTTCGATAATGTTTTCCTGCTCCTCGAGTGTGTCCCTTGCCCGCCAATGTGTTGCGACTACACTGTTGCTCATGGGCAGAATATCGCGGTAAGTCTCTCTTTTATTTTCTTACCAGAACTTTAGTAGTCGACAAGCGCCCGCCGTGTTGTTATATACACCTCTCTGAATCGTACTCTTGCGGCCCGTTCGCAAATGGAAAACGGAGGACTTTGGTGTGCCCCGCTGAACGAACTGTTGAGCGGCACCAGCGCAAATTCATTTGTGCCGTGATAAGTAACGTATTATTTGTGCCTGGCGAAGCCTACCGTGGTATGCGTAGTGGCTGAATACTATGTTGGGAGGCCGACACCGCACCGCGTCACAGATTTCAGACAAGACAGCGATAGGAAATCCTTGCTGTAGCTTCCGTATCCTTCGATAATAAAAGATGATCTTAGGCTGCAGCACAACAGCGGGCGCTATACTTTACGAGTCGCAAAAGTTCTATTTCCGGGTTGCACTAAAACAGCTGGAATATTTGAACTCGTACCGGGGAGCTCCGCATTGTTCGATGCTTCGCGCTTAATTTCTGCCATCCTCTTCAACGGGCAAGGTCTGCACAATAACTGTGGAGCCATTTACAGCATGTAACCTGCAGAGAGGCCACGAGGTACTTTTCTGTTTCTAGTTTACTGTATTCGCTCAAATACACGATGACTTTCCGCGCTTATTCTGACAAAATAGCCCGTGCTTCTTCAGCGCTGAATATCAGCCGAATGTACGCCAGCATAAACGTTTAATCAGGTGTAAATATCGGGTATTGCCACCCGCATAAATAATTTGGGCCGACCTGTATTCGGTTTATTTCATGATTTGTTTTAGCCCTCTTGTGGCTCTCGGGGATCCTATAGTCTACACTCTTTCGTCATCATTAAAGTGTTGTACTCATTCTCGGGCAAAAAGCTTCCTTCGCCCAATGATTTGCGCTGCGTAACATTTCTTTACAAGCGATATTCCCCGGAAACGTCGCATAACACTGCGGTGACAGTTGAAGAACGGCACCAAGTGAGGCCTCACTCTAACCGGCCGTTTTCACGCGTCAACATTTAAGAGCTGATGCTGTCTCTAACAACGAAGTTGGACTTGGGGCTTCATAGCATCATAACGTTTGATGCCAGGTCATTCGCTATTCCGGTGCAGCCGCGTCCATGCCGTCTACGCGCTGGCTATAAGCGGCTGCACGGCAGCTATATAAAAGCTGTTTTAGTAATTTATTCACGGAGCTTTAACACCGCAGAGCAACGAAGAGGGTATGAAATACTAACGTGATTAGAGGAAAACTTTAGAACTTCTAATCTTTCTTACATTGGCCTCATTGAATCCCATATACTGAAAGAGCTTAACAGACATCTATGGAAACGTGCATCGTTTCTTTTCTTACTTGGTATGCTATAAACACGATACAGTTCGTATTTCGTATTGATCATGCTGAAAACCCATACGAATGCGGCAAATTATATGAGAACGCCCAAAGCACGATCAATCGGTTCAATACAATAAATATGAGCATAAGGAAGACGTTTTGCCCGCGGCCAACTGATATTCCTCAATAACGTTCACTTGTTGCTCCAAAAGATTTTGATTTTGGATGCCAGATATTGTCAACTGTAGTATTAGTATAGAGAAGGAATCTAACAGTTCTCTTAATTCGGTCAGAATAACATTGTATATCGCGATTATTTATTTCTTTTTTGGAAGTTGTGATATTAATTGTATATCATTCCTTTTTCTTTCGCACATTGTGTGTTTATGGCGTTTTATTGCGGGCTTCTTTTTGTTTGTTGGGATGTTCTGTCCGTTGTCTGTTGTTTCTAAACAACCGTTTGTCACAATACTACATTTAGTTAATTATTTGTGAGCACTGGTGATATATTCATAATTTTCTTTGCTGACAAGTATAGTGCTCGACCTCATTCCCTTGTGCCAATGCCAGCGTGTGCAATTATGTCAATGAAAGCCATGTGAGGGTACTGGCGTAGAGTCGCAGGCACGAGACGTTAGGCAACGGTGTGTGGCGGGCAGGGGCAGAGCATGGAAGGCGTGTGTGCACGGTCGGCATGCGGGGAGCGCGCGACAACGAACTGAGTGAAGTAATCGGCGGAGCAAGCCGCGTGCGGTGCGGCTGGACGGAACGCATACAGCGTGTGAGTGCGTGTGCCGAAGATTTCCCGAAATGAAGAACGTACTTAACAACCGTAAGACAAAGTAGCAGCATCTTGTGATTGGGAAGCTAACAAAGCGCGTCGTGGCCGTCACCTCTGCTGACGCAGACGCCTTTTCTGCACTGAATAACTTCTCTAAGATATCCTCCATACAAAGTGTCCTGCACCATCCTCATCTTCGGTGGTTTCAAAGTGTGTGCGTGTAGAAGTCATAATTCGCACGTTATTGACTTAATATATTTATAACAGTGCAAGAAATCAGACTGGGGTAAAGAAAGGCCCAACACAACAGCTATGATGATGATGATGATGATGATGAGTTGTTGGCATCCCCTTTAAAGCGGGGAGGTCTCAAAAAGTTGTCCATAGATGGATGGATGGATGGATGGATGGATGGATGGATGGATGGATGGATGGATGGATGGATGGATGGAAGGTAGGAGTGTCCCCTTTGAAAAGGGGTGATGGCAGTTGCCACCATGCTCAGCTTTTTATTTTTGTTTAACTGTGTTGTAAGTTATTAAAATTCGCCAGTTTCTTTAAATACTTTTTCCTACACTTTTAACCTTATGTCACCTCTCTTCTTTTGAGCCACCAATCTTCCGATCGCTTTTTGCTATTTCCAGCGCATATTTATTTACATGACAATTGTTATCTCTGAACCCTAGGGCATCAGGAAGCGTGACTGTGCCCGCATCGACATCGGGATGGATACCATCACATCTTAGTATGAGGAGGTCTATTGTTTCTACAGATTTACCACACACAGTACACGTGTCTTCTTCTTCGTTAAATTTCTTTTTATAGCTGCGCGTTCTAAGACACCCTGACCTAGCTTTAAACAGTAGGGCACTGCCTCTTGAGTTCTCATAAAACGCTTCCTTCCTGATCTGCTGTTTCCAGTTATTTGCTGCTGATCTGCTGATCTGCTGTTTCCAGTTATTCCCGTTTCCAGCCCATATCCCCCTGTACTGCCTCGTTTGTGGTTTTCCCATGGGCACCTAGTGCTAGTCTTCCAACAGCTCTCTGATTTACTTCTAGTATCGATATAGTTCAACACTATGCTTCTTTTCCATTGAATTTATCCAATTTTTACCTGCCGCGTTTTTAACCTGTCGTTTAATGCTCTGTCTATCTCCGTCCTCGTGTCTAGCATACTTACTGGTTACCTTCCTAGTTCTTTTCCGCCATTGTGAGTCAATGCTCTTTCTGTATAGGTATTTAAATACCTTAGCTGCCCATCTGTTATCGTCCAATTTCCTCAGGCGTTTTTTTTTACTCTGAGCTTCCCGTGCTTCGAACGATGCCCAGCCCATATCCCCCTGTACTGCCTCGTTTGTGGTTTTCCCGTGGGCACCTAGTGCTAGTCTTCCAACAGCTCTCTGATTTACTTCTAGTCTCGATTGAACTTCTGCACAGGACTTCATTCACACACCCTGCACAGGTCTCAACTTCTGAACTTAAGCACAGGAATGCATTCCTGAAAGTAAGCCCCTGCGCCATTCATCATCATCATCATCATCAGCCTAGTTACGCCCACTGCAGGGCAAAGGCCTCTCCCATACTTCTCCAACTACCCCGGTCATGTACTAATTGTGGCCATGTTGTCCCTGCAAACGTCTTAATGTCATCCGCCCACCTAACTTTCTGCCGCCCCCTGCTACGCTTCCCTTCCCTTGGAATCCAGTCCGTAACTCTTAGTGACCATCGGTTATCTTCCCTCCTCATTACATGTCCGGCCCATGCCCATTTCTTTTTCTTGATTTCAACTAAGATGTCGTTTACCCGCGTTTGTTGCCTCACCCAATCTGCTCTTTTCTTATCCCTTAACGTTACACCCATCATTCTTCTTTCCATAGCTCGTTGCGTCGTCCTCAATTTCAGCAGAACCCTTTTCGTAAGCCTCCAGGTTTCTGCCCCATATGTGAGTACTGGTAACACACAGCTGTTGTACACTTTCCTTTTGAGGGATAGTGGCAACCTGCTGTTCATGATTTGAGAATGCCTGCCAAACGCACCCCAACCCATTCTTATTCTTCTGGTTATTTCAGTCTCATGATCCGGATCCGTGGTCACTACCTGCCCTAAGTAGACGTATTCCCTTACCACTTCCAGTGCTTCGCTACCTATCGTAAACTGCTGTTCTCTTCCGAGACTGCTAAACATTACTTTAGTTTTCTGCAGATTAATTTTCAGACCCACCCTTCTGCTTTGTCTCTCCAGGTCAGTGAGCATGCATTGCAATTGGTCTCCTGAGTTACTAAGCAAGGCAATATCATCAGCGAATCGCAAGTTGCTAAGGTATTCTCCATCAACTTTTATCCCCAATTCTTCCCACTCCAGGCCTCTGAATACCTCCTGTAAACATGCTGTGAATAGCATTGGAGATATCGTATCTCCCTGTCTGACGCCTTTCTTTATAGGGATTTTGTTGCTTTCTTTGTGGAGGACTACGGTGGCTGTGGAGCCGCTATAGATATCTTCCAGTATTTTTACATATGGCTCATCTACACCCTGATTCCGTAATGCCTCCATGACTGCTGAGGTTTCGACTGAATCAAACGCTTTCTCGTAATCAATGAAAGCTATATATAAGGGTTGGTTATATTCTGCACATTTCTCTATCACTTGATTGATAGTGTGAATATGGTCTATTGTTGAGTAGCCTTTACGGAATCCTGCCTGGTCCTTTGGTTGACAGAAGTCTAAGGTGTTCCTGATTCTATTTGCGATTACCTTAGTAAATACTTTGTAGGCAACGGACAGTAAGCTGATCGGTCTATAATTTTTCAAGTCTTTGGCGTCCCCTTTCTTATGGATTAGGATTATGTTAGCGTTCTTCCAAGATTCCGGTACGCTCGAGGTTATGAGGCATTGCATATACAGGGTGGCCAGTTTCTCTAGAACAATCTGACCACTATCCTTCAACAAATCTGCTGTTACCTGATCCTCCCCAGCTGCCTTCCCCCTTTGCATAGCTCCTAAGGCTTTCTTTACTTCTTCTGGCGTTACCTGTGGGGTTTCGAATTCCTCTAGGCTATTCTCTCTTCCATTGTCGTCGTGGGTGCCACTGGTACTGTATAAATCTCTATAGAACTCCTCAGCCACTTGAACTATCTCATCCATATTAGTAACGATATTGCCGGCTTTGTCTCTTAACGCACACATCTGATTCTTGCCTATTCCTAGTTTCTTCTTCACTGTTTTTAGGCTTCCTCCGTTCCTGAGAGCCTGTTCAATTTTATCCATATTATAGTTCCTGATGTCCGCTGTCTTACGCTTGTTGATTAACTTAGAAAGTTCTGCCAGTTCTTTTCTAGCTGTAGGATTAGAGGCTTTCATACATTGGCGTTTCTTGATCAGATCTTTCGTCTCCTGCGATAGCTTACTGGTTTCCTGTCTAACGGCGTTACCACCGACTTCTATTGCGCACTCCTTAATGATGCCCATGAGATTGTCGTTCATTGCTTCAACACTAAGGTCCTCTTCCTGAGTTAAAGCCGAATACCTGTTCTGTAGTTTGATCCGGAATTCCTCTAGTTTCCCTCTTACCGCTAACTCATTGATTGGCTTCTTATGTACCAGTTTCTTCCGTTCCCTCCTCAAGTCAAGGCTAATTCGAGTTCTTACCATCCTGTGGTCACTGCAGCGTACCTTGCCGAGCACGTCTACATCTTGAATGATGCCAGGGTTCGCGCAGAGTATGAAGTCGATTTCATTTCTAGTCTCACCATTCGGGCTCCTCCACGTCCACTTTCGACTAACCCGCTTGCGGAAAAAGGTATTCATTATCCGCATATTATTCTGTTCTGCAAACTCTACTAATAATTCTCCTCTGCTATTCCTAGAGCCTATGCCATATTCCCCCACTGAGTTGTCTACAGCCTGCTTCTTGCCTACCCTGGCATTGAAGTCGCCCATCAGTATAGTGTATTTTGTTTTGACTTTACCCATCGCCGATTCTACGTCTTCATAAAAGCTTTCGACTTCCTGGTCATCATGACTAGATGTAGGAGCGTAGACCTGTACAACCTTCATTTTGTACCTCTTATTAAGTTTCACAACAAGACATGCCACCCTCTCGTTAATGCTATAGAATTCTTGTATGTTACCAGCTATTTCCTTATTAATCAGGAATCCGACTCCTAGTTCTCGTCTCTCCGCTAAGCCCCGGTAACACAGTACATGCCCGCTTTTTAGCACTGTATATGCTTCTTTTGTCCTCCTAACCTCACTGAGCCCTATTATATCCCATTTATTACCCTCTAGTTCCTCCAATAACACTGCTAGACTCGCCTCACTAGATAGCGTTCTAACGTTAAACGTTGCCAGGTTCAGATTCCAATGGCGGCCTGTCCGGAGCCAGGTATTCTTAGCACCCTCTGCAGCGTCACAGATCTGACCGCCGCCGTGGTCAGTTGCTTCGCGGCTGCTGGGGACTGAGGGCCGGGGTTCGATTGTTGTATTCATATAGGAGGTTGTGGCCAAGTACTGCACCAGGGTGGCCAATCCTGCTCTGGTGAGAGAGTGCGTTACCGGTTCTGGTCACCGGGATCAGGCCGCACTCCAGGCCTGTTTGTGCAATTTTCTCAACACACGGTTTTCTTTTTTTGTATTTTCCGATGGAGAATTGCGCGGCACCGGGATTTGAATCACGGTCCTCTTGCACTGGAGACGGATACTCTACCGTCCCCGTAGGAGTTAAATTAAAAATTAATTTATGGGGTTTTATGTGACAAAATCACTTTCTGATTATGCACGCCGTAGTGGAGGACTCCGAAAATTTCGACCTCCTGGGGTTCTTTAACGTGCACCTAATTCTAAGTACACGGGTGTTTTCGCATTTCGCCCCCATCGAAATGCGGCCGCCGTGGTCGGGGTCCGATCCCGCGACCTCGTGCTCAGCAGTCTAACACCATAACCACTGAGCAACCACGGCGGGTCCCGCAGGAGTTGTACGCCTCATTTAACCTACAGTGGTGCCCTATTTGATCAGTCAAGGTGGACCAATCTGAGCTCGGTTATACCGCATGGATGGCACTCGGCTAGAGAACCTGGTATTTATGACCTGCACATGTGAGGCCATACATATTTGAAGATATATATCTTTCTTTTTTTTTTTTTTTGTTTAGGAGGGTTCCCGTACAGTGATAAAATAAAGGAAAAGACATTAAAAGAAAGAAAAAAAAGAAAGAAAAAGGGGCGAAAAAAAAAGGAACATAACAGGTGATTTGAACTCGTGACCCTTCGATGTTGCCCGGAAAGATAGCTCAGTCGGTTGGTTCGTCAGGCCCCAGGCTACTTTCAAGCGCCACAGCTCCTGCTCCGAGCCTCACACTTACGTGGAAAGAGACTCATGTTGTCCGCGATAGTCGGTGGTTGGAAGGCATACTTTCTAGGAAAAATGCGCCATTATTCCTTTCCAAATACACCCGCAAGGGCACCTTGAGACTCAAGGTGATGGTGCTTGGCGCCACCACGGACCCTTAGCCCCCATACCGAAGCTGTAATCCGCACCGTGGCGACAGGTTGTAAGGTGAAGGGTAGAAACCATGAACGGTGGCGGTCGGAGCCATGGTCAAGCCCCGGCCAGGTGGGGGACTCCGGGACCTTCTTGTGTCTATAAGGGTGAAACACAGGTGACAGAATAGGAACCCTTAATCTATACATGCCGCATGGATTCTTAATTTCCCCCTCTAAAAAAAAAACGATCGGAACCGGAAACGGTACCGCACCGAAGCAATCAAAGTTGCAACTCAGAAATGTGCTGAAAATTTTCCACAGTTCCTGATAGTTCACGCTGTTGAGCAAAACGCTCCCGTGGCCACTCTATCAGTGTTTGTAATACAGAAATGGCTAGTAGCTAACATAGGCGAAGAATATGAAGCAAAAAAAACTGTCCTCAGGAGATCTGCTTGTAGAAGTCAAATCCAAAAAGCAAAGTGATGCGCTACTCGCACAAAAGAAGCTTGCTGACCTTACCGTTACTGTAACCCCTCACAGAAGCCTGAACAGCGTTCAGGGAGTAATTTCTGAGCGGCTGCTAATGACAGAGAACGAAAATGAGATCCTCGAGAATTTGCGAGACCAAGGAGTAACGTCCCTTCGACGCATAAAAATAAGGCGCAACGGCGAAGAAAAAACAACACCTCACATCGTACTAACATTCGGCAGCACTCGCTTGCCCGAGTCTGTCCGGGTTGCTTTCATCAGGTGCCCAGTGCGCCCATACATCCCTAACCCTAGGAGATGTTTCAAATGCCAAAGGTATGGGCATGGCAGCAACACATGTAGAGGCAAGGAGACCTGTGCCAAATGCGCCGAAACCGAGCACAATACTGACAACTGCCAAGCAAGTGAAACAAAGTGTGCAAATTGCAACGGTCCACATGCAGCGTACTCACGAACCTGTGAAGTATTCAAAAAAGAAAAACAAATAATCAATCTAAAAGTACGAGAAAACATATCTTACCCTGAGGCAAGGAAAAAGTTCACTCAAGAGACATCCAGGTCATATGTTGACGCCGTGCGCCGGGGGGCCGAGCGGCGTCTGGTGACAGTGGGCACACAGTACACCATTGTTGATGTGTGCCTGCCCCGTCCCCCAGCCGAACGGCACTCCGGTGTCGGCACCATTGACATCCCGGAGGTGCACCTGACGGCGGCCTCTGGCGCAACCAAAGTTAGTGGGAGTGGTGACACACCACTCCAACTTCAGGCCACTGCCCAGGCAGGGCCATCCACAACTATGACAGGTGCAGCCAAGGCTGCCATACTACCACACAAGAAAGGCTCGCTGGCCCCTGAGCCGGTAGGCCGCAGGGCTTCCCCCCATCGGGAGAAGCCACAAATCCGTACCCCCGCGGGTTCCCCGCGGAAACCCATCACCTCGCTGGAGGCGATGGATATAAGCAGTAGCCCGCCTCCGCAGCAGCGGCGGCGCAACTCCCTTGAATACAATAAGGGAGGAAAAACTCCAATAACGGGCCCCACAAAACCGGGAGCATAGCTTTTGAAATACATCCGTCAAAGTTATTCGATATGGCGTTCCTAATTCACTGGAACTGTCGAGGTATATTAAAAAACTACAGTGACATAAAAGATATTCTTTCTCTATATTCCCCGGTTGTTTTGTGTCTCCAGGAGACAAACTTGGGATCAAAACATAAAAAATATTTTAAGTAAATACAAAGTCTTTCGTCACGACCGAGAGCAAGCAAATAGGCTCTCTGGAGGTACTGCCATAGTTGTTCAAAGTAGTGTGGCTACTCGTGAAGTCAAGCTTCAGACTACATTTGAAGCCGTTGCAGTGTCTGTAGCACACTTTAAAACAATTACAGTATGCTCCGTATATATCCAACCACACCTGACAGTAACGCTCCATGACTTAGAAGACCTTTTAAAACAATTACCAGAGCCATATCTGTTAGTCGGCGATTTTAATGCTCACTCCAATTTGTGGGGAAGCGAACAAACGGACACTAGAGGCCGTATTTTAGAAGATTTTATTCTCTGTAATAATATATGCCTGCTCAACAGGGGCAAACACACATACTGCTCTCCAAGCTCGGGAAAATGGAGCTCCATAGATTTGTCTCTTACGTCGCCTTCTGTTTTTAATGCTTTTAAATGGGATGTCTTGGACAACCCGTATGGTAGCGATCATTTACCTGTTCTTATCAACCTAACATCATCTCCGCAAATCATCCCTACAAAACCACAACGTTGGAAGCTCCATTTGGCCGACTGGGCGCTGTTTCAAGAAAATGCCAGCTTAGAAAAAATAGATCTACATAATTTAGGTATAGACGAACTTAATGAAATTGTCACAAACTACATTATTTCTGCCGCGCTCCTGGCCATACCTCAATCTTCGGGAGTGGTGAAACAAAACCACAAAACCTGGTATACAAAGGAATGTAGATTAGCAAAAAAGAAACAGAACAAAGCATGGGGAAACTTTCGAAGGTACCCCACGCAGAAAAATCTCATAGACTTTAAAAAGGCAAGAGCACAAGCCCGATATATCCGTCGTAGAACCGAAAAGACTTCGTGGCGAAATTACGTAACTTCCATAAATAGCTCAACCACATCAAAAGAAATGTGGGAGAAGGTACGAAAGCTAGATGGTAAATACTCCCCTTTCACACTTCCCCTTCTAACAGCCCCTGGTAAACAGACAAACATCGAAAAACAGGCAGACATTTTAGGTGAATATTTTTCAGCAGTTACCAGCTCATCAAACTACACAGAATCATTTCTTACGTACAAAAACACAGCCGAGAAACAAAGACTCCCTACAAGTGGATATACAAATGAACCATATAATAAATTATTCACAGTTCATGAAATCAACACAGTCTTGTCCGCTGGTAAACAGACTGCACCCGGCCCTGACAGAATACACTATCAAATGCTGTCCCACCTCTCTGAACCTGCCGTAGAGGCACTCTTAAGTTTTTTTAATAAGGTGTGGGTATCGGGTAAACTACCCGAAGCCTGGAAGAAGGCCATCATCGTTCCATTTTTAAAGCCCGAAAAACCACCAACCTCTCCCAGTAGTTACAGGCCCATAGCGCTCACCAGCTGCCTCGCAAAATCCTTTGAGAGTATCGTGAATATAAGATTAACCTTCGTGCTAGAAGTTCGTGAGCTTCTCGATGCCCATCAGTGCGGTTTCAAAAAGGCATGCTCCACAACAGACCACCTGGTTTGTCTTGAAAATACTTCCGTGAAGCCTTTATACACAAACAACAATGTCTCGCTGTCTTTTTCGATTTAGAGAAAGCTTACGACACAACCTGGAGGTACGGAATTCTTCACGATTTGGCTGAACTTGGCATTCGTGGCAGGATGCTGAACTGCCTAAAAGACTTCCTGTCAAACCGTTCATTCCATGTACGCCTCGGTTCAACCCTGTCGAGAATTTTCATTCAAGAAAATGGAGTGCCCCAAGGGAGTGTTTTAAGCACGACCCTCTTTGTTGTTAAAATGAATTCAATCAGTAAAATAATCCCAAGGTCAATTATGTATTCAATCTATGTCGACGATCTTCAGATAGCTTGCACATCCTCAAACATAGCAACATGCGAAAGACAAGTGCAGTTAACAATAAATAAACTTTCAACGTGGGCTGAACGAAATGGTTTCCGGTTCTCCCCACAGAAAACGGTGGCCATCCTTTTTTCACTCAAACGTGGCCTACAGACAGATCCTAGGCTATACCTGAACGAAGCGGAATTGCCCGTAAGAAGTGAACACAAATTTCTGGGCATAACTTTTGACAGAAGACTGACCTTCTTGCCACACATAAAGAACCTGAAGAAGAAAACCTCCCAATCATTAAACATATTAAAGGTGCTTTCACATAAACGCTGGGGGGCTGATAGGACCTGCCTTTTACACATCTACCGCAGTATAGTTCGCTCTTGCCTCGATTACGGGTGCATAGTATACAACTCAGCTCGCCCGTCCTACCTGAAGCAATTAGATCCAGTTCATAACTCAGGTCTGCGCCTTGCAAGTGGGGCATACAGAACATCACCCATAAAGAGCCTATATGTCGAATGTAACGAACCAGCCCTCGCAGATAGAAGAGTCATGCTCACATGTGCATATGTCCTAAAAACCCGTTCACTACCAAAACATCTCTGCTACTCCATAGTTACGAAGTGCCCGTCTAAGCAGCTTTTTAACAACAAACCGAATGCGACGAGACCCCTTATTCTCAGATTTGAAGAAATTTGCCAGGAATTAGGTATTCTAGACACACTGCCTGATGTTGCCCAGAGACCCGAACCACTACCACCTTGGCACACCTTTCCCAGTGTAGGTGACTACACACTGACACAATTTCATCAAAAGCAAACTCCACGTGAACATATAATACAAGAATTTTTGGCGCTAGACAAAAAGTACAAAGAACACACAGCATTTTATACTGACGGTTCTAAAACATCACTTTACGTCGGAAGTGCTGTAGTGCAAGATAAATGGGAAAATGTAGTCAGGTTGCCTCAGTGCGCGTCAATTTTCTCAGCCGAATGTCATGCCATTTCGTTGGCTGTATCAAAAATAGTCGAGATGAACATTCAAAACAGCATTATCTACACGGACTCGCTAAGTGCAATCACAGCACTGAAAGCCAGAAACGTAAGGGAACCTTTAATAGGAAATATAATCCATAACATAATAACTGCTCAAACACAAGGACACGAAATTAAGCTTTGTTGGATACCAAGCCATCAAGGAATTAGAGGCAACGAGAGAGCTGACGCGTGCGCCGCTCAAGCCTGCCATAAGGATGTCAGTACTGTAAATATACCCTATGCAGATTGCATGAAGTTAGTAAAAAACAAGCTTAAAGAAAAATGGCAGCGTACATGGAATAGCGAAGAAAATAACAAACTACATTTAGTAAAACCTATTCTAGGAGAATGGAGATCATGCAGGCATCAGGAACGTTTCATAGAAGTAATTTTATGCCGCCTGCGCATCGGACACACACACCTAACACATAACTTCCTACTGACAAAACAAGACAAACCCTTATGTGAGAAATGTGGAGACGCACTCACTGTAAATCACATTTTATTCTCGTGCACACAACTCGAACGGCTAAGGAAAAAATATTTTACTGTATTTTACAATGAACGCATTCCCTTTCATCCCAGTCTGCTTTTAGGAGATAACCCACTAGTAGAAACTTCATCTGTTTTTAGTTTTTTGAAAGACGCAGCGATCCTAAACGAAATATAATATATCACAGAACTACTAATTCTAAAAATTATTACCCAGTTTTTTCAAGCGTCTTATGATACACCTCACCCATTTTCTCAGTCCTGAGAAGAAGGCTGAGGTCTTCATTTGGTTTGTTGGGCTCCTCAGAGTCCTTGTCCGGACAAGGACCTTCGCTGAGGATACCCAATTTTGAAATAAATTATACCATGTGTTTGGCGCATGATAGCCTGAGTTGCTTATGCGCCATAAAACCCAATACCAATACCAATACTTTCCAAATACCTCTCAGTACTTCATACCTGTTGTACCCCCCCCCCCCACCCCCACCCCACCCCCAATTCCCTATGTTTCATTATCCCGGCATCTCTTCGCCCTTTTGGTATCAGAGACTGTTCATGCTTTTCCGTGTACATCTGCCCTTTGTTTATCTATGCCCCACCTGCCATGGTTGCTTAGTGGCTATGGTGTTGGGCTGCTGAGCACGAGGTCGCGGGATCGAATCCCGGCCACGGCGGCCGCATTTCGATGGCGGCGAAATGCAAAAACACCCGTGTACTTAGATTCAGGTGCACGTTAAAGAACCCCAGGCGGTCGAAATTTCCGGAGTACCCCACTACGGCGTGCCTCATAATCAGAAAGTGGTTTTGGCACGTAAAACCTCATAATTTAATTTTTAAATCCATGCCCCGAGATATCTGTATTCGGCCACTCGGGGTATTTCATGGCCTTGTATTTTATTTATTTATTGTAAGCTCCTGATCAGTTGTATCGTTCAAAAACATCCTACAGGACTTAGCTGCGCTAAAACTGAAACCTAGACTGTCTCCTTCGTCTCCACCATAATTAACCAGAGTTTGCAAATCTTCCTGGCTATCTGCTAATAGTACAATATCGTCCGCATACATTAAACCCGGTAGTCGTTGCTCAACAGCCTTTCCGCCTAATCTGTACGACAGATTATACGCTAGATTTCTTCCTTGTAGCCTCCATACTTATCATATAAAGCATGAACAGCAGCGGTGATAGAGGACAACCTTGCCTTAAACCTTTGTGCACCTCGACAGTTGCGTACTCTTAATTCCTTCTCATGTTATTTCAACATAATTTTCTAGATATATTTCCTGTAGGAAATCAATTACCTTAAGACCGATACCTTCATCTTTTAATATGTTCCCCACGAGTTCCCTGTTCACGTTGTCGTATGCACCCCTTGTGTCCAGGAAGGCTAAATACAGAGGTCTATTTTCCGCCTTAGCTATTTCTATGCACTGCGCAAGCACGAAGAAGCTATCATCTAAGCGCCTACCACTTCTGAAACCGTTCTGAAGTTCTCCGAGTATTCTATTACCTTCTACCTATGTCCGCATTTTTAATTTCACGGCCTGCATCGCCAGCCTATATATAACTGATGTTATCGTAATTGGTCGGAAGGATTTTATGTTCGTCTTATCGCCTTTCCCTTTGTAAATCAAATTCATTTTACTCTGTTTCCAGCTGTGCGGAATTTGCTTATTTGTTATGACTGCCTCCAATGCTTTTATCAGCGTTTCCTTGCTTCTTGGACTAAGTTCATTAATTAACTTGATTGGAATTTCGTCTGTCCCTGCGGACGTGCATTTTGGAACATTTGCTTCCGCCTTTTTCTAGTTAAGATTGGTCAGTTCTAAGCTGTTTTCCATTGTGCTACCCTGTGTTGCTTCCTCATTTGGGGCTATTACCCTATCGCCTTTCCTAAATGACTCAGCTATAACTGAACCAATGTAGTTCACAGCGTCATCTCCCTCTAAATATTTTCCCTCGGCATCGTGAATCTGTTCCTCCTTTCTGTGATTCGCTTTACCCAGCCAGCTTATATGGTTCCGGAATTTTCTGGACCCCCCTTTTGTTGCATCGCGAACTTCAGCCAGCCAGCGATCAGAGGACTGCTTTGTTTTAGCCTAGACGAGGACCTGCGCTTGTTGTTTCTTTTGTCGATAAGATTCCCATTTTTGGCCTATTTCCTCTCCAGAGAACTGCGCCCTCTTTGCTTCTCTGTGTTCCTGTGACGCCAACCGTCGTTGTTCGATGGCCTCCCTAATTTCTTTATTCCACCAACTTCATGGCTTCCTCTTGCCTCTCCAGCGGTTTGCTCCTTTTACTTCTTTTATTTTTGTACTAATGAGTACTTCTAACTGATTATAATCCCACTTTTCCACGGGATGTTTCTGTATTGCTTCCTCTATGCCGGCCGCCATTTGCACTACTTGTTCGTCATTTAATTTTGCGTACTCTTTTTGACTTCCCTGCATTTGTCTTTTGAGCAGGGCTCCCAGCTGTAGAGTAATGCGCTTATGATCACTTCCGAGGCTGTACTTCCCCTCTTCGTCTATTTCCATTATTAGCTTGTTATACATCCCCTGCGACATTAACCAGTAGTCAATGGTCGTTTGCCTGTTACGGGATTCCCACGTGATTTGTCCCTCACACTTAGTTTCTCTATTTACTATAACTAGGTTGCGTCGCTCACAGAAGTCTAGCATCAACTTGCCGTTATAATCTGTGAATGCATCCAGATCCTCGATGTGGCCATTCATGTCACCCAGCAGAACAATGTCGGCACCCTCTCCAAACTGCTTTATATCGCCATTGAGACACTTCGCTAGATCCTTGTTCTTTTGCCTGCATTTGTCCCCTGTCCCTAAATAAACTACTCCTAGCCATGTCTTTTTGAGAATAGTCGCCACCTGTTGGACTCCGGCGGGACCACACTATTGAAGATTGCCCGTCTTGCGCATGCGCTTTCAGTGAGGGCGCACTGAATGACGTACGTATAGATTATAGGTTCCTTAAACTTTGCTGAAAGCCGGCTCTGAGGCGGAGCAATTGCCAGCAAATCAGCAAGTGTAGATCCGCCTGCAGCCAACGGTGCTGTCATTTTATACGCCACTCTGAACTCCAGCAAGTTTCATAGGCAGGCACCGTAGTTTGCTGCGGTGCCTGCGCTATCTTGTGCACAATGAAGTTTATCATATAGTTTCCGTACGTCGACTTAAACTCATCAGACAGCATTACGATGGAGACTTAACGTTCTTCGGCATATTGGAAAGGGCGCGGAAATAGCATCAGTCACCACGTACTGCAGGAAATTAATTAACTGACGGCAAAGAACACCAGATTAATTAAAATGTCTCTAGATTCATTTTTACCCGCTGGCGATCTTTAACGTGCACCCAATGCAAGGTGCACGAGTATTTATTTTTTCTCATTGTAGCTCCATCGTAATGAGGCTGCGCAGCGCCCGGGGGTCGAACCCACGGCCTCGTGCTCCGCAACTCAACGCCATAGCCACTTAAGCTGCTGCAGCGCGTTATTCCCGCGACTTAGATTGTAGCTGCAGTGTCGGTTACCCTTTTCACCAGACGTACCCGCCTCATGACTGCAAGAGCTCGTCCTCGTAACGGTGATTTGTCAATGCGAGAAAATAGTTCAGACTCGAACGAACGAACGAACGAACGAACGAACGAACGAACGAACGAACGAACGAACGAACGAACGAACGAACGAACGAACGAACGAACGAACGAACGAACGAACGAACGAACGAACGAACGAACGAACGAACGAAACGAACGAACGAACGAACGAACGAACGAACGAACGAACGAACGAACGAACGAACGAACGAACGAACGAACGAACGAACGAACGAACGAACGAACGAACGAACGAACGAACGAACGAACGAACGAACGAACGAACGAACGAACGAACGAACGAACGAACGAACGAACGAACGAACGAACGAACGAACGAACGAACGAACGAACGAACGAACGAACGAACGAACGAACGAACGAACGAACGAACGAACGAACGAACGAACGAACGAACGAACGAACGAACGAACGAACGAACGAACGAACGAACGAACGAACGAACGAACGAACGAACGAACGAACGAACGAACGAACGAACGAACGAACGAACGAACGAACGAACGAACGAACGAACGAACGAACGAACGAACGAACGAACGAACGAACGAACGAACGAACGAACGAACGAACGAACGAACGAACGAACGAACGAACGAACGAACGAACGAACGAACGAACGAACGAACGAACGAACGAACGAACGAACGAACGAACGAACGAACGAACGAACGAACGAACGAACGAACGAACGAACGAACGAACGAACGAACGAACGAACGAACGAACGAACGAACGAACGAACGAACGAACGAACGAACGAACGAACGAACGAACGAACGAACGAACGAACGAACGAACGAACGAACGAACGAACGAACGAACGAACGAACGAACGAACGAACGAACGAACGAACGAACGAACGAACGAACGAACGAACGAACGAACGAACGAACGAACGAACGAACGAACGAACGAACGAACGAACGAACGAACGAACGAACGAACGAACGAACGAACGAACGAACGAACGAACGAACGAACGAACGAACGAACGAACGAACGAACGAACGAACGAACGAACGAACGAACGAACGAACGAACGAACGAACGAACGAACGAACGAACGAACGAACGAACGAACGAACGAACGAACGAACGAACGAACGAACGAACGAACGAACGAACGAACGAACGAACGAACGAACGAACGAACGAACGAACGAACGAACGAACGAACGAACGAACGAACGAACGAACGAACGAACGAACGAACGAACGAACGAACGAACGAACGAACGAACGAACGAACGAACGAACGAACGAACGAACGAACGAACGAACGAACGAACGAACGAACGAACGAACGAACGAACGAACGAACGAACGAACGAACGAACGAACGAACGAACGAACGAACGAACGAACGAACGAACGAACGAACGAACGAACGAACGAACGAACGAACGAACGAACGAACGAACGAACGAACGAACGAACGAACGAACGAACGAACGAACGAACGAACGAACGAACGAACGAACGAACGAACGAACGAACGAACGAACGAACGAACGAACGAACGAACGAACGAACGAACGAACGAACGAACGAACGAACGAACGAACGAACGAACGAACGAACGAACGAACGAACGAACGAACGAACGAACGAACGAACGAACGAACGAACGAACGAACGAACGAACGAACGAACGAACGAACGAACGAACGAACGAACGAACGAACGAACGAACGAACGAACGAACGAACGAACGAACGAACGAACGAACGAACGAACGAACGAACGAACGAACGAACGAACGAACGAACGAACGAACGAACGAACGAACGAACGAACGAACGAACGAACGAACGAACGAACGAACGAACGAACGAACGAACGAACGAACGAACGAACGAACGAACGAACGAACGAACGAACGAACGAACGAACGAACGAACGAACGAACGAACGAACGAACGAACGAACGAACGAACGAACGAACGAACGAACGAACGAACGAACGAACGAACGAACGAACGAACGAACGAACGAACGAACGAACGAACGAACGAACGAACGAACGAACGAACGAACGAACGAACGAACGAACGAACGAACGAACGAACGAACGAACGAACGAACGAACGAACGAACGAACGAACGAACGAACGAACGAACGAACGAACGAACGAACGAACGAACGAACGAACGAACGAACGAACGAACGAACGAACGAACGAACGAACGAACGAACGAACGAACGAACGAACGAACGAACGAACGAACGAACGAACGAACGAACGAACGAACGAACGAACGAACGAACGAACGAACGAACGAACGAACGAACGAACGAACGAACGAACGAACGAACGAACGAACGAACGAACGAACGAACGAACGAACGAACGAACGAACGAACGAACGAACGAACGAACGAACGAACGAACGAACGAACGAACGAACGAACGAACGAACGAACGAACGAACGAACGAACGAACGAACGAACGAACGAACGAACGAACGAACGAACGAACGAACGAACGAACGAACGAACGAACGAACGAACGAACGAACGAACGAACGAACGAACGAACGAACGAACGAACGAACGAACGAACGAACGAACGAACGAACGAACGAACGAACGAACGAACGAACGAACGAACGAACGAACGAACGAACGAACGAACGAACGAACGAACGAACGAACGAACGAACGAACGAACGAACGAACGAACGAACGAACGAACGAACGAACGAACGAACGAACGAACGAACGAACGAACGAACGAACGAACGAACGAACGAACGAACGAACGAACGAACGAACGAACGAACGAACGAACGAACGAACGAACGAACGAACGAACGAACGAACGAACGAACGAACGAACGAACGAACGAACGAACGAACGAACGAACGAACGAACGAACGAACGAACGAACGAACGAACGAACGAACGAACGAACGAACGAACGAACGAACGAACGAACGAACGAACGAACGAACGAACGAACGAACGAACGAACGAACGAACGAACGAACGAACGAACGAACGAACGAACGAACGAACGAACGAACGAACGAACGAACGAACGAACGAACGAACGAACGAACGAACGAACGAACGAACGAACGAACGAACGAACGAACGAACGAACGAACGAACGAACGAACGAACGAACGAACGAACGAACGAACGAACGAACGAACGAACGAACGAACGAACGAACGAACGAACGAACGAACGAACGAACGAACGAACGAACGAACGAACGAACGAACGAACGAACGAACGAACGAACGAACGAACGAACGAACGAACGAACGAACGAACGAACGAACGAACGAACGAACGAACGAACGAACGAACGAACGAACGAACGAACGAACGAACGAACGAACGAACGAACGAACGAACGAACGAACGAACGAACGAACGAACGAACGAACGAACGAACGAACGAACGAACGAACGAACGAACGAACGAACGAACGAACGAACGAACGAACGAACGAACGAACGAACGAGCGAGCGAGCGAGCGAGCGAGCGAGCGAGCGAGCGAGCGAGCGACCGACCGACCGACCGACCGACCGACCGACCGACCGACCGACCGACCGAACGAACGAACGAACGAACGAACGAACGAACGAACGAACGAACGAACGAACGAACGAACGAACGAGCGAACGAACGAGCGAGCGAGCGAACGTTCGCTCGCTCGCTCGCTCGCTCGCACGCAAGCGCAGATGCACACGCACGGGAACACATGCGCAAGCCAAGCACACCATCAAACGAACGCGCGCAGTGACATAACAGGAGCGGACGCGCATACTTACCAGACACAAGTCCGCCTGCTCGCAACGTACAGTAAGAGCCAACAAGAAATAGAAAAAAAAATTCTTGAAGAACCAGATGTGGAGGCAGGAACGAGACTATTATAATACATGATGCGGTTCGTCCAGCTGCAGACGAGCGGTGGCACGTCCGAAAGGGGCTAATGCAGAGCGGACACGAGGAGCGCAGAACTGCAAGAAAACGGAGTCAACCGAGGCATTATAAAAAATAAACACTCAAACAAGCGAACACACAACGTCCGTCGGGACTCCGCTTGTCGCGATGGCCTCGCGCGCATCTCGGCGGAGTTTGGGAATGCCTAAGTCGGTTCGTCGCTTTCTTGAAGCACGCTTCCTCCACCACCGGCAGCAGCGGCGGCGGCGGCGGCGTCGCCGCATTCTCAGGGTAGCCGGAAAAAAGAAGCGCTCAACTGCCCTCGAAAACAACGGGGACATAAAACAAGGCCGACCGATTTTCGGCCGTGGCTCCCTTGCCCCAGCTTCCAGCCAGATTACCGGCGTAGCTTAACGAGAAAGAGCCAGAAAGGAAAAAAAAAGAAAAAAAAAAACAGTACGGCTAGGCTGTCTTCAAGAAGGTCGGCTCTCCGCGCTTCGCTGTGTCGCCGAGGAGCGCAGAATAAAAAAGAAACAAAGAAGCGCTGAAAAAAAAAATGCCTGTTACCGCGCGCGCTTCTGTTACACCCTATATAGCTGCGTGGACTGCGCGCGGCGTGAAAATTGCTAGCGAGGCCCGAGGATCTCATCCTCGGGCGGTCGCGCGTGCACTGGACTGCCGCGAGATTGTAACGCGATGCATCTGCCGGTTCGATGCCCTGTGGAAACAAAAAAAGAAAAACCCGCGAGGTGCGCTTTCGGAAGTATAACGAAATTTCGTCCAGTGGGCCGACAGCATCGCCTGGGCAGCATGGATTCATACCGTGCCTGAATTCATTTACACAGCCCTCCCATTTTTTTTAATGCCCACTCTTGTTCTTTCTCTGCGCCGATGTACTAGTCGCGCTAGACCGAAAAGCCTTCGTGATGTCACACCAAGTCGAAATCTCAACGCCGAAAAATTGTTCTCGGAACCAAATCAGTCATCAAACCAGTATAACTGCAGCACCCACAATCGAGGTGTCGAACCTTAAAGCTGAACAGAACACAGGGAAAGTACAGAAGTTTATTTTTTTGCGCTAACTGCAATTTAAGCAGAACGCCGTAGCAAACAGAATAGAAAAAAAAAACATGGTTTCCGCTGGCTCAGGCTGACTGCCTTGGAGCTTTTTAACCAAGCATGGTCTGCACTTGTGGCTCAACTGTGCTATCTCGTTCGTATATCCATACGGTCTTGCTGTCATTTCAGTAGTGACAGCACCCTTATTTCTGTTTTCAGCGTGGATCGCCGGCAGGTGGGCATGTTTGTAATACACTCGTAAGGGTCTGAAACTCCTGAACGCCAAATAGTTCTTCGGTAGTGAGACTCCTGTAGAGAGAGTGAGAGAAAAGGCAAGGGAGAGGAAATGAAGGGAGGTCAACCAGACGAGCTTCCGGTTCGCTACCCTACACTGGAGGTAAGAGAAAGGGTGAATAGAAGGTAAAAAGGGAGAGAGTGGACACAGCGTGTATGCGGGAGGATAAACTGGAAAACTATAAAGGGTCATGCGTGCGGAAGACCTGTACATAATCACTGCAATAAAAAAAAAAAAAAGCGCTTCGTAGCTAGCTGGTCTTTTTTTTTTTTTTTTTACACTGGTATCTAAACTTGAGCCTCACCTGAAATTATTGCAGGTTGTACTTCCGCAACATGACTAACTACTTGATAAACAGCACGCCTAACTTTCTTCCTTATTCTTTTTCTTTCTTTCTTTTTTCTGGACGGGGGGGGGGGGGGGGGTATTTCCCTGCAGCTGAGTAGCACTTTCGAGTTTTCGCACATAATAAATGCCTCTTCTCTTCCCGTAGCTACCTGAGGTTACGCAAACCAACATAAACTAGTTCTAACCGGTTCAAGCCGGTTTCGATCACTATTTTTGACATCGGAATCGAACCGATAATGAACCGGTTGTTATGACCCGGAACGAAAAATAAAGTTTCGATTCGACACTCGGCCCTAAGTTGCGTCAGTGTCATAAACATGAGCGAGCTTCACAAAGCCAGCCAAACTGTATTAATCAAAACAATCAAGCCGATGACAATGCCGGAGCGTATACAGGGAAATCGGCTTCGCTGTTCATTGCTCAAATTAATATTAATAAAAGCAGCCCAGAAAGACATCGAAACAAATTATTTACTCCACATGATAGCCTAGGCGCCGCATCCCCTCTGCATCAACAAATAGCTGAGCCTTCCGAATTGGCTCAGCATTTAGGCATTTGAAGCCATCGCAAACAAGATTATCTTCTAAACTCCAGTTTGATCGTGGTAACTTTCTATAGAATAGACACAAATATATTATATAATAGTCCATAATAGATCGACTGTTTTAAAAAAATAGCTATCATATTATAGTCCATAATAGATCGACTGTTTTAAAAAAATAGCTATCATATTCTCGACTGTAGGGCTGCTATTCCAACTGATAATATTCAATCAGCCATTCAAAATCTTGAATATTTGCAAAAAAAAAAAGCAATTCGTTTCCCAAGCCGGATCTACATCGCTGTCTCTCGAGTTGAAACGAGTCAAACAAAGATGTCGCGCGAGATACACTGCCTCTCGGCTACCCTTGAAATATAACGGCGCCCACGTTTCTTTCGCTGTACGGCGGGTTGGAAAACAAGTTCAAACAAACACACGCGAGATCAAGCCAAGGCATCTGGCAGCCGTCACGCATGCTAAGTGCGGCTACATGACAGGTTCATACAAGGGGGGAACGACACGTTGTAGAGATATTTATATATCGTTCCATTTGCAGGTCGAATGTATCGGGCACACGAAAGGTTAAGCAGCGAAGGTTTTGAGGTCTGCGACTCTGTGGCTGATGACATAGCTGTGGTTATGGGCACATTGCCCCGGAGTAACAGAGTGCTCTGATTACGTATACAGCTTTTAATGACGAACCCTGAGCGTGATAAACCTAAGCCTGTAGTACTTAACATTCCAAATCACACGTATATAACAGATCACTAAAAGGGAAGGCCTCATTACATTTGTGCGGAGACAAGTAAATACATTTTCCAGTCACCCGAATAAGGAATAGAGAAACTTGTTGGAACGCAATCTGAGTTTCAGCAGCAGAGCAAGATGTAGACCCCTCGATGCACCGTTACGAAGGGAGAGGGACAAGGAAGAGGGGGGGGTGGTGGGGGGGTAGGCGTACAGGCATAATATTTTCGAACAAATGTGCTCTTACGACCCATAACGAAGGCTCCGTGCCCAAGGCCAAACTCCTTTATGAAGCGTAAGCACTTTCAGAAGGGACGTTCTTGCCGGCGACGTAAGTATACTGCGGCTGACTCTTTTACACCTCGGCAGCTTGGCGCGGCCCAAAGCGTAAACACGAAGAGAGCCAGTGTCTCATTATGCCGCGGTAAGCCACTCGGTGACGCTCTTCGCTGAAGCAATGCGCATTCTGTTTTTGTCCCTCCGTGATAGAGCGACTCTGTCTCCTGTGAAATACGACACCCCATGTAGACACCTCGGTGTGCGAAGCCTGCAACTCGGCAGTACAGAAATTGGGCATGCAACCGCGATGGAAGAGCAGGACGCTCGCTCCCCATGCATGGCACAGGGGACTGTGTACGCCCAGCAGTCTGTACAGCGAGATAAGACGCGTCGCAGCGCAAATACGCAATGCGTTACGGCTCGAGGTCTGGAAGTTGCCTTGACGGCGGCTGCTGGTAGTCATCAGTCTTGGACATGCCCGCCGCTCGAATTCCTTGGCGTCAGTTCGACTTGACAATTTCAATATCCTGAACCTGGCCCTCATCTCTGAATTGTATCCGCTGTCAGGATTGGGGGCTCAATCCCGTCGCTCGTGATCCGTTGTCAAGATTGGAGTCCGGCATGAATTAGAAGGTAGCTGGCTCATGCCGTCGTCCAACTTATCCACGCTGAGGACCTTGATGAAGGGAAGGACTGCTTCTCATCGAGAACGAGGAATATGGGTTTATTTACAATATTTATATCAGTCTAATATGACTGTTTGAGAAAGTACATCAGTCTAACATGACTGCTTGAGAGAGAGTGTCAGTCCAACATGACTGCTTAAGAGAAGTGTGTCGAGCATCCGCACAACAGCAGTTTTTAAAAACTCGGTCCTCCCGCGATACAAGGCGGCGAACGTTCGTTTAGTCATCACAAACCAGCCGCCTCCCGCAGGACGGTCTACGCACACAAAAGCACACACGTTCGAAGGTCCGGAACCGACGTCAGAGGGCCCCGTAGAACTCGGAGCCGTTCCGGGTAGCGCGTTGGGAGTTTGGGAACAATAGTTGGCCCGCCGAACTCGTCCCGTCACAAAGTCGATTTAGTCACGCTGTGGCTAGAAGTTGGCGGCGACGCTCCCGGTACGTTGCCGTCATAGTCGTAAGTGGGTGGCAATCTTGCACTGCAGCTCGCCGTCCTTAGCAGCGCCGGGATGTTGCCGCCTATAGTCGTAAGTGGGTGGCGATCTTGCACCGCAGATGGCCATTCTTAACACCGCATTCGATCCGGATAAAAAGAAGGGGAATAACAAGGAAAAAAAATGCATTAGATTTATACCCTGTGTTCGTTTCTTGGGCGGAACACCTTGTTAAATATCAAGCTGTCATATCTGGTTACAAAGACGGCGCCGAATAAAACAACACACGAAGAAAGGAGACACGAGACAAGCACGTAGGCGTAGGCCTACGTGCTTGTCTCGTGTCTCCTTTCTTCGTGTGTTGTTTTATTCGGCGCCGTCTTTGTAATCATGCTTAACCAACTAGCCCACCACCACATGCTCAGTGTCATATCTGGGCGGTTGCTATTACTGCAGATAGGCTTGCGTGTCTAAGTGGGCATGAGCAGGAAGAAAATTTTTAGCAATAATATCGCTAATTTTCTGAAATGTGCCCATTATCTTCTTTATTGGTGACTTTTAAGCACCTGTTGTCATTGCCAAACTGAAGCCGAGGAATAGCGAAGGCATGTCTGTTTAGCAGAAATCCTAAGTCTATAGCACCAGTTTCCAGACATGCGTAACCAAAATTTGCTAAAAGCTGCCTCGGCGTTCACGTTAAGGTTGTCCCTATACCTGTTACAAGCACACGATTTTGGGAAACTGTTAAATGGAACGTCAATGTATTTCGTAGCACATTGTAAGGTCGCAGCTCTCCACCTCTTTCTTCACATGTAGGCGCGCACAAGCGCTGCGCGTAGGATATGCGTGCGAAGGCTCCGCATGGCGAAGAGGAATCCTTTCCCGTCGCCGCAAATAGGATTAGAACCCGCGACACTCTGGCTATGTTCGGTCGGGAGCCGGAGCGAACCATCTCACAACTTCGACGGGTCGCAGATTGTGCGGGATTTTTAGCGTTTGACACACTTACGGAGGTACATGCGTCAGTGCGTGTTGTATACTGATGACAGTATAGCAGGTAAGGTGTTCACGCAACATAGCCAGTGCGCGAAGCAGCAGTCGCGATGCGGTCGCATAAGCTACTCTTCGCATTTTGCGAATCCGCAACTGTCTCCAACGCAGTTCTGTCATGTATGCGAGATACTGGTATTTCTCTTTTTTTTATTAGTTTTATCATTGGTGGAATCAAGATAGGCAACGTTTAGGAGGAAGTTGCAACGTGAGTAGACGTGTACTGCCTTGTTGTACTGTGTTGTAAGGTGCCTGTGATTTTTACAAAAGAAAGCATTTTTTTTATTGCCAAATACACACAGAAATAAAAAAAAACACGCAAACGGTCTAAACGCATCGTAAAGCATCACGAAATTGTCATAGGTAGTACCACAAAATATTAATCAGCATCGTAATTTAACAACAAAAATTACTGATAGTTGCCAGCGACTCCGGAATTGTTCGATACAGGTAACAATACAAAAGGTTACATCCACCACACGCACAAAGGAAACTTAAACAGTACAAACACATTCAAAGGCACCTTACCACTTTGTTATACACGTTAATGGCACCATATGTGTCGTAATCAACCAACGAAAATCGAGGCGGGTCGGATTCCTATTGCACTTCGAGATTCGCTTATGCCCCGCGGCGGGTGAAAGAGAAAGAGCGAGAAGAGAAAAAGGAAAAGCCGAGCGTTTAACCAGTCGCGCGTCCGATTTGCTACCCTACACAGCGGGAAGAGGAACAAGTGATAAATAGAGGGAAAGCAAGGATAGAGAACACCTATAGGGCGCCTATCTTCAGAGGTGCACATCGACACACGGTTGGTCACTGGGGTCTGTACAGGTCGGTTGCTGAGCTTGAGGCATTGGTCCTTGGCATGGGGTTGCATCACGTGGGGAACACATGAGACCCGTGCAGATATAAGTGACCACATTGCTGTAGTCACCGGACGTTGAAGGTGAAATCCGTGCACATATAAATGAACGCAATGCTGTGGTCGCCACAAGTTGAAGACTTGGTGGAGCATAAGAGTGGTCTGCTCAGGAATAAATGACCGCTGCTGTGTTCGACGGACAATGTAAAGTCAATGAATTCGCAGCCAGATAGTGTAATGCAACTTGATAGGCTAGGTTGGAAGCCAACTTGTGAAAACATAGAGACATATGGATGAAATATGAGACGTGGTGCCTCTTTAGTATTCTACCGGCATCTCGCATAACTTTAATAGTGTGGTTTGCTGGGCCAAATGGTACATGGTGACAGTATAGGAGGCTCAAGCAAGTTCAGACGCGAGCACAAGAAAAAGAAAAGCAAAGGATAACACTGGACTTACCAGTCCAGCGTTGTCCTGTGCGTTCTTTTTTTTTCCTGTGCTCGCCTCTGTACTTGCTGGAACCCCCTATACTGTCGAAAAATTTACATCTGTTCAAAAGCATGACACGAGTGAGCAATTATGCCTACAGAAGGCACGCAAGCATTGGATGCCGAGCGTACGTTCAGAACTTGTAAGCTGCCTCGAGCTGACGGTGTCTGCAACTTAGTAATATATATATATATAGCGAGCTGATTTGCTGTTCCATGCTTTTGCTGTGCATTGCGAGTCAGAGGATAGATGGCTCCCAGGGTGCGTATGCGTCAAGAATCAACAGTCATGCTCTCCGCAGCTTCCTGACTCCTGGCTTCGTTATCATTGGAGTCAAGTCAGCTTGGCCTGTTCTTCTCTCTCTCTCTCTCTCTCTCTCTACTTTGTTTTTGAATGCGCATCATGCATGTAGTACGGTAGCTAGCTGGGCGAGTCGGTACATCTGCATTTTTATCGCTTACAGTGCCCGTGTTTTATCTCTCTTCGTTCTTGTTATTGGTGCGCGCTATAAGCGTCATGCATATTGCAGTGGGGATTGAAGAACGTCAGCATCATTTTCGAACTAATTCGGCACCTTCTAGGCCGGACGAATGCTTCCTCACCATCTGCTTGAAGATGTGACCACATTTGGCACAAGCGCCTCAATATGCTTAAATATACTTTGCATGTTGAGTATTTATTATTATTATTAGTAGTAGTAGTAGTAGTAGCAGTAGTAGTAGTAGTAGTAGTAGTAGTAGTAGTAGTAGTAGTAGTAGTAGTAGTATTTAATAAATGAGTGTGTAGAAGAGGTTGACATCATGGGTGATTCCCGCTACTTCTCACTTAGGCAGGGAAAGGAGGAAAGAGAAAAGTAGAAGGCGGGGAGGTTAACCAGAATAAAGTCCGGTTGGCTACCCTACACCGGGGGAATGGGAAAGGAGAAAGCAAAGATCACAAGGTGTTGCGTACTCCAGGGTAGCGTACCGTACTGCTGCCGAGAAGTAGAGGCGCCTGCCTATCGAAGCTCGACCGACATCACTTATTGGGTAGCGTGGCGTTGTCGGCGGGCTGCAGGCATCCGGTAGACTATGGCGACCGAGCAAGGGCGAGACGATTTGCTAGTGCGAAACTTGCACGGTTTATTCAAAGGTAGATGAAAGAAAATAAGAAAAGCATGAAGTATCTAAAAGTCATTTCGGAGCCCCTTAAATAGGCTCTCTACAAGTGTGGGCGGGATCTTGCTTCCGTCGATGTCACGTGACAGGCACAGAGAGAGGGCCCCTCCTCCTGCATTACCGAGCAAGGAAAGGAGAAGTCAACCCTCATTTCGACGAATCCTGGTAGAAGGCCCTTTTGTGCGCAAGGTGCCTGACGTTGACCCTCTCAGGAGAAGTCAACCCTCTTTTCGACGAATCCTGGTAGAAGGCCCTTTGTGCGCAAGGTGACTGACGTTGACCCTCGCAGGAGAAGTCAACCCTCTTTTCGGCGAATCCTGGTAGAAGGCCCTTTGTGCGCAAGGTTCCTGACGTTGACCCTCTCAGGAGAAGTCAACCCTCTTTTCGACGAATCCTGGTAGAAGGCCCTTTGTGCGCAAGGTGACTGACGTTGACCCTCGCAGGAGAAGTCAACCCTCTTTTCGACGAATCCTGGTAGAAGGCCCTTTGTGCGCAAAGTGACTGACGTTGACCCTCGCAGGAGAAGATCGACCCTCTTTTCGACGAATCCTGGTAGAAGGCCCTTTGTGCGCAAGGTTCCTGACGTTGACCCTCGCAGGAGAAGTCAACCCTCGTTTCGACGAATCCTGGTAGAAGGTCGGGCGAAATTGCTGTCGCCACGTGGTGTCAGACGCCAACCCTAACAAGGGAGAGAGAGGAGGGAAGGAAGGAGATTGCGGTGAGTTCGCTGACGTGTGCGCTCTTACAGAAATTGCATTAATAGTCACAGATGGTCGCACAAGCCCGTCGTCCTTAAGAAGCACAAAAGCACCTTCACCGCTTTATGGGCCGACGGGCGATGGAGGGTGGTGTTCCAGCAGCACCTGCACAGAAATCGGCCGATTGTCCAGATTTTGGAAAGCTTTGGCAAGTTCTTGTCTTTCTGGGGCATATCGTGGACAGTGGCACAGCAGGTGGTCGATGTTCTCTTCGGTGCCGCATACCTCGCGTGCAGCACTGTCAGCAGTGGCGTAGCTAGGTCGTCTGGGACTCGGGGCCCATAAGTCTTCTGTCACCCCCCCCCCCTCCCCTCCCCCCCGCTGGGTGTAGTCAGGAAGGCGAAGATATCAAAAATTTTCGGGGAGGGGGGTGATGTTTCAGCACTACCACAGCCGTCTTGGATACGGCGCGTCTCTCACCCCCCGCTTCGCTTTCGTTCCCAGAGATAGCGAATGTAGCAAGTATACACGTTGTTTTATTTTCTGCACCAAATAACACAGGGTTCTGTACTGATAATTTGTGATACGCGCATTTGCACATTTGCTGTCAGACTGCAAGGCTTGGCAGCGAATACAGATGCGGCATTGTGGAAAATATGGCTCACAATTAAGAACAATAGTTTAATAAAGTTTTAATTCGCGATATTAAAGGCAATATTGCATTTGCAATTTGATGCCCGACAGTCATGTGTTGGCCAGCAGCAACTTCGCAGAATTCGATGTAGGTACTACCGCGTGCAGTGTTTTGGCTGACCCGCCGTGGTTGCTCAGTGGCTATGGTGTTGGGCTGCTGAGCACGAGGTCGCGGGATCGAATCCCGGCCACGGCGGCCGCATTTCGATGGGGGCGAAATGCGAAAACACCCGTGTGCTTAGATTTAGGTGCACGTTAAAGAACCCCAGGTGGTTGAAATTTCCGGAGTCCTCCACTACGGCGTGCCCCATAATCAGAAAGTGGTTTTGGCACATAAAACCCCATAGTTTATTTAGTGTTTTGGCTGTGGGGAGTCCTAAACCCAAACCAAATTTGTATAGCATGTCAGTGACGCTGATCTCACCATCCTATTAGAAAACGCCACCAGCTTCGCTGTTGTGCGGTCGTCAATGCTTTGACAATTACCAGTTCTCTTCATTCTTATCTATTGAGCATTTCTTTATTTGCTGCTATTTTCCAACGTGATTATCCGAGCTGCGGTACCGCCACAATGTTGGGAACGGAATAGAGCGCGCTCCGTGTCGACTCCTGGCGTCACCATGCAAAAAACGAGAAGGCCACCGTGAAGCCCATGACAGCGAAAGCTTGCGCTACTGTTCGTCTGGAATGGCAAGGGAGAGGATAGAGAGATCGACGTCGCTGGCGCACTATTTCATATTTCTTTCGGTAATGCCACACTGGGCCGCCCGCAGTGCCAAAGTACTGCTGGCTCTAGCAGCCATGACGATTTTGTTTAGAGAATAAGTTTTTGTTGAGTTACTAATATGACTTTGGGTCCTCAATTCCCTGAAGTTGCAATGTTTCCTCTATAATTGCTGTTTAATAAGTTTTTTAAGATATCCTATTTTAAGATGGCGCGGACTGACTGGAAGAGGGACCGAAGAGCCACATCGCTAGACTGTATATGTTTAGCGAGGCCCGCTCCGAGCACGAGCGCGCCGCACATGAAATGTTCCGCGAAGGCGAGTAGTTTAGCGACCACTTAGTGACTTAATTTTTTTAGCCCGCACATTTGTGCAATTATTACGTAGCGTGTTGATAAAGCTTCAACCGACAATGCTGCGGCACTGTACACATCTGGTACATCGAGTACATGAGCTCGGGCTGCTGGTTATACCGAAGCATTCTTTACCATTTATGCCCGGTCAAGCAGCCGAAAAGAGCGAGGTCTTCAGACATACATGACACCCCCCCCCCCCCCGCACACACACACACACAATTGGCACAATTTCACGATGGAAGTGTATCGCCCGGACATTATATATTGATGCGCTATACATGCTAGATCACGATTATTTTTGTTCATGTTTGTGGATGTCGAGGTGTCTGATGTTACTGGTGTCGAATACAGGCACGAAAAGGAAGATGGACGGCTCGAGGGTTCACGTCGCCCGTGCGCGAGACTTACTCGAACGGGATGAAACGCTGATCACTCCTCTTTTCGCGCTACCTGCGGCTCGGCGCAACCTCGAAGCTGTCGCGAGAAAATTCATCACTGTCAACGGAGTAGATCATAGTGTCGCGTAGACGTCAGCGCTGCTTCTGTCGCCGTCATGTTTCCTGAATACGGCCCGCCGCGGACGGTGCTCCGTCATGGAGGAAGCGCGCTGTGCTTCCCTATTAAATGGGAAACAGGCTGGTCACGGTGTCTTGCAGCGAAACTTAAAAAAGAGGAAAAGTAATCGGGAGCTTCAAGACAAAGCGTTCAGCAACAAAAACACTTCGAAGTAGAGAGAGAGAGAGAGCAAATGATAAATGAAAGGTAGGGAGGTTAACCAGGACTGAGCCCGGTTGGCTACCCTACACTGGGGAAAGAGAAAAGGGGACGGAAAGATTAAAAGAAGAGAAAGTCCACTGGGGATATCGTTCGGTCACTCAGTCCGGATCACAGGCGCTGATCCAATCCGGTAGCTTCGACGTATGTGTGTTAAATAGCACTATAGATGAATGTGTGCATGACACTTCCGTAAATGTATGCGATCAGCTATCGCTGCTGTACGATTTGTGCACACGAGTCCAGAATATTTCATTGTGACATGTGTGACAATATTTCATTGTGACAAAGAATAAAAGTGTAAAAGCATAAAGGCGCCTCCGCGCTGAACTCAGCAAGACGCAAGAATACGCCTCGAGTGTACGCATATTTACAAAAATATGCGTACACTCGAGGCGTATTCTTGCGTTTTGCTGAGGTCAGCGCGGAGGCGCTTTTATGCTTTTACACTTTTACTCTTTGTCGTTTCTTTATTAGGTGCTTTGCTACTTGGGAGAGCTTGCCTACAGGTTTCATTGGTGTGTTACCTCCCATTTCAATTGATGCTTCAGAAGTCAGCGTAGTTACGGTTTCATTAATTACCTCTGTGTTATCTTCACTTTCCTGTTATAAAGCTGCATATTTGTTTGCGAGTAAAAGCATCAATTCGTCCGCTTTTAACCTTACTGCTTCTAGGTTCATCTGTTCCTTTTTGACTAATTTTACTCATTCTCTCTTCAAATTGAGAGAAATCCTACACCTCACTAACATATGGTCACTGTACTTTACCCTAACTAACGCTGGGATGCAGGGATCGGTAGAGAGTATGAAATCTATTTAATTTCTTATATCTACAGTAGGGCTTTCCTAGGTTCAATACCTGTTACTGCGCTTCCTGAAGAAGTATTCATTATTCGGAACCTATTCCTTTACGATAATTCTACCGACATCTCTACTACCTTTGTTTACCTTTATTGTACACTTCCTATGTAGCTTTATTACGACTACTGCTACCCTCTCATTGATTCTGTAGAATTCGTCAATGTTGCCCGCTATGTCCTTATGGATTAGGAATCCTACCCCGCATTGCTCCTTATCTGCGAGTCCTCTACAGAAGAGGACATGACCTTTAGACAGCAGTGTATAAGCCTCGACAGTTCTTCTAGCCTCACTAAGGCCAGTAATATATCAGGCAATGCCTGATAATTCCTCAAAGAGCCTTGTTAAGCTAGCCTCACTCCAGAGGGTTCGCATGTTAAATGTTGATAGGTTCAGTTTCCAGTGGCGGCCTGTCCGGATCCCGAAATCCTTAGCACTCTCTTCCACGTCGCACCTTTGACCACCGCCTTGGTTAGGTGCTCCGCTGCCACTGGGGACTGAGGGCCATGGGTTAATTGCCGTAATCATTAGGTAGGTAGTGGCCGGTTACTGCACCTGCAGGGAGGTCGATTTCTATTCTGGTCAGGGAGAGTTTTTGTTGAAGCTTAGTGGGCCTTCCTAATTCGGTTACCCCTGGACTAGTATAGCCCCACTGACTCTCGCCACTCCAAGCTGAGCTTTTTTACTTCCGCTTAAAGTGTCACTCCACGTAAGAAAGCCTCTCCCCTGAGGAAAAGACGGACACTTCTTAAAGATAAGAATCAGTAGCTTTCGTAAATGGAAGCGCTTGCAATTTATTCATTTTATTGACGAACGCAATGAATAAATTTGGTTGAAATGAGTGCCCTTGCGCCAGGCAAGAAAAATATGAAAGAGAGAATGTAGATCCCGCGCATATGTCGGAATATACGCAAAGCGAACCTTTACCGAGTCGTAAAATAAACGTTACATAACTAAATGTGACGCGTGCATTGTACTTATTTTCAAGGTCGGCAACGTGTAATATCATGGAATGTTTATATTTATGCACTTCACCGTCCACAAGGTATGCCGAAATTCGAACACCAAACATGGATTATGCACTGTGTGAAGCGTTTACGCAGCGATGCCACGACAGTGAACGTGATGTACGATGTTTGTCGAGGAAAGAATGGCGATGAGAGGCGCTTTGACATAGGAGTATACACGGCACATATCTAAATGCATTTAATGATTAAAGACAGAAAAGGCTTCGCTTTGAGGTTCCTCTCTTATGAGCAGTCATTGAACTAACTGCGCTTGTAGAGAGAGAGAGAGAAAGGCAAAGGAAAGGCAGGGAGGTTAACCAGAGATTATCTCTGGTTGGTTACCCTGTACTGGGTGAGAGGCAAGGGGATGCAATAGGTGAGAGAGAGAAGGATAAAAACTACACACACACCCACGTACACACAAACTGTTTCTGTGGGCACTGTCACGCAGCCAGCAAAGGCGTTCCAACTTGTAGGTAGCGAGACAGCTAGCCTCCTCTCTTGGTATTCCTTCCATAATGTCTTGATTTGTTCCCGATTAGTTAAATTGAAAAAGAAGTCGGGACTAAAACATCGGCGGCGACAGTGATTGGTATGGCGAGGACTGCAACAGATGTTTGGTGCGTACTCATAGTTCACGCGGGCGTGCCCCCTGCATTCCGTGTACACGAGCGCTTTTTTTTTTGCATTGCGTTTTTCGTCAAAATGAGGGTGCCATGGCCGAGTTCAAGCCTGCGACTTGGAGTTAAAAAATAGGAAGCCATAGCCAGTGGGCTACCGCGACGCTGGTTGCAATTAGTTCTCTGTTTATGTGTAGTGAGGCATGTGCGCTAGCTGAAGGAAGTTCGTGGCAGCAATATTAGGCGACCGGGAAAGCTTTTGCATGGATGGCAGCATTAGAGGGTTTGTCCGTATAGGTACTACCGTTTACGGAATACCTACATAACGGAGACGTGTGGACGTCAACAGCACTGGTAATGTGATCTCGCGACGTTGAGTTCAACTAGAATGCATAAGTCCTTTATCGCGATGACAGGCCAGTGGGTATACCTATAGGGTGTCCCAGCTAACGTTAGCCGAGCTCTTACACGAAAAAGAAAATGAGGATTTAAAGGACACGGTGCAAGATGCCATTTTGAGACCTGTTGTGTGCGGTCGACCGACGTGTGACTAAAACAGCAGGAACAGAAGAAAGTTTCTAGCTCTTTGTTGTTCGACAAACCGCCGCAACATGGCGCAGCTATCACTGCCGCCGCAGTCCGTGTGTTCCGGCAGTCTTAAGGTGCGCAGTTTGTTTATGGACCAGCTAAAACATCTATCAACAGCTTATCGACGCAAATGCGCACAGGTGAAACGTACAAGCGGCGAGATCATTGGAAGGCGAATTTTACGGACAATACTAATAAACGTCGGCACGATTAACAAAAGCATGGATGGATACTCATGTGACTCGCAAACGCCAACACTTGCGACGCCAACAGTTGTGACGCCACCTTGATGTTGAAGAGATAGAGAGAGAGAGCAAGGACAGGAAAGGCAGGGAGGTCAACCAGACGAGCAGCCGGTTTGCTACCCTACACTGGGTGGGGGTAAGGGGAATAGAAAGAGGAATACAGGGAGAGAGTGAGCACTGAGTGCGTGTGGGAGTATGCAGAGGGACACTACAAACGGTCTCTTAAGCCGGTGCACTTCAAGTAGTGTACTAGGGCACGAATCGCTTTTCGTATCAGTGTCTGGTGTGGCCACGCTTCGAGTATCTTTGACTCGGAGAACGGTCTTGAGTCCAATCTGTTTAAAGTTGTTCTCAGAGGGAGGCGTAGTACGTCATAGCGAGGGCAGGTACACAATAGGTGCTCGATGATTTCCTCGCACCTACAGGAGTTGCACATCGGGCTCTCGGCCATTCCCGTACGATAGGAATAAGTATTCGTAAACGCCACTCCTAGCACCAAGCGGCAGAGCTAGCTTGTTTCGTCACGGGAAAGATTAGATGGCAGTTGTAGCCGTAGCATGGGGTCCAGTTTATGCAATCGGCAATTAAAGACACTAGAACTCCAGAAATCTTGCGACTTTTTGCGTGCAAGCGGGCGAAGTTCCCTGGCAGCATCCGACCTCACCAAAGGTATTGGACGCGTCTGGGTGTCTTCGTGGGCAGACCGGGTAGCCCTGTCAGCAAAGTTGTTGCCGATGATGCCACAGTGAGCAGGAATCCATTGAAAGCTAATGTTGTGCCCTGTTTGCAGAGCATGGCGGTGTACTTCGCTGATGTCGGATATTATCTACTCGTAAGTTCTGTGATGTAATGCAGATGTAAAACTTGACAAAATACAACGCGACCTAATGGCAACTAAAGGGTCAACGGAACTCAATGCCGTTTCCGTATTGTTCGCAAAGCAATGACCACGATGGCACCGACTGCACTTTGCTTTTCGACAAATGATGATGATGACGACGAAAAAATGTAGGTTGTGGCGCCATTTATCACACAAGCAAACACTCGCAACGTATAATCTTTCAGCTCTGGCAGCATGCGTGGCTTGCCGCGCACCGCAATACCTCCGAGGTTATGTCCATAGCTGATACACCGACTCTTCTTAAGCCTAAAGGGCCAAATAACTGAGAATAAATCTACGAAACGGTGCCCAATTGTCACCAATACGTTGCTGTCGAAGCATCGTGACTAAGGTTTAAAGCAAACACAAGCATCTGTAGGTAACAATAGGACAAAACACTGCAGGGCTAGGACTTCATAGCTCGAACCGGGGGGCTGTCGCCTCGAAGGTGCCACCGTGATCCCCACGCTAAGCCGTCGTTGCGAGTCCGCTGTCGTCTTTATTTAAAATATGGAAATAGAGGAAGCGCGAAACTTGCTATGCTTCCGTAACGATCTGCACATGCGCAGTCCGACCCCGCTATTTCATTGCATGTGGCGTGATGCCTCTTACGATATGCCAAAAACTTTGTATTACTGGTCGTCTTGGAAATTAAAGGAAGGTAAAGGACACGTTTCGCTTGTCCGACCACACGTACGCGCCGGTGCCGGCGCCAGCTCGCGTCTCATTGTTGAAGAAAGCGACTATAATTTTTTGCGCAAATAGATTCTGCAACCTCACCACTTCGTACTTTATGCCGTAGGGCACACTGGCACCAATAATTATAAAAAAGAAACGCTTTGTTGTACGTACATATCTTCCTAATACGGAATAATAATAATACGGAATCGGCACGCGCCTGCCCCACACATTTCGCAAGCGGGCACGCGCGAGAGGTGCCCAGATATGTAGTGCACGCCAGATGTCGGCATGCGCGCTCGGGAGGTCGGGGCTGGCGGGTGGCAAGTTGCGTGCCCACTTTACAAGTTGCCTCCACACTGGCCTGTGAACAAAATTGAGGACCTAACAAATTTCCGCAACCTCAGCCTATTAAGACATGAGACCTCACTCTATCCACAATGGTCCGCTGGCACAAGGGCCTACCCTGCCAGCTAGCTGGCATGCACTCATCATGTATATTGAAGAGGGGGGGGGGGGGCGAAATGACCCATGCAATTTTCTTTAATAATCACATTTGAAGATATTGTAAATGGGCGTATAAAGCTCATAATTGCTACTGTATATACTGTAAACACGCGTATGCCAAATAGTTCATCTTCTCACTGTAGGCTGACAAGGAGGGTCCGCGCCGTAACACATTGGACTATATTAACGAGGAACCGGACAACACCAGCATGCACGTCAACGAAGCCGAGGACAAGATGAGCTGGCCATGCCGTTGCACCGACAACAATTGACGGGCGGGGCCGCGCGATAAGCTGTTGCTTCTCTCGGAGTTAACCAACTTTGACTTAGCACGCGAGCCGAGGATTGACCGACGTTTGTAATCTTCCACCTTCGCCCTATATATTTACCTCGCTCGAGGCACTCGTTTTCTACCTAAAGATTTATCATCCCCATACTTTCTCTATTCTCTTCTCTTTTGCACTGCTCCCTTCCTTGCTGGCCGTTGTTCGGGTGTCTGCCATCGCCGGTGCGGCGAGCAGAATTCTCCCCTTTTTTTCCTTCTTTCAACAATCAGAAATAATGGTGACTTTTTCTCCTCCATGCTAGGTGACGGCGGCGCGTACGTGCCAGCCACACGTATATGCATAAGCCGCCGCCTGATTGTGGAAAAAGCGACTATTGTTGCTATTATGCTGACCCCTGAACAACGATCAGCAAAGGAGAGATAGAGAGAGAAAGAGGAAAGGAAAGAAATAAAAACTTCATCTCTGTATCTCTGGTTGTGCGTTTACGTCCTTATCGCGCTTGCTTCATTACACCCTATTAATATCCGATGTCTCCTGCTGACAGTTAAACATAATGTGTGTGATAGTTAGCCTGCCCGGTTTTTCCAGAAACGTGGTTTCAGAAAATGGCCCCCTTCGTTGTGCGCGAGCCAGCCGTCGAAATATTAAAAATATGTACTTGTTAGGGTCAGAATGCTAAACGCACAGTAATCAGCACGCACTAAGTCCGCTCCCACTCGCACGTACGCCTTCACTGGAATATGGCAGATACAATAAATGCTCTGATAACTACCAGTGAATTCGTAACGCTCAGCACCGTGTGGTCCGTGCCAAGACCAGTCGTGGCGTGATTGAACTAATAAACGGTGTACGCAGAACTTGCTTTCGCGGAACGCGACTTCCAAATATTCAAGCTCCCTTTAGTGTGTATCTGTGCTAGCAAACGTTAACCGACTGCGTCGCACGATTGTTACATAATGGAGCAAAGTTTTCAAAGGTCACGGCGAAAAGGCAACAGCTTCAGAAACGGGTGCCGGTTGTGGTATATTACAATAGGTGTACAATGCTCGCGCACTTCGAAAGAAAGAACCTATTGTATGGGAAAGAGAAAACCTGTAGACCTTCACGACGGCAGAGTGTTTCTTCGAGGCATTTTTCCGACGTAATTTGCGAATAGAATGCATGCGCGTAGACATAGCGCACACAGCTGATGACATTATCAGTCCATTTACAAACTGAAGACAAGATACACGCGGAAATGACGACGTAAGTTGCGTTACATATTCACACAAAAAGTTAGCGCAAAACCCATGCGAAAATCCCAAAAAATTTAATTATACAGGTTTACGTGCTAAAACCACGACATGAATATGAGGCCCGCCGTATATGAGGCCCGCCGTACGGCATACGGCTGCTCTTTGCACACGGCTGTTCTTGCTCCCATCTAAATGCGGCCGCAGTGGCCGGGATTCGATCCCAGGACATCGTGCTTTGCAACCCAACACCATAGCCACCCATGCGAAAAGCGTCTTTGCGTTACAAATGTTAACCGTCCAAAGCCGCAAAACAAAAAAAAAGAGTCAGTGGGCGTAAACGAGAGCTGCAATTGCAGAGCAAGAGCCACAAAGGTCGCGCGGTTGGCGAAGTTTTTTTCTTGGCTGCTCCACAGCGGACACAGAAAAATTGGCACTCAACGCGGGAAAGAGGGCGGCAGATCGCTTATTTAAATCTTCCTCAATGAATACAACTCCGTGCCAACGGTAGCGCTATTTCCAACACGCTTCGAGCTGTGAGACGTTGCTGCGTTGAAAGGAAGAAATAGCACTCTGGAAAATGATTTAACAGCATAGAACTCGTTCTCCGGTGTACCTGTGTGCACTGCAGGTGACGCCGTGCACTCCCCAACTCCCCAAAAAACGCGCAAGTTCTGTGCTCGGCTCCCGACATGCCTCCTTCTTTGTAGCCCTCCCTAACAGTGCAGTCTCAAACACTGACACACGGGCATTCACTGGTGCACCTGCGTATGAGTCGCCATTACCCTTCAACCCGACCTCGCCGCGCCCCTCAGCCCCCCCACCCCCCAGCACCCCGTCGGTTTCCTAGCCAGAGGGCTGTCGCCAGACCCGCTCGTCCCTCACGTCCCTGTCCCACCAGGGTATCGAGCCCCGCCGAACGTGTAGTCAAAGCAAATGGCTAAGCGCGAGCTGCCTCGCAGTATACACGGTCAGGCTTCCCCACAAGAATAGGAAAATTCCTTCAATGGCCACTAAAGCTTCCGCTCGCTATCTTTCTGTCTTTCTTGTTTTTTTCTATCTTGACAAACACCAAGAAGGCTGAAGAAAAAGCAAGGACCCTGAGCGAATAAAGCAAACGACAGTTCCGATTCCACGAAAAAGAAATGCAGGCTCGCGCGGAAAAGACCCGGAAGATAGCGAATGTTTGCGGAGGTTAGTGACAACAGGCTGTCCTCTTCCTTTTCTTTCTTTCACACTTTTTGTTAAGTTTGGTTGGGAGTAAAGAAGCGGGGGTGCTCTGCTGGGGGGCTGAAGAATTGCCACGTCCTGGCAAGAACAATTTTCAGCGTGCAGCGAGGACCCTGCTATTCTATCAGCCGATCCCGAACGTTCTCCCCTTTCAACCCCCCCGCAAGAATAGGAAAATTCCTTCAATGGCCGCTAAAGCTTCTGCTCGCTATCTTTCTGTCTTTCTTGTTTTTTTCTATCTTGACAAACAACAAGAAGGCTGAAGAAAAAGCAAGGACCCTAAGCGAATAAAGCAAACGACAGTTCCGATTCCACGAAAAAGAAATGCAGGCTCGCGCGGAAAAGACCCGGAAGATAGCGAATGTTTGCGGAGGTTAGTGACAACAGGGAGTCCTCTTCCTTTTTTTTCTTTCACACTTTTTGTTAGGTTTGGCTGGGGGTAAAGAAGCGGGGGTACTCTGCTGGGGGGCTGAAGAATTGCCACGTCCTGGCAAGAACAATTTTCGGCGTGCAGCGAGGACCCTGCTACTGCTATCAGCCAATCCCGAACGTTCTCCCTTTTCAACCCCCCGTAAGGATAGGAAAATTCCTTCAATGACCACGAAAGTTTCCGCTCAGTAAAGTGCCGGCTTTTTTTCTTTCTATTTTGGCAAGCAACAAGAAGGCTGAAGAAAAAGCAAGGACCGTAACGAATAAAGCAAACTAAAGTTCCGCTCCCACGTGGAAAAAGAATGCAGGCTCGTGTGGAAAATAACCGAAAGATAGCGAATGTCTGCGTAGGTTAGTGACAACAGGCCGTCCTGTTCCTTCTTATTTTTTTTTTCTTTAGCAGATTTTGTTAGGTCTGGTTGGGGGTAAAGAAGCGGGGCGTACTCAGCTGTGGGGCTCAGGAATCGCGACGTCGCTGCGAGAACAAGTTTCGCAGTGCTGGGAGCACACTGTCACTGCTATCGGCCGATCCCGAACGTCCTCCCCTTTCATCCTCTTCACTCTATGCACCTCCGTCACCCCACGTGCGTCGTATTGTGCTTCTGACGAGGAAGACATTTTAGATTTTGAAGCAGTAACGAACAGATCTACGATAGTCGTCGTTGGTGCGCTGTAGGTGGGACTTGAACCGACCAAATGGTCGCGCACTGGGACGGTCCGTTGAAATGATGGTTCGATATCTATCTCCCTGCAGCATAAGGCTGCGACCACGAGAACACGTTTGAAATAGGCGAGTCAAAGCAGCCTAACATGCCTAAGGATATAAGCCCGCGACGCTGCACAGGTGTAGAACCAAAACCCTCCTTCTTCGTTTTTTTTTTTTTTTTTTTTTGCTTTTAGTACGCAACGCCGATAACGCCCTCTAACCTTGTGTAACCCTAGACATGGAATTTAAGTGTTAAAATTTTATTATGCGCTTTTACGTGGCAAACCCACGATCTGAGTATGAAGCACGCCGTAGTAGAAGACTCCGGATTAATTTTGACCACCTGGGTATCTTGAACGTGCATCCAGTGCGCCCAATTTCGCATTTCGTCCCCATCAGAATGCGACCGCCACGACTGGGATTCGATCTCGCGCTCTCGTGCACAACGTCAAAGCCGCTAAGCCACCACGGCAGGTAGGAATTTAAGTGTAACAGGCATGGAGGAAGGAAAAATATAGGAGGGAGCATTAGGTCACGTAGCCTGCTTTGGCAAGCGAACGCTCCGTGAAGCCGCAGCGGCGGCTCAACACGTGACGTCGTGCGTCGAGATCACGTGGCAAGAATCGAGATTTGCTGACACGTTTGGTTCCCAGTACACTCTTAAAAAAGTTTACATCCTTTCGGGTTTACCTTGTCCCGCAACAATAATCGCTATCTGCCTTGCTTGCATTTCCTTTCTTTAAAATTCAGAGCTCGCTACTTTCTTGTGGAGAATGCTGTTTCACGCTGATAACACGCAAACCGTTCGTGACGTGGAGTACCGGGCTCGCAGCATTAAAGAAAGGAAATGCGGGCAAGACAGATTATGATTATTGTTGCGGGACGAGACAAGACCCAAAAGGTTTAAACTTTTTAAAGAGTCTAGCTATGTACGTAGTTTTTATTCAATGCGAACTTGTTCAGCTGCCGTGCCGCGGACTATATATTATATATATATATATATATATATATATATATATATATATATATATATATATATATATATATATTACGGACTGTTCAAATAGCTGTTCTGTAACGCAGTGTGTTTAAAGGGGACAGCCAACATATTGCACTAAGTTTACAAGTGGTTTACAAGTGTACCTACAAAAAAAATTATTTATCTGACCATCGATTCATGCTCGGCAATCAGCCCGTCATCAACACGGAAGGAGAAGAGAGAGAGAGGTAGTTTTCAAGGAGCGAAAAGCGAAAGGAAGAACATCTGTCCTTGAACTGAAACGCCGTCGGCGAGGAAGGGCTGTTGACCCGTCGTCGTTCACCCATCTCGCTGCTGTTGAGGGCTTCGCTTCCCATTACCGGCTTCGTATCGTTACGAGCCCAAATGCCAGTAAGGCGCCGTGAAAGCGTTTGGGTTGCTTTAAGCGGGGGAGTTGGAGGCATGTGAGAGATTAACGGGGGTCCAGCAATTGCAGTGTTTGTTGTGCCGCAAGGCACGCTTTGCCTCGGAGAAAAGAGCACAGAGAGGAAGAAACAGGAAAGCTCCCCTTTCTTCCGGAAGGGAACAAAGGATTTGCGCCTCCAAGGCATGTGCACAGTCCGATCGCTTCCTTTCGTGGGAAGGGTCACTGACACGTGTGTGGCGTCGGGAGAGACGGCGACTACGTTTGCTCAGATGGCCGTGATGGCTGCTAAGACCTCTGACCTGCGAACGCGTCTGAGTAAACTGAAAACTGGCATAGCTTTGTCGTGCTGAGATGTTTCCCGTGGGGCGCATGGGTCTCCCGAGGCTGACAGCATACGTTGTCTAGGTTATGGCTCCGCCTTGCTCAAGCTTTATTCACTTAAGACAGGGGCCAAGTCGAGCCTATGGCCTGCTTAATCCGCCTGCACCAATGTAAACCAGTTCACGGTGAGGCACGAGAAATGGTGTAGCTTAACTTCCGCGGCGCAGGCACAACGCGAAACTCGAGACGAATGCCGAGGTGCAGACGTGGTGCAGGCGTTATGTTTTGTCCGCTTGAAGTGCACCGTCTGCATCAGTGTGAGAGTTCCCAAACTGCCGCTACGGTCGGTTTCTGAGGCGTACGAATAGACCCCACGTTGCTTAGACACAGTAGATGCGCGTAAGCGAGACTTCAACGGCGCTTACGCTCGCGCGCTGCGCATTCTGCTGCGCTGCTGATTGATTCGCACCTGCACATCTGCATCAAGTCGGCAAGGTCAAGGAAAGGTGCCGAAAACTCGCGAACGCCTTCCACATTTCATGTACCTTTTGAAACGAACGGCATTGTTCAGAGGCCCTCATTACTGCCCTGCTTAAACGAATGGCAGGGTGCGGAACCTCGTGAACCGGTGCCTAAAAATGCCTGCGGTGCCGGTGCAGCACGTAAGTGGTGCCGCGGACGCGGCAGGTTGCACTCGCTTTGGAATCGAGCGATGAACTGCGCAGGCGGTGTCGTCTGCTTGGTCGAGTCGCTCAGTGGCGTGCGGCCGCATTTTCGGTTCAGCGCGAGCTTCTCGATATTTCGGTGCAGTTCTGAAACGCTTCCACGGCACCGTGCCACGAAATACGCCGCTCGTTTGGTATGACAGCGCGGACAATCAAGCAAGCACGACACGCGCTAGAAGAAACACCGCTATAGTAATTCTAACAAAGACTTACGATACGTCGAAGAGGTTAGGGAGCGTTTCCACGTTCACTGGAAACGTCCGCAAACAATCGCCTCGGCGAGCGTCGTCTGCACGGCGTCATGCGCCTCGACTGCGCTGCTTCGTCAGCAGGTGCAGGGCGTCGTGGCACGATCGCTGCACCCCGCCACAATCGAGGGCCGCGGTACGCTCTCGCACCGTAGAATCGAGGGCTGAACCGCGATTCACACGCGGGCGGAACCGCGCGTGAATCGAATGGACCCATTGCGAGGACGCGGAATCGCGAGCTGGAAACTGTAGCGGTTCCTTTATTGAGCACTTTATTTTTCTTGAATACCTCCAACTTGACCTGATCGTGTGAGCGAAATGGTCCAAGTCGGACCAGCTGCGTCGTGTGCGTGCGCAGCAAAAATGACGCACAACTCTCGAGAACTATATGTGACACAACGATTTTGTAGTCCAGTACTCGAAGCTGCGATGATATCAGTGATAAATTTGGTGAGACTGTACGTACCGGAGGTTTTCCGTGGGCTGTGGAGGCGTGGAAGTGGCGGGCTTTAGATTAATTATGACGATCGCGTGCTTTTTTCGTCACGTGGCCTAAACCTATATCTGACGCATCTTTCTTGGCGCACCATCAACCCTTCTGCAGATAGCGATATCACCCTGGCTGACACATCAGACGAAACTGTTCCTGCAGACCAATATGCAACTATCTTGAGTACCCAGCCTAGAAAACTTACATGTATACATTTTATCGTTCAAAGCGGTTGCTTTTTTACCCTTGTCTACAGGGATTATTAATGCAGCTCGTGTTGCCTGACTCACCGACAAATTAAAATACTATATATATATATATATATATATATATATATATATATATATATATATATATATATATATATATATATATATATATATATATATATATATATATATATATATATATACACTAAGCGACGTGCGCCCCGGTCGTATAAAGTGAAGACTATTTTGTCTTTCGATCTCCTTCCTGCCTTTCAGATATTACTGCTAGCTGCGCTAACTTTCTTTGACCTTGGTTCTGGTTTAGAGATAGACTGAAGTGCCTGACGTCAGCCTATTACAGCGCCTGGAGACGCCACCCTAAACTCTGTATTATTCTTTGCGGTAGTGTTCGCAGAGTGGCGAAGAGGTGACATTTCTGACTGGCAATCTGTCGCTTTGCAGTTATAATCGCGATGAACTTGTACGAAGCTTTTCTTGGCTTTATTTTTCATAAATGCTTCAGAAAGCCCTTTAGGATTACTTCGGTAGACATCTGAGACTATAGGCAGTGATAGGACATAGGATATTGCCGTACAAAGAAAACGTAGTGTGCAGTTCGGCAAAACACCCATTCAAATGGATGTATTAGTTCCCTCAAATAAGCTTTTCTATGGGTGTAAGGGTCTGCGTTATAAACTCAATAAAGCACATTTAAAGGTACAGTTTTCCTGATTGTCCATAGCAGTATCATAATTCAGCATGTAAGCTTTGTAATGAGTGTTTGCGTGTATTTCCAAACGTCATTTCTGTGCCTATAGTGCTCATACATTCTACCAGTAAGCACAGGACGTTTCACGTACCCCGCTGCGGCTCACCTTTCCAGGCCAGGCTAACCTTTCCAGATTCCTTTTAAACTCTCTCTCTCCCTCTCTCTCTACAAATTGCCGAATTGTCCTTTTCATTGTGTTAAATTTACTTATCCATCTATACTCTACAAAGCCTATCTGCAAAGGTGACGTGCACCTCGCAGAAGCCTATGTGCCAACTCATTGTTCGTGTAATAGCGACATCACTTCTTTAGCTGTTAGTGGAACTCAACCGTCGCTCAGCTCCCAAAATCGTACTCGCGCCATTGTAAAGACCAACTCGCAAAAAGAAGAAAGCATAGCCGTCAATGACAGGCTACGTTACGAGCTCTGTCTCCAACTGCAGCGAAGCAAGGAATATGCAGATTGGGACGGTACCCAGTGAAATTCGCACCGTATACTCCCCACACAACACCAATGAACAACCATAGCTTTCGGTGCAGAAGCGTTGGGAGGTGTTCAAATACGAGGGACTGCATTGAATATGGGCGCATTCAAAAGCCAACTTTCGAAGTGCAGTGCTCAAACACTGAAACGGGAACAGCAACGAACGCCTCTTACGGGTAATTACGCGGAAGCGTGGCGTGTAATTGCTCTACAGCCTGTTTCTGAGCGTGGTTTCCAAGTTCCGAGTGTACATTTTGGAGTCTGAATTAAGCAGCTGTTACAAATTCGGGTGAACAAAGCATTGCAGTGTACTTTTGGAATTGTTCCATTTTAAATTTTGAGCACTGTGCTCACGCACGCACACCGCGCGCGAAAGAAATGGAGTCCAGAAAGAAAGCCAGTGTGATATCATTTGGAATAGACATCTTGTTTGTAGTGCATTCACGTGTTGAGCCGATACTAACTGCGCTGCTTGCTTCCTATGAACAGCCGCACAGTCGACATATCAAGCTGATACTCGCTCTCAGCAGAAGGCAGCGCAGAAATGAAAAAAAAAAAGCCACAAAATGCGTTATCGTTTTGTGATATGTAATCGATAGTTCGACGGCAGCCCGTCTGGTCGTCGGGATGAGACATGACAAAGAAAGACGTCAGGAAGCGGCTTGTCCTTTACTAAGTTTTACTTGGTCGGTGTACGTCTTTCCTTGTCACGTTTTGCGATACGCGCGTGTGACAGACGCTGTTCCTTTATGTTTGTTCATTTGTACTTATAATTCGTTAACGACCGCATCATTATCGTCATCAACAACAGCCTATTTTGCGTCCACTGCAAGACGAAGGCCTCTCCCTGCGATCTCTTGTTACCTCTGTCTTGCACTAACTGATTAAAATTAAATTATATTAGGGGGTTTTACGTAACAAAACCACTTTCTGATTATGAGGCACGCCGTAATGAGGGACTCCGGAAATTTTGACCTCCTGGGGTTCTTTAACATGCACCTAAATCTAAGTACACAGGTGTTTTCGCATTTCGCCCTCATCGAAATGCGGCCGCCGTGGTCGGGATTCGATTCCGCAACCTCGTGCTTAGCAGCCCAACAACATAGCCACTAAGCAACCACGGCGGGCATCACTAGCTGATTCCAACTCGCGTCTGAAAGTTTCCCAATTTCATCATCCCACTTAATCTTCGGCCGTCCTCGAATGCGCTTCCCCTAACTTGGTACCCATTCTGTAACTGTAATGGTCCATCAGTTATCTACCCTACGCCTTACATGGTCGGTGCAGCTCGATTTTTTTTTTCTCTCTTAATATCAACTAGCATATCGGCTATCCCCGTTTGCACTGGCCCACACCGCTTTCTTCCCATCTCTTAACGTTACACCTATCATTCTTCGTTCCATCGCACTTTTCGGGGTCCTTAATTTGTTTTCGAGCTTTTTTGTCACTCGCCAAGTTTCTGCCCCGTATGTTAGCACCGGTGGAATGCACTGATTGCGCACACTTCTTTTCAATGACAGCGGCAAGCTGCAAGTCACGATTTGTTAATCCCTGCCGTATGCACTCTAACCCATATTTCTTTTTCTTTAAGTTTCCTTCTCATGATCAGGGTCTCCTGTGAGTGAACCTAATCTAGATAAACATACGCCTGCACAGACTCCAGGAGCTGGCTGGTGATCATGAATTCCTGTTCCCTTGCCACGCTATTGAACATTATCTTTGTCTTCTGCATGTTGATCTTCAACCCTATTCTTACACCTTCTTGGTTGAAGTCCTCAGTAATTTGTTGTAATCCGTCCCCAGAGTTGCAGAACAGGACGTCATATGCAAACAAAATGTTGCTGAGATATTCGCCACTGATCCTCACTCCTACGCAATGCCTGTCTAATGGCTTGGATACTTCTTCTAAGCATGCAATCAATATCATTGGATAGATTGCGTCTCCTTGTTTGACACCTTTCTTTATAGGTAATTTTCTACTTTTCTTGTGGAGAACGGAGGTAGATGGGGAATCTTCGTAGATATTCCCCAATATGTTCAAGCATGCCTCCTGTACTTCTTGATTACGCAATGTCTCTACGATTGCTGGAATCTTTTCTGAATCAAACGCCTTTTAATTATCTATAAAAGTCATATAGAGAGGTTGATTGTACTCTGCATATTTCTCAATTACCCGATTGATGACATGGATGTGATCCATTGTGGAATATCCTTCCCTGAAGCCAGCCTGTTCCCTTGTTGGTTGGATTCTTTGGAAAATTACATTTTATGCAACACTGAAAGAAAACTAATTGGCCTATAATTCTTCTATTCTTTAACGTCTCCCTCCTTACGGATAGGTATAATGTTGGCATTCTTCCAGCTCTCTAGTACACTGAAAGTAGTTAGGCGTTACGTAAAGGGCCACAAGCTTTTCAAGCATGATATCTTCTCCTGCCTTGCAAAGCCGCATATGCATGTGCCAATGCAAAGAAAAGGAAAAAGAAAGGAAAAATGTTACTCGAGAACATATGGTGCCATTGGATTTTGCATGAATCAATATTATTAATTTATTTAACGTGCAGTGATGTATAGTCTTGAAAACGGTGTTGGGTTGCGGAAATAAACCTGACGAGGACACCAAATCGACGCTGCCCGAGCCGTAGCACTGTACGAAAAAACTTTATTTACAAGTGGAAACATTCGATCAATACTTCCATGTGCTGGAACTTTTACCATTGCTCGAGCAATGCATAAAAAAATAACCTTGACAGATGTATGCACATCTTACAACTGATACAGCCAAAACAGCGAAGCTTTACCAGCGAATTCTGACATCCTTCGGAAGTAGCGAGGGTGTGTTTGCTGGCTCACGGTCTCGCTCCAACGCAGCTGCTGCGGTCGAGCCCGGTCGTGATTGGCCGTTGGTGGTCGCCCCTAGATATATGTGCAGGTGGCGTTGCAGCACTATAGCGTCAGCTTCCACCGCTGCAGCCGTACGAACTCCAAGCCGGCATAAAACGCGAAGCCGGTTTAACACTACGTCAGGAACAAAAAAATATATATTACTAGTGAAAGAATACCACGCTCATAAGTTGTCTATTTGAGTGAGCTGATCATAAGATTATTTTTATCGATGATTATGTTTCAAAGCCGGTTCGGGGTTTCGACACACGTGGCGTCGCATTTACTTTTGGTATCGACCCACGTCATCCGCCCGTCGGCCTTCGCCGTTGTGGAGCGTGCCCAATCGAAAAATATGGTGCTCAAACATTTCCTCCGAAATTGGGCGCGCGCTGCAAGGCAGTGCATCCTGCCCAATTTCGGAGACCATGGCCAGAAGCTTGCTCAGTTAAGTTTGTGGCCACCGCACTTAAGCCATCTCCGCCTTTCACCTGCCTCCGCGAGTTCGATCTATTGACTTCCCCTCCTAGGCTGAAAACCTACGCTTGCTTGCCACGCACGCTATTCCATGTATGCACGCTCTGTCAAAGGAAAGGAGTTGGGTCCCGACTGCGTTGCATCGCGTCCGTGGAACTCCCGACGCATACAAGCCCCCCCCCCCCCCCCCCCCCCCCCCCCCCAGAGTGGTCGAGCATGAGTTCTCGGGTAAGTGCAGGCAGTAATCAGCTGTATAATTCAAAGTAAGCGACTCTAAATAGTGCATGCGTCTTGCGGTGCAGTTGACCTCGTGAGGGTGCAAGTCGCCGCAAACTTTGGCCATGAATAACAAAAACAGTCGCAGTTTCGCGCGGCAGGCGAATCATCAATTGCGATAGCAAATTAGTGGACAGCTAGCTATACAAAGTAAGGATAGTAGACAGTTTTAGCAGAGCGTTTGCTTGCGCTCCGCTCCGCACACGTTTCACGCGCACCGGTGGCTGCACAGAATGCATTGATTTCGCTTATCTTCTAACAAGAGCGTCTTCCAGAGATGTCACTGATGTGCTCTCAGCTTGGCGGTAAAACGATTACGAAAGCAACTATACGCTCCCAGACGCACCGCTAAATCAGGTTCCTAGCGGAACGTGGTCAGCGTCCCCCGTTCCGCTGCCGCTATGTGTGCTGTGCGCACGCGCGTCAGTGTTCCCAGTAGCGTTTTGCTGAGCGGCTGCGTGCCAATTGTTGTCATATTCCGGTCTGAGCGGAGCGGACCGTAAACGCTCTGCTAAAACTCTCTAGTAGCTTTATCCTCCGTATGAACTTGTAAACATAGGCATACTAACTGAATTAATAAGCATGGTGTCACGCGCGCACAAGCAAACACATCTCACTCAATGACCGCGGCAGCAGCAGCGAGAGAATTGACCTTCGTGCAGCCGCTCGCATCAACGCGAAGTGGCGAAACCCCGGCGCAGCGCGGACTCTGTACCCATCGCATATGGCTTTCAAGATACAGCGGCCCGGCGGGGCGCGCACGGCCGCCAGAAGGAGAATGAGCGCGACGGAAGGCGGCACGCTTCTTCCCCGCTTCCGTCCGTTGCGTGTACGAGACTGAGCCGCTATCGCGGGCTCGCGCTCACGGTTTCCCTCGCACATGCAGCATACGGCGCGCGGCGACGATTTTATCGCCTTTACACTTTATTCGGAGCCTCACGCCGACGGCAGAAATGAGCCGGGAGTGTCCATATAATTGCTATCGCAATGAAAGTAAAGGGGGCCGGCGCGTAGCCGCGCGCACTCTGTAGGATATCGAGACTCGAGCAGCGGCTACTGAATATACTGTGAAAACTGATTTTTTTGTTGTTGCTTTGCGTCACATTTATCGGCATCAAACACCGATGCCGCGAAAGAGCAGCAGTATAGACGCGTGCACTTTGAAGCACTGCAATGCTACAAGTCAACGGAAGAAGGCGTGCTCCGTTGAATTGCTTGTGCAAAGCAGCGAGCAGTTGTCAAGACTCCTGGACAAAAAATACATACGCCTTTGTAACAATGATACAGCAGTTTATTGCAAACAGTTGTGGTTTCTAATACATCGACGACAGATGACGATGAGGAATGGACAATATTTACAGGGCGTTTGGGGGAAGAAATTTTACATGAAGCAGTGAGCGATCACTGTGTGGGTTCAGTTTAAGGGCGAAGAACTGAGCGAATTCAAGACTGCACAGAAAATACAAATTTGAGACAACGTTTTGTACCGCCCTTGAGGACAACGTGATTGGCAATAGAAACTAGCATACTAGGACGCAGCTTCGCTGGTTAGACGAAGTTGGGTATGCCGTTTGCCGTACGACATGGGAATTGCAGGGAACAACGTCTCAAGCTATGCACGATTTGTTTGGCCTCGTCACAAGATTGAGCAGCATCTCTTTGCAGGAGAGGAGTTAAAAAACAGCGTGACATCCGAGATACGTGGGAGGCCTTGCGAAATTTGTCTTCACAAGAAAAATACGGGAGGGCACTCCCACCCAATCAGGTAGCCGGGTGATCTGCCATAGAACAGGGGAAACATAAATACGAGTCAATGGCAGATTCGGCGGCCTTAACAAGAGACGCTGACTGCCCCGACAATGGAATGCTAGTGAGGGGAACCGCTGAATCACTACGTGACACAAACGACAAGAAAAGAAAACACAGCAAACGATCAGTCCTGACTGGAATGCCGAGACTTGCCGGAAACGTCCAGAAGAACTTGAGAATCCACTGGAAGTCGCCGCCGTCTTCGCCGCTACGCAGGCAATCTAGCGGCTAGTGGATGAGGGCGTCCTGAAGGGACGTCGCTTGCTGACTAGGCTTATTGCGAGGCGGCGCCGAGAGAAACAACGAACAGTTTGTTTTGACAGCTCAGCGTCGCTTCGTCGTCCTGGGTTCGAAATTATGTGCCCACCAGGCGTTGAAAGGTGGAGGCGTTCGGTCATCGGCCCGTTCCGATACGGAATAGCCCGTGATCCGACGCTGGTGACGTCATCAGTCCAGTTTGGTTTGCGAGCCGTCGGCACCCGCCGTCACTGCCGTCTTAACGTGACCGTTTCGCTGCTGCTGCTGCTGTAGGCTGCGTGCCGTGTGGGAAGCCTTGTAGGCCTTGTTGTAGAAGTTGCGGAACATGAAGAAGAGCAGGACGGCCTCACCCATGAGGATGTACGCGAAGTAGGGAGGGAAGCCGCAGTCGTAGAAGACTGGAATGGCTGCGTGCACGAAGCCGATAACGAACTGGACCATCTGGAACTGGGTGAGGTAGCGCTTCCACCACAGGTATTTCCGCACCTCGGGTCCCATGGCAGCCAGGCAGTAGTAGGTGTACATCACAATGTGCACGAAGCAGTTGATGAAAGGGAAGAAGGCGTTCTGGCCGCCGGCTCCGAAGTTGACGCCCATCCACACAGTCCAGGCGACGGTCGAGTGGTGCACGACGTGGAGCAGCGAGATGTGCGAGAACTTCTTGGTAAGTACGAAGAAGACCGTGTCCATGAACTCTATCATCTTTATCACCAGGTACCACCAGCCAAGGGTCGTCACAGCCAGCGAGTCCGGGTCGGTTCCGTAGCTGACGGCCTGGCAGAACCAGTTATACGGTCCCAGGTACGTGTAGGAGCCGCCGACAACGAAGAAAAGTGTGCTAAGCACAACCATGAGGAGGTTGTAGGCGACCAGGACACCCTTGATCTTGAACGGTTCGCGGCCTTTCATCCAGTTGGGACCCCAGACCTTCACGAAGTAGACGTAGCCGGCGATGATGGACATCATGGTCATCGGGCTGCCCATGAGCGGCCAGCCCTTCACCCGCGGGTCCGTGCTGGCCACCACAGACTGGTACGTGGAGAACACCTTCTCCCACAGCAGATCCATTGCTGCAGCACTGCGCGTTGCCGACAAAGCTGACCGAGGAGACGAGAGACGCACCGAGGGAAGATGCGGTTGAAGGAAGGAGGGCGCGCGCTCGTTCAGCTGGAGCCGTGCACAACTGGCCGGCGGCGGCGGGAAGAAACTGTGTCTCGTCCCAGTGGAAGCAACTGCCTCAATGCTGCTCTGGCAGCCGTCGAGAGTCCGGTTTATACGCTGCCGCCGGCCCCACGTGACTACCTGCGTAAACGGGGAGGAGGAAAGGGATCAGCCGCCGCCTCCTCAACCACCCCGTTTGGCGGCAGGGAACGGCCGTGCCCTCTCGCACCCCTCTCCCGCTGACGTCGTCGCCGTCGGTACAATCGCGCGGGTCGGCCGACCGCCCGGTAGATACCGCCTCAAGGCAAGCCAAGGCACCATACCAGGAGCATAGGTCTGGGCCTGGCATTCCCCAAGGTCTGTCCTCCTCGTCTCTCTTTCCGCGCTTTCCTTTCTTCTTCCAAGGGTCTCATCTGTTTGCTCTTCTTCTTTCCTTTTTTTTTTTCTGAGACCTTCGGTCTCATCATATCTTAACACGCCTTAGAACAGAGAGGGAGAGTTGCAGAGAAGCACGCCCGAAAGCTTGCTCTGTGCATTGCGTCGTTGCCCTAAGCGCTGCTACCGATGTCGTCAGCAGAGAGAGGGTGCGGTAACCCTTTATTTTACGCAATATTCCTACATGCGTGTGCAGGAAGGATGCCGCGGTCATTGCGTCAATCGCCAGGGCGGGAAAATTTTGATAGAACTTGTTGTCTTTCGTTAGATTGGACACGTGCGCGGCAGGAATCTATTTCTTATTTGCCAGCGCAGCCGATAAGTTCGGTTCACACCAGATGGAGGTCATTATCTTCGCTGCGGCGTTAACAGCGCGCCGTCGTCGTGAAGAGACGAAAGAAGGCCTAATTTGGCAGGGAAGCGGCTTCGTTCGCTTCGCTTAATGCATGGGTTCTTACGAGTTACAGCGAGCGTTACAGTACGCTATTGCCGCGATTATTTCTGACGCGCGACTTGAGAATGAGCTCTTACCTTCAAATCCGGGCGCCGAGAAGAGGCGGGAAAGATGCCTGTGATCCGTACTATCAAATAAATACGAAGTTTCGCCCCCGACCGTCCTCTGAAAAGATGCGCAGCCGATATATGCAGGGCTTGAACTGTTGCAGCCTCCATCGAATAAAGTGCAACGCACTATACTGCAGGTTTTACAACGTGTTGATATATTCTTAACAGGCTCCTACTAAAGAAGCGTTATGTAATTTATTCTGGAAGAACACGCGAGCACGCACACATATTACAAAGGAGTGCTTCAACATTTTTTTTTTTTTTTTTTTTTGGACAAGGACTACTGAGCCTTTCACACGCGGGCAGGAACGAGCAGTCGTGCCAAGTACGAGGTGACGGGTTCGAACTACCGGTCGCGAGAGCCGCATTTCGAGAGCGAGTGGCACGAGGCACAATTAAGCTTCGGAATCGCACCGCGTAGCGACCGAGAGCGCTTTAGTATGTGTGCCAAGCGAACACGAGTGCCGAATGTTTGTGCGTGCACGTTTTCTTATGCAGGCGCGAAGCGCGCCCTGCATATCGAAGCGCGGCCTCGTCATTGTGGACGCCGCTGCTGCCAAGACTCGGTGTGACGTAACCGAGGTTTACACACGGCAGATAGCTTTCGGGTGGCAGTGGCGGGTATAAACACACGTTGCAGCCGCAAGTCTTCCTATAGGGAGTGTGTGCGTGCAGCTCTTGCTTTCTCAGTTTCTGTATTTTAAGCGTTATTCTTTCAGCGTTTTTTTTTTTTTTGCGTTCACGTCTACGTCACGGGCCTAAGCGGGGTAACGCCTACTCGCGCCGAAGCACCGCTCTCATAGGGAAATTGCGAAATCCGTTTCGATGTCGAAAATTCTCGTCATCGCGCGTGCATGCATGGACGAGCAAGTGAAATGATCGTGCGATAATTCGTTAAATTACCCGGTGGTTATGGTGCAACAGTGGCGGCGATCGAGGGTGCGGCGGTACGCTGCTCATTTTTGTCACTGCCCCAATAATTCGCAACCGCACGAAGCCTATTTCAGGCGCATTTCCGACGCGTTGCTTTCATGCGCGGCCGCGTCGGAGCTCCGAAATCGCGCAGCGCGGTTACCGCGCTGTAATAGAAAGAGAAGTGCGACTAACGCACGTGATATATGGGAACGACGTGCGTTTCATTTCGATTGGTATTCATCGTTATCTTATAGCGGAGTAAAAGTAACGGACCGACGGGGCACGATTCCCGGCTGACAATGCGTTGCGCAGGCGTAAATGTGGCTGCAGCTCCAAAAGCCAGTGCGACGCGTCGGTACCGTTTCCTAGGAAAGCTACCACAGAGACAACTCTCTGATTGTTTAACTAACATGTGATGGTTAGTACAAGGATTAGACTAATTCTTGTACTTGTGGCTTCACCCTTTCTTCTGGCGTTATTATAGCGCTTTATCGTTCTGAATTTCAAAACACTCATAGTTTTCCAAACACAGCATGGCAAGGACTTTTCTTTCAGGTTACTGATCGCAGCACATATATGCTTTCATCCGCGCATAAGGGTTCTTTTTTTTATTGTTATTTAGTGTAGAATAGCTGGAGCACCCTTTATACCCATACTTATAAGTGCCACAGTGTAGGAATCCGCAGTGACATCTCGACCAGCGCTTTTTGCTACGCTAAGCAGTGATGAAATAAATATTGATGTAGATAGATAAACCGAGATGGATATGACATCACGCTCGAACGACGGGACAAATAAGATAAGAATAAAAAAAATAAAGATATGCGGATCCCACGAGCCCTGGAAACCGGTTTGTGTTTGCGAAGAATGCTGTTCTTGTTTAGTGAACATAAGTAAGTATCCAGAACACACGACCAAGTTGCACACATTTTCTGTTCTGTTATTCACACCCGGAAACACCTCGCTCAACATAAACTTGTGACCCTCTAGCATGCGGGTGCCCGCATGATGACGAATGAATGACGAAGACGGAACGATGAAATTACGAATGCAAAGATGACGAAAGAGTGAAGACGAGGGAACGATGACGACGGCGTGACAACGAAGAAATGATCACAGTGGGATGACGACGGACAACGGCGCGTTTGCGCTGGAGCTCACGTTCGGGCTTAAGCCGAACTGACGACGGGATGAATCGCCTATAATCAGTCCGCAGACGACTGGGAGGCGGCTGGACTGCAACGAATAGTGCCGCGAGCAGTCCGTGAGCGGCTCTCTTGTGTGAGGCGTAGGCGAAATGAGAAAGCACCCGTGTACTTAGATTTAGGTGCACGTTAAAGATCCCCAGGTGGTCGAAATTTCCGGAGTCCTCCACTACGGCGTGCCTCATAATCAGAACGTTGTTTTGGCACGTAAAACCCCATAATCTAATTTAATTTTTTTTTGTGTGTGTGAGACGTGATTCGGCACCACCGTGCAACGTCACACTCGTCCGCAGACTGAACTGGCGATACTTCCTCTCGTGTGAAACCAGCTTTGTAAACTTGACGCTCCAGGGCCCTCGGGTTGCACTATATATCTGGTGTTTGTTTGTTTGTCTGTTTGTTTGTTTGTTTGTTTGTTTGTTTGTTTGTTTGTTTGTTGGCGCTATATCCGGTACCTCCTAATTATGCTAGAAAATAGCCAAAACCCGAACAGTGGGAGGGAGAGGGGAGAAAAGCTTCGCTTTAAAAATAATTGTCAACCTATTAGCCGGGTTCGAACCAAGAACTGAGCGGTTGTGCTACGGGCTCTGTATACCATTACTCCGCAGCTGCTTTCTTTTACCACACGGAAAATAGAAAACTGAGAATACCCGCCGTGGTTGCTCAGTGGCTATGGTGTTGGGCTGCTGAGCACGAGGTCGCGGGCTCCAATCCCGGCCACGGCGGCCGCATTTCGATGGGGGCGAAATGCGAAAACACCCGTGTACTTAGATTTAGGTGCACGTTAAAGATCCCCAGGTGGTCCAAATTTCCGGAGTCCCCCACTACGGCGTGCCTCATAATCAGAAAGTGGTTTTGGCACGTAAAACCCCATAATTTTTTTTTAAACTAAGAATATTATAGTACGCGGAGATAAGATCGCTACACTCTACAACAACACACAGGCATCTGCGTCCAACAGGTGCATCCAGTCCGGCGCAAGTTGCAATGCGTATCATGCATGACAAAGTCGAGTTAAAATTTTACCGTCCTAGTTGCCAAATGATTTCAAAGGGTCACGATAAGGGTGAGATCAGAAAATAGGAAGTCCCCCCCCCCCCCCCCCCCCGCACACGCTACTGGCACATACCCACTCTGGGGGATTGGCCAAGAACCGGGTAGTTCAATGTAAAAATAGGAAAAAAAACAGAAATGTAAACAAACGTAAACAATATTCGCTAATAGGTAATTGAAAGCACTGCGCCTCATCGTATTTTCTTGCCACGTAACTGCTGGCCCAAGGTCGCGCTGCATTGCATCACAATAAAAAGAAAGGGCTGAAAGTTGCGTCTTAACCATCTTCTGCTAGTTCGCAAATTACTTTTAACGGGCCGCATGCAGGTAGCTGAAAAAGATGTGTAATCCTTACCTCCTTAATCGAACTATAGCCAGAAGAGTGCCCATGGGCAGTTCGAGCAAAGGACATTTAACTTCTTCGTCTTCTTCCTCAGCGAAACGAGATGCGCAGCACTTACTGCATCCTGAAATTCAAGAATTCAGCGAACATTTTTTTCGATGTTGCCTCCACACTTACGGAAAGTATGTTTGCTTTGGGTACCGGGACATCGTGAGTTGCACTTAAATGAAATGGCTGATTCACTCGCGTGAGCATACGTCAATGGCCCTATCATATCTGTTTTGTCGACACCAGGTTATGTCACCGCGGCTAGGTACATAAATGTCTATACATCGCAAAGTTCTGCAGTATACATGCTAACACCGTCTTCTGAATACCGCCATCTTGGTTTACCGTGCAATATTAATTGGTGTCCTTCAAGACAACTGGAAGTTTCCTTTACAAAATTGAGATGTCGTATATAGCGCCTCTAACCCGCCGCGGTTGCTTAGTGGCTATGGCGTTGGGCCAGTGGGTGGACAGTGGGGCTAGTTTCGGTATTGGCAATAAAGCGTCGCCATGACACTGGTAGCCAAAGAAAAATTCAATAACTTTTGTATATGTGGTTCTATCTCATCAAACCACATAAGAATAAAGTGAGGTGAGGCAATTATGTATAGAAATAAAACGTGATTTTGGCTATTCTCGTTTTCGGCGTCCTATATCATTACGTGGTCGCTTCATTACGTGGCGCTGTCGCTGTTATCACTTCGGCTGCCATTTTCTTCGTCTGCTCCTGCCGCTTTCTGTGCACGTGCACGTTTTTTTCGTAAGCTCTGCAGTTTAGAACTTTCTGTGCCTGCGAATGTTTCGGCAATGTTGAAAAAACTGAAGAAAGGATTCACGGCTTGCTGCGCAGCTGTGTCATGTGGCAACTCGGGGAGCAACACAAGGGCGAAATTATCCCGTTTCCCAACGGACCAGAGGTGAGCACACATTTTCTACAGTCGTTATGAATAAACAAGTGCTGTGCTTATCAAAACAGCTTAGGACGAAACGAAAGATCATCCGCGCTTTTTTTTTTTAAGCGAATATCTGTTTTCGTTTGGCGCGGCGCAGTTTTTCTGCGGTGGTGTTAGAAACTGAAGCTGCTTGGCCGATTGGTGCTAGTTGAAGCGCAGACGGTAATTTCACTTCGGTAGATGTTAGCGCTTGCTCTTAATTTTTTACACAAGTAGACAAACTTGCAATTTATATCTGCCAAAGTTATTTGAATGCTTGCTGTATGAAGGGGTTACGCTGGAGAGCATTCCAGTGACCTGTTTTTTGTTATTACCAACTTTGAATGGTCATGAACACGGCAGAAGTAAAAAAAAAAAAAAAACTTGCGTAGCAGCCACCGTTCGTGTTTTGAATTACAAGAAGTAGTTCGAGTTGCCTATGTGACGACATAGGCTCGCTTCACTTTTCAACCTTCGCCTAGAAGAGAACAATTCTTTAAAAGGCTGTTTAACTGGGCTAGTTGGTTCGTTCTTCGAGGATTGTAGCAGCAGAACTTGAACACGGACACAGACGGAACGACTAGACGATGGAGCAGCTACGTCCTGATCTAGTCGTTCCTTTGTGTCCGTGTCCCTTAAGTTGCGCTGCTACGATCCTCGAAGGATTCTTTAGTCTCTTCCTCATACTCTCAACTCGGGTTTCGCTTTTAAGTGTTCTTTAATCAAGACCACGTGGTATTTTGCCCATTTTTCATATGTGACGTATAACGAAGTGACGCTAAATGGAGAGTCCTGGCTGGGCTGACATAGGAGCAGATGTATAACGGCTACGACCTCTGCTCGGATCACTTCAGAGGAAGGGACTAAGCCGACCCTGTCGTGGTCGGCTATGCCGTCTGTTGGAGTGGAAGAGCGGTCCCTGATCAGTGAAGGTAAGGAAAGCAAGTTAATAATTAATACGTGCCAAAACCACGATCTGATTATGAGGCAGGCCGTAGTGGGGGACTCCGGAAATTTGGACCACCTGGGATTCTTTAACGTGCACCTAAATTTAAGTACACGGGTGTATTCGCATTTCGCCCCCCATCGAAATGCGGCCGCCATGGCCGGGATTCGATCCCGCGACATCGTGCTCAGCAAAAAAAGAAAAAAAATGATTATTAGTGGTTGCCAATCTGTGCTTCTGTAGTTAATTATTTTCGTACAAGAAACATTTGAGGGGACGGCGCATGTGCCACGAGCACGGCGGGCGCTGTCTTTTCCTCGCCGCTTGCTACTGGAGCCCTGTGACGTTACGCAGCGAAATTCGCTCTGCATGCGCCAAAAAACCGCGTACTTATCAGTTTCTCGCCATCGCTTGCTCATCTGCGGTGCGCGATATTCCCGATTATAGGCTAAACAAAAACGCCGAACAGTTTTCGCTGACAATGACCGGATTCAGGTTCGTAAAATGTCGCGCCTCGCTTGGCGCTAGAGTAGGACGTGGCGAAGCCAGTTCTTGCCGTGCACTGTGCTTTTCTTCTTAAGTTTCGTTTGCCGCTTTATAGCGGAAATTCTTCCGGAGCAAGAACTCCAATGCTCAGTTTCCCAACAGCTTTAAACTACTGGTAGTTAGTTTTGCTCGTATGGGTATCTTGCAGAAAAATTGAGCAAAGGTAAGTAAAACGCTCAATTACGTAGTCCTTAACAAGAAGAATCAAAACTATCATCGATCAAGGAAGCTAGCTCTAAATACTGATGCCTAGTATTCTCAGCCAGCTATTGAGAAACCAGCAGTGCTTAACATGTTACATGAATATATAGCAGCACTGAAACTTGGAATTTGCTTATTAAATTATGTAGGCGTATTTCTACTTGAAATCCTGCAACCAAATATAATCAAAACTAACCTGCATGGGTTAAAAGAACTATTTTACGAAAATAGTTCCGCGTTTTGTCATGTGCATTAGAAGGTTGGTAATTAACTAGCTTTTCATGTTGTGTTTCCATAAACGTGAAGCGCTGTCACATGGCACGCATGTGTTGCCAATGGAATTCTCTTTACAGTGGTGCATGACACCCAAGCATTGACAGGGCGCTGCGCTTGGCCTGTGTGCCTATGTGTAGTGTTCTTTGACACAACGTGCGACGTCGGCGAAAATTTGCCTACCAACTTGACAAGATGGTCTGATGATGTATCTGGCTTTACTTATTCTAGAATGCCGCAGCGAGGCCAAAAGCGGAAAATGTACTCTCCAGAGACCGTGGGTGTTATCAACCGACTGAGCGATGGTACACAAAGGTTTCTCAAATCAACGAAGTTAAAGAGCTGCCGGAAGATTACCACGAGGGAACCACTAGAGAAGTTGATGTATCATGTGAGTCCAAAGTTATACCAACTCGTACAGTGCCAGGTGACGCTCTATTATCGCAAGAGGAAGGGAAAGACATGGACGAATCTTTTCTGGAGCATTTTGGGGTGGTCCCGCAATTGTGCGGTGTGTCCACTGTACTAAAAGATAATCTAAACAGCAGCGTAGTTAAAGAAATCTTTTGCTCTAATTAGTGTCGCATAGACCTGCTGCAGTGGTTCTGCTATATGCGTCGCTTATGCTGCACATAAATGACATCAATTTGGGTCTCGCAATACAACGTGAGAGAAAACCCACTGCAAAAAGAAAGCTCCAAAAGCATGGAAATGAGGAAAACTTCCTTACTAATATTTTATTCTTTTTGTAATTCCGATAGCTCATAGGGCGGTCTCCTGATTAGCCTACCTTTAGAAAATATTTCGGCATATTTCAATATTTGCATAAACATTGTGCAACGTATTCTTTCTGCAGACTGCCATTGCTCTGACACTTGCGCCCTCCTCTTCAAAGATTATCACATAGCTACCATACATGGATCTTGCTATGCTAGAATCTTGTTGAGCCTACTTCAGTAAAATTGGGCAAGTACTAATGTTGCTCAGCACACTTGACTTCAGTGGTTTCATTACTATAGCAAAAGTGAGAGGAGGTGGGACTCCCCTTTCGACAAAGTCACGAATAACCTTAATAAGCAAAGAAAGAATGCTGCGCCAGAAACGTGTGTTCTTGAAAAGTTAGAATGCTTTCGCCTCCCTATTGTGTCGACGCCGAAATTGTCGTGACGGATGACCTCCAGCCAATGATGAAACTTGTGTCATAGCTGTAACACCTGTCCTATGCTTCATACAAGTCGCACGAAACTGAGCCTATAGGCTCTGTTAAAGAAGGTGCGCAATGTACGTTCAGCATGTTAGAGGAAGGTCTTGAAAACCATTCAAAAGAGGATTGTTTTGAGCAGGTTGCCCTGATGCATTGAATGCAGCCTACTTGCGTTGCTTTTACATATTATTTCTCCACCTCCCGAAGCTCCACGTTCCGTAATACCTTTGTGCATCACTTCGTCTTTGCACATCCTCTACTGACGATCAGCCACCGATTAACACATGCTTCTCCTGCATTTACCGTTTCTCAACAAACAAAGTGTTGTTATTGTCTTGGAACTGTGCCAGTTATGCCTAGATGACGATAGCACAAACGAAGCACATTACAAATTTTAAGAAACATGTGCAGTATGCTTGCGCGGAATATCGTATTCATACCGTGTTCGCAATTTTACAGATCTGCATGAAGCTCCAGTGATCTTACATGTTGCATTGCGAAGCAAAACCACATGTGAAAAAGGATTATATGCATTTTCAATATAATCTGCTGGATATTTATCGGCACATTAGCACAAGGAGACCTATGCAGAAAATTGACTAGGCGAAGCGTGTTGTTTGAACTAGCAAGCCCATTGTATGGAATAAAAAGAAGTTTTTGTTTCTGGTGTATGAAAAATTTGGATCTGCTGCTCTTGATAATCTTTTTATTATTAATAAGGACTTTTGCGCCCGAAATTGCCTTGGCAGAGTTGTCTTGTGCACAGCAAGCAAACATGGCCTCTGTAGCAATTTTTTGTCTATGAGAACTTGTAGGAAGCTGACTTACGTGTGTATGATCGTAGTACAGAATGAGCTCATTTCAACTGACTAATGAGTTGCTCAGCTCCACATTATTTTATTGTGCATCTTATGTTTTGCTGTGCGATGGGTTGCAAATAAAAAACAGTGAATAAACCACATTTTTTCTGCCCACTTATGTTTTGACGAAATAAAATAGCCGCGTGGCATGGCATGCTGGATAGCGCATCGTGAAAAGAAAAAAGATGTTTTCCTACAGATGCGTTGCACGTATCTTGTAAGAAAAGAAAATTAGAAGGCGAAGCGCGTTGAAAACAAAATCTGAAAGAGGAAAATAATCTGAAAAAGAAATTAATGCAAGCGGTATTAGTTTCCATTGGCGCCTGCAGAGAAATTCGTGTGCTCGTCGAGCGCATAGCAGACGACAAGCAGGATGGCGCTTCCCCCTCGCGCATCAACAAAACCGTTGCCATGGAAGCAGGCTTCATTTTTTGTTTTTTCGTCACAGAGTTTAGCCTACCAAGCACCAGGGGAGAAATTGGCGCTCGTGACGCAATTCTCGACAACCAATTGATATTGCCACGTGGTAGTTCCCGTCAAGAACACAGTAGCAAAACTGTGAATGACGGAACCAACTTTTATTGGGCGAACTTGTGCCCACAAAAGCAGGTTGCACTCAAAGCACAGTGATGGCAGCGAACACAGTCGGCGATCGTCGGAATCTGACCTGCGGGTCAAGCGCTTCGGCTTTTACACATGAGGCATCGAAACTTCCAGAGTAATCGCCGATGCCCGCGTGTCTTCCAGCAAGTACTACACAATTGGCGTCGCGCGTGCAGTCAGATTACATTAGGTTCGGCGACAGCAAATAACGGATAGAACCTTCGATAACATTCCAGTAAGTTCGAATCATGTGAGCGTGTCATGCGCTGAGTGATAGCTTCAAGTTGTGTTAGTGGGTGAAATGCAGTGCCCTAGAAAAGACAAAAAAGTACACTTGTCAAAATAGAGGTTGCATAAGAGCAAGAGGCTCACAAATGACGGGACATTGTACAAAAATGGTCTGCCCTGCACGTTTGCTCAGCAACTGGTACGTAACGACTGCGCAACTGCGGACCCGGTCCTGCAGACCATGGCTACTGATCGGTCTGCGAACGTTAAGGACCGAAGTAGCATAAACGCTTGAGTGCAGTGGGGTGGGGCGGGCGCCCGGGAGCCTGCGTGCCCCAAACTCCTCAGTCTGCGCAATAAAGTTTGTATGATGATGATGCTCTGCTGCAGCAGTCGGTCTCTTTCCCTCGAGGCTCCAACATATGTTGCTATTCGAACAGAAAAATAATACCAGACACGTTCGCATATTGAAATGATGAACTGAATACGAACAATTCGACTCGTGTTTGAAATTTTGAATATTTGCGCGCCCTTAGAATACGAGTGCTATAGAACTGCGCGTACAGACTGGGCTGCACTGTCTGGACGGTTATAACTGAAGCTAGTCGATCTTTAAAAAGCAGCAGTCACGCTCTCGAGGCCGCTTTCCGCATCAGCGAAGGGTGTGGCCGCGGTCCAGCAATCATAGTTACCGAGGTTGTTCCAGAACGTAAATCTTTCGTAATAGGAAGTAGAAGGTGCTAGAATAGGTGAAACTGCTATAGCAGTGAGGAAAGGATATAATAGAGAATAAAAAGCAGGCGGCATTATTGTCCCCCGCCCACTTTTTTTTTTTTTATGTGTCACTTCAAGCGTCATTGTGAAAGCAAAGAGTTGTGTACAATTTCAGTCTTTTCAGTCTTTCAGTACAAACCAGTTGTGTACAAATTTCTGTCTTTCTTATTATTTGTCAGCTTTGCTTACATAAACATTTATTATAAAACCTAACCTAACGTTAAAAAGCACGTTGTGTTAAGGCAGCAAAAAGCGCTCAGTTTTCTTTCTTTTTTTTTCTTTCACCCTCTGCTGGCTAGCGGTTGGTGCTTGACTGAACTGTTCAAATCTGAGGCCCTATAAGAGATGACCCGGCGTATCCTAAAGCTACTCTTACCCTTGCATTACAGAAATCGACTTCCAAGGAAAAGCCGAAAAGCCTTTGAATCTCGTCACCAAGATCATAGACCGGGGCATTAGTCGAAACATCGCCCCACAATCAACAAGCGATTTGAACAGTCGTGTTGGGAAAAGTAAAAGCTCGGACACGTAGGCCGTCTCCGGCCTTCTAGATCTGTAGCCCTTGCTGATAGACTTGCCATAACTCGGTGCAACCACCGAATCATGATTCACAAATCCTTCGCAAAGATATAGGCTGGGCACAAGTGGGAATGATTTCGAAGGCTAGAAGGAGTGTGTCCTTTTCATTGAAACTCTTCGAAGACCCTCCAGTTCCAGGACGAGGTCTCCAGAGAAAGTGGCCCCGTACGGTCTGAATCATGTCTCGGTATGCCGAGGTGAGTCCCGGCCCAGACGCATGCAGCGCAATCGTTGGAAATGTCGTTCCGGAAATATACGCGACAAATGGTGCGCGATTATTTGTACACGTCAAGAAGTAAACATAAACACGTGCGCCACGTGCACCCTGCGTCTAACTGCTTCTCAGCCCTTCCCAAGTCAAGTTGAACAACCTCGAAGGATTTAATACCCGTTCCGTGGCCATCGCCGCCGCTGCCGAATGACGCGCGAGATTTCTCTGTCAGATGCGAGAGAGAGAGAGAGATAAAGACTTTATTTTGATTGTGCACGGAGTGGAATGAATCCAGGTTGTGGGTGGAGACTTCAGTCCAGGGTACCAGCGGCAGCACTTTCGTCTCCAGCGATCAGCTTTCGCTGATCATCCAATGCCCAGCTGGTCAGCACCATCTCCCACTGCTCGTGCGTTGCGTTTCGGTTGGGGAAATTAGTAGGGACTTTTTGGCAGGCCCATGTGGTATGGTATAGGGTAGCTCGCTTTGTGCAGAAAAAAATAAATAGGGGTTACTAAAGGTTGGGGTACATCGCGTGCAAGGACTGCCGCGCCGAGCACCCGTATACATATGTATGACACAAAACGTCATCGCCCGTGAAGTGTTTCTCGCATATCGAAATCTGAGGCGCGTTTGCATGGAAGCTGCGGCGATATTCATCAACCGCAGCCACTGCCGTCTCAGAGCGGTCGCGCGGGGTAGCAGGTGATGAAGGAGCAGAAAGTGTGGAGTGAAGAAAAAAGATAATAGAAAGACAAAAACGATGCGAAAGGAAAAGATAGTCTGGAATGATAGCGGAGAAAGGTCGGCGCCGCCAGCGCGCGCAGCCCGATGACCTCTCACCTTGCCTCCTCCCTTCCGCCTCAATCTCGCGTTTTGGCGGTCGACGCTTCGATTCTTGTCAGACAAAGGCCTCCGGCAATCTGAGAACGAATTAGCAAGCGAGTACGTATTCGCGCTGGCTTTGTGCTCTCGTGTTTGTGTTTGCGTGTGCTTGTGCGTGTGCGTGCGTGCGCGCGCCTCCTGACCATGGGGCGGGCCGGCACGATGAAGGCGAAATCGCTGGCGGGATCCCGGTGAACGTACTTGAACGAAATTAAGCCCGATTTCTACGCGTTCTTACCGGCAACTCCGTACCAGGTAGCGGCGCACTATTGCTCCGCAAACCTGCTGCACTAGTTGTTTGGCGTTGTTACTTATTACTATTCGGTCAAAGAGGACGTGCTCAGCGTAGACTCCCTGAACCAGTCAGTGCGAGGTATTATCTAACGAACACGGCCTCCGGCTTCAGAGCATATGCGACGCTAAGCGGTGGTCCAGCTTTTCGGTGTGCGCAGCGGTGACTGGAACATGCAGGCCACGGTTGCTGCGCACAAATCGAAACCACAATCTTCAGTGTGCGTCAGCAAGCACGTGCGTAATAAGTGGGAGATTGCAGAAAACAAGAAAACGCGGTCCGATCACTCCTCGCAGTAAAATGAACCTTATCCGTCCCCACTGTTTCTGCTAGCGTATATGTAGCTCATATGCAGTCAACACTCGTTGTTAATGCGCCGTTATCTCCTAAATTTATATCTGAGAAGTTCTAAGCACTCTTTTGGCGAAAGCTGCTGAACGCTAGCGGTCCTCAAGGCCAGGCGTATCGAAAAAACCCACTTTCCTTGTTTGAGATTGACTGTCTCGCCGGTATAGAACTGCATGTAGATTGAGTCGACAAGGAACAGGTGGACCTGTCTGTATACGACAGGCGAGTCCGCAAAGCATGATGAAGCAGCGCTCGCCTTTGGAGGGTCGTAAACAACAACATCCTAGGCGGGTTGATCCCTTCGTTCTCGTATCGCTGGTAAAGCGCCGAGAGATGGAGGCGCGCTTGCGACAGAGCACTGAAGTTACGGGATCGGTGCAGTGCGAAACGCTGCTCCGAGTGGGTCGATTGAAACGTTCGTGACGCCAAGAAGGAACGCATGCGTGCATTTGCCGCTCCGCGTGAATTTCGCGGACGATGCCAGAGGATGATGCCTGCAGCCTTATTGGAATGTGCGAGTGCGCTATAGGTGAGATTCGCGCGCTGCACGGTGGATTACGGGCTCCTAAAACAAGCGTACCTCGGTCACGATGCGTGTGCGCGTGTGTGTGCGCGCGTGTGTGTGCTTGTGCGTGTGTGTGTTTAACAGCAGCATCCAAACGGGTTAATTATCAAACGGTCGAAGACATGTTCAAAGTGTAACGTGGCGTAACTTAGATATCAGAAAAAGAAAGACGGAAATGAGTGTATGCGTTTCTCTCAGTGATAGTTTTTCGTGGCATCTCGCCATGTATATACGCCGCCGCGCTCGTAACCGTAGTAACCGGTAATGAATTGCCCCAACTTGTAAAGGTAAACGCGAGTAATGATTACGGACAACCACGACTCCTCATAATCGATATCATGCCCGAAACGCCAGACGCTCACGTGCCTACCAAATTTACGCCTATGCGCCGTATTATATGCAGCTTTATGTGACACGCCCCACGCTCGACGCCCATCTCGATCAAAACAAGCCTTTTCCGCCATGCACGCATTTGCTTGTCAGGAGTTCGCGAGCCGACGCTTCTGCTAGCGCATGCGCTTTGTTTGCTGATCTCACGGACATCACCTGTCGTAGTCTGTTACCGGTCGCCCGCCTAGCGATCCGGCCTGTACTTTCATTCACAGTTCGGTGCATGCCTGTCGGGTCTTCATCGCTCGCCGTGCATGCTGTTCTTGGGTAGCGGCCATACTTTGTATTCTGCCGCTCCGCGTTTCTTTCTCTTTCTTTATTGAAGCCAAGCTATAAGTGTATCGGGGTCTCATTTGCTCTTCGACCATGGCCGGTATGTGCTTTTTTTTTTCACTTTTTCTCGGTCACAACGAGTATCAGTAGGGCACATGAACCATTTTGCGAGAAGCTCGCAGACATTGTTGCATCTTAAGAGCCACCCAGTAGTAAGAGCGATCGACACGATGCAAACGTGCGGTGCAGCTGAAACTGTCGGCCCATATGTCTCGGGCCGCTGCGTTGTCATGGTCGTGATTTCCATCTTTCCTTTTTCTTTCCGTTCTTCAATAGTGTTTGCAGCCCTTTTCATTATGGCCCGATCGCACACACAGCTGTTTGACTTTGTCAGTTGCCGCCTCTGACTCAAGCGAGCGTGCGAAATTTCCTGACGCGACAGACGTTCCCCAAAAAGAAGTTGTCACCAAGACAAATACCTCCGAGAGCGCTCGTCGCTCGCCAATCCAAACGTGAAATAAGAGCTTCGCTTCGCTTATAATTTCGGCAGATTGCGTGCTCTGCCAAAAGTCAACCGGCCGCATCATGTCCTTGGCAATGTTTGAAGGTTCCTTGAATGTTTACGTCGTTCCTTACGTCATGATGAATCTATGAGGGAAGACCAATGCCTACGTCGACGTGACTTGGATTGAATTAACTGAGGAGCGACGCAACGACAGTGAGTACTTATTATGCATGATATTTTTTTCTGCTAGCAGTGCCATTTGCAGGGGACGAATTATGCGCTCGATCTGTTGCTCTGCACTAGTCCCTGGGTACGATTTCTGTCGACGGTGGCTGCATTTAAAATTTAAAATTATATTGTGGGATATTACGTGCCGAAACCACGATCTGATTATGAGGCATGCCGTAGTGAGGGACTCCAGAACTTTCGATCAACTGGGGTTCCTTAATGTGAACCTAAATCTAAGTACACGGCTGTTTTCGCATTTCGGCCCCATCGAAATCGGCCGCATTTCAATGAGGGTGGAATGTACAAGAACTTCCGCTTTCGCGTACAATAAAAACGCGAACGAGTTAAGGACAGGTAGAACGCGTTCTCTTAGTTTAGTTTCTCTTTTAGTTTCTCCTTTCGACAATACGTGTAATGTCGGCATGATTTCGGCTTGTACACGTAGTGTAAGTGCCGTAGAATTTTTTCGAACTTTGGAGACCGAGAGCGTGTTCTCGAGTTATAACTTGCGAAAGGTGTTTTGCATTGTTGTTGTTTTTTTGTTCGCGTTTGATTAGTCCGCAACAGTGCCTGTACTGAGCACTGGGCGCATTGTTAAGAACCACAGGTTGTCGAAATCAATTCAGAGCTCTTCATTACGGCGTCTTTCGTAGCCCCTGCTTTGCTTTAGGACATTGGATTAGGAATCAACCAATCAATCCATTATACGGAAGTGAGTGAGGGAGTTCCATTCACCTTGCCTAGCGTTACGAACCAGCCTTTCAAGCCTACTGCCAAGCCTATACTTCACGGCGCTATGTATACGACCAGTTAGTGCTCGATCAAGGTCCCCATCGTACTCTCAAAAAAGGCCTCGACATCTTTCTCTTTCTTTTTTCTGTGTATGCCTGGTCCTTGTGGCAGCGTTGGCAATGACCTCGCTGACGGTGCCGCTTGGCATGGTGCCCGGATAGTTCGAATACCTTAATCAAGAGCGGACGCTGCAAGAAAACTGAGATCATTCTATAGAAAGTTCAAGACATCGTAAATGTAAAACACAGACGTATAGTTATAGTGTCAGTCACAGCATAAAAATCGGGACCCTCGGTAAACCCCCTCTCTACACGTTATATATATATATATATATATATATATATATATATATATATATATATATATATATATATATATATATATATATAAGATGGTCCCGCATAGTGAAGAAGGACAAAAGTATTGAAATGACGACACAGTGTGGAGACAGGTTACTCTGTGGTTAGGCCACGTGTGCCCCTGGTGCCGACAAATCAGCGAAGGCTGTTGTGCCTGACGTTGGCCCGGAACAGAGGATCCTTCGCCGGCAGACATGCGGCTATCCCGGGTGCTCATCACGCCTCATCGTTCACTCAAGGCAGCTCGATCAGCGTTACTGAGTCTAACGGACAGGCAGTCATGTTCCATCCAGGTCTTCGTCTTTTCGAGCGCCCAGAAATGGCACTTTGCTTCAAGACAACAATGTCGCGCCTCCTGACCGTCACGAATAGGCCACTGATCGATGACAGGGTCATTGTCGAGAACTCTCGGGGAAAGCGACGACGGCAAATTCACAGTTGGCAACTTGGTTTCCTCGTATCGTGCAACGTTGGAGACGCATGGGGCGTTGGGGAACGGGAGGTGGTGAACAATTCGGCGTTTGTGATTGCCCAGTGAATTGCTTCGACGAGGAAAAGAGGGAAATAAATGACATAAAAAGCGGATCTGGATGGCTGTGACGAAGGTGCTGGGGCATGCAAATACTCTAGCATGTAGTGTGCTCCGAGAGTTGGAGCCGATCCTGTAAAACTTGATCATGTACATTTGAATATAAACCTTCTGCTGTTTTCTTAAACGTGGCTCGGGACCTTTCTTTCTCCCGGCACCTGGCACACCATCGCCCATGGAGCCTTCGTGGCCGTACGGGCCCGCGACTTCACAATAAGGCTCAGTACTGCTGCCACTATGTTTTGGGCCATAGTTCGGCCACCTGTTCAGACTGCGTTCCCAAGTGCGTGGTGGCTGGACAAGCGGCCAAAGAGTCTAGACAGTGGCCATCAGCCAGCAAGCCCAGACGGAGCTGTCATCTCTGCAGGCAACGGACCCGCCGGCCCTAGCGAGGTACGTGCTTCCTGGGTACCCCAAACGGTCCGGTGAGAGCGAGTAAGGCTGCCAACCGTGCACCGCTGAACAGGAGCGAGGGCTGTAGGGCCGCCTACCGTCTGCAGTAAAACCAACCTCGGAGATGCACGGGGACTGCTCGAGCGACGACCATGGAACGGGAGAACCGGACGTGTATGGTAGTCTGGGACAACCGCTAGGCAGCCCTGACCTGCGACGCGGTGTACGCGTCTTCTCCCCTGTCTCCGCCACCGGTGTCGTCCTGCCACCAGCAGCAGAGTCCTAGTAAAGTCACCGCGTCGTGAGAGAGTGGGCCCTGTTATTTTTCCTTTTGGCACGTATAGGCCGTGCTTTCCCGTTATTTATCAGCCATGTGCATATAAACGGAAACATATCATATTGATAGAGGCCGCGTTCGTGCCTTTTCTTCTTTCTTTTTGTTGGAAATGATATTGTCTGTTTTCCAACGACTTTTTTTTTTTGGTGCTGTGTCTATTTCTCGACGCACCGGCAAGCGTGACGAATGTCCGCTAAGCACCGTCACAATCATGCGATATTTAAAGCAAATACTTTCAGTTCGTGCGTTTTACTGCAAACCTGAACTGCGCCCCGCTGAAACGTTAATGGCGTTCCTGCTCCATACAGGCCTCTTGAGACGGTGAACAGATCTCGTGTTAGTGCAGTTTGCGCGCGTGAATATGTTGGCGAGTGTGTGCACTTAATTTGTATCTCCCTTCCTTTCTTTCATTCCTCACCATCTTACGTGGAGTAGCGAGGCAGGATATATGTTAACGTCTCCATCTATTTTTAAAATCTATTATTAGATTTCGCTCGCGTTCTCTCCCTCCCTTTTTACTGCTAGCGGATGTTGGCGTTTTCCTTACGCCGAGGGAAAAAAGTGAGAGACGGTTCAAAAAGGGAGAAGCAGAGAGTTAAAAATTTCGGTTCTACAGAACGGCTACGCGCGTAAGTCTACTGTTGTTCGTTACAGAATAGCAAACGGCTTCTTGATTGCGAAAACAAGTTTTACGCGGGAAACGCGAGCGTTTCGGGCCCCATAGGAAGAGAGAAGGATGGAGAGAAGCCTATTTGGGGTCTGCTCTACATTTGAATATAGCCAACCATCACATCCGTGCATTTGGAGCCGAGCGCGCAAATTAAGGACATTGCAATTACATGTAAAGATCAAAAACGAAAGAATAATTATATACTATAGCGAACTTCCTGGTTTTTCAGGGAGCTAACGTCATTCTCTGCACGGAGCCCGTTATCACGGTCGCTCGTCTTTCGGGATGCAGTACTTGGCAAACGCGCAACCACTAGCTGACGTCAGTTTTACAATGCAAGCCTCCGAGCAATTTTTTTTTTTTTTTGCTTTCAGTTTGCAGCAGCCCCGTCGCTTCGAAACGTTATATGCGAAAGTTCTACTTAGAATCATCGCACAAAGACGTGAAAAAAAAAAAAAAACGGCGCTGTGGTGGAAATACTGCCGCGTTTTCTGCATCACAGACTGCTGACTCTACATATTTTAGTGGTTCGATTTCAATAAGTGCTGTTCACAACCGTCACGCGCAAACCACGCGGTATTGCAATGTCGTTAGTGGGACCGTTCGGCCTGATTGCGGTGACCATTTGTAACAAATCCAGAAAGAACAAGATTCATTGTATTAGGTATCGGCCAAGTTTACTAATTTCGGCAAGAGCCCATCAAGGAATTCTTGATTAGAGCACACGCAATGGCACGTACTGTGAAACACACTGGCAAACTAATTTATTTTAAAACACTTGCTGACATTGAGGGCTAAATCAAAAACACTCGCAGAACAAAACAAAGTGTATTAAGCGAATAGTAGCGTCAACCAATGACGGAAGGAAGTCGCACAGTGGCGCTGTCTGCCCCCTATGCACACGTGACGTGAGTGAGTGAGTGAATAAACTTTATTGTAGGTCCGGCGAGGACGCGAACTCGTCGAGCACCCGGCTAGTCGCACGTCGGGACCGGCAGGTCTAGCCCACCGGCCCGGTCGCGGGCACGCCGGACGGCCAGGATTTGCTTTTTTAGAGCGGGGCTAAGCAGAAGCGATGTGACGTGTTAAATTTGACCGGGTTCCATCACGCGAGACGGGTATAGTCAGCCTCGGCGCCCCCGCGTAACTTCGCTTCGCTTCTAGAGATGCACGATTTCACCTTCACTCCGCGGTCACTCTTCCCTCTACAATTTCACTCTTCGTTCACTTGCAGACGGACATTGAATTAGGCTTGCGATCGGCGTTCCACGCAAAATGTCCGCAGACACGTTCGCAAAGAATACCTCTCAAGAAACCAGCCGTTCTCAGGGTGTATAAATTCTCAGTCATCATAAGTTTTGCTTTCTATATTCCTACCCGCAGGAGGAGGAGGAGGTAAGAGAGAAAGAAGGCAGCGATGTTGACCAGAAATTCGTCTGGTTGGCTACCTTACTCTGGGGGACGGGAAAGAAAGAGTGCGTACATCACAAACAGCCCTATACAGCGTCACAGTGTCGCACGACAGAGTAGTGCTTGAAAACGCTGTCCCTGTCGCTGCGTTTTCTATAAACCTCAAAATGCGTAGGTACGCCCGTTTACATCCCTTTAACAAAACCCCATTCTATACGACGCTCCTTTTGCTTTAAGCCGTGTTGCGCGTACCCTAAATGAAAAGGCCGCCTGCTGTTGCTGCTGTTAATGGTATCGCTTACTTCCTTGATTACGCCTCGCGCAACGAGCAACAACATCATTGTTGGCTGAGGTGCAAATTAAGCAACACTAGTAGGTGGTGCTCTCTTGCTTTCATGTCATGCGTCAGGCGTCAAAAACAAACGACTCTCCCATTGGCTGCCTCGAAAGCCTGAAAAGCAACTCGCCGTCTTGCACAAAAAAAAAAAAAAAAAGAAACAGTGCGGAGTTTTGTATTCACAGACTGCAACCCAAAGGTTCATGTAAAGCGTGCCTCATGACATGCGATCGCAAATTTTTAATGACATTATTTACTTCTTGGTAAGGGAGTTATGTTTTCTTTTTTTTTTCCTCGGGTTGGGCGTGCATTTTAGCAAGCTCCCGGTGAATGCTCCCAGGAAAGAGCGTATACGGGTCTCGTTCTTCCCCGTAAGGTCCGCTGTCGTGCGCCGCGGCATTGCTTGTGACGTCAATGGTATTAAAATGAGCGGTCTATATTCTATCCGGCCCTTTTATTTCTCGTGGTTCTTTTCTTATTCGTACGCCAGGGCGCCTATTGCAAAACCAACAGCTTAAGAGGATTCGCCATAATGGCAGGGGCTACTGGAGAACATTGCCTATAGAGAAAAAGATAAAAAAAGAACTTGTCCGAAGCGCTTAGGTTTCTCCCATCCTTAAATTGAGCAGTCGTTCACTCTTTCTATTTCCTCTCTCTCTTTGTCTCTTTGTTGCAGAAATACGGGTGGCAAATAATTGCAGCAAGATTTGTATATTTATGACTTACGAGGGTGTTATCTTTAGCCGCTGACAAAAGGGGGCCCACAGATCTATTATATTCAACGATACATCGACTCCCATTTCTCGAAAACGTTTATGAAGAACAATAATAGTTCCAATGTTCTGCAAGAAATCGTATACGCGCGCACACGTGGAAACAAGTTGGTGGTGGCAGTGCGAATGAGTGTTCTATATCCCGCCACCAACATACCTTATACATACATACACCAGTTTGACAGTGCCGATAACAACGGCGCTCGTTGTCGTCTGTATAACAGAAACCACGGGCAGGGAACGCAAACTCATAGCCAAATTTAACCGGTACCTAGACTTGGGGCGACGATGATTGGACGAAACGGTGCGTCTGTGCCCCGGTGTGATTTGCCGAATTCGCCTTCACTTTCGAGCGTTCATCTAGTTTCTCAGTAAAAAGAAAGAAACAAACTAAACTGTGTACATAGGTACAATTTGTCCAGAAACCTTCGTAATAGCCTCCCGCGTTCGTGTGACCTCTCGCAGTGCATTATGGGACAATTTAAACGAAACAAAAGATGTAGAAGGAAAGAACGCGACAAGCAGTGAACGTCGCCTGAATTCTTACGAGACGGAAAGGCGAGCCGTCGACACCGGGGGTTTAATGAAACCGCATACCTGTGTAAATAGATCAGTATTTGGATTGCGTATAGCGCCGGAGGCATTGACCGAGAATACTTCGCTAAAGCTCGAAGTTGTCCCGGTCAACGCTTAGGGCTGAGCTCACGCTTGCTTCCCTCTACTGTGCGCGGTCACTGTTCATGGCGAAGTCATTGGGGCCTCGCTCGTGCGTTCACGCGATGTGGCCTCGGTAGCCAGCAAAAATCTCTGTGCCGATGGCGAGGATTACTCCTTGCCGAGCTTACCGCTCTTCTATTTGACGCGCACGACGCTACCATTCTGAAGTGACCTTCCGATCGGCTTCTTCTGCGCGTAGTTCTTATATATGTCAAAACGTTTATTCAAACAAAAGAAAGTGCAGAAAGCGAGTTGGTGGAGCCCCTAGTCCAGTGCCCAACGCGATGGAGCCTTTGCCAAAAGGGCGTTTCCTTCTCGCTTTGCATGTTTCGTATTCGGCGCGGCGACCCCACGACGTCTTCGTTTTCTCTTCCTATGTATTTGATTTTAAATGCTTTTAAGAGGGCGGTCATCTGACCGCTGACGGACGTCAACAACGTGATAGTTTTGTGTTTTGAGGGCAGGACGTGACCCCGTAACAGCAATCAACAGTTAATAAATTAATTACTTATCAGTTCACTCTTAATCTCGTTGCACGTAGATTCCACCAAGTAAGTGTAACTTATTTGAAAAAAAAAAAAGCACTTCCATTTACTAAGGGATGTTTATGTGGAACGTATGTCCTTGAGCTTCAGCTCTTCCTTCGTTGATGCTTCTTGCCACTGCTACTGTATGCAGGCTCCACTAAGTAAGTGGTGCATATGTGCGAAAATGTACCACCTTCTATATGGAACCTGTGTGGTACGAAATAAAATGTGTATGGCAACAATGTACCACACTTATGTGGTACGAGATAAAGAGAGTACGTTAAGAATGTACCACTTACTTTATGGAACCCATGTGGCACGAGATTAAGAGTTTATGGCGCCTAGAATCTTGACGACGGATAGTCTGCCTGCTACCTTGCCTCCTGCGTGCGCGGTGATATTAAAGTGCTAGATGTTTTGCAGCGAAGAGCTATTAGATTGTGTCTATTTCTTTTTAACTCGGCAACACCACTATACGCACGCTACCTGCCTCACTGTTGTAAAAATGTCTACCTTATCCGGGAATCGAACCTCGGTCCGCCGCGTGGAAGAAACGATGGTGCCAGGGCCCAGTGAAAGAAGTGCAAGTATGGAGGACGCTAATTACTGATAAATGTGTGCGCACGGTAAGCATATAAGAAATAAAATTACCTTAACCAATAATGTTGAGCACGTGCAAGAACGCGACCAATTCTATGATATATCTACATAGTTTTGAACAATCTCCGAGGAAGCTGACTTCCATATCCGTTGTTCTGGAGCAAACGTAGGCTAAAGTCGGCGTTATCGAAGTGACAATAAGTTATCTCTTTTTCTTCCCGCGAGAAGCGCTCGTGTTCATGTGGAATTTTTCCGTGGAATAAACCGCAGTTTCTTTTCTTTCTTTTTTTTTTTTTTTTTGAGCTGCACTTGCTTGTTCGCTCATCGACAGACAAACATCACTTCGTCCTTGGAATTCCATAAGTTAAAGATTCACAGTGCGAAGGGCGGAGACGTCCGATATGAATACATGCGCACTGCGGTCTGAGTCATGTGATATGTAAATTACCCCCTTCGCATTTCTACAGAGATACTTTTATCGAAGAGCGCGTATAAGACAACTCTTTGTTGAGTGTGGGATAGCGTGGGATAGCGAGTGTGGGATGAGTGTGGATACTTCAAAGGGTGGGGGGAGGAGGGAAAGGGGAGGCTTACTTTTGTTTGCTGATCTAAAATTTTCCTCGATGAAGTGCACTAGGAGAAGGCTCTCCTTTTGTGTTTGTCGTTGTCTTGTTATTATTAGTTATTTCTGACCCCGATAATGACACGCTGAAGGCCCAATGGCATAATATAGTTTCCCAAGGCTTTTTTTGAGTTGAACCAATAAAAGAGCAGCAGCGGAAGGATAAATACGTTATGCCATCAATGCAGATGTTCACTCAAGCAAGCAATTAATTCAATATTAATTAATTATTTATTCAATCAATCAATTAACAATTAATTACCAGCACTCCAGCTTTGCATTTAAGCTCCTCAGACATACAGAGTTCGGTGATATGAAATTATTTACATTTTTGTGACAACCAAAGTACTATGTGACAGCTAAAACAAAGATAAGTACGCAGACATCCGGCGAGCAAGCACTTCAATGGCTAGGACCTTCTGCTGCCCAAACAAGACCGCAGGTTGTTGCCCCGGGTACAGCGGCTTCACTGTAACAGAGAGGGAGAGAAACAAAAGAAAGAAACGACCCGAATGCGGTATAAGCCACCGCAAGAAATACCATTAAACTCGTATTTTCTGTCATCTAAAACTGACACAACCGGATTGACTGCTTATTTTCCTCAAGTGGCACACGCATCGTCCTATAAACCCGAAACGCCACGGACTCTAGGTATACAGGTGATCCAAACAATACAGCTGGAGTTGAGAGAGACTGCTTAGTTCTTTTAACGGCGTGCGCATGGCCATACAAAACCGAACCCTCGTTGAAAAAGTAAATGTGAGCGGCCGCATTGCCAACAGGATCTCTAAACATTTCTTGGAAACTTTGGCATTGTTCGGCTTACGCGATAAAGCTCTGTGAGCACAAGCACGAATCACTTATGATTATATGATCCCTCCACATGCTCTCCACAAGCCGCAGGAAATCTATTCTACTTTCGACCAAACGAAGTCAGTTTTTTTTTCTGACCCCCCTCCCCCCTCCACGCACGCACACACGCACACGCACACGCGCACGCACACGCGCACACGTGGTTTACGGCTTTAGCATAGAGGAAAGAAACCAAATAGGAGAGGCCCTGACGTCACGTTTATGAAGCCGGAAATGCAGCCATGTTGGTGTGCCATCTGACTTTGCGCCTCCAATCAGCTCGCTGGAGCAGATAGCCGCGAGCTTTGAACTTGCATTGCTACGAGTCGCCGGAAGTGTGGGCTGCTGACGCGCCTCAGAACAAAGCCTACTAAACTTCTGTAACAGTTTTAGTGAAACAGACGCACTCCTGTGTTCTTCCGTGGCACGTTGAAGAAGACGACGAAGATCCGTGCCGTGATTAGTTGAGTGTGTGTGTTGCTGGCTTGACACTCACACTCATCTTCAAACACAACTTTCAAGCTTACACACTACCCTGCAAAGTCAGCTTGTCTCGCGAACATAATGTACTGCAAGAAAGACACGGGACGAAGAAACTTATCTCACTTTTCAGAGGCCTAGAGCAGCAGCGAGAGCTCCAGGAGCTTGGTTGCTATAGTAACGTTGACGTTTTGGGTACCAGTCCCAGTGCTCCTTTGAGAAAAACAGCACGTGACTTAAGCCACACTTTCTCCAACAGTACCTGCCGCCAGCCTGGACCTCTCCTACGCTTTCCTTCCTCCATGGTGTTTACAGTTCGTAGCCCAGCTGTGGCTTCCACGGACGCTTTCTACGCCACCCAGACGCTACACAAATCAGAATGCTGCTCTATACAATGTTGTCACTATGGTGCGCGATGTGACCTCGCAGTAGCGTAAAATCGTACGAGTGAGCCGCATAATGAGGTCTTTCGCGCAAAACTGAAACAGCGAAATGACTGAATACGCATTCTTTCACGTCAGAGGAGGATGTACTACTGCCCCGCGTTACGTAATTGGCGACGCAACGGCGAACTATGCGGTCAAAAAAACAGCCGAGGTATATACAGTAGAGCCCTCTGCGACTTCCTCCGCACGCGACCTGTGTGATAATCCGCTAGACGTATACCAGAGGCACACTGTGCGTCAGACGTTGCGCAGACGCGACTTTGCTTATTCACCCGGGCTGTGTACGAAAGCAGTGTAATTGGTCGGCGAAAACATGCGACTGTTGTCTGTTCGCGTGGGTGCACGTATATATAGCCCATATTACGGGTTCAAATTTTCATGCTTTATGATTTTTCTAGAGAGAAATGCAATGCTAAAAGCATTTAACCGCCTTGGTACAATAGAAATACTTGTTCATGCACTTCTTTTCTTTCTATATATATGAATTTGTTAAAGAAACACTTCATAGTTTCTTTCTCTCCCGTGGTCCGCGGAGGTTCATTCGTTCTGTGTGCTTCGCTTGCAGCATTTCTTTACAGGAGATGCCTGATTTGATGTTCAGAACTAATTAATGATTCCAGGTGATTTATGGCGAATTAACAAATTCCGGCACTTTTATATGTATGAGCAAACGTAGATGCGTTTGTCAGGCAATGAGCCTTTAGCCTCCTGCCTGAAGTTGTAATGAACTTGTATGGTGGTGTATGTGAAAGTGTGAAAACTCAATAAACCCAATTCGAAAACAAAGGTCACCAAAAGTAAAGTATTATTGACGTGCGAAATTGTTTGACCTTTATAATGCTCTAAAACCAGTCGAGTGTAGTAGCAATTTAGGTTTCGAACGAGGCTCATAATTTTCCGCATAGCACATGTGCGATGATAAATTAGTTTCGAGCAGGTCTTAATACTGGAAGATGCAACGACATCGGAAGCTAATGGAACCAATTTTTATGCAGTTCAATGTACTGCCCGTTGTTCCTGCACAAGGCGTAACAGTCATAATGGAAGCTCAAGCAGTCACTGTAGCGTCACAATTTCCTCTGGCAACCTTATTACAACATCGTTTGTCTTGTGTTCCGTTCGGTAATAAATGGAGGAGGAGGAGGAGGAAGCACGAAGGGAGGTTAGCCAATTCTAAGACCGGCTCGCTGCCCTGTTCTGTAGAAAGGGGTAAGGGGAATAAAGGTAAAAGAAAAGGGATGTTGCCAAAATGGAAAGAGCAACAAAAGAAGCCTACAAAAAGCCACATTACTGCTCTTCAATGAGAAACACAGTGGACGCTTTCACATTTACACGGATGGTTCAGTTTCTTCGGCAAGCTCAGCAGGAGCAGTGCTTATTCCCGCGAAGGCCGTTGCCATAAAATTCAAGATATCGCATCGCATCATCGACGGCTGCAGAACTCACCGCCCTCCGTGCTGCTCTAGAATTCGCAATTGAAGAACCTTCACAGACATGGTCAATTTTCTCCGAATCCAAGGTCGCTCTCTAGTGCATTATGTCTCCATTTCGTCATGGACCGAATGAACAATTAGTCGATGACTTAAGACTTCTTCATCACCAAGCAACAGAGAAAAACGATAACATAGTTTATCAGTGGATACCGGGTATTGCGGTATCTACGGAGACGACCGTGCAGATGAGGCCGCCCGATGTGCTCATGATGGCCTCCACTGTGTAGCTATACCGTTATCCAGAACAGACGCAACTACAGGGCTTCGTTCGCTCGCACGTGAACTTACACTTGCACAGTGGAAGTTGACAGAATTTACCAACGCTCGTCTACACAACTTGGATCCAAATCTATGGCTAGGTCTTCCGTCAGGACTATCTATAGCAGATGAGCCGCTTCTGTGCCGCTTGTGGCTTGGCGTGGCCTTCACGAATGCGTATCATTTCGGATCGGAATGGCCAACAGCCCTACATGCAATAACTGTAGGTGCAAGGAAACAATCGTCCACCTTCTCTGTGTGCGTCCCCGCTTCAGTGCGCCCAGGAAAGAACTTTCAAGAGCGCTGGATAGTCTTGACAAACACCCTTTGTCGGAGGAAATAGTCCAGGAACACTGGCCGAGACCGTCCTCAGCACAGAAGGCTTTGAAAGCGCTGTCGCGCTGCTTGCGGAGTACTGGTCTTAGAGACAGACTTTAAGCAGCGCCGTATTCTCTTTTCCTTTTTTTTTCCGGTTATGAATGGGTTGTTGGGAAGAGGTGGAGGTAGTATATACTTCGGCTGCATCATTGCTCTTTATAATGTAGTAAAAAAAGTACGGTTAACACATAAAACACACAGAAGTGATAATAAATATAAGGCTGCGGCAAGGCAATATCTAAGTGCTGTACACTTGTTTACAAATGCGGTATGCACTCCTCGGTCTTTAACATTGCATAAAGCGTCCTCCATGTACTAATAAGGATGGAATATGCAAAACATGCAGGGTCCTTATTAAGAAAAAGCTCTTACATTGGAACTGTTTTCGCGAGAGAAAATACCAGTAAATCCTGATGCTGCCCGTATTATTAGCAAAGGCCGCCGGCCAATTGGAAAAAAGAAATCACTTACGAACAAAATGTGTAAACACGCAGGCGCCACCATGCCTTCTCCTTCTTGGTAGCGTCCGACCTTAAGCTCTTTTCCTTATTTTGAGGACATTGACTCGCTTGAAAAGCTAGCCTTGTGCTATCTCGGAGAGTCCGCACGGATAGAATTGTTGAGCCTTTACAACTCCTCATGGCAGGAGGGAAATGTTCCTGACGAATGGAATAAGCCGCCTGGTGCCACTCTTAAAGCAGGGCAAATCCCCATTAGAACTCACCTCTTACCGCCCAATAGCACTGGCCAGCTGTGTAGGAAAGATAATGGAACGGATGATCCTTGGCCGCCTGGAATGGTACCTTGAATTTTACAAGATTTATCCGCTTTGCATGGCTGGTTTCAGACGTGACCGCTCTTCCATCGACAGTGTAGTTGATCTCGTTTCATATGTCCAGCACGAAAGGTCCCGTAAGCGTTTATCTGCAGCTTTATTCTTAGATGTGAAAGGGGCATACGATAACGTATTACATGAGGCCATTCTCGACGCTCTTGCGACGGTTGGCCTAGGTGGTCGAGTTTTTTTGTGGATTGCAAGTTACCTGTCTGCAAGATCATTCTATGTGTTAACTGACGATGGCCCAACTACGCGACGCTATACCAGCAAGGGCGTTCCTCAAGGCGGTGCTCTCAGCCCGACGCTATTCAACCTCGCTCTTATTGGGCTTGCTGAACACTTGCCAACTACCACCAAAATTTCAGTATACGCAGACGACATCTGTCTCTGGACTTCGGCAGTCACACGTCCTCAGATACGTGCACGGCTTCAGAGAGCGGCTACTTTGACAGCGAGCTACTTGTGTGAACAAGGTCTCAGCATATCGCCAGAAAAATGCGCACTAGTAGCATTTACTCGGAAACCGATGACGCCTTATGTCATCTCAATCAATGGGCGGACCATTTCCTATGTCCGAAACCACAGATTCCTTGGCGTCATTATTGACCGAGACCTCTGTTGGAGCCCACACGTGGCCTACATGAAACGGCGCCTGACAGCTACTTCCCAGTTGTTCAAATACTTGACAGGGAAGGCGGGGGGGATGTCAGTAGACGCAATGCTTAAACTCTACAGAGCTCTCTTTCTCGGTTTTTTAAGATACAGTCTACCTGTACTGAACAACACCTGCAAGACAAATATTCGTGTTCTGCAGGCAGTACAAGCTCAAGCACTCAGAGTCTGCCTTGGTTTGCCCAGATGTACGTCAACAGAGGCGACTCTTGCGATTGCTCGGGACCATCCAATGCGAACTCGCATTACGGTGGAAGCCCTGAGAACGCACATCAGACATTTTGCACGTGCCCCCTATCACCACCTTGCAGCACTACCTTCAGACAGGCACCAATCATCATTCTCTAAAAATATCAACAAGTACAACGACAAACTTCCCTCTGGCTTCACCGCTGCATCTAAACCATCGATACCCCCTTGGTGTCTTATCAGCCCCACAGTACATCTCAGTGTACCAGGAATCGGAAAAAAGTCTGAACTGTCGTCGCCTGTCCTCAAACAACTGTCTCTGCTTCTTCTGCACGAGAGGTACGCGGACAATGATCACATTTATACTGATGGTTCCACAAACATCCAGTGTTCGTCCGGTGCTGTGGTTGTCCCAGCAAAAGCTATTACCATCAGCTTTAGGACTGACCACCCGACAACATCGACATCTGCTGAACTAGCTGCTCTTCGCGCTGCACTCCGTTTCGTCAGTCGGGAGCCACCTCGACAATGGTCCATCTTCAGCGACTCAAAGGCAGCCCTACAATCTGTACTATCAGCTCTGCGTCGCGGGCCATTCGAACAGCTCGTATTCGATATTAGATACCTACTCCATACATCACAGGAGAAAGGACACCACGTGACGTTTCAGTGGCTGCCAAGTCACTGCGGCGTCACTGGAAACGAAGACGCCGATAATGCCGCTCGGGCAGCTCTTGAAGACGCACAAGAAGAGGCCATACCGCTTTCACGATCCGACGCAGCTAGCAGACTTAGAGTGCTTGCACAGGAGATGACGCTCTCTTCATGGTGCACACCAAACAGCCAGACCAACCAGAGCAACCGTCAATACCACCTGCCCTCTTTGATCCATCTCTATATGCCAACTGGACTCCGCCAAAGCGAGGCGACTCTGCTTTATCGCTTATGGTTAGGGGTGGCTTTCACGAAATCTTACTCATTCCGCATTGGAATGACCGACAACGCTCTCTGCAATGCCTGTCTTTGCGAGGAGACGCTGCAACACATTCTGTGCGACTGTCCTGAATATAATGTTCAGCGACAGTCCCTGGCATCCGTTCTCTCGCACCTTGACACTAGACCATTGTCCCTCGACACGATTTTCACATGCCGCCGACAGAAGACATCGCAGGTGAAGGCGACGAAGGGACTACTTCAGTTCTTGAAAGAGACGGGATTGGACAAGCGGCTCTGACAGTGTTATCACGTACAATGCCAGATTGATGGACTCTACCGGACGATGTTTGTGTGCTGTGCTATGTGCTCTCTCTCTCTCTCCCCCCCTTCCCCATCTTTCATCGCCCCCATCCCTCTCCCATGTGTAGGGTAGCAAGCCGGTTACGCTAAACTGGTTAACCTCCCTGCCTTTCCTTCTCTACTTTTTCCTTCCTTCCTTCCTTAGCGTGTCGAATTCAATTTTACATATAAATGCCAAGTTTACCTTTTTCACGCCTCATTTTTCTTTCGCGTTTTGCCTTACCCTAGCTCTTTCTTTATCCCTCGGGGTCTTTCGATTCCTCATCCCATTGTCCGTGCTGAGTGGAACGTATGCATCTATACGGAAGCCGGCACAAATATCAGCATTTCGTTAAAGGTTTTCCTCTCTATACCTCTCCAAGAAGAAAACATGGTTGTTAAAGATAATAGAAAGAACTTGCTAAGAAGGCAACAGCCATCCGTAAAGGAACCGCCTATGTCAGCATAAAGCTAATCTAATTAAAGTGCGCAGCTCAAGTAGTGAACTCGGATCATAAATAATTTGAGGCAGAGAGAAAAGGTTTTGGAAAACTACTATACTGCCGTTCCTTGCTCTTATTTTTTTTCTTTAACTAAGGAAATTGAAGATAGCACAAGTGCTCCTTTCTCTAAAACACAAAAGCGAGGGGGAAATGCGTATAAGTGGAACGCTTAAGCGCACTCAAAGCTGCTTCGCAGCTTCGAGTATCATTTCTGCTTAGTTTGAGAACTGGCGGAAAATGCGTGGTCTATTGATTGGCTTAATAACAGAAATGGCGCAGAAGGACACGATCAGTCCGCATCTATTAAAACAACAAATATTTGAAGCTGGTGTACGCTGTCATAATCTTGCGGGCGAGCCTTAAAATATGTTAAGGGATGCTTCCTTTTATTCCAGGAAAACAAGGACGCCGTCGAGCGGCCGACGGGAACGCCTTTGTGTTCGGCCTACAGGTTCTTCGAAAGGACTGCGAATTGTGCGAGTTGAACGGCATACATTCACGCCATCCTGAAGATGCATACCGTTCGCCTCTCTAAATTTGCAATCGTTTCCTGCATTCATTTGTGCGCGAGCTGGTCACTATAAAAACGTTCTTGAAGCCACGTGATGGCACCCTTTCAGATACTTCACCCTTCGATGTTCCGGATACTGGTGGTTCACTGTCCATTTTCGAAGCTTTTCTGTGCCGCGAGAGCTGCTCAGGAACCCCGTCGAAGATCGAACAGTATGCACTGTGAGCCCTGAAGTGAGTGAAGAGGCGTAAAGGCGATTCAATAGTTCGCTTTCAGCTAATTTCTATTGCAAAAAAGCTGTCGTCCCGTCTTTATGCGATCCCTTCGTCTCGTCCTGTTCGCGCTGTATGTAGCCTGTCAATATAATAACGAACTCGCCCCTGATTGAATTGTCAGTATTCGCCAAATAGCGAAGTCATGCTCACTGTAACCTATCTACTTCTAGCAAGGAAATTCGCGTCACAGAGAGGCGTATGGGGGCTACGTCGCCTCGTTCGTGTATTCAGACGTTGACGTTTGCAGACGTCGTACTTAGCACATTGTTAGTGCTGTACAGTAGAGAACGGCTATAACGCAAAGGCGTTAACCACACTTTGTGGTTGAACCTTCTCGAATTCGCCTGATTCTAGCCATAGTGTTCGTGTGTGCCCCCGATCTTCTTTATAAGCAGTGGTTTGAACATGTACCAGGGGAATTGGATTGTGAGGCCGGGAGTGCTACTTAGTACTACTCCGTGGCCCACACTAGGGGGATTAAGGCACTGTTGAGAGTCGCCAAAACTTGCTTCGCAGTGCTAAAGATTTTATTTCTAAAGAAGGAGAGAAACAAACCGAAAGGCTCTCGATACTTTCAGGAGTTCTAGTGAACGGAAGGTTAGGGTGGGGCTCAGTGGCCAGTATTGGGGCGGAAAATGACGCCAACTGTGAATTGACGCATACGTATACGTCCGGGCCACGCGCACCACGGTCGCATTCATCTGCATTAACACGAGGCACAGTACACAGCCGCACGGCCTCAGTACGCGGTGAAGGAAAGAACCGCAACCCGTAAACGATGCAGATGAAGACGGCTGACGCGGCGGACATACCGTGTAATATTCTCCGCACGCGTCCAAATCACACCTCGTGGTGCTTGTTGAGGGGAACGCATGCGCAGCGACCTCGCATTTGTCACACGTGTCGCCTGTCGCTTTACCGGATGCGACGCTTCTCCGCGAGGCAAAACAAAGGAAGTGCGGCCTTCCTCGTAAGGGTGTTTGCACCCGCACGCGTCGACACCTGCATTCGTTGAACGTAACGATATGACACAGCTGTCACTATGTGGCTTTGGATGGATTCGTGATGCAGCCATGCTGTCCTCGACCTTGCGGACCTCGCGAGGTGGCGGCTGCAGGTAGTCCGAGTGATACGACTTCTGCGAGCTGATGAATCTCGCGACGGAAATGCACACAAAAGCTTGTTTACGGCTTGTTGAATTGAATTGAATTGAGTTTATTTGCGACAATGTTGCGGGAGACCAGAGGAAAAAAAATCTGACCTGGCCACCCTACACACACGTCGGCATAACGGTAGTTGCAACAAGACAAGGAAATATATATATACAATGCGTTGTGGGCATGGTATGCAACCCTACATAGGTATGCCACGTGTCAGAAACTTGTACAAAAAACATTTCCGATTAACAGCAAATCAAATAAACAATCAGCAAGATTTCGGACAAACGTGAAAGGAAGGAAGGAAGGAAGGAAAAAGTAGAGAAGGAAAGGCAGGGAGGTTAACCAGTTTAGCGTAACCGGCTTGCTACCCTACACATGGGAGAGGGATGGGGGCGATGAAAGATGGGGAAGGGGGAGAGAGAGAGAGAGAGCACATAGCACAGCACACAAACATCGTCCGGTAGAGTCCATAAATCTGGCATTGTACGTGATAACACTGTCAGAGCCGCTTGTCCAATCCCGTCTCTTTCAAAAACTGAAGTAGTCCCTTCGTCGCCTTCACCTGCGATGTCTTCTGTCGGCGGCATGTGAAAATCGTGTCGAGGGACAATGGTCTAGTGTCAAGGTGCGCGAGAACGGATGCCAGGGACTGTCGCTGAACATTATATTCAGGACAGTCGCACAGAATGTGTTGCAGCGTCTCCTCGCAAAGACAGGCATTGCAGAGAGCGTTGTCGGCCATTCCAATGCGGAATGAGTAAGATTTCGTGAAAGCCACCCCTAACCATAAGCGATAAAGCAGAGTCGCCTCGCTTCGGCGGAGTCCAGTTGGCATATAGAGATGCATCAAAGAGGGCAGGTGGTATTGACGGTTGCTCTGGTTGGTCTGGCTGTTTGGTGTGCACCATGAAGAGAGCGTCATCTCCTGTGCAAGCACTCGAAGTCTGCTAGCTGCGTCGGATCGTGAAAGCGGTATGGCCTCTTCTTGTGCGTCTTCAAGAGCTGCCCGAGCGGCATTATCGGCGTCTTCGTTTCCAGTGACGCCGCAGTGACTTGGCAGCCACTGAAACGTCACGTGGTGTCCTTTCTCCTGTGATGTATGGAGTAGGCATCTAATATCGAATACGAGCTGTTCGAATGGCCCGCGACGCAGAGCTGATAGTACAGATTGTAGGGCTGCCTTTGAGTCGCTGAAGATGGACCATTGTCGAGGTGGCTCCCGACTGACGAAACGGAGTGCAGCGCGAAGAGCAGCTAGTTCAGCAGATGTCGACGTTGTCGGGTGGTCAGTCCTGAAGCTGATGGTAATAGCTTTTGCTGGGACAACCACAGCACCGGACGAACACTGGGTGTTTGTGGAACCATCAGTATAAATGTGTTCACTGTCCGCGTACCTCTCGTGCATAAGAAGCAGAGACAGTTGTTTGAGGACAGGCGACGACAGTTCAGACTTTTTTCCGATTCCTGGTACACTGAGATGTACTGTGGGGCTGATAAGACACCAAGGGGGTATCGATGGTTTAGATGCAGCGGTGAAGCCCGATGGAAGTTTGTCGTTGTATTTGATGATAGTTTTAGAGAATGATGATTGGTGCCTGTCTGAAGGTAGTGCTGCAAGGTGGTGATAGGGGGCACGTGCAAAATGTCTGATGTGCGTTCTCAGGGCTTCCACCGTAATGTGAGTTCGCATTGGATGGTCCCGAGCAATCGCAAGAGTCGCCTCTGTTGACGTACATCTGGGCAAACCAAGGCAGACTCTGAGTGCTTGAGCTTGTACTGCCTGCAGAACACGAATATTTGTCTTGCAGGTGTTGTTCAGTACAGGTAGACTGTATCTTAAAAAACCGAGAAAGAGAGCTCTGTAGAGTTTAAGCATTGCGTCTACTGACATCCCCCACGTCTTTCCTGTCAAGTATTTGAACAACTGGGAAGTAGCTGTCAGGCGCCGTTTCATGTAGGCCACGTGTGGGCTCCAACAGAGGTCTCGGTCAATAATGACGCCAAGGAATCTGTGGTTTCGGACATAGGAAATGGTCCGCCCATTGATTGAGATGACATAAGGCGTCATCGGTTTCCGAGTAAATGCGACTAGTGCGCATTTTTCAGGTGAAATGCTGAGACCCTGTTTACACAAGTAGTTCGCTGTCAAAGTGGCCGCTCTTTGAAGTCGCGCACGTATCTGAGGACGTGTGACTGCCGAAGTCCAGACACAGATGTCGTCAGCGTATGTTGAAATCTTGATGGTAGTTGGCAAGCATTCAGCAAGTCCAACAAGAGCGAGGTTGAATAGCGTCGGGCTGAGAGCACCGCCTTGAGGAACGCCCCTGCTGGTATAGCGTCGCGTAGTTGGGCCATCGTCAGTTAACACATAGAATGATCTTGCAGACAGGTAACTTGCAATCCACAAGAAAACTCGACCACCTAGGCCAACCGTCGCAAGAGCGTCGAGAATGGCCTCATGTAATACGTTATCATATGCCCCTTTCACATCTAAGAATAAAGCTGCAGATAAACGCTTACGGGACCTTTCGTGCTGGACATATGAAACGAGATCAACTACACTGTCGATGGAAGAGCGGTCACGTCGAAAACCAGCCATGGAAAGCGGATAAATCTTGTAAAATTCAAGGTACCATTCCAGGCGGCCAAGGATCATCCGTTCCATTATCTTTCCTACACAGCTGGCCAGTGCTATTGGGCGGTAAGAGGTGAGTTCTAATGGGGATTTGCCCTGCTTTAAGAGTGGCACCAGGCGGCTTACTTTCCATTCGTCAGGAACATTTCCCTCCTGCCATGAGGAGTTGTAAAGGCTCAACAATTCTATCCGTGCGGACTCTCCGAGATAGCACAAGGCCCGGTATGATATACCATCTGGACCCGGAGATGATGAGCGCCTGCAGAGAGCTAGTGCCGCTTCGAGCTCCTCCATTGTAAAAGGAAGGTCCATGCGGCAATCACGGGAATGGGGGACGTCAGCTCGGGCTGGAGGATCTGGACGAGTCGCTTGGTCTGCGATCCGCGCACAAAAGTCTTCTGCGACATCGATGTCTTGCCGCCCTTGGAAAAGCGCTAGCGCCTTGAATGGAAAACGCCGTTCCGGAAGGCAACGCAGACCTTGCACCGTTTTCCAAATGTGAGACAGTGGCTTGCGAGGGTCGAGTGTCTGGCAAAACGCTGCCCACCGTTCCGACGCTAATCTATCCATACGACGCTGAATCTTCTTTTGCATCCTCCTGGCTGCCCTAAGGTCATGGATTGATTTTGTACGTCGATATCGACGTTCCGCCCGGCGACGAAGCGCTCGAAGTCGCTCTAATTCTATGTCGAAGTCATTTCGCGTGGAAGAGATCGTCATCATACGAGTGGCGTTTTGCATCGTCATTTTAATCGTTTGCTCTAACCCAGAGGGTAGGCCCTCGCGGCAGGCATCTTCCATCTCAGATTTGAAGTTGGCCCATTGAATCGTCCGAATGGTATTCCGTGAGCCTGATGTAGACGACAAGCCTTTGATGTTCAGATAGGTGGGAATGTGGTCACTCCCATGTGTCTCAATGTCTGGAAACCACTTCACACATCTGGCGAGAGAGTTGGAGACGAAAGCAAGGTCGAGGCAGCTGCCGTATGTCACGCCTCGAAGAAAGGTGGGGCTACCATCGTTCAGGAGAGTAAGGCCATAGTTGTGGGCGATACTTGCCAATCTTCGTCCTCTTGCATTTGTCCTTGTACTTCCCCATGCTGGATGGTGCGCATTGAAATCTCCTATGATGACCCATGGGGCGGGACAAACACTCAAGATATCCTCAAATCTTTTGGTATTGAAATTGCTGGAAGGCGATATATACACGCCTATGAGAGTAAACAAGAGTTTGTTCTTTTTAACTGTGATGCATATATATTGATTGTCGTCGTGGGGCGCAATTGGTTGCAAAACATAGGTGAGTTCACGACGAACAAAAACGACGATTTTGCTGCATGCACCGTTTGTTGATGACATGATAAACTCGTATCCTGACAGTCTTATTGGTTTCGACAAGTTGGGCTCACAAATGACGATGAGTGGAAACCCATTGGTGTAGACAAACTGACGAAAATCTGAAATTCGTGATTTTAGCCCTCTGGCGTTCCACTGGATGACGGACGCTGCTTTGACTTCTTTCCGGAAGGATGGGGTATGAGTAGCCATCTTTCTAGTTGAGGGATGCAAGCAATGGGCTTAAGGCGTCCAACACTTTAAGTGCGCTTCGAGCAGATGGTGTCCTCATGTCCACTAAAAGCGCTCGAATGGCCTCCATGAGAGAACGTAGCACCGAGATGACTTGACGGTCTGTTTTGGGTGACTCATCCATGGCCGGAGAAGGATCAGGTGGGGCCCCGACCTTCTGAGGTTCTTTCGCAAGGGAGCGGCTCGGTAGCGTAGGCCATTCCTCTAAAGATAGAGTCTTTTCTGCTTCCTTCGTGGAAGTGGTGGGCCCTTTCGCGGCGCGGCTAACTGGCACCGCAGAGGAGTGGGTACTGTCACTTCGCGCATGCGTCTTCTTCGAAGACGTACGATGGTGCCGACGTCGACGCCGACGCCGGACTACTTTGGCTGCCTCCCTGTGGGCCGAATTGTCTCTGGCCATTTGCTTGAGAACCGCGCGTTCCCTCTTGATGCGGGGACAGTCTTTCGACGAGGCCGCGTGAGGGCCGCTACAGTTGGCACACTTCAGGACCGTGGCACCGCAGGTCTGTTCTGCATGAGGTTCAGCGCAACGGGGACACAGTAGCGAGTTGGGACACACGCCCTTGACGTGTCCTAGCCTGAAACACTGATGGCATTGAAGCGGCTTCTGGATGAATGGTCGAACCGGATGTCGAAAATGTCCGACTTTAACGTGGGATGGGATACAATCCCCCTTGAATATTACTTTTACGCAGCGCGTATTCCCAAGGCGGCGCACTTGCGTAATGATCGTGCCTTCGTATGCCGGCTTGATGAGGCTAGGTAAGTCATCATTAGGAATGGCTATGTCGATGTCGTAAATCACACCGGCTATGGATGTGTCGTCGATCGGGATAAAGGGGCGCATTTTGATTCCGCCTAGCTCCGTGATCGCTTGAAGTTTTCCAAGCGCAGTCGCGTTGAACACATCTATGGCGAGTATATTCTTGCGTGGATTTATTCTTATATCTTTAATTTGATCCGGCACCGCACGTTCCAGAAAAATGGATAGGGCTTGCCTGTTCAGCAATCGTAGGTTGCTTGATGGCTCTTCCGGCATATAGATGATGACGTGTGGCCAGCGCGCAGGCCTTGACTTCATAGTCGTTGTGCTCGCAGGAGTTGACGGCGCTGTGTTGACGATTTTTCTTCTCGCCCTCTTACTCCGGACGGGTATGAAGCCGTCGTCGGATGAGTCGTCCGACATGGAGTACAGCTCGGTGTCTTCGGTGTCACTGGGGGAGCCAACTCGCTTCCTTGCGGTTGACGGCTGTGATGACGTCTGGCCAGGCGGGCCTCTAGCATGCTCCGCGTCCATGGCTGCAAGACGGGGAGGCGAGGCACCTCGAAAGCCGAAGATTTTACCAAAAATTCACAGAGCACAGAAACAAGTGTTCTGCCAAGAAGACACTTCGTCGTCTTCCCGACAAACGTGAAAGAGCTTATGGTGAAGTCTTTATTCCCAGTAACACTCTCCATAATCTTTTGAATGAAATTTGTGAGATGTGAAAGGGCTGTTCTCTATCAATTACATTTAGAAATGTGGGCTACTTTCAAGTCGGCGTCCGTTCTAGAACATCCCCTCCCGCTCCCTTAAAATTCTATCATGTAGATGCACTCGGCATTTCCAGATTTCTTTTTTTTTTTTCATATCCCGTGAGCGATTTTTTTTTTCCACCGTTAGAAAAATGTGTACAGGGAAGTTTCCAATATGAAAGGTACAGTCCGCATTGTAACGGAGACTGCCCTTCGTAGCTCCTCGTATACAATACTCTCCTTGTAGGGTAGCTAACCGCATTGCTTGAATGGCGCAAGACGACTCACCGCGACTAGTCTCCACACCATTCATGAAAAAGGCTTGGGTCAACTGACTCTTGTAAGTGCCGTCGCATGGAACTCTCTCCATGCCATCTGGTGCACTGCGAATCAACGCGATGTATCGACGCGAAATGCCACTATAAGATGCCGAAAGGCAAGGCTATACAATGCCGCGTTAAAATCGCATTCCTCTAGACTTCGCCAATACGAACTGCTATACTTGTTCAAGCTGCGACAGGCGCGTTCACCGCTGCGCAGTGTGAGCGATGTATTACTCGCGTCGTGTTTGACGCGTCTGCACGCGCTTTGCATCCTGAATGACCTATTATGAGAACTGCAGTATCCTTTAAGCTTACCTGGCAGCTCCTTTGCACGCTCACTGAAGGCGCTCTTGTTCGTCTTTCTGCGGGATAGTAGCCTGGACCAGAAAGTCTGGCTACTTCCCCCTCCACCACTGTGCGGTAGCAAACCAGGTGCAACCTCATTAACCTCTCTGTCTTTTCTATAATTTCTCTCTCTATCTCTCTCTAGCTACTTTTTACGGTGCCTGCACGCTTATGTTGTGTATATGAGTACATATATGAATGAGACAGAGATGCTCTCTGAGTGATCCTGGAGTAGCAAAGCGCGCTAGTCCAGATGGATGTGATGGAAAATGAGATAACGCACAGTTCGCAACAGATATATGCAAAGTACACAACACTTAAAAGTGTCTCATTGAAACCACTGTCTCCAAGGGCACACAAGAATGGAGTCCTCGCACGAGATGCGCAGGCCGTGCTGCTATTTCATCGGCTAAGGATGTGTGTTAGCTCAAGAGAAAACAGCCTTTTTGGCTTTTGACTGAGGACGTTAAGGCCGTTCTTTGTGGCGTAAGTAGACTGAAAGCGCATATTAAGTGGGCTTTGTCGTCCCGCGCTTTGCACGCAGGGCACAGTGGTGGCCTTAAACCGTTTGATTTTAAATAGGTGGTGGTGGTGATAAACTTTATTGAAAGGGGGGAAAGGGGAAGCGGCTGAGGGATCGGGCTCTAGTAGGGCCCTGGAATATGTTATGTTTGTCATGTTTCGAAGTATTCGGTGCAGACGTGCCCAATCGGGTCTTTTAAGGCCACATGGCATACGAAAGTCTCACATATGATCGTAAGTGCAAATACGTCCGCATGCATTGTTTTTCCGAATTAGGCCAGACAGCCCAATACGCGCCCCGCAAGACACGACACAATAGCTGATCCATCACTCCAGATCAAAGCTATCGGCAGAAGTCGTTTCACGTATCAGCCTTGCTGTTATAAGTAGCTTGCTAAACGTATGACTAGGCAAACAGCTTAAACACCCACTAAAAGATGGCTCTCTCCGTACGGGAAAGCCCTTGTACGTCAAAAGAAGATTCGCTTGCTTTTTGGCAACGGTACTTGAACAGTTTTACATTTGGTAACCTTTTCGACCACCGTTGCCAGATGTGCTCAGATCAGTAAGGAGGATTTGGCTCGTGACAGATGTATCCTGATGCTCGTACGCGCGAGACAAACAACTTATAACCACCGGTCACCTAAACTATACGGTGGCTGATCATCATTATGCGTGCTCACCGTTCCGCCGATCGGCGTGGGTATTTCCTGCACGCAGACAGCGCGCAACTACTTCACGGCCGGCAGCTCGCGCATAAAGGGACGCCCATTTCGATGACCTTTCGCACGCCTCGCCTGCGCAGTAGTATGGGCGCCGGCCTTGATTGGGGGGCCGTCTCTTTCCACGTATTGGAAATGCTCCAGCAATGAGCCGTGGTCGTCGTTCCTTTCGTACAGGGTGCGTAAGTCCGAACGGTGCACACAGGCTTGTCTGGAGTCTCACACCCGTCATTTTCCCTACCCCTAGCCTTTGGGAACCGCGTCGCAATGCAAAGCGTAACAAGCGCTTTTTGACGTTGAATCGCGAACCGTGGAGAACGCTTGCGAAACGTGGTCTTGCAAGTGCGGCTTTCTTTGAAACTCGCTACGCGACGCCGAACAGATACAGATACTGATGTTTCTCGCAAAGGTTCGTTTTCTTCCGAATGCTTACCAATAGAGGGTCGTGAAGCGTAAACAGGATGTGACCTACGCCTTTCAGTTTAGTAAGTAAATTTTCAAGTTGTGAAAGTAGAAGGAGGGAGGAGGAAATAAAGGGAGAAGGCAGGGATGTTAACCAGAAATGCGTTTGGTTGGCTACCCTACTCTGGGGCACGGGGAAGAGGGAATAGAAAGATAAGATAGAGAGAGTAAACTTGCATGAGCAGATGGCTATTGTCTTCTAGGTGTCGCTGCTGCGAGCGTATTAGCCAATCACCGTTTGCACGTTAACGCTTTCATTCTTTTTTCTGTCTCAGAAAAAAAAAGGCTTTTTCTCACCTCACTTTCTGTAGCAGGCAAGACTCCTTAATCTGATCGCTAAGGCGTCTTATTTCGAATCTCTGCGTCGACACAGCCATTATGATGATCGACAGCGTCGCATTTCGTCTGAAGTTCACACAGCGCATGAGTAGCGGTCTTTGGACACTCGTCCAATGAAATTTCATGACCAGGTGCCTTCGGCGTCTACTGTAAAGTGGTTGGTGTGAGATGTTTCCCCAAGCAGCCAACCTCACAGCAGGAAATATCGAGAAGTACAGTTGACACATCCATAAAGCCACACCAGCTCTTCGACAAAGGCGACGGATTTGCGTGCCCGACTACAGACACGTTGCGCCTTGACTATAGGGCTTGTGACTGATCTAAACTCCTGTCTTCCTTCTCTCTTTTCTTCCCTTAGTTTCCCTTAAATTTACCGCAATTACCAGGCGCCAAACGTCGATAAATGGAAGCAAATGTGTCGGCCAAGATGAAACACAAGTGTTGCAACTCAAGTGAATGCGAATAGCATTCCTTGAATACTCAAACAAGTTTTCTTTCCGGTTATCTCGCCATACACCTATCCCACCAAAATATAGACAGATCCCAAAGGTACTGCAGTTTAAAAAACGTGGGCCGTTCGCGTGGGTATGGGACACAGGGTATGCGCCGCTCTTCAATGAACCTCTTTGATGCCAACTTGGGTCACTGCGTATATGCCACTGATTACGCGCGGGCTTCCCGGAGCCACTGCGAGAAAGTGCAGCGTGTCAAGATGGAATTGCAAAAGAGGATCCCGTCTGCAGTACGCGCCACGTGCATGACGCGTTTCGGTTATTCGCACACTTGGGTAGTCAACGTAGATGAGTTCTGGCCCAGTGTTTTCTTCTTTTGTCCATCACTTGCTCAAAGTAGTTGATGCCCTTTCCTGGTTCACTCTCTCAGCCATTATGGAGACCTAGAAGTAGGGTAGCTTGAAGAGTTGACTGTGCTAACCCTGCGTATACAAAATGGTTCAAAACGTGTTAGGGTTCTGCGCGTGCGCAATGCCTTCGTTACTGCTTGATAATGCTTGGTCCAGCAGTTTTGCATAGCGTACCGAAGTTGTAGCGCCGGCGGCACTGCGCGTTCACTGAAATAAACTGGGCATGGTTAAAGCTCTCTGCCGAAAAACGCTGTCATAACAACAGAAGCAAGCGTACTCTTTCGCACGCATGCACATACATACAATACTTTAGGGCCTTACAGTGACCCGCGTTTTTATTCTACTTAAATAATTATATTTCGCGCTTACAGCCTGTCTCTTGGCCCCGAATTTGCGAGAGTATCGCACCTTTTGGTCAACATAAACAGTACATCTATGCTTGCCTGGTCGGTCGCCCCCCCTCCCCCCCCAAGAAAAGGAAGGAAAAAGAAGCTCCACTGTCATATGTGCACTTAATTCGTCATCGGTGAAGCGAGCTGCTGCTGAGGCGAGGTCTAGTTTCGCCATCGGTCGAGAAGTCAGTCACCCTCTTGGAACGAAGTTGGCCAATAAACGAATCTTGTTTCCAGAGTTGTACACAAAACGAAGCATCGTTAAACAGAAAGACTTCTAAGTTTGTTAGAGCAAAAAAAAAAAAAAGGCAGGTCACAGTAAACGTATACACATGTTCTGCCGAGTTCGCGCCAGCCTCATGTATTGCTTTCAGCGATCGCAGTGACCACTGCCTCCGTGTTCTCGCTTACGGTTCATCATTGTGCATTTTCCGGTCCATGCACGGCCACAATGTCCGCGGGCGCACGACACGCACATTACCGGTCAGAGACCCTCCGCGGATCACGCTCGCGTGTTGTGACCTACAACGCACTTGCGCGGAGCTGAACGCCGGCCGCTGCGGGTTGGGCGTGCGTTTCCGGAAGCACACGTTGTGCGAACAGACCCCCGCACGCGCGTTTGTAAACACGACGACTCGGTGCCTGAAACAGTGTGTCTATGTCAAGTGGCGCCTGGGGCGCCGTGAGTACTACGTCATACTCCGTCGTTTCGGCTCGCGCGAGCCCTCGCAGGGTCGCCGGCACGTAGGGGATGCAGGTGGCGCGGCGTGGCTGGTCCCATGCATTCGGGCGCTTGCCGGCGCTGACCCACAAGCGCGAAGTCGGTCGAGCGAGCGCGGTCTTTCAACCTCCTTTTTAGAGGCGACCACTGCGGCCGCGGAGCCCCCAGCCGTTGGGCGAGCCACGAACGCGTTCGCCGCCAAGACTTTCCTGTTGGTTTCCCGTGCAACGGCGACGGAGGCACGCGCCCCGAAAACGTGGAAGTGAGCCATGCGTCGACCGCGTGCCTTCACTGCCACGGATGGGACATCAATCGTCTGTTTCTTAACAAATGTTACTTCATTTCTTCTCTTTCTTTTTTTTTTTAGCGGGGGGCGATAGTCGCATGAGCGGAGTCTCACAGAGCTAAAAGCTTTTTTTTTTTTACTGTCCTACAGGATTTCCGTGTGGAAAGCGACCTGATTGGTACATATTGATTCTCGCTTACGGCTTTTGTTCTGAACGCGGTTGGCGACGTCTTCTACAAGTTTACATGAACACTGACTTTGTATAGTGCGTGAGTATACTGCAGTGTTGAGAGCTAAGTGTGGTGACCTTACTCGCAGCTTTCCTGCGTGCGTGCACGTGCGAAACCTCTCAAGTTGACTGCATTCATTAGTTTCCGTTAGGGTACAAGGGTATTATGATTAAGTGTTTGTGGTACGCGTGGCATATACTAGCTTTTCATCATTCTTTCTTGTTCTTTAATGTTTTAGAGCAGGGGTGAGGAGGCACCATTGGTTTCTTAATCATGACTTGGGACAGCTTGCTGTTACGCATATCCAGTTTTTGCAGTTAATGAACAATAATTACAAGGTCCACGAGGAGTTCCCAACGTAGATAACTGCGCAGTCACCTAGACATAGACAACAGACGAATAATGTGTGGGCAGAATAAACATGAATGACTACTTTTCCATGCGAGGAGCTCATATATGTAAGCGATAAGCATAAAACACTAATTACGGGCGATATAAGGTTACGTTAGCGTGAGCTAAGCATAACAGACGAAGGATCATGTTATGCGCACTACGCAGTGCGCCCCTGCCGGAAATGGCTGAGTGCACGAGACACAGGTGTCACACAACGATGTTGCCACACCCATGTAAGGCTTGTCGTTTCAGCCGTACAGTAGTTTGCCAATCTAGACGCATACTCGCCGGGAATTCCGAGTCTGTTTGAGACCTTTATAATTCGCGCACCCAATGCGGGAGCTCCAGTAACATTTCCTTGCAACCGTATTAATCCCAACTTGCCTTTAACGTAACCTAACCACCCGCCGTGTTTGCTTAGTGGCTATGGCGTTGCCACTATGCCACTGTCCACGATACACCCCTGAGAGACAAGAACTTGCCAAAGCTTTTCAAAAACTGGACAATCGGCCGCTTTCTGTGCAGGTGCTGCTGGAACACCGCCCCCATCGCCCGTCGGCCCATAAAGCGGGGAAGGCACTTTTGTGCTTCTTAAGGACGACGGGCTTGTGCGACCAACTGTGACTATTAATGCAATTTCTGTAAGGCCACACACGTCAGCGAACTCACTGCAATTTCCTTCTTTCCTTCCCTCCTCTCTCTCCCTGTTATCTTTGTTCTTCCCCTTTCCATTTCCCCCGGTGTAGGGTAGCCAACCGGACATGATTCTGGTTAACCTCCCTGCCTTCTTCTTATCTCTTTTCCTCCCCTATGGCGTTCGGCGGCTAAGCACGAAGTCGCGGGATCGAATCCCGGCCTTGGCGGCCGCACTTGATGGAGGCAAAATGCGAAAGCGCCCGTGTACTTAGATATAGGTGCACGTTAAAGAACTCCAGGTGGTACAAATTTTCGGAGTCCCCCACTACGGCATGCCTCATAATCAGATCGCGGTTTTGGCACGTAAAACCCTATAATTTAACGTAACCCAACCTTACCTTGCACTAACCTTACGCTTCATGCTAACACGTGCTAAAAAAAAAGGATTACAAGTTTCACCAACGCGAGAATTGCCATTCCCTAGATGGCACCGCATTGTCGTGCGCCCAGTCATTACCTGCAGGGGCGCACTCCGTATAGTGCGCATATAGCATCATCTCATAGATAGAATAGCGCTTATGTACCGGTACCTGGACTAATGAAAACACCAAGTGTGTTTACACGCATGATGCTTCCCTGTCGTAATCGTATTGTGCGTATGCACAGTTTTTCTGTTGTACGGCTTTTTCTCTCTTTCTCCTTTTACCGATTGTCCTTACGATTAAATATCAATTACCGCAGCTTCGTCCTCGCTTCTGTCATCGGATTCCGCCCATTGCCCATCTGACGTTACGCTTGAAACTATGCACTCACTCGGCAGCTATCGACGCAGCTATATGCCCAACACACATGGGGAAAGTGTCTTCGGTTCCTTGTGCATTCGTGCATGGGCTAGTAATAAACATGTCCTTAGACGTCCGAACGCTCGCCATTTGAGGCACTCTATAACTTCGTGTGACGGCTTCTATTCGCTTGACCGTGTGCACGACAGCAGCGCAGTAGTAAGGCTGGCGCTCGTGTTGTTGTCGTCTGACAACTGCACTGGCACTGTTGTAGTGAAATCGTTGTTCAGTTGAACCAGTAATCGGTCACAACAGCTTGCCGATTACTCATTAGTTTGCAGTCTCCCTAACACTGGGACCAGAAATAATGGCTTTTGAATGTAAAACACAAACACACACACACACGCCTGCACGCACACATACATACACACATACATGCATACATGCATACATGCATACATTAAATTAAATTATGGGGTTTTACGTGCCAAAACCACTTTCTGATTATGAGGCACGCCGTAGTGGAGGACTCCGGAAATTTCGACCACCTGGGGTTCTTTAACGTGCACCTAAATCTAAGTACACGGGTGTTTTCGCATTTCGCCCCCATCGAAATGCGGCCGCCTTGGCCGGGATTCGATCCCGCGACCTTGTGCTCAGCAGCCTAACACCATAGCCACTGAGCAACCACGGCGGGTAACACACACACACACACACACACACACACACACACACACACACACACACACACACACACACACACACACACACACACACACACACACACACACACACACACACACACACACACACACACACACACACACACACATATATATATATATATATATATACACACATACATACATACATACATGCGTACATGCTCTTTTTGTCAACTGAGATTAATTGATCTAGGTAGAAGATTCTTTTTTAATTTTTATTGCAGAGCTCTTAGAAAATTGCTGTGAATGTCCGGATATAGAAGTTTTGCCGGCCAGCAGGCGATTTTTTAAAGGCTTAGTAATAGTCAAATATGATGTCACATATGAGGTAAAAGGTTCAATCCCAATATTGGGCACACATTTCTTTCCATTACTTTATGTGTGTGAGCTCTCTCCGGCAACACAGCAGCAGCAACCACGGTCAGCAAAGTCTGAGATGGTTCGCTAAGAAAGCTTCGATTTGAAAACGTTGGACGACGCTCAGTGTCGTCGGAGACAACCAACCCTTCATAGTGCGTAAAGAAAAATAATCATTTCGCACTGGATACCGTTCCGTGTACTTTCGGCGCGGCATGCCGAACTCGGTGCGCAAGTGACATTTCCAAATATATACTCGCGCACAATTTTCTGCGGCAACAAAGAGAAAGGTGCAGGGGGCGAAGCTTCCGCACACGCGTTACTGCGAAAAGCTGCGCCTTTCTTGCTTTCTGGGAACGTATACTGAACCAGCATATCTTCCACGTGCGACGGTTTCGTACTTGCCCCAACCTGGCGGAGAAAATCAAATAAGTCAAATTCAACGCACAGCGGTGTAATCCTTTAATTATTATTTTGCTATTGCAAACAACTCTTGCAAAGCTCGCCGGCTACGATTGATAAATTGCAATATGTGCCGTAATTATTTTATACGGTAAGTAGTGAATTTTGGTTGACTAGTTGAATGTGTGCTCCGATTTCTCGCGCTAGTGATGTCCACCTCTTCGAATAACACAGCTCGAGGGCAAGCGTTACGCTATCTGCCTGGGGCGATATTTTAAAAAAACTTCCGTAAGAAACTTAACAACGATCACCCCGTTATAGCAGTCGCAAACTCGGCAGTCAGGAATGCGGCTTCAAATCAAATCAAGTTTATTTCAACATACAAATGATGCTGAGGACCGTGGACAAAAAGCCAGCAAGGCTTGACGTGGTCCATGGCCCCGTTTTACAGGCAGTAACAAATGAAACAAAGGATTAGCACGGTTAAATACAATAGTAATTGGAAAAATAGGATTTCTACACTAATAACTGCGAAACATTAATCATGATAACTATGAGCAAGTATAACAAAAAGAGTTAAGCTTACATGATGAGTAATTCTCATAAATAAAGCTAGTCATGAAATACATCACAAAATACACAAGAGATAATAAAACGAATGCAGCACTATGTACATTGCTATTACGACACAATATATGAAAATATTTCATACAGCAACATATACAGAAGGATTCGATACGCACAATACAAAAAAAAAACATGATTATACAGGAATTGAACCTGTTCAAAGAACATTCATACGTCTATGTACATATTCGCATCTAGATATATGTTTATCCTAGCACAGAAATAAGCATTACTTTATGTTTACCTTGTTTAAATGGTAGGGTAGTCGAAAACGTAGCATCTGATAAGTATAATTTGTTCTAGGCCTTGGTAGTTCCCATATTTCAGAACTCCTTGTACTGGCCGCCTTATGTTTTGCTATCAAGTTGGAAATACGTTTTAGGGTGTCGTTGTTTCTTTTCATACTGGTCATATAATTTCGTAGTAACATATTTTCATAAATGTTAGGCATTGACAGCAAATTGAGCTTTTCAAATAGAGGACTAGTATGTGCTAAGTAAGGGACATCGAGTATACAACGTAAAGCCTTTTTCTGTATTCTATGCAGTACATTGATATTAGACAGCGTTGTAGTGCCCCAGACAAGATGGCAATAGTTTATATGTGGTAGTAACAGTGATTTGTACAAAATAAGTTTAATACCTTCTGGAAGAAAAAAACGCAACTTGCATAGTATTCCAGTCACTCGAGAGAACTTACCAATTACCATTTCCACGTGAGCATTCCACGACAAATGTTGCTCAAATATAACTCCAAGACACCTAATAGAAGGAGCAATTGGCAAAATGGAGTTAAGCTGTAAAAGGGTACTAGTGTCAATATTTCGATTTTTCGGCCTAAAAAGTACAGCCTTTGTTTTATTAACATTTATTGTTAACGAGTTCGCGATACTCCAAGATGATAATTTTGACAGCACCTCGTTGGCTTTATTCCTTCGGAGTAAAGAAATGAGGCCTTCGAAGGCCTCATTTAGGAACCGAACAGGTAAGTGTCCGAATTGTCATCTATGGAAGGCGCGCCTCGTGGCACCACGCGAGGCGCCTTCCGCCTTCCGTGCGCGCTCGAAGAGTCGTTCGTTTACTCGGTATGTGACGACGCGCAGCTTTCGCGCTTGTCACCGGCAGACTCACAAAAACGCTCTATGCGCCTACCGGCAGCTTTGCCGCGGGAGGCTCACGCGCTGCGTGGCTCCGGAATCAGCCGTCGGCGGCCGTGGTAAAAAAAAAAAAAAAAAAGCGACTTCGGTGCATTGTGCGAGGTCTGACACCAGCGGATCCGAATTGTTACGTCACGAGAGTCACATTCATCGGCCCGCGAAGACAGTTTTTTTTTTTTTTTTTTTCGAGCCAGACAGGGTATAGTGATGTCTCGACGACGGGCGGATGATGAGTCGTGCTGGTATACCGTGTCAGCGCCGTCGGCGACAGCTCAAGGCCGCGTGTCTCCAGCCTCCGACGACTAACGGTGTCGTATGCGGGCGCTTCCAGAAGACGACTCGGAAGAAACTTTTCGAGGCAGCGCCCATTGGCGCGAGAAAAATACTTGTGGGAAGCGGGGTGTGCCCTGTCACCGGCGTATAGATGAATAAAAGCAAAATCGTAAAGAACGGCACGCAATTGATCCCGAAAATACTTAAACCGCTGAGAAAAAAAAAAAAAAACTTACATCCTCATTTGACAATGCACACGTACACTAATTTTCAGTGGCATCATTTGCATCGGCATTTAAACGACTTAAACCAAACCACGACTGAGCATGCATCGGGTATGTAATGTTCTATATAAAGTGAGCGTGCGCTCACTTTTGATAAATTATTACTATTCGACGCGCCTATATGGCGCGCTGGCGCAAACGAGGAAAATTCGTAAAAGTGTCTTAGTCAGGCTCTTTACGCATACCTCCATGGCCAAATGCAACAAAGAGCGGGCGAGAACAAACATTTATTAATGCGAATCAGTGAGAAAGGATTCTTTCTTCACCCAAGGCGGGTTGGGTGAAGCCGCCTTGGGTGAATCACCTCCATGGCCCTTGCTGCTTCCCTTGCCTGGTTCACCAGCTTTCGCTGGTCCTGGAAGTCCGGGGCCGCGAGCATGGCCTCCCACGATTTTTGGCGGTCATCTCCTGTGCCTTTATTTTCGGTTCTTGATTGAGCTTCTTGATTGCTGGGTTCAGCAAGATTAGGACACCCCATCACCAAGTGACAAAGACTGTCCGGCGCCCCACAGTATAGGCAAAGGTATGAGAATTTTTTCTATGCATTATGGTGCCGTGTCCATAGGAGTTTGTTCGGAGGCGCCGCAGAGCAACTGTCTCTCCTCTAGTTAGACGATGGTGCGGTAAGGAATATATCCTTCTTTCAAATTTGTAATGCTGCAGGACATCCGTATATCTTTTGGGAATATCCTCGGACATTGTGGCCTTTCGGAACTCCTCTGGCAAGAAAGGTCGTCTCTTATGATCTCGAGCTTTGGAGTGTGCCGCTTCGTTTCCCTCCAGTGACTCGTGGCCAGGCATTCAGACGACGTAGGTCTCGGGAACTTGCGTGCGTTTCGATATTTCTTGCAAGATTTTCAGAGCTTTGGTGGATATCATGCCTTTCCGGAAATTACGACACGCGGATTGCGAGTCGGTCAGTATTACGGCATTTTCGGTGCATGTGGAGATGACCAATGCTATTGCCACCTCCTCGGCCGTGTCCAAATCTCTGGCGTGTATCATGGCAGCGGCCTTTTCTTCGCCTTTGGTATTAATTGCGGTAACTGCGAAAGCAGGTAGCCTTGGATACTTGGCCGCATCCGCGAATCTTGTGTTAGGGTGTGCAGATAATTTCTTGTGGGGTGCTCTTGATCTTGACCTTCTTCTTTCTACATGAAAGTTTGGATGCGTATTGCGGCGTACAAGTGCGACTAAGATTGAGTCCCGTATGTGTATTGGGAGTCTCGATTTTTCGTCCAATTTCGCAGTTGCCTCGACATCGTAACCCAGCCGAAGGAGCACACTTCTACCGGTGGGATTTAATTTGAGTCTTTCAGTCTGGCTTGTTTTGCGCGCTTCTGCGAGTCCCTCCCATATTGTGCAGGCCGAGCTTGAGTAATCGTGCCATAGCCGCTTTTTCGTTAGTTCCCAATGCAGTCTTGGTAGCTTTTCTAATCATTATGTTTATTTTCTCAATTTCTGCATTCTTCATGCAGAACCATAAAGTAGGGGGTGCCACACGCTATCCGGCTCGTGATGAGCGCCTGTACGATACGCAGCGTGTCTTGTTCTTTGAGCCCGTGTCATTGGTTTGCAACTCTCCTAATGAGGTGCGACACTTGGGTAAGCGATGGTTGAAGTTTAGAGAGGGTCACGGCTCCCAGCCCGTCTTTATGAGACAAGGCCCAGTATTCGCAACGACTCCATTCGTGGTATTTCGATTCCGTTAAGTGTTATGCTCGCGTCGGGTTGCTCGTAGGCTGGTGGTGTGCCTCGAGTTCTCGCTTTGGGCACTAGCAGTTCTGAATTTTCGGGTGCAGATTGTTTAAGTAAAGTTCGATGCAATTTACTGCCTCCTGTAGTGCGTTATGTTGTTCGCCCGTAGACGGTGCTTTGGTCCATATTGTTATATTGCCTGCATAAAAGGCGTGACTGAGCGCTTCTATTTCGTTTAGTTCTTTAGGCAATTGCATCATTGTGATGTTGAAGAGCAAAGGTGAGATTACTGGTCCTTGAGACGTTCCCTTGTTCGTCATCTCCATGTTTTCGATTTTTAGGTTGCAAACCCCAATGGTGGCCGTTCTGTCTGACAAGAAGTTTTGTACCTATTGAAACAATCGGTCACCACAGCCGGTCGCCTGGAGGTTGCGGAGCACCGCCTCATGCACCACGTTGTCAAAGGCCCCCTTGATGTCGATTGCCAGAATGGAGTACTTGGGATGTTTTCCCAGATAGTCTATTATTTAGGTCTTCTTTGAGTTGTAATCGCACATCTTGCATGGAAAGATGGTGGTGGTAACAGCTTTATTGAGATTCCGCTCAGTTATGATCTGGCAGGCCCGAGTCCTAGGATGGCTCCTCACGAGGAGCGACCCTTCCGGCCCAGGCAACGAGGGCTTTTTGTAGTTTTTCATCCGGCGTTCTGAGCAGCTCCTCCCACGTCTGTTGTGAGGTAGCTGGCAGGAGCGACCTGGGAGGGGGTAAGCCCTCGCACCCCCAAAGAATGTGATTTTGTGTAGCCAATGTTTGATTTGTGCAGTTTTGACATATTGGGTTCCATTGCCCGTTGGTAATTTGGGGTCATGGTGGTTTCGGCATGCTTCCATGTTTCTGGGATTTCGCCCCTCTCCCAGCACTCGTTTATATAATTTATTAGATTGTTTACTGATTCCTTTTTGAGATTCCGGAGGATTTTGTAAAAAAAAAAAAAAAGAAAACAGCATCGGTACTCTACTTGTTAGAGCATCGGGCTTCCGTGCTGGAACCGCGTGCGATATCATCCGATATATATATATATATATATATATATATATATATATATATATATATATACCAATTCTTCAAGGGCTTGAAATCACCCTTGAAGCTAACTTCGACCAAGCTCTTTTTTTAAGAAGAAACAGGAGCTCTAGAGAAATCGTACCAGCTGCATATTACCGACAGCCGTGTGTACTTTCAACCAGCAATTTTTTCATCACTAAAAATCAATTAAATAGTTGTTATGTGCTCAACTTTTAATTATTTCCTGAATGTCTAACCTGTAACTTATAAAGTTGTACAGCGCCTCAAATAGCCTCGTATTCACGCATTTTGTAAGCGCTAAAATTTGCCTTGTTGTTTTAGCCGAGAAAAAAAAAAAGCTGCATGACGGGGTGCTTGCGCGACGGCTCTTGTGCTGTTGCAAGCGTACAATGGGTGAACAAGCGTGGCAGCAGTCAGACTTTGAAAAGTTAATCCCTGTCTCGTTTGGATGACTTCACCGGACTTAGAAAGTTATCATTCATTCATTTGAAACAGCGCCAAAAAAACACACGGAATGTAAAAGAAAGGAACTTGAAAGCGAGAGCCGCACCAGATTCATTCTGCCACCTCTGGAATCGATCCAGGTTGTAACGGAACAGGATACAATGTTTGTTTGCGGGAATGCAATAAATCAAACGTCGGGCAATCGCCGTCATATTATCGCCGTCGCCTTGCCACCGTCGTCAAGCACAAGATTTCTCGCCTTACACAAACAGGTTGTTCCATTTGGAAGCGCGTTGCAGAACACCGAACGATGTTGCACAGCCGCAGTACTTCCAAGATACTCATTGCTCTCTCTCTCTCTCTCTCTCTCTCTCTCCACTCAGTGCTTTGGTTTGCAGAATTTTCATAATAATAAACTGGTCATCTGTCCACCGATTCACAACGTCACTTATACGGATATAATTTTCCATCTTACGCCGTTTCTTTTTTTTTCTATTTTTATCATACAAAAAACTGCTACCATAAAAAGGTTCATTTTTTGGTACTCAACTCAAATTTCCATTTTTCTATTTCTGACATGGTAGCAAGAAGCAAGCAAAAAGAAAACGGTAATGCCTGCTACAATGAAAACGTGCGGTGGTGGCGGTGGGCTGTAGCAACAAGCGGATTTAACCTGGCGATCAAGGTCGACAATTGCTCCACCCGACCGCCTCTTACAATATCGCGGCGGTATTTCACAACACGTCCATCAAGTCAGTCTGCCTTGAGAATGCAATAAGAAGGTGAAGCTTTGTGGACCGTAAGGGATCATTCTGGGTAACCTGAATCTGAATCTGAAGCTGGATCACTGGCTAACCCCCCTGTCTTTCCCCCTCTTTGTCTCTCCTCTCTCTCCTGGGAAACGAGGTGTTGCAGGCATGCATGCGGGAGGTTCTTCTGCAGGTTCTCTATCAGAGCGTTCCTTCCACCTCGGTATTTTGGGCGTGACTTCAGAAAGCGTTCAAAAATATCCTGTCTCGTCGCATGCAGTAAAGCTTGGACAATCAATACGCCCGACTTCAATAACCATGCTAGTTTACGAGTAAATCCTGTCCTTATTCGACATAGAAGTGATGCTTCCCCTCGACGAAATCGCTTGGTGGAGCTCAAAGCGGGCCCAAAGTGATTACAAACGTCAGATTTGTTAGCCTGATTACTCTTCGGGATCTTCGCTTTGGGAGTATGAAAGAGCGCTGCGTGAGCGAAAGCGGGGTAAACAAGACCTCCCCAGCCTTTTTGGTGTTGCAGAAGTTTCATTTGCCAAACTACCTTGCCTTGACATTACTTTTTTCATACGCACCAATATGAGGAGAGCCGTTAGGGACATCCGGGATCTAAGACCGCGAAGTTACCGTTGTTAGCCTTTCGCTTCATCAACTCCCAGTCTTCTTTACCGTTTATGCAACGTTTTAATGCACAGGACGGACGCGAGGACGTCTGTCCGTCCTCTTAGGCCGACCCAGTGGCCCGAGTTGTCTATCTGCTTGGGCCAATAGGTATGTGCTCCTGGTCGTGATGCTGTCAGGCTCATTTCATTGTCGTCATTCCAGCTTCGGGATCTCGTCATGCTGTCATCATCGCGCCTTCTACCCCGACATAGCGCCACAAGTTGTGTAGTAACCTGTGGCACTAGGCATGGGCACGTGGTCGTGAGGCCGTCGTAGTCGTTGCATTGCCGCCATTCCAGCCTTGTCATCCCAGTCTCATCATGTCGTCGTCGTCACGCCATCGTCGTCATGAGATGTCGACGCAGTGACGTCATAAAGACGAAGACGATGTTTGGCGTTTTAATTCTCTTTCTCTCGTCTTTCGCGCCCTTCTGCCTCTTCCCCGCTACAGGATAGCCAACCGGAGAAATGCTCTGGTTAACCTCCCTGTCTTTCATTTGCCTTTCTCTCTCTCTATCTCTCTCTCTATCTCTATCTCTCGTGTCGAAGGAAGACTAGGGAGCAGAGGTGTATTCTGAGAGGCGAAAGGCGAACGTTAAGGTGGGCTATTATTTACCCATTTCAATACTGCGTCTTTGGTCTAACGGAAACCGACACTGCGCGCGCGTTCTCTAATCGGCAAGACAGCAGCAACAGCCACGGTTAGTTAGAATCCGCGAATGTCCGCGAAGAAAGGTTAGATTTATAAATTCAATCTCGTTTTAGTCGTATTGAGAAGCGTGGGCGTTGGTACGGTACCGTAGAGCTTGTAGCCTTCATGTTCAGTTTGCATTCACATTCATCACGCAGATCTGCGCCTCTATACCGCCGACGCAACACCCGCGCAACATCGTGTGCATGAAACTCGTCGAAATCGAAAAATGAAGCGCATTGCATCCATTCGTTGCAACACGGCCGTCCGCGTCCTTGAAGGGCCGACTTTTTGTATGCAGTGCACTTTCTTCGTCACTGATTACAGAAACAGCGACGTCGAGGCCGCTCGCTGCTGTATACGCGAAGTTGGCGCCGGTTATCGTTTCTCGCCGGTGTATATATTCAATTATCGGCTTGCATGTTGCACGTCGGTTTTTCGAACGCGAAATTCCCCGTCGTATTTTTTCCACGCACTGCACTCGCCGAGAATGTCATTGACGGGAGATCATTGGCTGTTAGTGAACAGTGCGTCCTTACGCTGTCTCTCGTGGTGAGAGCTATTTACCTGTTTACTTGTACACATTTATTTGCGCGTATGCCTTTACCGCGCTTGTAGTCAATGCGCGGCGCTGTTGTCTGAACAATCGCTTGCCTCTTCAGCCGTGACAGAGGCATGCAGATTATATCTCGCCAAGAGGAGGCGTCTAGCTCTCGTATATTTATGCGCGCAATATATGCCGGTGCGGGACCTTCCGAAATGCGACGGCTTCCACGGTCTTTGGCAGCTTAGTCAGTTCGTTCATGACACACCGGAGAAATTCTTGGTCCTTGGGCCGGTGCGTGCTGATGCCTGACCGGCATTGTGACCTTTCTGCTCTCCTTAATCAATTTTTTTTTCGTGTGGTCCGGCAATGTAATACGCATTGAGGTACGGGCAGCGTAATATGTGTGGTTCTGCCATGCCGCGCTTCGAAACGAGAAAAAGAAAAGTAAAAAAAAAATGCCGGCATGTGTAGTCCATGGGCCAAGTGCGCGCGTCTGCAAGAGGGACAAGGTGCGTTTACTTTAAGCAAATTTGAGGTTGCTGTTGTTGGCTACAAGGACTTGTAAAATTTCTCCGGCGTTTGTCGCAAATTTTTGGCTGGTCGGAATTTCATTATTTTAGAAAAGGTGCTTATGCTGGGTAAATTCTCATCGGTACAAGTATTTTCACGTGATAATGTTTCCAGCTGCGGTAGATTGCTTAATTCATCTGTGAACGCAAATTCACGTCGCCTAGAACAAGAACAAACTAGGTTGTGCCAATAATTGCCAATGATTAGGAGGAGGAGGAGAACGAGGAGGAGGAGGACGAGGATGAGGAGGATAATCAATCAAAGGTGTTTATTAAAGTGCCCAGGAACAACCTCGAGGGTTTTGGTGCTGGTGCACTCGGCAAAACAATGCACAGAAAAAACAGTGTACGTCCATAAACACACACGGGCACGCGCACACATAAAACAATATTAATTTCACGAATACAGATTCTAACAGAGCATAAAATCTGTACACGAATAGAATACAAAGCACAAGTGGAGAAACAGAAAAAATGGGTTACAGAATGACGGAACACACAACAGATATGAGAATTTTTTTGTTCAGTTATTGAAATTCCTCTGCAACTCCTTTCAGGAAAATATTAAAGTTAGGCACGCAGACATCCAGGCACTCTGAATGGGTGTTATATGTCGCCCGCACTCTATATTTCATTTCATTTCATTTTATTACCTTAAAGGCCCCAATAAATGGAGCGTTACATAAGGGGTGGCAAGAATAAAAATACATAGTCACAATAACAGGAAGTTTTTCACATTTTCGATGAACGTCGATGGGCCCATAATGACAGCAACGTCGTTAGGAAGGCCGTTCCAGTCTGCAGCTGTGCGAGGAAAAAAAAGAATTTGATAATGTGAAAGTGCGTGAGCGTGGATGGGCAACCTGTAGCTGATGGCTGGTGCGGTGAGATATGCGTGCAGGAGGAAGGATATAGGTGCGATGCGCATAGGGCTGTGGAATAATTTGTGAAATAAAGATAGGGCTGGCAATGCGACGAGGAAGCGATAAGGGGGATAATGCGGATGTAGTTTTTAAGGAGAAAACGCTGATATCAAAGGAATATGACTAGTGGATGAAACTAGCGGCGCGATTTAGTACAGATTCAAGATCATTAATTGGATATGCTTGATGAGGATTCCAAATAGGCGACGCAAATTCTAGTTTTGACCTGACAAATGATTTGTAGGCTAACAATTTTACATGTTGAGGAGCATGATGTAGATGGCGTTTTAGAAATCCTAGCGTCCTGTTCGCCGATGATATTAGGTTGGTAACATGAAAATTCCAGGAAAGATCACTCGAAAGTGTTACTCCTAAATACTTGTACGAATGAACTAGTTCTACCGGAATTTCAGAGATTACGTAAGGAAATACGAGAGAATTACGGCGACGGTGAATGGGCAAATATTTACACTTACGTGGGTTAAGTTCCATTAGCAACTCGTTACACCAGTCCTGGACAGCATTAAGATCACTTTGAAGCGAAGATTGGTCAGCGGTGGAAGTAATAGAACGATATATCACAATCGTCCGCGAACATACGTATGCTAGATGTTACGTTTAATGGTAAATCATTTATGTATATTAGGAAAAGTAGCGGGCCGAGCACGGATCCCTGCGGGACGCCTGATGTTACAGAGGCTGAATTAGAATTCCTATTATTATTGGTGACGAATTGTGAACGATTATTCAAGAATTCTTCAATCCACTTCAGCATATTAGGGTGAAAATTTAAGCGGGAAAGCTTTATCAGAAGGCGTTTATGGGGTACTTTATCGAAGGCTTTAGAAAAATCTAAAAATATTACGTCAGACTGAAGATTACAATCAAGGTTAGAGTGCAGATCGTGTAAGAAAGCGGCAAGCTGAGTCTCGCAGGAGTAACCGCCGCGAAACCCGTGCTGGGCAGGATTGAAAAAGTTATTCGAGTCGATAAATGCCATGATGTGAGTATAGATGACGTGTTCCATGATTTTGCAGGGAATACTAGTTAGAGAACTGGGACGGTAATTTAGAGGTGAGTTCTCGTTACCTGATTTGTGGACTGGAACGACCTTCCCTTGTTTCCAATCTTTGGGCAGTTGGCCTGTGAGGAGTGACTGAGTGAATAACAAGCACAACAGAGATGAACATGTATCTTTGGTGTTCTGCAGTATCTTAGCGCTGATGTTGTCAATGCCAGCAGAGGATGAAAGCTTTAAGTTTTCTATTAGGGACAATATCCCCTCTGAAGAAAATACAAGTGCAGGCATTGTCTCCTGAATAATTGCGGGGTTTTGAGAAACAGCCGGATTGGTTTCACTAGTAAACGCGGATGAAAAAGCTGCGTTAAAAATGTTGGTGCATTCGGATTCACAGATAGTTTCACCTGATGCATCGATGAGGGAAATTGTGCGTGTATTCTGGGGATTAATGACTTGCCAGAACCTACGGGGGTTAGTAGACAACATGTTTGGCAGGTCATAATGAAAGAAAGAATGTTATACTGACGGTTCCACAAACATCCAGTGTTCGTCCGGTGCTGCAGTCGTCCCAGAAAGAGGTATTACCATCAGCTTTAGGACTGACCACCCAACGACATCTACATCTGCGGAACTAGCTGCTCTTCGAGCTGCACTTTGTTTTGTCAATCGGGAACCACCTCGACAATGGTCAATTTTCAGCGACTCAAAGGCAGCCCTACAATCTGTACTATCAGCTCTGCGTCGCGGGCCATCTGAACAGCTCGTATTCGATATTAGATGCCTACTTCATGCATCACATGAGAAAGGACATCACGTGACGTTTCAGTGGCTGCCAAGTCACTGCGGCGTCATCGGAAATGAAGACGCCGATAAAGCCGCTCGGACAGCTCTTGAAGACACACAGGAAGAGGCCATACCACTTTCACGTTCCGACGCAGCCAGCAGACTCCAAGTGCTTGCACAGGAGATCACGCTCTCTCTATGGAGCACACCAAGCAGCCAGACCAACCGCAGCGATCATCAACACGACCTGCCCTCCTTGATGCATCTCTGTATGCCAACCGGACTCCGCCGAAGTGAGGCCACCCTGCTTTATCGCTTATGGCTAGGGGTGGCCTTCACGAAATCTTACTCGTTTCGCATTGGAATGGCCGACAACGCTCTCTGCAATGCCTGTCTTTGCGAGGAGACGCTGGAACACATTCTGTGCGACTGTCCTGAATATAATGTTCAGAGACAGTCCATGGCGTCCGTTCTAGCGCACCTTGACAGTAGACCATTGTCAGTTGCAACCATTTTCACATATCGCCGACTGAAGACATCGCAGCTGAAGGCGACGAAGGGACTACTTCGGTTTATGAAGGATACGGGCTTGGACAAGCGACTGTGACAGTGATGTCACGTACCACACAAGAGTGACAGACTGTAACCAACGATGTGTGTGCCGTGTTATGTGCCCTCTATCTCTTCTCCCCATCTTTCATCCCCCCCATCCCCCTCCCATGTGTAGGGTAGCAAACCGGTTAGGCAAAACTGGTTAACCTCCCTGCCTTCCTTCTCCACTTTTTCCTTCCTTCCTTGGCTTATCGCACATATTGTAGGTACGTTTTTTTTAGCTGCATAATACTTGTCCCAAGCGTTCTGACTAGGCCGCAACTTGACTGAACGGAATAGACACTTCTTTTTGTTTACAAGACGTTTGAGTGTATTTGTCAACCAAGGGTTTAGGGGGTTAGTTCTTATATTTATGCTTGGAATAAACCTGTCAACCAAACCCTCAATTTTTGTCTTAAACAAGTAGCAGTTATCGTGGATAGATATTTGATTAAAGTCAGACTGAAAACGGGGAAGGAATGTGCGAAGTTCATTATTTATGGCAGTATAGTTTCCTTTATCATAAAGTCGGATGGTACGTTTGCTAGTTGTCCGTGAAAATTGTTTAATCGTGAAGTCGACTAGTATTACTTAGTGATCGCTGACATCTGGTAGATGCGTGACGGAATTAACGTATTCCGGATTATCCGTTAATATTAGGTAGAAAATGTTAGCGCAGTCCTCAGTCTTACGGGTTGGCTCCGATATAATTTGAACAAGATTAAAATTAAGGCAAACGTCAAGAAATTCGTTAGCATCTCTATTACCTGTGGTAGTTAGATTGTGCCAATCAATACTCGGGAAATTGAAGTCTCCAAATAAGAGAGTACAGGTGTTGGGATGCTTCGTTTTAATTTCATTTATTGCATTATTCAGTTTTGTGGGAAAATCCGGACTTTTAGGAGGCCTGTAGCAAACGCCAATCAAAACTGACTGAGGTGAAGCGTGACATAAGACCCATAACATTTCTATGTCTGATGAAATATGAATGGTTGTACATGATAGTTCATGTCGGGTTGCAATGAGTACCCCCCTCCCCTCCTATCTGGGCGACCCTTGCGGAAGACGCGGAAATTAGGCAAGTTGGCAAGGACTTCACTATCGCAGATGTCGCTGTTTAGCCACGTTTCCGTCAAGATTAGTAGGTTGCTGGCGAAAGATAAGACGATGTTTGAAATAATGTCACGCTTTGAAATGAAACTGCGCACGTTAGAGAAAACAGCTGACTATGAAAGTGCTTGTTGTTGAACATGCTTAGAATGGCTTGTCGATTGACGGTGAGAGGATTGCTATTTCACTTCTTTTACTGTTTGTGAAGCTTCATCAAATATGTAGCGTTTCGGACCAATGAGTAAAGTTGGCATAGGTTACGAGATTTTTGCGAGCGTTACGGGCGGAAGCGGAAATGTCCTCACCAATGCTGTAGTTCGTGCCTTTAAGTTTATAACCACATGATAGAATGCGTTCTTTAGTCTTGGACGATGTGAATTTTACGATAATAGGCCTGGTACGATTAGGTGAATGACGCCCGAGACGGTGAGCACGCTCTATTAAATTAGGGTCGATGTCAAAGCCTAGTTGTTGGAAGCAATGGCGAATGACAGTTTCTTCGTCTGCAAAGGTTTCAGCGGGTTTAGTGTCCGGAACATTGTAAAAAATTAGATTGTTACGACGGGAGCGATTTTCTGCGTCGTCCACTCGTGCTTCCAGTTTGTCGACCTTGCAGGTAAGTTCGGTTGTTAAAGTTTTCAGGGTGTCTATTTCAGAGTGGAGAGCAGAAAGGGTAGTGTAGTTGGAATCCAGAGCGTCTATGCGTATGTTTAGGTCGATGAATGTTGTGTCAGTGGTTTTCAGCTGTTGTTTAATGTCTTGTAAATCATACAATAACGCGGTTTGCCCGGTAGTTAGTTTCTGGAGCTCGGCAAGTACAGTGTCGAAACGGTCGGGGCCAGGGTTAGTTTCTACGTCACCCGACAATAGCAAGAGAATACGAATAACATGCGAACATTCAGCAACAATACAGGCACAGCACTGAGGGCTCGGTAGCTGCACCAGGAAAAGGTTACTACTTTTTTTAGCGAACAGAGAAAATTTATTACCAACCTGCACCGTGACAAGCAGCGGATTAGTAGACTGCACTTTCGCGCAGCTACCGGGCCCACCCGGTAGCTGCGAGAGATATAGAGGGCCACAAAAATCTGAGGACTGAAAGGCGTGCTGTTTTTGTTGTGCTTTTGTGAGGAATTGTAAAAGCGCACATTAGAAAGCAAGTGCGAGCAGCAGATTTTTGCATGCGTTAATTTGTGAAGAAAAAGAACATCCGATTTGTTGCGTCTACAGGTGAGGGGAGGTAACGTGAGTGTCTGTGTTAGCTCTATGGAGACGGAAGGCTTTTGGCAGAATCGATGTTTAAATATAGATGTGAACTGCTTTTGCACATTTTCGAGAAGTTCACAATTTGACCTACAAGTGCCGCCACAAACCACGGAGGCGTACTGAATAACTGGAAGCATATGCCCTTATATAAAGTTACAAGTGGTCCAGGTCGTTTGAAGTCTCTCGTCACCCGACATATACTGTGCCGAGCGTACGAAGTACACGCTGCCTCGTCTGTTGAGTGTGGGGCGAGAAACTCAGAGAGCTATCGAAGTACACTCCAAGGTCCATTGTTCTCAGAGCTCTTGGCAGGAGAACGTTTCTAACACTATTGGGAAATAGTCATGTTAGTATTCTGCGTGAAGCTTACAAATTTAGTTTTTGACGCAATTATGCCCAGCTTGTTTCCACCGCACCATGAGGGAAAATTCGCGATGTCCTTCTGAAAACTGGCACAATCCTTAACATTTTTTACCGCTTGAAAAATTTCGCGCCATCAGCATTTAACAAAATTGAAGAGTTTTGAATGACTGCCGAAACATCATTAATAAACACTGAGAAAAGAAGAGGGCCAAGGACAGACCTTTGAGGAACTGTACTTGTAACCACATAAAGGTCTGACGACTGACCATTTGCGCTAGCAGTACCGGGCGAGTAGGTAGCTTCTTTTCAGCGCTGTGACAGAGTGTTGCTGATCAAGTTGTGGAAATTTTTGAAGGAGTATTTTGTGGCATACAACATCAAACGCCTTACTGGGGTCAAAATAAATGACATGCAGCATGTCCTTTCTTATACACTGCTTGAGAGGCATGCAGGCATCATGAAGCTAACGAGGTTGGTAGTCGTGGAGCGTCCCGATATAAATCTATGCTGCTGAGGAATGATAGTATTTTCAATAGAGGATGAAATTATTGAGTGCAGAGTTGACTCGAATAATTTGAATGCGGCGCATAGGAGAGAAATAGGCCTGTAGTTACTCGCAGCAGTTTTTACCCCTGACTTAAATATGGGAACGACCCGCGCTGTTTTCCAAGCCTTTGGGAATGTGTTCGTCTTTAGAGCAGAATTAAAATTACAAATAAGCACTGGAACAAGCAGGGACCCGTACATGTTAATCAAAGGAGGTGGAATGTCATCAGGACCACCCGAAAAAGACGGTTTTAAGCGTTTGATACTCTTAAGGACAAGTTCCTTTGTGACCGATAGACCTGAATCCAGGGAAGGGTGATTGGAAAATTCACTAACTCGGTCACTATACTATTCACCGTATGCAGACCCGACGTGTAGGGCGAAGGCGCTTGCGACATCTGGGACAAGTTGGCTGTCGCCACTAAGTAGACATCTTGTTTCGTATTGTTGAATGACTGTTCATGAACATGTCTCCTGAAAGACTTTTAATTTTTAGAAGCACTAGCTTCCACATGAGCTAGATAGATGGAATTATCACGCTTGTAAAGACGTTTAGAGAGTGCCCTGTACCTTTTAAAATCTATATGCCAGTGTTCCTGATTTGTACGCTGTGCCCTCTTGTGAGCACGATCTTTTAGCTTCAAACTTGTTTACAGTTCAACAGAGAACCAGTGGTGAAATTTAGAGCGCTTAGTACCTTTTAGTAGTATAAAGTCCTTCATTCCTTCGTGAATAATATTCGTGAATGCCATGACTAGGTCATTAGCATCTCTTAATCCTACTACTGAAGACCAGTCCGCATTATTAAGACAGTGGTAAAGACCCACGCAATTTCCGCTTGAGGAAATAAAATACCTTTAACTGTATCCTTTAATCTCCTGCTACTAGGTATCGCTAATTGTAATCAAATATGAAGCGGGGGTGATATTTATCCGGCTTAACAAGGAGAAAGTCGCCACAGGACACATTCCCAGCTTCTGCGTTACTAAGGCATAGGTCTAGCACATTGACACAAGAGTTCAGGATATTGTTAAATTTGCACAGAGGTGTGAAAGTTGTAAGATCAAGGAACGAGTTGTACTTGGGGGCAGATAAGTAAAAAAAGAATGGGTTGAAATTTCACCGTTTTGCCAGGAAATGCCTGGCCTCCTATGGCGATAATCAACAGGAGCTCACCGGTGGCCTCACGAGGTCGCGGGATCGAATCCCGGCCACGGCGGCCGCATTTCGATGGGGGCGAAATGCGAAAACACCCGTGTACTTAGATTTAGGTGCACGTTAAAGAACCCCAGGTGGTCAAAATTTCCGGAGTCCCCCACTACGGCGTGCCTCATAATCAGAAAGTGGTTTTGGCACGTAAAACCCCATAATCTCACCGGTGGCCTAACAAGCCCCGGGCGCCATGTGGGCTGATTGTCTCCTTTCAATCTCTGAGCGCCGTACGTGGTTGAATTGAGTAACGTTAACTTGCGCAAGGCTCCGTAACCGGTGGGCAACGGAGTCAGCACATTGAGACGCGATGTACTTGGTGATCTAAGACAGGGAGATTCCACTTCGCGATTGCGCAGGCGTCATATCAAACGCCACAGAGGCCGCGCCAAGACCGGAAAATATTGCTGCGACTGGTACGAAACACGTCCTACCTTGAAGGTATAGTAGGGGGCGAAAAGTACAAAATGCTAGGCGTTAACACGAGGAAAATTGTTCTTGTAGCATTGTACCTACATTATCGGGTCGAATATTTGAGCCGTTTAGGTATAATATGTAACAACTTCAGTATAGGCTAGTTGTTACACGGTACAGATATCTTGGAAACAACGCACTTCTCACTAGTCCTTTTATTTTATTTTTTACTTTTCCTGTTTTCTTTCTCTTTATCCGAGAACGCACTTCTCACTAGTCCTTTTATTTTTATTTTCTTTACTTCTATCGCTTTCTTTCTCATTATTCGAGACAATGTACAAAAGAAAATTATCTTAGATGACGTGGCAAAAGGCATACAGCTGGGCCTGACAAGGCCGTGGATGCCACACTTACAGCAGCGTCACATTGAAATACACACGAGCAAAACATGCCTTATATGTAAAAAGAACCGCATAGCTATAATGCACAAACACAAGCAAGGCAGAAGTATAGTACTCTTTACAGCAAGCAAACAGCATCATAATCACCAAAAAGGAAACGTGTCATTACACACCGGCACTAACATAAGTGTGCCAGCTAAAAATATGAACAGATAAAATTAACGGAACAAACTAACGAACGCCATTCGCACAGTAATGCACAGAAATATACCACAATAGACCAAACACGTGTGAAAGCTAAACAAACCAATTTTTCAAAATTCTTGAAAGAGTTGTTAGCGCGCCCTGTAACTGTCCACGTCTCCTTTTCTCGTCCCGCGTGTTCTCTGGGGCCGTCTGCCGCCATAATGAACCAACTATCCCGACAATACGTTTTTACCAGTTAAAAAGGACAGTTTTAACAAAAAGAAAACTAAATATTCTGTAAGTTACGTTTAACCATTGGTAACGGTTCAGTGGCGACTACAGGGTAGGACCATTATTTAGTTCAGGGCGATTTTCGCAGCATTTCATGCCAACTATATACAAACGAAGACTTACTTGGATAAAAGTCTTCCATATCGATCTGAGCAATTTCTAGGGCACTCTTTCCAATCAACCCAGGTATTTTGCATTGCGGGAAGACAGCATTTGTCTAACTTCCGGTGATTTCGATGTCGTTTCGGATAATGCAGGGGGCACTGTTGAATTGACTCTATTTGAACTATTTTAAGCGAACTATCGAGTTACTGAAAACTGGTAGGGTACTTTAGTATGGCGAGAATGTGTCGTGCTGTCAGCGTGTTGAAGTGGGCGCGCATACAAACGAATCGCAGATTCGCGGTCCGTCAAGGCGGAATCGCTCGATATACCGGTTTACTCAGTGATGCGGCTCTTCAATGGGGGCCAGAACGAGGACCACATAACTTAAGCTATTGCTTCTACAGAATCGCTGGCAGCCATCGGTAGGCCGTGTTTATTGTGCCCATACCAAAACAACGGTGAGCAAAGGCACCAACGAACCGGCATTTTTTCTTTTTCGCGCATCCCGGTCTATACTGCAGAGATTAAATGTTATCATCTCACCGGTGTGTTTCCTTCCTGTTCGATAATGTAAACGGAAGCATCGCGTAATGAGGCTACTTCTCGGTTGCCATACGATGCTTAAGCATGGCTGCGGTTATTGCGCGCATTTTTTGTAAGTGCTGCCCGGGTGGCCAACGACTGATGACAGCGCATGACGCGGAAGCGCTGTTAGAGGGGTTGGCGCATTCGGGGCAGCAGCTGCCTTGAAACGCGTGCTAGTAGTTATTAAATGTTGAGTTAATAGGCCTAAAATGTGGAGCTAGTAATTGTCACAGTGCCGAACGACCGCATTAATCGCTAGTGTTCCCAGACAGTTACGCCCTCCACAACCAGCTCCCGTTCAGACGTCATCGCACGTCACCCGTCTGGTTCGGCGAAAAGCCTGCTTCCCGCTGTTTTCACCTACATCTGCGAAAGCCCGTGTTATTATTAAGCTAGACGTCTTGGCTGACGTCGGCGCGACAAGTTGGCGCAGCCAAACCGATCAGACCTTGACAGCAATGCAAAGAAACCGCTGCAGGTTCCCACGATGTCGTAATAGGGAACCGAACAGCCAGCGTGAGAAATAGTGGCAGCGAAGTGCAAATGTGCATTCTCTGTCTATATCCGGCACTATATGTATGACCCACAGCACCACACGCCTGTAGTCATTTATTCTTTCATTGCTTTTTCTTTTTAACGAATCTATCACCGTAGCGTAGTCGCTTGCCTCAATTTTTACACGGAGTATTTATTTCTCTTGGCAGGTTTCCTCTTCCCGAAGCGCACGTTCGCTAGTGTAAGATACTTCCCAATTCCTTATCTTCTCAGCGTCCTCCCATTTTCCTGAGATCGTTCCCAAGAGATACCGCATCTTGCGGCCCATTCACGTACGCTGCACCCGTTTGGTACTTTCGGACAGGTAGGAATGGCAAACGTTGAATCAGAATTACACCCGGAGCATTTAAGGGTGATTTGTGAGGGGGTCGTGAGAAAAAATAAAGTGCCGTTAAGTGGGTCTACTTCGTGCACAACGGCGACATTTTGCCGTCACAATTGGGCTCGTGTTACGTAACCCCAATAAAAAGAATGCGTTGCTTTTTTTTTTTTTGTCAAAGTCAAGCAAGATACGGAATCACATATGTCCCGGTCTTTTTTTTTTTTCCAGGTGGCTTACGTCATTACCCGGATGATAAGTTGAGCTTGCCTTCGCGACGCTGCTTGCGATGGTCTCGCCCCTGCTGCGAGAGTGGAGGGCACCTTATGCCGGAATACATGGGAACTTGGGTACCGCCGCATTTTCAAAGGCATCTGGTGGAAACGTGACACACACGATGGGAACACGTGTTCGGTTTGCCGCGTAGCTCTGCAGTGTGTTCTGTATGGCGTTCGCGTTCGCGCTGCAGTGGCCGTATTAATTAGACCGCTAACGGGGACACCACGTGCTCCAAGGACTGGCGAATGATAGCCTTTGCTCACGATAATCCGCTGTCGAGCAAGTTCGTTTATGATCAACAAGTTGCAGCACACGGAAACAAGACACGCACGAACGTACAGCACCATACGTACAGTTGGACATGGAATATTAGGGGACACGGGATTTGCCAAAAAAAAATAATAAGGTAAACCGAAAAACGCCTCCCGCCGTTTTTCCCGGTAACAATATTTTGACCCACATTTAAATTTCCGCGAAGCGCTTCCTCTTCTATTTGCCTTGATTTCAGTCTCTGTGAAATTAAATGGGTGGTTACCTAATCAGCCCGGCATCGAGCACGTGCAACAATATGGCGAAGTTCAAACAAGGCATGAGTTCGCAGGGATACGGAAGTTTGAATGATCAACAATGGCTGAACGAAAAAGAAAATGTTACTGGAGTCAGCGTCTCGACAAGGGAAATGTGTCACGTGGAGTGAGTCACGTACCGGCTACACGTAAACAACTGCAGAATGAGACAGAGTCGATGCAGGATGTTCCAAGTTGTGCCTACACTTCCAAGTCGAACTCTGGCTTTTGCAACAGGAGGCAGTGCAGAAATACAGCGTGCCCTGCCCGAAGGCATTGAGGTAATCACGCATAGAAATGTCCTTCTCGTCGGTTTGTTCAGTAACTTTTAACGTGCCGTACTTGTCAATTTGTATAGCGCGACATGAACATACGCTGCAGTGGAGTGTCAAGCGTGCTTCGTGTCAGCTGTTCCTGTGGTCGGGGTATTTGGCGGTGCACTTACTGGGCCAAAGTTAAGTTTGCCAATGCGTGAGCTTCGAGATTTCCGGCGGAACTCACGTCTGTCGAGATTTCCGCGCAGTCGGAGCGTGCAGAGCGCACGCAGCATGCAAAAGAACGAAACGACGCCTTAGTCGACGGCAACAATGGATGCCCACTTTAACTTATGCTTCCACCCGTTCGCCGTCGCTCTGAATTGTTCGCCCTATACTATAGCGACCGGCGATGCTCTCACGGGCCATTTTCGCGTACGTGAACTGCTTCGTGAACGCCCGCCACTCTCCATCGATGCAACATCAATAACTGCATTCCTTGTTTTGTTACCTAGAATCAGCCGACTGTCTTTCAAAAGTCTGTCTGTGATTCGGACTCTATAACGTACTATTATGTCGCGGTCAATGTGAATTACACTGGTAGCACGTGGACCAAGGAGCTCCGAGACAGTCCAGATGCAAAAAAAAAGAAAAAGCTATATGTAGTTCTAATGACTGGTATTTACTTCACAAATATTTTGTCTGTCGGTGCCGCCGTGAAGTGTTGGAGACCGTTCAGCCATGGACTCCCTTGTTGTAGCTCATATCGAGATTACACATTATATAAAAGCCAGCAGTGAAATGAAGATGAAAACTACGACTCAATTTTGCCACTGTAGATGCCAAAGGCGAAATCAAGATAACAAATTGTGATGTTTGTTTGCTTGCTTGCTTTCATTTATTCTTCCCTCCTTCTTTTATGGCTTTTTCTCCCTTCTCTCCTTTCCTTGCAGAGTATCATGTGAAGGCGAATAGTTCTATGCCGGTAAACAACTCTCCCTTTATAAAGGGAAAATGCTTGCAGATCCCACGCCCTGTAAGAATAGACATCTTGCGAAGCAATGTCCCGGGAGCCTACCAAGTTAACGAAACGACCGTGAGAGCACCAAGACGTAGGTGGCTGTTTCATGACCTACATGACACGCATGTCACGACATTCATGTCATGGCCTTTCATTTATGTTCGTCATACACTCTTGTCATACTATGCCAATTGCGGTACAAACCAAGCTAACGAAACGACCATGAGAGCACCAAGACGTAAACGGCTAGATAGATACTGTCAAAGTGGCAAATGTTCGACAAGAAATGCTTCGCATTTAATGAGAATACTTCTCTCTGTCTGCTTTTAGAACCCCTGTTCTGTGACTACAGGCAAAAATTTCCTGTCGATTCCACGAGGAAATTTCGATTCACGTAGTTCGTCCTCCTATGAATACACCTTGCATTTATCTGTCCCCCTGTCTATCTGCTGCGCTGCAAATTGTTTGGTGTACCCGCGCGCAAAGCTTGCAGGTGGGGCATAAGATGAGTACGATGTAACACGGCGGACGATTCCGAAAACGTGCTAAATGAAAGCAATAATGCCTCGAGCTACTAAATGATGTGTGCTTTAAATTTGTTAAATGCAAACGATGGAAGCGGGTTGCATGCGCTTGTACGATGCGTCACGCTCCCCCTCCCCGTTTTTTGTCACGTTTTTATAACCCTGCACGCGCGTATCTGTAGGGACTCAGTGTGGTGGCCAACATGTCCTCGCCTTTTATCTCTATATGTTCGTGTGTGCATGGGACCGTACGCTCTAGATCTTTCGAGTATATGACGTTCTTTCTTCTTATCCCACAATAATAAATCATTATAATTATTACTACTATGCGAAAAGGAGTAGCCTTTGGTTGTTGTTCTGGTTGTTGTTCAAAATGGCAACACAGAAGTCGCGATTTGGTGGGCTTCCGCACCCTCGAGGGGGCAGGGGCGAGAGCCGTGTCAGAAAACGCTCTCGTCTTTAAACTACCTGTACCATCATCCTAAGTCTACTTGATTTGCGTCGCGAAGTGACATACGTAAAAAAAAGAAAAAAAAAAGGCTGCAATGCTGCTTGAGTTAGGCGCAGTGTCGAGAACCCTAGTCGTCTGCATGGTGGGAACAGTGCGTATAGAGTCCGGGATACTGACACTGAAGTTTACTTACATGTGTTATGAAATTAGCTATGCGCGATTTGTAGACTTTCCGTGGTCTTTTTCGTTACTTTATTTCTTCTCTTACGAGTAGTTGCTTTGCCCCCAGAGCGTCAGCGTTCTGCTGTAGCCGGCTTCTACTAGCTGCACATTGCTCTGTTTGGCGTTCCCCTAATGTAAATCCTTTCGCTACAAATATTTCCCTTTGCTTAGGATTGTTGACTTTATCAATCACTGCCATTGCCAAATGCATAGCGCTCTCTTGGACCATCAAAACGACGCTTTACAGTGAACCAAATATTAGGATAATATAATCAATATTTCAATCGCGCCTTTGAGAAAACAAGATATCTCATTTTTTTAGAAGAAAAGCATTGCTGCAAATAGAGTGACCAATGGCTCGACACGGCTTTTTCCTCTACGTTCAAAAATAAATAAAAAAAATTGCGCCCCCTTAGTAAATATTGGCCGAAGTTTGAGTCTCCCATGATATGAAGCTTGTGGCACGGAAATCAGAGGGTAAATAAGCCTTTGACGCTGGTAAACAAAGTCGGACACGTCTAATCTGCTCGCGCTATACAAATGCAAGTTAAGAGGCATGTCTGCGGCAACGGACGAGAAGAAGGGGAACCTAGGAGCCCGATTTTTGTTAGCCCCAGCTATATGAAGCCAACAGATAATGAATTTAAATAATGAAAGGAAAGCATATGGAAAGTTCTATTTGAAGTGCAGAAATGATAAGTTAGAGGAGTAAACCGTTCTGTATTTTTGGGTGCTTACACTGCGTTCTACTCGCTCTGGAACAAGAAGAAGAAAAAAAAGACAGACTCACAAGCTCCAAGTCTTTCACTGTGCGAAGCAGATGTATTTCTGTGTAGACTTCGCGAACTCCAGGGAGTCAAAATTAAACCGGATTCCCCCCCCCCCCCCCCCCCCCACGCTGTGCCTCACAATCAGATCGTGGTTTTTGCATGCACGTAAAATACCTTTTTTTTTTTTTTTTGCAGTCAACTCCCTCACGTGGCGTACCAATCCCGGTCATACAAGCAAACGAATGTTTACATAACTTGAACGCCTCTCCGTACGCGGAACAACGTGAGTGCCCTCTGCTTTCCTTGGCACACGTAGCATACTGTGCCGAGGAAAGCTTATGCCGCCTTGAAGAAGGCAAGTTCACTTGTCGAAACGGTGGCTCCTGCTCGCACCTTGTTCTCGTGTTGCTCATCGTCTTGAATTTACATCTCCTGAATTTCCGTCTGCCCCGTTCCTCCTGTTTTGCCCAAATCTCCGAACACTTGTCCCTTCCTGCCCTTGCAGAAGGAACAAGTTCATCGTAAGCTTTGTTGTTCTTTCCGATGCTTCAATCGGCATGTTACAAGCAGCCGTGATATTACAGGGATGTCCTGATACTGATACTGCCCAAGATGCCGAGAATGAAGTACACGGAAGAGTCTGTGAACGCAGCACACCAAGATACACATCGCGCACCCAAACGAGTCAAATTAATGCGATCCACGCGTTTTAATTTGTCGCTCAGTGCCTTCGTAATCGTAGCTATGGACTAGAGCTTTAAAGTCTGCGGCATAGCACTACTAGGGCTAACATGCAGTAAAATGGTGAAATCCGAGTCAAGGAGGTGTCTTTGCAGTTTGCAGCAGGATATTCAGCTTTGTGGGGCCACTTAGGCGCCACCAATGCCTCATCGTTGCCAGTTACTGCCGCGTCGCTGGGAGGCAGAGCGAAGGGCAAGAATTTATGCGGTCCCAGCATGCTAAGTGTGCTTTCTTACACGAATGTCTTATGGGCGACAGGGTTATATTAAATATTAGAACCGCAGCGCAGTGTAATCTCAAACTTCTAAACATGGCTTTGAGTTTCCGTTAAGTTGTGCGCTAACCTTATCGCGATTTAATGTTACACAAAGATACGCATTTTCACATTTAAGGACAATGGATGGACGAGTTCTTACTCGTTTATTTTTCGCCATATCTGGTGGTAATATTGATCGGAGTAAAATATACAAGAGACTTATAAATAGCTAACCGACAGCCCTATGCGTTGCACTATGACGTGTAAAAACACTATGCCTGGCATCGCAGTTAACCGCAAATCAGTTCGCTGTATTTTACTACAGTCGATGTTTCAATTAGACCTGTAAAGAACAAACAAAGATCACAATAACCGACACAGTTGTTATCATTATATAAGTGAAAAATTACTCTGATTGTGAAATCCTGCACGATGTAAATTTTCCCATGACAGGACGGCTCAGAAGCAGTGCCAAAATGAAGGAATTCCACGTACACTTCTTTGTCGGTCGAATATACAGGGTTTCTTTTTTCTTTTTTTTTAACTGCACCAAATGTTTTAAAGAAAGCACCAGTTCCGAGATATTAAAATAACTCGAACTCCGATGCATTTCATCGGACACCTTGAAAATAAATGTCTCTGAACAGGTGCTGTCCAGGGTATTCGTCCCGAGTGGATACGCCGTGTGTATCCACTCGGAAACGCTATAATTAGTAGATTGAAATATGGGGCATAAAGTAAATAATTAAAAAGTAAATTAGCGTGATTACGTTAATTATTCAATTTAACATTTTGATTTCTCGTAGAAGTAATGGCCGCTTCATCGAGTAATGTAGATCAAGGGTTAGAACTGGGCTATGTGCCATAAGCAAACTTTAAAAAACTTGGTGTACCTAAAAAAGACCATCGGATACTATCGGATTTGACTGAATACAACACTCACGAGAAAGAAAGGCAGAATAGAGGAAAATCACGTAAGTTAACCCGACGCACGACCGGTTTGCTGCCCTGCACTGGGGGAAGGGGGTACAGGGATGAAAGGAGAGAGAGAGAGAGCGCAGTTTCGCGCACATTTGAAGGTTCGCACCCAGTCTACAAACGGTCGCCAGGACCTGTCGACTTGAGGTACTGCAAAAAAAAAATGAATCACTTTAGCACACGTCAAAGAAGGTGAAAGCCTGTGCGCTCAAGAAACAATAATTAGATTACTTGACATTCTCATTCCAATGCGTTGTTACTTCTTATTACTCTTCTCTCCCACCAAACGTAGTGGGTTCGAGTGCCTTAATTAACGCCATGTTAATTAACTGTGCCTTAATTAACTTCGCCCTAATTACCGCAAGTATCATGAGTTCGAGAGCCAAGGGGCTTAGCCACCGTCTAACGCCCCTGACGAATGTCAAAAGAAACATATAAGATGTCAGTGTACTTCAGGTCCATCATGCGACAGCGTCTTCAGTGTGTCATCGAAAACGCTGCGGTCGTCCGATAAAGGGGCCTATAATGTGAGGTTTGTTTCGGTCAGGTCACCTACAGAGTAGTTTCCTTGCGGAGTGATTTACAGCCAATCATCAGGGAAGAAAACAAGAGGGTAGAATTTATTACCTCGTAGCCACGTGGCAAGCGGCGACAACTGCAACACATTCATTAATGTGGCGTAATGTTGAGGGTTGCGGCGATCTGTTTCATTCCACTGGTCCCTCGCTGTATTCGTTGGTAAGCTGAAGGAATCCCCACTCACGTTTGCGTGTGGAAGTTGGCACCCAGGTCGAACGTCGCCAGCCTCGATGCGTGTGACAAATAATTAAAGCTATACCTATTGCTGCAGCCACAGAAAGGATCAGTCAAAAGGCGAGCTGCACTTTCAAAATCTCACTGCAGCTGTTGTTGTTGTAGTTGTTCTTCTACGTAGTAATAGCGGAAGTAATTTGTCATAGTCATAGCCAAGGACGCACTAAATGTCAGCCGATCTCTGGTCAACTGGAGAGACCGTTTGGCGTCAACGTTATTGAGACCTTGAGAAGAAAAAAAGAATACTGTAAGTATGAAACTTCGAAATATGGACGAGAGAGCATGACCGCGCAGTACAGTCAGATTTTGTTTCCTTAAGCACGTGGACCTGAGTCAGGGTAGTCGAAGGCTTCTGTGGGCCAGCGTGCGCGAGCAAGTGATATGCTATTCCCAGTGGCCAGAATTTATTTACCTCATAATCTTTAAAGCCAAATTCGTGTATTTCTTCGCTTCATGGCACGCGAGCGTAAGTTGTCCTCACGCGGCTCAACGAAGTTTCACGGACAGTCGCCTACTTTCCCTGGCTCCTGACTTGAAGATCGGCCTACCACTTAATTGGGCCACCAAGGTGTGAAGGAACTCTCTTGTACTGTAATCTGTGCGCAAAACTATAGAGATGCCCCTGGTCACCTCAATAGCCCAGACAAAAATATAGCTAGGCATGTTGCAAATGCAGCACGCCAAACTTAGGGCTGGTATGTGGCACCGCAAACCAGCAGAAAAGCGCGCATGTTGTGCCATGTTCTTCGTGGGTGGCCGTATGTACAGAGCCACTCACTGCTATGTAGAGCGCTCGAGCAGCTAACTCTTGTGGGTGCGGGCTAAGCCTGTAGCGGCCGCAGCCGCAGTCGAGACAGCGAGCATATATGTGTACGCGTGTCCACACAGATATGCAAGAGTGCAAATCTTGATTTTCGCGAGAGGTGACGCTTTATGAAGGCCTTCGTTTTGTTTTGTTCGTTCGCTCTGCACAAGAGTGAGCGGGTCGGTCTGTGCATTCTGTGTATAGAGAAGCTCCAGCCATGACATCGTCCAACCGCATGCCACATTCTCTTGCATCCTACCTACGTGCTCACAATTGCTTTGTAGTAAGCGTAAGCGAGAGGCAGAGCAGAAGGGTGGGACTAAAAATTAATCTCCAGAAAATTAAAGTAATGTTTAACAGTCTCGGAAGGGAACAGCAGTTTACGATAGGTAGTGACTGCTGATCCTGATCATGAGAGTGAAATAATCAGAAGAATAAGAATGGGCTGGGGTGCGTTTGGCAGGCATTCGCAGATTATGAACAGCAGGTTGCCATTATCCCTCAAGAGAAAAGTGTATAACAGCTGTGTCTTACCAGTACTCACCTACGGGGCAGAAACCTGGAGGCTTACAAAAAGGGTTCTACTTAAATTGAGGACGACGCAACGAGCTATGGAAAGAAGAATGATAGGTGTAACGTTAAGGGATAAGAAAAGAGCAGAATGGTTGAGGGAACAAACGCGCGTTAATGACATCTTAGTTGAAATCAACAAAAAAAAAATGGGCATAGGCAGGACGTGTAATGAGGAGGGAAGATAACCGATGGTCATTAAGGGTTATGGACTGGATTCCGAGGGAAGGGAAGCGTAGCAGGGGGCGACAGAAAGTTAGGTGGGCAGATGAGATTAGGAAGTTTGGAGGATCAACATGGCCACAATTAGTACATGACCGGGGTAGTTGGAGAAGTATGGGAGAGGCCTTTGCCCTGCAGTGGGCGTAACCAGGCTGATGATGATGATGATGATGATGATGATGATGATGATGATGATGATGATGATGATGATGATGATGATGATGATGATGAAGCGTGACCTTAACAGGGAACCCAAGTCAGTATTCATAAAACTTGTCGTATGAAAGAGTGCCTCTTAGTTAGGGGGCATTTGGTTCCCCACCGCTCCTGGTTGCCATCGACGTCTTAAGAGATGATCGACAGGGTGGTGACCAATCGCAACCACCATGTGTACGTAACATCTCTTCGGAATGCCGGTTTTACTTCATTTTAGCCTTCCGTCGTGATAATCACAAACGTTGGAAAAAAAGTTATTTATTTATTTATTTATTTATTTATTTATTTATTTATTTATTTATTTATTTATTGCCGGACGGACGGACGGACGGACGGACGGACGGACGGACTGACTGAGTGATCGTATGGTCTGTTGGCTGGCCAATCAGTCGATTGATTTATTAGTCGATCTTCGAGTTACTAGTTCACCCGACCTGGACCTACTTTTTTTTTTCCGCAGGAGAATGTCTTAATGAACATTGACGCTCTCCTGCGGTCTATCGCACGAAAGATATTGCTTCGTCAGCTGCTTTCCAGAGCTCTGGCGCTCTATCTCAAGTTTTGTGGCCAGTTACGCATGCGCCCTCCACCGAATACGTTGAGCAGCAGCGTGCTTTACGCTCACGTTCGGCGAATGCTTCAGCTCTCTTGACGTGTTTCGCAAGTATTGAGACTGCGAGCCTTTGTACTCGAGAGAGCCGCTCACCGGTTTTATTCCCAATGCCTGTTTTATTCCCAATGGCGGCCACGGATGCGAACGCAGAGCGGCACCGATCGTTGCTGCGCCTGACAGTGGTAAGTAATCAACCTTTTCTCAAGACGTCATGTTGGACACGACAAGAAGAGAGGATGCTATACTGCGGAAGAAAAACACGATGCGAATGTCCTGGTGCCGGCATAGAGTTACTGTATACGACTCCAAGGAGCATACGTATAGGTCGAGAGTAGCACGAGCGACTTCTGCGTCGTTTCGGTCGATTTCTCCCCCTTCGCTTTTGGGCATCGCCTATCCAGTGGCAGTGCTGTCGGCTGCGCCGTTAGATTTTGTGGGCATATATGCCATCGGAACTGCTTCACGTTTGTCTTTATTGCATTTTTCTTTCGCTCTATCGTATTTTATTCGTTAGCTTCGTATACGGCGCGTCAACACAAGTGCCGACGAAATTTATATCAATGGTTATTTTGATAGATACACGGTGGGACTGAGACGGAGCCATATATACGGCCGAAGCGTCAGCGGGTGCTGGTTTCGCGCTAGTTTGCACGGGGTTAACGGAAACGTTAGCGATCGGGCATGATGCCATTCTTCGCAATGTACATCGCACCGCTCTGCGGCGCACGGTCGGGCACCGATCAAATCACTGCAAAACATGCGCACATTGAGAGCGACCACGAGGCGTCGTCGTCTATACGACACTTGCACAGCTGCCCGCTTCTCCGTTGCCTTCGAAACTCCCCTCAACTACAAAACCGGGAGCTGTAATTGACTGCGCTTACTGTGACGCCAGGCCTATACGCAAACACACAGGTAAAAAAAAGGTAATAAACAAGTAAAGTCACTGGGTCGACAAGACAAAATTGCCCGCAAGAGGCAAACTGCAGATAATTCGTTGCCGTTGCCTATACCATTAGCCTTCTGGGTGAGCACTGCGCATATGTAGTAATGTAGAAGGAGACGTCTACCAATTCAAGAGAACGTGCGCCAGAGGCAGACAGATAAACGACGTGGGCCCTGGCTTTGCTATAGCGGCGAGTGGCCTCGACGGCGCTTTGCCTGTAATCGAATGGCGAAAAAAGGACGATTCGCACATCGGCTCGTGCGGTGTTACCCGCCGAAGGACATTGCATTGCACCGAATGGCGGCGTTACGTTGCGCGTTTATGCGATTCGCACTTTACGTGTCACTCTCTTCACGGATGCAGGGAAGCTTTTCAACATCCACCACGATCTGTTTAGCTTTGCAACTTTACATTAAGTACGTTCACGCAGCAGTGTATGTACTGTGCTTCTTTCACTCTACGCGGTTGCGAAAACATTTGATTATCTGTATATTTTTGGATAACTCTTCAGTAGCCAAACTTTTCTTCTGTCGAAGTTAATAAACAGCAAAAACCATTAGGTCAGCACGGTGCGCTTCTTTTATGAAATTAAGGCCTATAACTAAAGAAGAAAAAACATGCTAGGCTTGAGCGAGTAAGTCAGAAAGGCTGCGCTTCAACTTTTAGATAATGAAATCCACATGAAAGTGCCTCAGGAAATCAGTCTTACCTGTAAGTATCGCTTTTTTTTTTCTTGAACGTCTACACCTGGAGGGGGGGGGGAGTGGGGGAAGGGGGGATCTGAAATTATATGGCATCTTATTGCCATATATATATCTAGACATACGTTTGTAACAATATTTTTGTTCGGGCTGTAGTTGGTTTATGTTTGATCTTTGTACTTGTAACAGCGCGCAATACTGTCTAAAAAATAAAACAGTCTTTCGTCTATTTTTTTTTTTTTCGGCCAATATTTCGCGCTGTTTTAGTACAGAAATTGAGGTTATCTAAACTCCCTACAGAAGAAATTTGATGTTTCGTCAACGCATGATCGTGGTTTCCGCAGCCTTTATTAAATAGACAAAATTTGTTGGCTAAAACAACTGAATTTCTATCTTAGACATCTAGCTTTCCCTAGCTATCTATGCTTAGTGAGAGCGATAGTATAAGCTTTTGATCCTGCTAAGTTTTCCAGCAGCGTTTTGTGAATAATGCTCGCTATAATTACAGTTTTATCTTTGCCAGGATTCTGCTGCCGTGGAATAGTTCCGACCTTGTGGCGGGCTTCCTGCGCCGAAGGAAGTCGGGATAACAACTAAAAACCACATAGATCATAACAACGCGAAGCGTACACAGGGCTTGTCGACAAGAGATTCCTCGCGGAACGGGCCACTTACGCAGCTCGAGATAACTCAATATGCGTACTCGATCCATCCGGTAGTGAGCAGGAAAAGCTGTCTTTATCGCTGGTTGCCGCTGTAGATTCGATCACAACAGCGCTAGTCTGAATGCAATCGAGAATGTAAGCTCGAAACGTTTGAGCTGTACCTTCGCGATCCCTCTCGCCAAAGCAAGCGCATCCGCTCCCGAGAGAGAAGGCCGGATTACCAGACCACTCGCGACATCAAGTTTCGTCATTTCGGCAGGATGTCGGCCTGCCCTGGCAAAAAAATGCGAATACTTTGCTTGAAGAAGCATGTACAGGTATGTATTCTTTAAAACTGATGGTAGCGCTAGAAAGGACGGACACACGGTGAAAAGGCGACACGACGACGAGGAAACGCGCTACCATCAGTTTTAAAGAATGCATCACCAACTAGCCCAGCGCCAAGTTTTATTGAAACAGGTATGTATATAAAGTATAAGTATATAATAAATGTATATAAGAAGTTATCATGAATTTTTTTCACAATCAGAAAAGAAGTTAACGCGGCCTGAAAACCACCGCAGAAAACTGCCACCCACAGCAGAAGAATTTATAGCCTTTAAAAGACGACGACGACGACGACGACGACGACGACAACAACAAGTAGAAGAAGAAGAAGAACAACAACAAGTAGAAGAAGAAGAACAACAACAACAACAACAACAAGTAGAAGAAGAAGAACAACAAGTAGAAGTAGAAGAAGAACAACAAGTAGAAGTAGAACAGCAACAGCAAGCAGAAGTAGAAGAAGAACAACAAGTAGAAGTAGAACAGCAACAGCAAACAGAAGTAGAACAGCAACAGCAAGCAGAAGTAGAACAACAACAACAACAAGTAGAAGTAGAACAACAACAACAACAAGTACAAGTAGAACAAGAAGAACAACAAGTAGAAGTAGAACAGCAACAGCAAGCAGAAGTAGAACAACAACAAGCAGAAGTAGAACAACAACAACAACAAGTAGAAGAATAGAAGAAGAAGAACAATAATAATAAAAGCTGGTTAAATTTTAGCCGCACAACGGTTCGCTGCTGAGGAGGGGTTTTTCTCGTGTATATAGCGTTTGAAGATTAAGGCGAAGGTAGTAAAATGCCTCCCGCTAAAGGCTCCCTAAATTGTCTTTCGCCAAAGCCGCACATTGAGACGAGCGGAACAAGGCGCGCACTTCGATGTGGAGATTTATTCTTATCAAGGCCACCATCATCACTTTCCATAATCTCTTATTCGTTTTTCTGGTGTTGCTCCGTTGTCTGCGAAGACAAAGATGCGCCGTTAAGTAGCATGCCAGCTTGAAAAACGAGACAAGGACATGCGGCTGACAATCAGCGCCTTGTTCATGTCGTACTTCTCTGTATCAGCGCAATGCACAAACTAATCCAGTTTACTACTCCCCTAAATATATATTATTTTTCTTTCTCTCTGCCTCTCCTTCTGAGTTTCCGATACTTGCAGGAAGATGCTTAGTACAGTGACACTGAAAATGAGTGCGATCGTGTAGCGCTGTTCGGGCAATTAAGCAGTTCTCCACTGCATACGGTGCAGATCATCTGCATAAAATATACAAAAAAAAATTATGGCACCGATTCGCTCACCACCTCCTGAATACCTTCAGCCTTCTCAGTCTCTGAAAGCGCTTACGGAGCAAGAACGAACTTGCGAAGAAAGACGCGGGTATATCTGCGGAATACGAGTTATAGTAACGACGTTTCGTTCGCTAACCGCGAATGACCTCCGCCGAAACCTTCCCATGCAAATGCTACAGCCGACTATACGCTTACGGGAACGTCCGGCAATGCAAATGCGCCTGCAAATAAGCGTGCACTGCGAAGTAGCAATAACCGCAGCAACTCTCGCTTACAGCATACGACCTTAACGCCACTGCCCCATATAATCACTGACGAGGACAGCGGGCTGCGTAAGGTCGGCTCTTCAAGGACGTGGGCTGGCGCGTTGTTGCACTGTGTGGCTGCAATACACACCGCATTTCTCTCTTACACTGACTGTGTCGGAGACGAAGCGCTCCATGATGGACACCACGCGTGGTGTGGTGGTGTGTAGCGGCGTGTATGTTGTGGACGTTGGGGCCAATATGGACGTGGAAAAAGCGGCCACACACGTCGTCGGAAAGGTGGTGGAAAAGATTTAAACTAGCAGGTTTTATTTATTTATTTATTTATTTATTTATTTATTTATTTATTTATTTATTTATTTATTTATTTATTTATTTATTTATTTATTTATTTATTTATTTATTTATTTTGTACGGCGAATGCGATAGACTTGGCGAAGGAATCAATTTCACGACTCTAAAGTGATCACGGGTGAAACTATATGTGCATGTGCCCTGCAGATCCGCAATTTCGTTGCTCTGCAAAGCCTTTTGGGTTACGTACGCGCTGTACCGAGCTGCCAACATAAGGGTAATGCCATCTCTCGTAACGATCAAGTGAAGAAAATGCGAATTAATGCGATATTATTCCCCGATTTGTCTGTCTCAACCTTCGAATCTAAACCTCGCCTGGTAAAGGACTTATCTCTCAACTAGAAGTGCGAGAGCAACGTCAGAATAATATGCGTTATCCCGGGAGTTTCCCAAAAAGACTCAGTAACAGACAACTGTTGCGCGTATTAGACAATAATGTGTTAGTTCTTGCGCTTTTGCGTATCTCCCAATCTGCGCTTGATTTGGCGATTAGAACTTACAGCCATTTCAGAATTTTGGTGGGATGGAACGTTAGAGAGAACAATGCCGGCCGTCTACTCACTGTGTGGATTTTCTATGAAATACAAGGTTTGCGCAGTGACTGGATGGCTAGCAATAAAATTTTGTTTTTGCATCGTCGAGTCAAGTTGCTGCAGTGCAACCACTTCAATAGAGTCATATCATAAGAAGCCAACAAACACTGACACCAAGGACAACATAGGGGAAATTACTTGTGCTGATTGAATGAAATAAAGAAACGATAAATTAATGGAAATTAAAGTGGATGAAAAAAACTTGCCGCAGGTGGGAACCGAGCCCACAACCTTCGCATTTCGCGTGCGATGCTCTACCAATTGAGCTACCGCGGCGCTGTTTCCCCATCCACTTTCTTGGGTATTTATGTGTACTATTGTGTGACCTAGAAGGTATTCTTTCCATTAATTTATCGTTTCTTTATTTCATTCATTAAGCACAAGTAATTTCCCCTATGTTGTCCTTGGTGTCAGTGTTTGTTGGCTTCTTATGATATGACTGATAAAAATTGGGCCCCTCGTGTCCGTGTCCCGTGTCCCGTTGGCAACAAAAACTACCAACATGTTGTCATGAGAATAATAAAATTAAGCGTAAAAGCCCCACTAAATGAAGACGCAGCAACCGGCATCAAAACTGGGGCTTTCCCGTAAAAGAATAAAAGGACACTTTCCCCAACTGTGCCACGACGATATCGACAAAGCGCGAGCACACATTTGTTGCGCGTTCGCGCCACTATATATGCGAGTCAACCGTCAATCAGGAGCGAGATTATGGGAGCGGAGCGAGGGAAGTGCAGGAGGGCATTCAACTGAGAAATCCTATCTGCAGTATCACGTGGTGGAATTTCAAGCTTGCGATGTTGTCGTAGGCCCAGATAATTTAGACGGTGGCTTAACGGAAATGACGAACACACTAAGTCATGTTCCGATCTTCTAGCTGCTTCAGCCGCAGTCAGGAAAAAAAAATACAATCAATTAAGTATCATTACGTAATTTGAACGCGCAAGCATAAGGACTTCTCTAATTGGTTAGGTCCATGATGCGTGAGGTCATACATTGTCACGCATCCTACACAGCTCTACCTTAATCAGCTTTAATTCACTTTAATCCAACTTTCTCTAATTTGTACTAACCTTAATCCACCTTAATCAACCGTGCTCTCATTTGTACCAAGCTTAATCCTCATTAATTCACTTTAATTCACCTTAATCCACTTTAATTCATCTTCGTTCACTTTACTTCACCTTAAGTCGCTTTACTCTAACTTGTTCTAACTTTAATGCTGTATTGCTGCTGACGTCGTACAAGATGCTGATGACGACGTCACTGAGGAGGAGGATTTTTGTTACTACTCGTTTCGGACAACGCAGGCTTTTCTGCCTCATGGGGCGTATAATGCTCTCGCATTAATAAGGCCTGTCTCGTCACCACGGCCGGGCTTAACCTGATAACCTTAGTACGCCCCCATTCCCAACGCCCATCGGAAAGAAAGTTGCGTGATTATGGCAACGGAAAAGGTCCCAGCCACAAAGCCGAAATAAGTGCGTAGCACCACGTACAAAAGGCGCGAGAGGCTACTGTATGATCGCACCTGATCCACGACTTCGTGAAAATCCTTGGAGCACTGAAAACATTTTCAGGGTGTGAGACAGGGTCCTTCTGTTGAATCGTTTCTTGCACACCTTCGCGTGACAAATAAAAAAAAAAATAAAGTAGGTTCAATCTATATATAGCGCATCATTGCAAGCGAGTATAAACTGTTAAGATGAACGCGGGAATGCTTCCGCCACCGCCTTCCTCCTCGTTTCCACGACAACAGGAAGGTCGTAGCGGTCGTTAAGCTCATACGCAGGCACCTACGACCTGTGTCGTGCGCAGACATAGTTGTTGTCTCCCACACAGCAACAAGCTACACTTTACAGCTTCAGGTTGCTCTCTCGTGGGATGAGAAAAATACGTCGTCAAGGGCACAAAAGTCACAGCCGTCTAGAATTACAGAGGGCGCCTCAAGGTGGCCCGCCAGTCGCATGTTTCGTCAAAGCCTATGGTATATAGCGCTTTTCCGAACCATGTTTTTCCGCATACGTTCACGTAGCTAAACCAAACAGTTTACAGGATCTTGAAACTACCGGTTACTTGGGCGTGGCACCAGTTTACACTGGCGCTCTGTCAACCTCGTCGTCTAGCCCTCCCATAAGCTCGACAAATTGCAACCCAATCTACGAACTGCAACCTCTTTCGTTAAGTTTGCGTAAGCATCACATGCCACGTGGGCGATGATGGATGAAGCCAAGAGTCGGCGGCACTGCTTGACAACGATGACAGTTACGCCATATAGATGTGGTAAATCCGCGAATGTGCGCAGCTTCCACTATAGCATAACACCAGCAAGCAGCGGAAAAATTTTATCCGGAAGATGGGCATAAAACCGGCGCAGTTGACCAGAAATGCACTGTTGCCCACCTGATTGCTTTGTCCATCCTAAACTCGGAAAATAACTAGCGCTTCCAATAAGCTGGCAGGCAGGGTCACACTTTGGGCAGGAAGAAATGTACCGGGCCGGCCATTAAAGTTATGGTTCAGGCTGCTAACTCAACAAAATGAACTGGTGATGTAGAAATTGCGGTCACTGACCAAGTCAAGGTGAAAATAACACAGAGACGTTTCGGGACCCGTACGGGTTCTTTGATCCGAAACGTCTCTGCGTTATTTTCACCTTGACTTGGTCAGTGACCGCAATTTCTTCATCATCATGTTACCTGACCAGCCGAACTTTCCTCGAACTCTTTACTAAAAATGAACTGAACAAAAATTAACAGTAGTAGAAAAAGACAGCCTATACGCACTTTTAACTTTACCTTGATTGACCAACAGCCTTCGATCACGAGATCGATAGCATGGACTTCGTAACGTCTGCATGGTCATCGAAGGATTCTCGAGCTTCCATCGTTCAAGGTCGACGACTGCGCGTACACCGCGCTCGGCACCGACAGCGCTGGCACGTGCTCCTGTCGCGCGCCGCTCCGCAACGGCACTTGCAAAACGTATTACATTGGCGTTACAAACACCGGCGCGTTCCGTAGCAGCCGCCATCGCCGACGCGCTTCGAAAGTGAAAACCTGCTGACTAGACGGAGGCCTCCGGACGCGCGAAACGCAAAACAGCCTGCATGCTTCGCAGAACGATCGAGCGTAAAGGTGAGGAGCGATAGGCTCACCGATAGGCATCACCGATGTCCTTAGCGGACGTCGGTGGCACCTGCTCGCTGCCTTCCCGGCAGCGGGTTCGTAGCTGGCCTCAAGCACTGTCAACCGAGTTCCATAACGCGTATAGTAGATTGCATACGGACGCCGCTGCGAGGGCACCCGTTTTTTTTTCTCTTACACGCACGCTCGTTCTGCAGCTGCTCGATATACTTTGCCTTGCACGCAGTAGCGTACAAAACGAATCGACGGGATGTGTCGCCAGCGAGAAAGCGAAAGCATGCACGTGCATGATGCCTCTTCTAACCCCGCTGGCGCTTCTGTATGGACGCAAAAGTTTCTTCGCGATTGTGACCTGCGACTATGTGTCACCCGCTGTTCGCCTTCGCAGGGACGACTGGTTCGGCCCGACCAAGCAAATGAGTCTCGACGACCGATTCGGAGTGGTCGACCTCGTAGCTCCCGCTACGCGAGTGTCGCGGAGGAGTGGCCTCCGTATATGTTCCTATGGGTTATGCGTGTGCGGCAGCGTTCGGGTCGGGTTTGGGACAGAAGGACCGAGGTGCGCTCATCACTCGTCCTAAGCGTGCGTGCTCTGCGTGATCGTACCGCGTTTTGTCTGCGCAGTAAGTCCACGGGTCTCTAGGGTTGCCTTGAATACGTACCGGCGACAGTGATGATGTCGATTAGGCTTTCGAGGTCAACGAAAGTGAGCGGAATTTTGAAACATGGGCAGGGTGTAAACGCCCCCCGGAACGCGGGAAATTTCCGGCTTCAATGAAACACTGCGTCCTCCACTGTTTGTTTGTATCTCGCTTTTTCTACTATGCGAAGGTTGTGGGATCGTTCCCCACCTGCGGCAAGTTGCTTTTTTCATCCACTTTCATATCCCTTAATTTGTCGTTTCTCTATTTCATATATTAAGCGCAAGTAATTTTCCCTATGTTGTCCTTGGTATCAGTGTTTGTTGGCTTCTGATGATATGACTAACAACATCGGGCCCCTCGGTTAAGCACCTTCTTTCTCGCTTTTCTATTTGTCCTTTGGTATGCTTACCTTGTTATTTATTCATAGCTCATTAGCACTCGAATTTTCAAGGTTGCGTCCGCTTAGGCTTCGGGCTTTCATGTCTGCCTCAGGGCGTAATGAAACAGCGACAAGCACGCGTTTCCAACCTCTGCACTTGATACACCAGTTAAAGCAATCGTTGTCAAATTATGCGTGGTACATTCGGCAGCAGTTTCCTTCTCAACCCGACGTTTCTTGTCACGCTGCGCTGTCAGCTGGCCCATTACTTGACTGGCTGATTGACTGACTGAATGATTGACGCATTGATTTAAAGATTGTGTTAACTATTACGTCGCTGGCACTGCCACATTGATACATCTCTTTCTCCTTTTTTCCCTCTCTTTTATGGATAAAATACCATTCTGAAAGTTCATTGTCGGCTCTTTAGGAATTCCTGTTGAAGGTACGTGAACAGTTCGACAGATCTAAAAGTGGATTTTTACAAGCCGCCTGTGAAACGACTGTTTCCCAGGGAACTAAATGTAGTACAAAAGCCCATCTCGCACCACCACACAATCAGCCACGTCACCATTGCAAGACTATACTTCTTAACCACTCGTAGTAATGCAATGAGTATCAAATACATTTTATTGCTTTTTTTCTTTATTTTTTCCCTGGTGTCTCCTTTTATCCTATATATTTAATAAATTTTACCCCCTTAACGCAGCACAGGGTAGCCAGCCGGTCTATGACCTGCCTTTCCCTCTCATCCTCCTTTTAACCACCAAATTATTCTTTTTTTTGTTATTATTTCCACCCTTGAAGTAATGCAGCTGCCTATGGCGGAAATCAAACTTGAGACAGCAGCAGCGCCGCAGGACAGCATAGCCGGTGAGCTAACCCGTTGGTTTACCGTTAAAGAATTAGACAGGAAGCTGCCATTCGAGCAATTCCTATATTCATATACACAGGCAACAAAGAAATGCTTTCATGGCTGAGACGATTTCAATTTAACTTGTATAGCTTCAAAGTGAAAGCTACAGCCACTAGTAATATATATATATATATATATATATATATATATTGTAAAGGAGATTTATTGGGGTTCGTAGCGACCGCCGGTTCTACGATGCACCGAGCAGTTCCCGAGCTCGAGCTTCTGCTGCGCGCTTGATGCTGCCGATGCTGCTGACCCAGTGCGCACGTTCGTTATCTTCCTTACAATGGCCCCGCGGAAATAAAGGAGCCATCCTGGCGACTTAGTTTTCTGGAAGGACGGTAGAATCGTGATACGGCTTGAGACGCTGAACGTGAACGACTTCGCGGTTACAACGTCGCATGTCGGACGGCGGCGTTAGCGGCTCAATCAGGTAATTCACGGGTGATGTTCTCTCGAGAACGCGGTATGGCCCGTCGTACTTCGGAAGGAGTTTTGAAGCGAGCCCAGGCGTGCGGTGTGGCACTAACAACCAGACGAGAGCGCCCGGGAGAAAAGTGGGAGTCGAGTTCTGGGCATCGTGAACGGCTTTTTGACGGTTCTGGTCGTCCGAGGTGAATCGGCGGGCCAGCTGGCGACATTCCTCGGCGTGTCTGGCGGCTTCCGAGATCGGCAGGCATTCGGATGGGTCTGGCCGGTAGGGCAGAATGGTGTCGATTGTTTGCGAAGGATGACGGCCGTAAAGAAGGTAAAAGGGTGAGAATCCGGTAGTGGCCTGAGTCGCGGTGTTGTAGGCATAGGTGACAAACGGAAGAACGAGGTCCCAATTAGAGTGATCAGGTGAAACATACATGGCGAGCATGTCACCAAGAGTTCGATTAAAGCGTTCCGTGGTACCGTTAGTCTGTGGGTGGTAAGCAGTGCATTTACGATGAACAATAGCGCATTCAACAAGCAGTTGTTCGATGACTTCAGATAAGAAGGCGCGGCCTCTGTCGCTTAAAAGTTCACGTGGACCTCCATGACGAAGGAGAAAACGGTGAAGTATGAAATTGGCGACCTCTTGCGCTGTAGCATTTGGTAGAGCAGCGGTCTCCGCATAATGGGTTAAGTGGTCTACCGCAACGATTATCCACCTGTTGCCGGTAGGAGTCAACGGAAGTGGCCCGTAGAGATCTATGCCCACGCGATCAAAGGGTCGGGATGGGCATTGCAGAGGCTGGAGTTCACCGGCGGAGTTGTGTGGTGGCGCTTTACGGCGTTGGCACTCATGACAAGACCGGACGAATGTTCGAACGAAATTGTACATTCCCCGCCAGTAATAGCGGTGTCGAAGTCTTTCGTAGGTTTTGAAGACTCCCGCGTGGCCACACTGAGGGTCGACGTGGAACGAGGAGCAGAGCTCTGATAGCAAGGTTCTCGGAATGACGAGTAACCAGGTGCGTCCCTCTGGGGCATAGTTGCGTCGATATAGTAGCTGGTCTCGAATCGCAAAATGAGGAACTTGGCGCCGAAGCGTACGTGACGCTGGAACTTTCGACGTATCCGAGAGAAGGTCGAGCAGAGATGCAGTCCAGGGATCATTACGCTGTGCAGCAGCGATAGTGTCAACGTCCAGAGAGGATAATGTACACTCGCAGGCGGAGTCGTCACGGGCCTTCGGGGGAAGCGGCGATCGGGATAGCGCGTCAGCATCGGAGTGCTTTCGCCCGGAACGGTAAACCACGCGGATGTCATAATCTTGGATTCGCAATGCCCAGCGGGCAAGGCGGCCGGATGGATCTTTGAGCGTCGACAGCCAACATAGTGCGTGGTGGTCGGTCACTACGTCAAACGATCGGCCGTATAAATATGGGCGAAACTTGCCAAGCGCCCACACAATGGCCAAACACTCCTTTTCTGTAACGCTGTAATTGGTTTCCGCCTTGGTTAACGTGCGACTCGCGTATGCGACGACGTATTCTGTGTGGCCAGGTTGACGCTGTGCCAACACAGCGACAAGGCCTACACCGCTTGCATCGGTATGGATTTCGGTTGGCGCTTGAGGGTCAAAATGGCGAAGAATGGGTGGCGTCGTGAGAAGACGGCGCAAGGTTGCGAAGGCGTCGTCACACTCTGGAGACCATGATGAGAGATCTCTAGCGCCACCAAGGATCTGCGTGAGAGCCGATATAATTGACGCAAAGTTTCGAACGAATCGTCGGAAGTAAGAGCAGAGGCCGATAAAACTGCGTAGCTCTTTCATAGTGGTAGGTTTTGGGAACGCAGTAACAGCACGTAGCTTCTCGGGATCCGGGCGAATGCCCTCCTTTGACACGACATGGCCTAAAATTGTGAGCTGACGAACAGCAAATCTACACTTCTTCAGGTTAAGTTGCAACCCGGCGTTGGTCAAGCAAGTGAGTACGTGCTGGAGACGGAGCAGATGCGTTGCGAAATCAGGGGCGAACACCACAATATCGTCAAGATAGCAAAGACAGATTTTCCATTTGAGGCCACGTAGAACATTATCCATCATCCTTTCGAACGTAGCAGGAGCGTTGCAAAGTCCGAAAGGCATGACGGTGAATTCATACAAGCCGTCTGGTGTAACAAAGGCAGTTTTCGGGCGATCGGCCTCTGCCATCGGAACCTGCCAGTAGCCTGACCGCAAATACAGCGAAGAAAAGAACTCGGCCCCCTGTAAACAGTCCAGAGCATCATCGATGCGTGGTAATGGGTAGACGTCCTTCAGCGTGATCTTGTTCAAGCTTCGAAAATCAACACAAAAGCGGATGGAACCGTCTTTTTTTGGGACGAGGACCACGGGAGAGGCCCATGGGCTTTGGTAAGGTTGAATGACGCCTCGACGGAGCATGTCATCGACCTGGTCTGCAATGACGCGACGTTCCGTAGCGGACACGCGATATGGTCTTTGTCGCAGCGGTGAGTGAGAGCCAGTGTCGATGTAATGCTCGACCGTCGATGCGCGGACAAGAGATGGTTGCGCAACGTCGAAAGAACGGCGGAAGTGCTGAAGGAGTGCGAGAAGTTGAGATCGCTGCGAATGCGGCAGATCTTCGGCGATGAATGGGCTGAACACACCAGTGCATGTTGAGTCGGGTACGGAGAGGGCACTCAGTTCATGGACGGCAGTAGCAGGCGCTTCGTCGAGGACGGAGACAATTCGTGTTGAATCGACCGACTCGACGTAACCAAGGCTTTCGCGGCGGAGCAGTGATAGCGGCGATGAAAGATGATTGTAAATGGGCATCGTGCTGACACCGGCGGCAAGGTCAAGAGCTGCAAAGGGCAAAGGAAGCGCTTTTCGGGTAACAAAGTGATGAGAGGGCATGAAGAAGACCGTCCCGTCGGATATGATACTACAGAAGACTGGTACGAATGCTGAAGAGCGCGGAGGAATACAGGTGTTTTCTTTCACGACAATTTTAGCGGCAGGATGAGCATCGACGGAGGCCAGGTCACCAAGGTGGAAAAGTTCAATCTCAGCCCGAGCGCAATTGATGATGGCGTTGTGGCGTGAGAGAAAATCCCATCCTAGAATAACGGCGTGGGAGCACGATGAAAGAACTATGAATTCAATTGTGTACAAAACGTCCTGTATGGTCACACGGGCAGTACAAACAGCGGTAGGGCGAATGGGTTGAGCACTCGCCGTTCGGAGCGACAATCCAGACAGAGACGTCGTCACTTTACGAAGCGAACGGCAAAATCTTGCATCCATAACTGAAATAGCGGCACCGGTATCGACGAGGGCGACTGTAGCGACATCTTCGATAAACACATCAATGACATTAGCAGGTAAAGGAGGAGGACTTCGGCATGTCGACACTTGCGCAGTTCTTGCCTCAGGAACTGCGTCGTCTAGTTTCCCTCTTCGTTAGAGACGGGCCGTCGACGCATAGGAGAAAGCGATCGGCGACGTGGGGAGGGTGACCGGAGGCGTTCGAAGCGAGGACGGCGATCAGTCTGGGAGCGAGCTGGTGATGGGTCGAAGGATCCGTAAGGCGCAGGTGAATCAGGCGGCACATAGGGCGCGCGGCGATCGCCATCGAACACCTGCGATCGGCGGCGGCAGAACCTTGCGACATGACCGGGATACCTACAGGCGAAGCATATAGGGCGATTGTCCGGCGTACGCCACGGTTTAGTGACGGCAGTGGTGGTCCAGGGGACGGGAGGGGGAGGGCGGTGCACAGGCTGCTGGAAGCGACGCACGGGCACAGTGCTAGGGGCCATTGCAGCAACCGTAGCATAAGTGACTGGTGCAGCCACGACATCCTGCTGGTGAACAGCCGGCAGCGCTTCCGCGACCTCTTCATGGATCACGTTACGGAGATGAGACGGCAAAGTGCTGGCAGACTCCTGAGTAACGGACACCAGAGATAGCTGTCGTACGACTTCTTCGCGGACGAAATCCTTGATTTGGGTTATCAGGGAGGCTTGTCCTGGGCCGGTGGTCAGGCTGCAGAGTGACGTCGCATTTGGTGTGGGATGTCGCCTTGTCAGAGCTCGCTGCTTACGCAACTCATCATAGCTCTAGCACAAGCTGATGACGTCGCCAACAGTGCGTGGGTCCTTGGCCAGAAGCATCTGGAACGCGTCATCATCGATTCCCTTCATGACGTGCTTGATCTTTTCCGCTACCGTCATGGCAGCGTTCACGCGCCTGCACAAATCTAGAACGTCTTTTATATAGCTGGTGAATGTCTCACCCGTGTCCTGTGCGCGTGTACGCAAACGCTGCTCGGCTCGGAGTTTCCTGACGGCGGGTCGGTCAAATACTTCAGTAATCGAAGTCTTGAACACCGACCACGTTCGGATATCCCTCTCATGATTTCTGAACCAGAGACTGGCCACGCCCGCTAGATAGAATGATACGTAAGCCAGTTTATCTGAGTCATTCCATTTGTTATGAACGCTCACCCGCTCGTAGGACGACAGCCACTCTTCAACGTCATTGTCGTCGGTTCCGCTGAAGATGGGAGGCTCCCGTTGGCGAACGGTACCAGGGCAAGGGACGGGTGGCGGTGGAAGAGTCTGCTGGTCGGCGTCCGGCATGGCAGAGGGTAGCGTCCGAGAACGGAGTTCCAGGATAGTAGAGTGGAACGTTACCCAGCACCTCCACCACTTATAAAGGAGGTTTATTGGGGCTCGTAGCGACCGCCGGTTCTACGATGCACCGAGCAGTTCCCGAGCTCGAGCTTCTGCTGCGCGCTTGATGCTGCCGATGCTGCTGACCCAGTGCGCACGTTCGTTATCTTCTTCCTTACAATATATATATATATATATATATATATATATATATATATATATATATATATATATACTCTTTAATGTAGGCCTTCAAGCTTTCTACAGAATCTCACATTCCAGAAAATTTCGAAGAAGAAGAAGAAGAAGAAATTTTATTAAAGAATAGAAGCCAAAAATTAAAGCACCGAATTTACAATTCTGTATAAACGCCACGAACAAGTAAATTGCATTTGTGTATAAACTGCTCGAAAAGTGATCCCGCTCAGGCTCGCTCCGCTTTTCGACTACCCGAGCGTTGCCAACAGACCTCACGACAGAGAGAGTTTGGAATGGTTCCAAGTGGCTTCTGTTGAGGACGCCTAGAAAGCTTCGCTTCGATTTTCAATCTGCAAACATGGTGGCGTCACGAGAAAGCGAAACGGAGGCATGCAGAAGCCAGACCACACAAAAAAATAGAAAAAGGAATTTTTAAAAACTGCTTCTGTGAGCCCATTACGATATCCTTTCGTCGGCTTCCTTACGCGTAATGGTCGAGCAAACATAGAGAAAGAGAGAAAGAAATACAGAGAGGCAAGTTTGGAGTAAGGAACACAAGAGACGCATGCTTTATGAATGAGTGCGCAGGGAAAGCCCCTCATTTCCTTGCTGTGAGGATTGGTCAAGGACGATTGCATGAGTGCTAATTGCATAATAAAACGAGGGACCGGCGTCAGCAACGATCCCTTCTTGCGTCTATTCCACTTTCGCCTACGCTTATAATTGTTTACTCGCGCATATAAGAAGGGAAAGTTCTTACTCGTGCCGAAAAATCCCCGGAGAAACCGGAACAAGGACTCGGCGTATTTGTTTTTCCTCTTGTTTTCACCGGCACTCGTTTCCTACGTCACATATGCCGCGAACAATTATCGATTGTGTTTTTAAAATTGCTGCCAACTGCTGGCCAGCCTTGACAGCTGCTGACTAACGGTAACCAGCGATTTGATGAGAAAATGTTGCACAATGCGCCTATGGCTGAAACAGAATCTGCCCAGCGGAGAAGTTCCCACGCTAACTGTATGCCTCGATCGCGCTCTGACGCCATTCCGTTTCCAGCCAAGGCGTTCGTCGGATGTTGAGTGAGCCGTGGGATAACGCCCGAGGCTGGTTTGGGCGTTAGCGCAACGCCGATTCCTTCCGCGAAGCGTGTTGATTGTAAAAGCCATGTGAGAAGTCCAGTGGTCTATCATTTAGGAGCCGGCGCCGTCTTAGCTGCCATCGTCTGTCGTAAAGGGCCGACCACAAGAAATGTATTGTGCGTGTATTTCGCGGCCAACAAAGTCTCTTGAGGTGTCGTTAACTGGAGCAGACAGTAAGCGCGGAGCTTGTTTTGCCTATCACGACAGATAGCGCTGCGCACGGCGTTAATAGACGTGCGTGCGTGCGTGCGTGTGTGTGTGTGTGCGTGTGTGTTTGCGTGTGTGTGTTTGCGTACGTGCGTGCGTGCTCTTACAAGTTTTCCTAGCTAAGCTCTCAGTTCGGACATTTTACATTCGCCAAGAACAGCCAGCCCATGCAATCGGACTGCGCATTACCTCACGGGCCGCCCATGTATTCCGTCGTGGCTGCACTTCGCGAACGGAACACTTAGCAGAGCCTGCGATATATATAGATAAAGGAGAGGTTAGTGGACGAAAACAAGCCATTAAAAAACACAAAGGCTCATCGGGAAAGTGATATCGTGAAGCTTCGTTCGGAAGAGACAAAGGCGGCATTCCGGGCACGTACGAGAAGCAACGCGCAATGAAGTCACGTGTTGCGCCGAATGGGGGGGGGCGAGCCTCTCCGCATGCGCACACATCACAGCAATGTAAGCTGCGCACATGTGCGACATCGCCACGAATTTCGAAGGGCCTTTCCGAACTTCGAAATTATTCAAATTAGAGAACGAACTTTCCTCCTTTGCAGTCGCTGGAAATACTAAGCACGTACGTATGTTTGCAATGAAATGGCACTGAAGTCTTCCTTTCCGTTTGGTGATGCGCGCTAAGTCACACGAGGCGGTGGTTGCATGCCAAGCAGCAGTAGCCGCAGGGTAATGTTTACCGATGCGTCCCGACCGTGTTTTTCTCGAAGCTGGTACTGCAAATCATTACAATTAGTGTCCTGTTTACCTCGCTGGCTACGTGAAGCTTCTTCAGACAACGTCACTGACGGGCATGCATTTTTAAAACATTTGATAGAGCCCTCTTGATGTGTCAGCGAAAATAACTCTCAGCGAAGTGAATTGGTCACCCCCTACATTTCCCACTTTCTAGTAGCCTCAATAGCAAGGTGAAGGCTTCGGTCTCCCAGGCCGAAGCGCTCACTTGGCTTTTCAATATTGATTTTCACCTTGCTTTTACACTTTTGACAGCAGTGTATGCAGCACTGGTCCTACACCCGTACCTACAAAGTATAGCAGTTGGAGCCGAAATCACGTAAAATATCCTTTCGTATGACTCTGCTCTTTTTATTATTCTTCGCCGTTCACGACGGGCCGATCCCGGTGATAAAGTAGCCAAAACGCCGCTCAGACCTTGCAATGAGGAAGTGCGAAAATGGATAACTTAGGAATGGAATCGTTCCATTATCACGAGCTAGTATTACAATACTGGGGGAAATAATTGCCGATTAAGGATGCCGGCAGAGCCTAACAGTTTTCGTATTGGGAATTGGCGTCTGCCAGATGCACACTGTCGTGTAACAATTCTAATATTGAGAAAGCTGTTGAAGAGCGAAACGTGCTCAAATGCCGACTTGGTGCTCTGCCTATATATGGCTCGTACTGCACATCAACGAACGTCTTCCTTGAAAATCCGTGGGCGCCGCTGCGATAACTGGCAGCTGGTACGGCCTGTTACGTTCACACGCGTGAGCACACCATCACATATGCTTCCTTCTCCTCGCCCCCCCCCCCCCCTATCTCTCTTCCTTCTTTCTTTTATTATTTAATTGGCGAAACTCTACTCAGCTGTGACGACATAGACTGCATCTTCTCGCATCTGCGCCCTGCGTTCCGTTTTCAATGACCACGGCACATTACGACATAACGGAGTGGAACATTCCAATGACAAAAGATAACACAAATTACTATGCGTCCCAAAACTTACCCGCGACGTGTCACCTTCCCCGCTCTTCGATCGCGAAATTTTTATCGGAACCGGCGGTACTTTTCCGCTCTCGTACCTGTCTTTTCCTTCTTTCTCTTTTTTCCCCGTCGCAGATGCTCGTCTTCATAGCATTGTGACGATTCTATTCGCCGCACCCTTTTCCCTAATTAAAACCACACTCCGTCGTCGTTTCACCGACGGCTATTACGCGGCACCTTCTCATATGCGGAAAGCGCTTTGCTTAGAGAAAACAGATGGGGGGATTTCCGGCACCTTACTAATTCGGTGAACTATTTTTTTTTCTTCTCTTCTCCTTCGCTTCATTGTCTCGTACAAGGACACCCAAGCTCATTGTTGCTGTGTCTCTACTAATATGGTGGGCGTGGATTGTAGTTGAGACACGCCGACGGTTGCCTTCGCCCCGTATGATCCCGTGTATTGTTACAGTAAACGGAGGACACGGCATCCTTAATAGCCTGGGCGCGCCCCCCTGTGTGCGTGCTCCTGCAGCCAGCTCCTTTTATACATAGTATGTCTTCCGCAGCGCCGTTTTGTCACGCACTGCGTCGACAACGTCTTCCTCTTGTCGTCGCTGCTCGCTGTGCGAAGATCAATTTCGGATCGGCAGTGTCTCCGTTTCGTCGGGAAGAGAAATCGGTTGCTGGTCGCTGTGAGTGGCGGCGATCTATGATTCTCGCTCGCGCTGCCTGTGTCTTACTTGTGCTACGGTGTCTGCCCAACCTGAGCCTTACTGAACGCTGCGAACGTTCTTACGTTACAGCACGAACACAAACGGTGCTGTATATCGTGTATACTCATGTAATGGCAGCAGGCTCTCTCTCTCTTTTTTTCTTGAGATCCGGAGTGAAAATGGGGGGTGTGGCCATTACACGGAGAAAAAGAAATTTTTTTTTTCGTAAATGGTATCAGTGGTACTTGCCTTTATTGAACTACAGTGCTCGCTTGTACTGGCTCTGGCTATGTGGCTATTCCCGTAGCGCATCACCTGCCGGCTGGAATAACGAGTGATGCCTCACAGACCAGCGACGGCAGCGTCTCGGAGGCTGTGCTTTTGCTCCCTGTTAGAAAAAGACAAGCTACAGAATTCTCGCATCACACGACAAATAACACTGCCAACCATCTCAAAAAGCAAGGGTGCTGCTTAAACACGGGCAACTTATATATATATATATATATATTCTTTACAAAGTTACGAGTGCAAATTGTACACGGGTTGGGCCATCACACGAGTATATGCGGAATATCTGAAAGGCGTTGCGCATTCCACGCCTTGCCATCGGCATATGTTGGGCTGAACGAGCGCGTTCATGCCCCGTCGCTGAAGCCGAACAGCGCTGGGCCCTGCTATAGTCTTCGAAAGAGAGGCAGTCTGGAAACGCCGACGGAGTGCTCGTTTGTGGTGCAATAATTACAAAGCCCTCCATCAGCAATTGGGACAGGGCATCATGTTCTCGCGCGCTGGCGTGAGGCCTCTGACGAAGTCGTACATCGCAGCCCTGTTCCACGTCACGTGAGCTGTACACTCTTTTAAGCCGCTGACGTCGTACGCCGCACCACTGCGCCTGTGCATGTCGCTCGATCAGCGGTGCACCGCTTGCTAATCTCTTGACGTCACGTTCTGCCATTGGGCGGCTCTAGAGCTGCAGAAGGCTGCCAACGCGTGCGTTGTAGGCCTGATTTCTGCCCTTGTTTAAGTATGTTTCTAACGTTACTTGTAACGAAATGACGTTGCCCGAAATTCAATTAAATTCACTTTCTTTCCCCCTTAGGTAAAAATAAGGAGCGCCCTCTAAATGCTTTTACGTCTCGACGAGGCGACTACCACCGCGGCACGACGGCAGTGGATCGTTCGCTTAACGAGTAGTTACTGCGCACATTTCGCGAGTTGAAGGAAGAAATTAAGTTTTAAACCGAATAGCAGCAGAATAGGAATGATACTCGCAGTTGTCTCTCAGGCAAGCAATAGTCACGCACTATACACGTCCTTGCTTAACCTCCAAGCAGCGTGAAATACACGATTTCGCAGTTGTCATTGCACATACTTAAAAAAAGAACGGAGGAGAAAACGAAATTACTCCGCGACCTTCCGATGAGACGTGCCTCCCGGACCACGTGCAGGTTCGAAACCTTAAACAGCAAAGATTATTATTATTATTATTATTATTATTATTATTATTATTATTATTATTATTATTATTATTATTAATTATCTCCACGAGGAATGGTTATTGAGCTGCAATGTGATACCTAACATTAAATTACCGTATTGAAGGAGTCCGTAAGGAAACTTCCTACTGATATAGTAAAACAAATGTCTGCGATAAGCGATTAAAAAAAGTGCGTTCGAATGAAAAGGAGACGCGAGCTCCATGCACGACTGCTAACCAAAGGGACATGGCTATGAAAATTAGGATCTATCAAGCGAAATAATGCTGGCATGTTGCGCAGTTGAACATAACTTTTGCTTTCTATTACTATATCACCGCCACGCGCATTAAAAAAAAGAAATGGTTGGCAATAATTAATTTTCACTGAACTGTCTTGAACTGTAATAACCTGCCATAAACCGATTGGCACCTTTATCATTTTTTTCCTTCTTTTTCCTTTCCAGTGTTGAAGCCGAACATAGTTGCAGTTTTTGTACCGTAACTTAAACCAAGCCGAAAAGTCCTCCGATTCAACACACATCGTGGGACGCCCCGACGACTATAATATTGCGCAATGTGACGATTTCCGCTGCCATTAAAGGTGAGCGCACGCGTTGATGAGAATCTGAGGTCTTTGAGCCTGTCTATTTTCCATGCGCTTCATTTCGCCAAGGCGTTTGGATTCCTCGACGAAGCGATTTCACATTGTGAGCAAATCTTTTCGTCTCATATCAGTCCCACGGCGGTATCAGTCAGATAAAAGAATAGAACGCTGGTATTCTGGCGCAGCTGTCCCGGCGGTCGTAGCGGCCTCACACGGGCGTGAGCGGCTCACCCTGTCTTCGCTTCCGGTTTCCGCGACTCCCAGTACAGCGCTTCCGGTACGCTGCTGCGCTGAATGAATGAAAATGTGGAGCTTAACGTCCCGAAACGGCATGGTGCACTGTGAGTGACGCCATAGAGGGGGGGAGGGGGGACTTCAGATTAAATTTGACCACCTTGGGTTTCTTTCACGCGCGCCGCAGGGAACGCGGGAGATTTTCCACCCCGACCACATTAAACAGGGCCGACAACCGCCATAGCCACCAAGTTATCGTGGTGGGCAACGCCGATCGCTGTTTGTGCGCATCGTTGAGCGACAGTGCTATTCGCGAGTGGGGAAGCCCACAGGCGCCCGAGACTACAACGAAATCCCGAGTGAATGCAGCCAGTGTTTGCTGTGACGCGTCGCGCCGTGGCGCTTCCATCCACGAGTGGCGACTAGCGACCCGCGATGCAGCCGAATGGCCGAGCGCCATTATTTGTCCTTTACGCCCAGTACTACCACCGTTACAGAAATGTATATATACTGCGAACAAGCCTAAATTTGCAGCATATGTTATGATACAGAACGTGCCTAGTCGTCCTGGTCTCTTGAGTAACTGTAAACAAAATATGTGTTTAAGCCGCCGACAACTGCAACGCGCTGATCAAATATTTCTGTCACCAGTGCGTGCCTTCTAAGACAACGGTTGAATACGAAAATATGGCACGCTTCTATACGTGCATCGACGCACAGTAGCGTTGGGCTGAGGTAAACGGACGCTATAAATTCTAGCGCCGAATGCCTCGGAATTTTTAACTATTTCTCCTCTTCATGCAGGGAAGGTTTGTGTTAGTATCATGCCAATTTTCGATGTCGCTACCCCCACCCCCCCCTGCTTCACACTACTGAGATTTCCTCGGAAAACAAAAAGAAACTGATAATTAACGCAGTTTTACATCGATACATCGAGTGTGGCATTGTGAATAGATGGAGTGGAGAATATTCACTCCGAAACATCCTCTCCAAACGTGAATTTCCAATGCCCACTCCAACCACAAAGCTTACGGAGAACATGTTCGCGGCAATAAAAGCGGCAAATATCATTCGGAGAAAGAAATAAAGCACACACTGCTTGGAAGATTTTTGATGAAACGACTTGAGCGTTTTGCGACGGCATGGCGCTGTTAAAACACTTTTTTTTTCGTGACATTGCTTAAAGAGCTACTGAAACATTCCTACATTCATATATGAATGTAAGAATCTTCGGTCAATGTCGAATGTTCTTAAACCCAACAAAAACATCGGAGGGTTGGCAACATTGGTTACCGGGTAGTTTTAAGTGGACCGAAGTAACGCCAGTGCCTTTGATAATTCGTATTTCCGCAATGTGATTAGGTGGCATGCGTTAAAGCGTCAAAACCAAGCAAACAAATAATCCGCTGACAGGTAAATCGGTAGTGGCTCATGTTGAGGTAGCGAACCTTAAGGTACTATTGAGTACAAAGCATAAGAAGCCAACAAACACTGACACCAAGGACGACATAGGGGAAATTATTTGTGCCTAATAAATGAAATAAAGAAACTATAAACGAATAGAAATGAAAGTGGAGGAAAAAACTACTTGCCGCAGGTGGGGAACGATCCCACAACCTTCGCATGCGAAAGTTGTGGTGCCAAGGTTGTGGGATGGTTCCCCACCTATGGCAAGTAGTTTCTTCATCCACTTTCATTTCCATTAATTTATCGTTTCTTTATTTCATTTATTAAGCACAAGTAACTTGCCCTATATTGTCCTTGGTGTCAGTGTTTGTTGGCTTCTTAATCTATTACTAATAAAAATTGGGCCCCTCGGTTAAACTACTTCTTCTCGTTTACTGCGTACAAAGGCCACTGTTACACGTCTTGCGAAGCGTTGTTATGAGATCCTGTCTGAGCTTCTGACGTGCTCGATCAAAACACGTACGAATGTGTGATCTCCTTCTGAAGGGCACCTGCTCAAAGTATTCTCGAACACAAATACACCGTTGTCTCCGCCCTGTGGCATAGCCAATAAACACCGCAAAGGCTCATTTCGCAAAACCTACGAGCGCTTACATTTACGGGCTTCATTGACCTGCTATAATTCAGTTTTATTCTTTAGCATTTTTTGCTTGCGAAAAAGATAAAGAGCGAGAATGTAGGGTTATCAATTAGAAAAGCGGCCTGGTTGGCTACTCTACTCTACATTGTTGTAAGGGAACAATGAAATAGAAAGCTGGGTAAGAGGGGTGGGGGTAGGAGAAAGACCGTGAATCTGTAAATGCCGACGGACAGCATCACGCAGTCAAAGGCGCTCGTACCGGCAAGCCGTCATGACGATGACTGATGACATGCATGATCGAGTGGTACACCACGTTGCAACTATGTACTAATTATACTTTGAATCAACAACCACGAGTTAGGTGGACTTCTTTTTCTTATAGTTTTCACGGAAGAAATAACAATCTGCTATACGGAAACCGAACAAAGTAATCATAGAGAGAGAGAGATAGCAGTAAGCATTAGGAAAGCATAGTAGCGATATAGTGAAAAGAGTGGAAAAGATAGCGAGACGAAGGTTAGGCGTTGATTAAAGAGAGAGAGAGAGAGAGAGAAATCGTGCTAAGAATGAAAGTCGTACAAAGCGTGGACAGCCGCATCTAAAAGAGAAATGCGCGTGTGCACCGTTGAGCCAAAGTGGATCAGCCTTGGCCTTAAAGAGCGCGGGAAACGAAAGGAGAGAGAAGATACAGCGAAGGGCGACTGGGAGCACGGGACCAGGGAATGTTTGAGAAGGACGACGTCGGCTGTTTCGGGTGCTGCTTTTGGCTCAATTGTGGGCGACGTCACGGATTCTGCAACGTTACTCGCCCTCGGCGCTACACCATGACGTCACGGGCGTCGCTTTCCGTATTAGTGACGTCGAGGAAAGTGTGTTGTGTGGCCGTTGGAGCCGTGCCATCGCAGAGTGGTTGCGGTCGCTTGTGATTACGGCGGCATGTGCGCGGGTGCCCGGAGTTTCCCGCGCATTTGTCGCCGGTTCGTCCGTTATTAATTCGGACTTCGTGCGTACGCGTGTTCGTGATTGTGAGTGTGCATTTATGTTCTTATCGCGTCTCTCGGGCCTAATTTATCGACTGCCGCGTTACGTTTCCCCCATTTATTCATTTATTCTTTGTTTCGCAACTAATTGAGCGTTGTTGCACATCTGTGTAGGAATTTATTTATTTATTTATGCTGTTATGTAGGGCCTTGAGTTTAATTACTTACAGCGAAAGAGCCTTCGATGTGCACAAGAAGCTAAATGCGCCGTCTTTTATTAACTGTGTGTGTGTGTGCTTTTTTTTTTCTCATTCACATGAGAAAGTCGGTGTATTTCAAGGTGACATATCTGGCTTAACATTATCCCAACTTACCTATGGGATCGAAACTGAGCTCGTATTTCAAATTTGGACTTTTAGCGTCGAATGAATGGGCATTCATTCATTCATTCATTCATTCATTCATTCATTCATTCATTCATTCATTTGAATTCACTTTCAGAGCACACCATTCTGCCTATTGTACAATGCAGAGATGTGTTTTCGTTCGTATAGGCTCGTACATTTAAAGTCTGCATGAACCTTTACTTATCTCAATGGCTATAGACTGCTGATGTGCGATCTGGTGAAATAACATGCCTTCTCAGTGACAATTTAGATATTATTATTATTATTATTATTATTATTATTATTATTATTATTATTATTATTATTATTTGATTTGAAAACATATATACGTTTAAGAGGAAGGGGAAAGCGAGGAGCACGCTGGCAACTGCCACCGGAAGGGGCGCAACACCTGCCTACTCTTCAGAAGGGAGGTGTCAGCAACACAGAAATGGAAGATAGAAAGGGAGCGGAGCAAAAAGGAAAGAAAGAGCAACAGGACAAAGGGGCAAAAGGAACATTGAATCAGTTTAGATTTCTAAAGTATTTTTAAAGAACTCTACTTTCGTTGATTTCGCGTTAATGGGTAAAGTATTAAAATAAAACAAACATGACGGTCAAAGATTTGTTTTTGAAATTGGCGCCGAAACAAGAGGGCCGTTACGTCAATATGACGTCACTGATTGCAATGTTCTTTTTTTTCGCATTTTGATCGTTGTGTTTAAGTAAAAGCCCTTGAAACTTCGTAAACACAGTGCTTCACTGTTTTAGAATATAATGTAGTCCATTTTTACCGATAATATATTAACTAGGCCCGAGAAAACGGAGTCAGAATCTATGACGTCACGAAAAACTGGTGCAGGAACATCGCCGTGACGTCAGGTATTCTGACGCCATTTTCTGATTCTGATCTGGTGATGATGACGGGTGAAGAACGGGTGCATACAGCACGACATATGCCGATGGCAAGGCGTCGAATTTCAGATGTACCGTGTATACTCGTGTAATGGTCCCACCCATGTAAAACCCAATTTACGTGCCACAACCCCTATTTGATTATGAGGCCCGCCGTAGTGGAGGACTCTGGAATTGTCTGGACCACTAGGGGTTCTTTAGCGTGCACCGAAATCTAAGCACGCCGGTGTTTTCGCACTTCGCCCCCATCGAAATGCGGCCGCCGTGATAGTCGGCCTATATGAGCGTCTATAGCTGGCAGCTATATCAGACTTTGAGTAAAATCCTTGTATAATTGTTCACGGTAGTTTCGCGAAAGTCCCATTCACAAATTATCTGCGTGTTCCAGAGCGTCGTACACACTTCGCACACACAGGCACACGCTTAACTGGCAGTTGCCAGTCTATAAGTTCACATGATGCGTTCATGTGACCACGTAGACGGATGTTCCACATCTGTCTCTTAGAGCTAGCTATTGGTTTACTTGAGACATCCACGATCTCAGAGGCCATGGGTAAACTAATAGTCTTGGGTGTCAGATGTGGAACATCTGCGCCGTTACCATCTCGGAAGCCACAGGTTTACTACACGTGCGTAAGTGCCCAAGGAAGTGGCCGGAGGTACAGCCGCCGCTGTAGCACAATTAGAAAAGAAACCTATGCGTCATGCGAAGTTTGTGAGTTGGTTTTCATCGATGCAAATTTTACCATGGTATTTATTAGAGAATATGATGCTTACTGTACATTTAAATGTAATTTAACGTTGGCACTCGAGAGCAATTCCAATTTGCGATCCGATAATTTTTAAAACTAATTGCTTTTAGAAGTTCAAACCAGCAACCTTTACAGCGTGCACGATCTTATGCATACTTATCTCAAACTGCAGCAACTTTCACCTGAGTGTCTTGTTAGTTTATCTTCTAATGGCTTCGTGAATCTTTTGGTGGTGCCGGAAGCATAGGTTGCACGACTTGGAATAACACTGTGTGCATGTACTAGCAGTTGACGTTATGTTCAGAAAAAGTTTATTAGCCAGGGACAATGAACATCATTAAGTGCATCGGTGCCTAAATTTCATTAACAGTTCAGTTTGCTGTGTATGTGGTCCGTGAAATTATGCCTGTTTGTGCTACATGTTAGCATGTCAATTTTCCACAACAAAGAGCCGAGCTGTGGCGAGAGCATTTGCAGGAAATGAAATAAAATAGAAGTCTAGAAGTTGCACTATCAACAGTGGCACTATAATGAGAATATGAGCTATGATAAGGATTTGGCAACATGTACAAATGATGATGTGCACACAGCGCTGTGCACAGGTGCAAGGGTTACGCGACAAATAAGGGCTTACAACCATGCATGTTTACACGAATTTTAAGTGTTTGCATCCATTTGTTGTGGGACATGTAGGTGAAAAGAAATGCTCACTATATATGACCATATTTGTCATCAGAAACAATCCATGCAGCACATCTTGGCGTTTTAAACGGCGTTATATAACTGTTCGCAACGGCCGGAAAGTTGAGTAGGTTATGTAGAAGACGATAATTAAAGTAAGCGAGTAGGTTTCTGATTCTACTGAAACTCAAACTTATTGGACAAACCAGCAAGACTTCGAAGTTGTTGTGCTTAATGCTCTGACAATATTCCAAAGAGTGCGTGCCTGTTTTTACGTTTAAGGTTTTAGACTATAGTGAAAAGAAAGTTTTGCCGAGTAATCAGATTATCATTTTCTTTGCTTCACTTTATTACGACTGTGAAGTTTCTAGGAAGTACGAAAATATTTAGGGAGAATGTGTTGGCGCATTCACAACACTTGTTCTTTTTTATATCTTTTGTACATTTACTTCTTTTTCGTTGAAGTGACGGAGAAACGTGACATAGTGCCACTATTTACCACAGCATATAAATTTTCTGGCGCCACTATATGCTCCCCTACAATTCCGTCATATTTTCGAGTTCTGTAACGGTGGCATTTTAAGCCAATCACAGACGCCGCAATCAATCAGAGCCGACAAGATGGCGAAATCGACAATATGGCGGAAGTTGTCAATGTCCCGAGCAGCCTGCCTATAGTTGGCGTTGGGCGGCGAACGCGACCTGAACTTCGACCCCCGCCATACGAGAGTTAGCGCGCACAACTCAGATGAGCGAGCGCATGCCACCTTAACGGAAGTCCGCTTACCATCGATTATTGACCACGAAAACGGCCGAAAGAGCCAAAGAAACATATTCGCTTTAAAAAGAAGGCATTTAGTAGGCTTTCCTCGGGCTCGCGCCCCTCCATGATGTCGTCGTCTTAAATTCCAGCGGCGTTTGTGCTCTGACGAGGAGCTCCAGCTGGCCTTGAGGCAGTGCGTTGCGTGATTGGGGCTGTTCAAGTCTGCTATCGTACCGAGACCACAGGCTCAGGAAAGAGGCGACGTGGAACTAAGAAACGAGCTTCATACTATCCAGTCATTTGCATGCTGCACATTTGCGGACCAAACGCTCGTGAAAGATCTCCGGGCTCAGCGCGCTTGGGTGCAGTCGAGAAGCGATCGGCGCGTTTTATCACGTGGTTGCCGGAACTGCTTGAGGCATGAGGCAATGACCGCATGAGGCTCCTGATTCGTCGGTGCTGCCTGTAAAACGAGGTGTGACTATGCAACTGCAGTGAAGCTGGCTTCTAGGAAGAAGTGCAATAGCGCAAGGTTTTTGTGGAGGAGCCCCGCTCTCAGGCGGAGACGCTGCTGATATTACGGGAATAAAACGGCCTGCCTGCGTGCCGGCTTTCATTCGAAGGACCGTCGCCGGTCGTGGACCGATCGGGACGCCTCTGCGGACCGGATTCGGTCCTCGGGTCGTAGTTTAGAGACCCCTGCTCTATAGCACTCTGGTGGCAGGCTTTACATTTGGCTTGTCTAAATCGAGCGCTCGGGACCCAGTCGCCTGGTTCAATCGAAGCGCTTGGAGGTGCTCTCACTTTCGAGCGAGCGCGATCGAGATCGTTCAGACTTAACGGCTTCTCCGATTGCTTTGCTAGCAGCTGAAAGTTTTGCTCAAGCAGGCTTTCTATGGCCCCGAACAAGGGAACAGACTCTGACAGGAACAAGCACGATTGGGCCACGCTTGTAATGTTGACGCGGTGATGTTGAAGCTACCAAGCGTGAGAAGTCGTCGTCGTCGTTGTTGTTGAAACGCCTTTATTAATTTATTCGCTATCTTGCCTTTAGTCATTTGCAGTGAATTGGTTTGGGAAGGCGCGATGATGAAAAGAAAAATACTAAAGGGGAGATGAAAAGAGTTATCAATCGGCATCGTGGAAGTTTATGCTTGGAACAGTACGTCCGAGATGGAGAAGGCTGGTGCCGGTGACTGAAGCCTGACGGTCATCCAAGAATTTGAGTAACCAACGCCATAGCTGGTTGGCGGCCGCATCAGTGCTGTGTCTCGATAGTGCTCAGGTCTGGAAGGAAGTCGGTCGCCATTCCATTGGGAAAAATGTAAGGGCCCGTTGTCTGCACCGGAGTGCTGTGGGCAGTCCCAGGCTGGGCGTTCGAGGTTCACCCGAGAGTCGCAGGAGCAGCAGCAACTCGCAAGGCTGCTACTTCCTGCGAAAATACGAAAACCCTTACCTTCTTTACCTTCTTCTTACCTTACCTTCTTAACGCTTTCCTTTTCGTACGCAAGATAAGCAAGTTTGTCTGTACCAACTTGCCATTTGATGATTCCCAACCCGCGAGTTTAAGTGGTATATATATATATATATATAACCACGATTTGATTATGAAGCACGCCGTAGTGAGTGACTCCGGATTAATTTTGACCACCAGTGGATCGTTAACGTGCCCCCAATGCACGGGACATGGGTGTCATTGCATTTTGCCCCCATCGAAATGCGGCCGCCGGGGCCGGGATTTGAACCCGCAACCTCGTGCTTAGCAGCGCAACACCACAGTCGCATAGCCACCGCGGAGGATATATATATATATATATATATATATATATATATATATAATCTTGTCGAGAGACGAAAAAAAAAAGAATGAAACATTACGTCATATAAATGGTGCGTAAACTTGACGTCTATGACGCGTTTCCTGCTCACAAATACTTTCCGGCGCATGCAGTCAGCAAAAGCATAGCCTTCGGGATCTGTTTCTCGCACCACGAGAGGGCCGTTGCTGGGGCGTGGATTTTTGACGCCACCTGCGCGGTTGGTCGTTCAAAACTGTTCTGTTGGCCGTCGCGTACTCGTGCGTACGTCGCTGACCACGCCTCGTTAATTTCGCGCCGGTGTATCATTGCGCTTCCTTGTCTTTCTCTAGAAGGGCGCCACAATTTATTTATATCTGACTATGCTTGTAGCAGCATCTCGAGGTTTGCTCAGAGCTCAGAGCTGTCTCACCTCCCAGTGTTCGAATGGTATGCTCTGAAGCGAAAGTGTGGCAATGAATAGAGCTGGCAAAACAAATCGTAAAGCCGACGAGGCAATATCATCAACAAGAACGGGTTCCTTTCTCTATCAGCGAGTCACAAACTAACAACAGAATGACGCGCGAGTCCGAAATGCTCTTCAGTCACAGCACGCTACCGTACGAGCTGTTACGCAATAAAAAGAAAGAAAGAAAGAAAGAAAGAAAGAAGGCACGCAAGCAAGTAAGCAAACAAGCATGCAACAAGCAAGTGAGACGTACACCAAAGTAGAATAATAAAAATAACTAAAGACTGTCGAGCTGTAGTTAAACTTCTGGCGCACGTGCGGTGCATGTGCGAATATCTGAAACGTTGCGCACGATTAGGTTTTCAATGACACTTGAATAATCTTGGTAAAAGAGGCCTTCCTTTATTTGGAGTGAATGTGCCTCAGGCAATCATACATAATGAACCCTGGTTTTTTGCTGATGCTTATAGGGTAGCAGTGGCTGGCGAGTCGAGCTAGACTCCCTCGCCAGCCAAGCGAAGCCCTGCAAGCTGATCTAAAATTGAACGCGCAAATGGTATATATCGATACTTGCTGCTGCGGTCGCTTTTGATCACATTGCGCGTGTAGGCATAGCAGTGACGTCAAATGTAGGACGTAAACAACTGCACCTGTATAGTCCAGAATACTCGAGAAAATTAGACGGCATTGAGACCAGGATTAACTCCCAGCGAGACCTTTCTTACGGGGTATCCCCCGCTTTGGCTTTGCGTAAGCGACATGGAAATTTTTCGAAAAACGCACTTTTGTTATGTGCTCGTGGGCATGTGCGTTTCGACATGCGTAGCATGCACTTAGCGCTGTATCGTTTTCTTATCGCGTTACCTTGAATTGGACAGGTTCAATCGCTCATTATTATTACTCAGCAGCTTAAAAACATATAGACGGTGGGAGGTTGGCTTATGACCTGGCAGTTAGGATAGATGGCACTGTTTAAAACTTAGCTGGTTAGTCATCTAGTTAACAGGTGGGCTTCTTTCGGTGACGATCTCGCTACAACATTTAACATTAGCCCCCTTCACGCACCTTATTTGTACCTCTCCAGATAATTCTATTTCAATTAATATGTGAAGCTTTCGTATGTTCTAAGTGGCTTCTGTCCTAAGCAATGACGTGTTTGTACTTTTCTCTTTTTTTGCTTGGGTTGCCACGCTGTATAACCTCATAAGGGAGTTGCCATAAAATAGTGGTAGTAAAAAATTGTTTGTGATAAAAAGGCCGTAATGCCTTTTTGCCGCAGGACTTGCCATTTCACACATTATAGTTAAATACGTGTAGGTCTTGTTTGTAAAATAGCTGTATAAGGGGAACGAGGAAGTAATGAACTTTTCGCGACCTGTGGGCTGCTCTGTCCGTGTCCCAGTACCTACTAGCACTTTCGTTTGTGTGGCTTTGTCCCTGGGCATTGTCACAGCACATGGCGCTCACCATGTGCTCATTACTCAGGGCTGATCAATTCTGGCAGATCACTTTTGGCAACGCTTTTGGCATTTAACAGAAAAAAAAATGTTCTTGAAATGCATTCGATCACTGCATTCATAGAGCATTCTTGAACTATGCTTGAAGGGCTAAGAACCTGCTGCAGAAACTTAAACTGTTTGGGTTCTTTTAAATAAAATATGAACAAATCAAATACTGTCCTGAAAAGATTCGTTTCGGATGGCGAATTAAATTTTTATTGCTTTACATATGGAAATAACGACAAATAACAAAAAGAAAGGACTAGCGTCGATTCAGTATTTATTAAAACAGCCAAATGCTTTTCGCATAAAAGTCAATCAACGTACAGTCGACGTCAAATGTTTACGTACCGTAGAATCCGAGAGCACGTTCAATTTTCGAACAGTTTGTGACCGTACCCGGTAAAGCAGTACAACACTATGTTGATCGCATATATTACTACATGCTGAAAATAGCATCGAAGCTGCGTACGCAGGCTGCGGAAGTAGCCTGCTTTTTTTTTCTTTTTTGGATCGCGTGAACAACAAATTTTTGACGCTGACTGTAAGTCCATTTTATCAGCTCAAGTACGAGATAAATTGAGAAGAAGAAGAAGAGCAAGAAGAAGAAGAAGAAGAAGGGCAAGAAGAAGTAGAAGTAGAAGAAGTAGAAGAAGAAGAGGAGGAACGGTTCAGCGTGTGTTCTAGTCCGTTCACATTGATTCAGCTGTAAAACGCAGCCTGTAATCAATGTAATGGGCGATATTTTCTTGACGCAAGGCACACGTGATGATCGACATTGTCACTATGACGTTGAAGTATTTGAGGCAGTGTCTTACGCACAACCGACGATAACATCGCGGTGATGTCCGAAAGTTGGACAGACAAACGATTCGCATCCTAAAAGCCTGATTGCTTTGGCAATTACAGATGACCACATGAGCTGTGTGGAAAACGAGTACAAAAGGAAGAAACAAGTCCTTCTAAAATCAATAAAGCCTTATTTAAGAGTCATGGCGTTCCATTAAAGCGTAAAAGGCAAATCCTGACTTTCACCCTTAAATATCGCTGAGGTAACGGAGCAGGAGTCACATTGCTATAGTGAATGCCAGAATGAACTGTTTATAGGTGCACTGGTTCTACAAGCATACAGGGCACTTCCAGCTGACGGAGTTACGACAACTTCCGAAACCACGAACGCTTAAGTTATGAAGCACTATATCTAGACGCTAGCCCGCGATAAAAGCTATTCGTGTTTCCTCTAAAATGTAACGCAGTCATAACGTGAAACCATGCACCCATTCATGTAGACTACAGCAAAAAAAAAAAAAAAAAACTAGACACGCGAGCGCTTTTGTATTGCGCGTTCATTGGAATGCGGCTACCGCTGCCGGAAATGCAAGCCGTGATTTCGTGATCAACAGCAAAATGCCACAGCCCATGTAACAACGGGATGGGCAGTTTTTTGTATATTCATAGGGCGCGATTCAGTCATAGCCTCAACATGTTTCTTGGTGATTCGTTAAGAGTACAGCTCACCATATAGAACGTGCTTTTAAATTTTTTTAAGCGCCCACACACAACAAAACCGTGGTGCCCTAAGTATCCAGCAGAGGAGCTCAGGCCCATTTAGGCTGCTTCCAACCTAAAGGTATCATTCGGGGAGTCGATGTCACATTCAGCATCGGTCTGCATCGGAAACCGTATGTGGCGTTCATTTGAGTTGTTATCAAAGCGTGACTCTTGACTGAAGCCCCTCCAGTGTTTCAAGTGTTGCAAGATTGGCCACGTAAAGGGTGTCTGCGTGAGCAACGTCGTGTCCCTGCGAAGCTCTGAGTCCCATTCAGAAGACGCCTACAGCACAGATATACTAAACTGCCCTAACTGCAGCGATGCTTTAAAGGCCTCATCAAAGGATTGCCCCCGGGTGCGGAAGGAATTCGCGATCCTCAAACGAATAGTGCGGGACAATTACACGCATCGAGAGGTTGCTGCCACTCTTCGGTGACGTCGGCATTGACACCGAAAACATTCACGAAATATCGCAGCTGCAGATAGTCACACGCCATCTTCCATCAGAAAGATTGCTGAATCAACGGATAGCACCACCAAGACAGATATAAGGAAAGCAAACCAAACGGAAAGGCTCGCCCGTCCTGAAGAATGGCCTGAGCTACTGAGGGCACAACTTCCTGCTAAGTTACCTCAAAACGCACCGAATTCAACGGCTCTGGCATCTGTTGAAGCGACGCTGGCTGATGATCTCCAGGTCATCAACATTCTGCGGTCGCTCATGAATGCCATTCGCACTACACTTACCAACATGAAATCTTCGTCTGCGCAAAGCGCACTACAGGTGCTGGATACTTTGAGTCCAGTACTTGCAGCTCTTGGTTGAAATCATGGCTCTCCAGAAGCCGTCGTTTCGTGATGAAGTCCGGAACGCGTCGATATTTCAGTGGAACGCCAGAGGACTTAAGTCACGCATGTTGAATTTTCGACAGTTTGTGTTCATCATTAAGTTCTCCATCATCATCATGATCGGCGAGCCCCTATCAGCTAGCATCAGACTGTCCGGGTATGAGTGTTTCATGTCCGCCACCCCCGGAGAACACCGCAAGATCATCGTTTTCATACGACGTGATCTTACGTATGTCCATCATCCAGTGCCCCCTGACCAAAACAACCAGTACGTATGTCTGCCAGTAAAGAAAGGCAAATTCACTTTCACAGTAGTTGAAGCCTACATATCGCCCCAAGTCGGCTGGACTGCGAGTGGTTACGGCGAATCACGATAGCGACTCTGCAGCTTTTGGTGATGACTGAAGATTTTAATGCCCACCACTATCTCTGGGGAAGGTTTAAGATAAACTCGAAGGGCAGAAGATTAGTGTCATTTGCCTCCGAACAAGAACTATGCTTGTTAAATGATGGAAGCGTCACCTTTCTGCATGGAACTGTCTACTGTAGCTGTCTGGCTCTCACCTTTGTTTGACGCTCCTTTACTAGAAATGTCAGGTGGTTTCCGGATATTGAAACGCGGGTAAGTTACCACCTACCCGCTTATTTTAGGATTGAACAGTTGACGGGCTCCAAGTTAGTCGGCGTCACTCAATGCATCGACTGGCTGATGTTCAAATCAAATGTCGAAGACTGCTGTCGTGATGACTTGTCCTCTAGCTTAAAGGGTGCCCATAAAGGGTGCCCTAGAGGCTGCCACGCATCCGCTTCCGAGAACGTCTACATGCACCGAATACGACACTGCGCTGGAGAAGCTTCGTGCAGTTCGTCGCCATGCAGAGCTAAGATACAGGCGTACAAAGTCTGTACATGACTTGAGGTTGGCCAGAAGAACTAAAAAAAAAAAAAATTCAGCGTCGCACGGACAAACTCGCATCGCAAAGGTGGATGTTATTCTGCGAGTCTTTGGATCCACGAAAACCTTTGTCTCACATATGGAGAACTGTTAGTGGTCTCCATGGAACCCCTCAGCAGTGCCACCCTTTCAAATTTTGGTCACCAACAATGCAGAGAGATTGACGTCGCCGACGATTTCTGCAGGAGGATTGCTGGCGAAATTAGATCACCTGGAACATCTACGCTCGACCACTCACCGATTTCACTCGACCCCGCATGGACAGTCCTTTCACCATGAACGAACTCGAAGCTGAACTTGCCTTGTGCAAGCTTTCATCATCACCAGGACTCGACGGTATAACCTACCATGCCCTATGTAATCTTGGCGAAGAGGCTTGGAAAGTGCTCTTGCTCTTTTTCAACATCTTCTGGCAAACAGGTACGATTCCCCAGGAATGGAAGACCAGTCGCCTGATTCCACTGCTCAAGCCTGGCAAGTTGCCTGTAGACATTGCGTCATACCGACCAATTGAGCTTGCCAGTTGCATCGGAAAAATAATGGAGAAGATGGTTCTAGCATGGCTAGAATGGTACCGCGAACATTACCAGGTATATCCAGATGCAATCACCGGTTTCAGGCGTGGCCATTCTTCCATAGAAAACTTTATCGACTTGGTGACGTACATCGAACACTAGAAGTCCTGCCAAAGATTATCTGCTGCCCTCTTTCTGGATGTTAAAGAAACATGCGATAACGTAACGCACGAAGAGATTTTCAACGCGTTAGAGTCAGTAGGACTTGGCGGCAAGATCTATTTTTGGAATAGTAGCTATCTACATAAGATATCATTTTTCATACTTACCGAGGATGGCGCTAACTCCCAGCACCACAGTAACCGTGGGGTGCCTGAGGGCGGAGTACTGAACTCAACGCTCTTCAATCTAACATTCATTGGACTCGCCGACATCTTTCCATACACCGTTAGGCTTCCATACACCGTTAGGACGCGATTGCAGCTACGTGTGTCTCTTCACAAGACAGCCACTTTAACATCATACTACCTTCGGGAACAAGGACTTCAAACATCATGTGAAAAGTGTGAAATGGTGGCATTTACCAGGAAACCAGTGTCTCCCTAAGTGATATCCATCGACGGACAGCTGATCTCGTACAGCACAAGTCACAGATTTTTGGGGGTGGCCATCGACAGAAATCCCTCCTGGCCTCCTCATGTGAATTATGTGAGAAAACACCTGACGGGAATTGGCCACATGTTAAGTTCTTAGCAGGAAAGACCTGGGGAGTGTCAATACAATCTAAGCCGCAACTGTACAGGGTCCTCTTTATTGGTTTCCTGCGGTACAGCCTCCCGGTCAACTCCAACACCTGCAGAACTAACCTGAACACAATCCATAGCCTCTAAGCCCAAGCCCTCAATATATGTCTTGCTCTACCGCGAAGTGCGTCAACGAAAGAACTTGTTGCATTCGCTCAAGATTACCCTATTAGAACGCACATTACCAGTGAAACAATGCGTGTGCACATAAGACACTTCGCCCGGACCCCTACCAGCCACCTCGCAAGTCTCTCACTAGAAAGGCCCCACACGACATTCAGTGCAACTGTCGGGCACCGTGCCTCTCTCAGGTCAGGTTGCGCACTTACGGCAAGACCTTCGATTTTCCCATGGTGTGTGAGCCATCCTCAAGCAAACCTAACAATCCCAGGACTTTAGAAAAAGTCGGACTTACCGCCATCTGCACTTAAGCAACTTGGTTTGCTGCTCCTGTACGAGAAATACAGCGACTACGCGCACGTTTATACTGACGGCTCAACTACATCAACCAGTTCCGGTGGCGCTGTAGTTATACCAACAATGAGAATAACCTAGTGGTTCAAGACATTCCCATGTCACTACGTCTACAGCTGCAGAGCTCGCGGCTTTCCGCGACGCGCTTCATGTGATAAATGCTGAAAGTCCTTGAAAGTGGGCAGTCTTGTGCGATCCAAGGCCGGCCTTGCAATGTGTGCAATCGTTTCTCCCACATGGAACTCACGATCAGCTCACGTGCGAAATCATGGAACTTGTCCATCACTTGAGAGAAAAAGGCCATGCTATCTCTTCTCAATGGATACCGGGTCATTGCGGTATCATTGGAAATAATGACGTGCATAAGGTAGCTCGGACGTAAAACAGAGAAGACCGCTGTGTCCCCGTTCTTCTTTCAAGGACCGACGCTGCGAGACAACTTCGCATTCTAGCACGCAGGCTCTCTTAGCAGAGTGGAATACCGGACTGCACAGACTAAACCATTCGCTGCAACTCGGACATCCGGCCGGACTGCACCGACGCGAAGCGTCTCTTCTGTGTGGTTTGTAGCTTGGAGTTGTCTTCACGAAAGCTTATTCAGCACTAATTGGACTGGCTGATAATCCTGCATGTGATGTTTGCGGATGTGAGGAGAACATTGACCACTTATTGGGCCACTGTCCTCAATTTCAAGCACAAAGACAATCTTTGTCCAACACATTGAGGAAACTAGATGATCGTCCTCTGAGTGAACAGGAAGTACTAGAGCACCGTCCCCACCGATCATCGGCTCAGAAGGCAGTGAAGGCAATTTTGTGCTTTCTGAGAACGTCTGGTATGCCCGAGCGGCTTTGACCCAAGAGCTGTGCGTGCACGTCCCTATACCCTCTCTCTCTCTTCCCCTTTTCCCTTCCCCCAGCGTAGGGAAGCCAACCAGACTCTTGACTTGTTAACATCCCTGCCTCCCTTGTATACCTCGCTCTCTCTCTCTCTCTCTCTCTCTCTCTCTTGACTTAAAAGCTTGCGACGCCGATTCAGCCTGTTTTGCATCTATCTTGGACATCTAAGACTAGCAAGTTCTTAGATTTCGGTGCATATTAAAGGGCCTCAGATTGAAATTGATTCGGCGACATTTGTTTAACCGTTTCATTGCTCCAGTTTCCGTGTATTATACGTGGTTACATTTTCTACTAGCGCGGCTAACCTAATCAATATGCCATAATTATTTGCTATTGCGAGCTTTTACTGTCGGTATAGTTTCTAACAGCGCATTGAACGAACTGGAATAAGATTATCTTTCTAAATATACCCACTGTATGCGCAAGGAAAGGAGATTTGTATATTATGTGTTTTTGTTGTTGTGGTTGTTGTTTTGTAAACGTTTAAGTCTATTGGGGTTTTTCTTTTGTTGCAGTTCCCCAGACTAGAAGTCGATAGTAGCTTTGCGGTAGGAAAATGACATTGCATAGCATTATGTTGACAGACATAGGAAAATGAAAATTGTGGTGACGCAGTATGCCCCCGATTCTAGGCAGTTTGAAGTCACGTTGACGTTACGCCAAAGACTGGCGGCACACCTACACGGCCGACTATGCTCTGCCACAGCAAGATAACTAATGCATGGTACGCGCAGCGAAAACAACAAAGGAATCAGAGATGTGGCCGAGTGGCGAACTTTCTTCCAAGAATTCAGATACCTCTCTTTTGTTGCGTGAGCATCGGTTTAGTTTCTTGGACGACCACGTGGGCCAACGGCCGTCTGAGGTCTGTGACGTGCATGCGAGAACCTATCCGCGTCGCCACGGCCACTGTATAGTAGCCGACAGGAGCTAAACATAGCTCCTACTTTATTTGCGTGCTCTTGGCACATCGCACCCGGCACGACGGAGGTCCAGTCAAGCGCCAGCTAATTGCTTGTTCGTCGGACGCTGCCAGAGCGGCGGACCACTCGTCCGGTTCCACGGTGATCGTCGCGTACCAAGAAAAAGCATCAACGTGCGCTCTTTTGCCCTCGTGAAGACATTGGCGTGGAGGGGGGGGAACGGAGTAGTGTTGGCTTGATCAAAGCCGGCGAAGCAGTCGCGGACTGATACTAATAGTGGAGGAGCCCACGGTATTAAGAAAATAGAAAGAGGAAAAGAAAGAAAGCGGTTGGCCCTTCCTGCGTGCTGTTCGTTGAAAAAGAAATATTTTGAGTGCCTTTCGCGTGCTATCTGTCGAAAGAACGCTTTGATTTTTTTACATCTTCGTTGCCGGCTTATTTTTGCACGAAGGAGAGAAATCTGAGGGCACTTGCAGGGGTTCAGTGGTCAGGCGTCCGACTTGATGACGTCATAGGATTTCTTTTTCTGCTTATTTTACACGCGGCCACGCCTGAACGCGCTATATATGTGCTGCCTATAACGGAGACTGTAATTTCCACGTATGTACGTACAGCGCGCCGGTAATTGCATCGGATTGCGGTCCGTGGCCAAGCGTGCGTTACGGCAGCAACGCTTCCCTCGCCGCATAATTGATCGTGTCGGTGTTGATCGCGTATGCGCTTGTTGGTAGTTTCTCGTTAAGTAGTTTGTTGCTTTGACCCAGCCTCGTACCTCGATCGTCGCTCTTACTCTTTCCCCCGCTCCCGGCCGCTTTCACCGCGCCTTCTGCGCTGCGCCCCTGTCCTTATCAGATTACAAATCAACAAGTTATTCCACGGCATATTTTTTTTTCGTCAAGGAATAGCATTATAGCTCGCGGCTATATCGGCACTCTTGTTTTTAGGCTCTTAGCAAAACTGCTTATACTGCGTCATTGGGGTTTAGTCTGTCTAGCGTCAGTTTCGTAATCGATGACCCTGACTGGGCGCAATGGGGTGTCCAGTTTTGTTGCAGCAGCAGTGAGATGCCGGCCGCCAATCTATATATACTCGGTGGCAACATAAGAGTTCTGCACAAACTCCACTCCACAACACCGTACTGCACCTATTGTCTGAGCTTCCGTTCTCGAAAACATGGTTCCCGAGAGGCGGATATGTTTTTCATCTATCAGAAGGCATTTCACACTAGGTTAGTTGTAAAAGGTGAATAGATGCCCCCTTTAGAATTTCCTCACTTTTACTTACCCGCTGTCGCGGATCTTCCTATAGCCCTACTACCGAACGGTGGTAGCGCTCCCCTTATTAAGAAGTGTGAACTGAAAACGCGCGAACCTGTAAACTGAAAAAGCGCAAGAACGACCGCGAACGACTGCAAACGCGGCATACCCTACCAGCAGTTTAGCAGCCATCTTGTCCGCAATGAAACCGCTTCTACTTACTTCTTGCGCAAAACAGGGATAGAAAATACACCACAGTTGCTTCGCTGTTACACGCAAGCGCCCAACGATCCCACACGTATGTCGACGACGAGAGGACGATATAATGGACACGCGCGGTTCAAAACTTCGACGAGGCCTGTATGTCTGCCTATACGCAGCCAAATGAACACGAAGAGACTCTGTGATTGTAAATGCTGCAATTTTCAGGCGAATATATATGATCTATAGACTGCAACCTGGTTATTCGAGAAAGACACGTGGCGTGTTGCGCATTGTTGGAACTGGCGAAACAACCGTTGGCGAAACAATCGATCAGGAGCATGGGTATTTCCAAGACGACGCAGCCACCAATCATTCTGCTGCGCCTAAGGCCAATTTCCGGGAGGGACGCTCGTGGATACCCTGACAACTCTACCATGTAATTTTGAATAAGTGAACAAAATGAAAATCATTACAAAAAGCTAGACTGTTCTCGACGCCCTTTGGCGTTGCACAGAAACTAGTTTACAAGGCTGCGGCGCCATATTGAAAAAGAAAAACTTGTCTATGGTTCGCTTTCCTCGTGACCTCAAAGAAATTAGAAAAAGTTCTTGACGCGCGCATTTGCATATATTCTCGGAGCTAGAAGGCGGTACCTTAGAGGCACTGTCAGAACGACGCAGTCAGTACAATGACCAACCGAATGTACCGTTAGACGGCGTGGCTTCAGCCCACGGACCAGATTAGCTGAAATAACGCTGTGAAGTCACTGTAACATGGCGAGCCTATTCACGGTAACCATGAAAGGTGGGGGGGGTCAGGCGATAGTTTGTCTTCAGCGAGCTCTGTAACCGACTTGTTTCACACTGCACGGAAGCGATCGTCGCCTCGCTCTCAAAGCGAGATGACGGAGGGACACAACTTCTGGATACATTTGCGCATACCGTAGAGAACACGAGCATGCTGTAGCTGTTGGCCGTTGACACTGGTCGCGCTCCAAGAACCCGTACAGCAAACACGTGACGACGCTGACTGACTGTTTAAGCGAATGTCTTTACTTACATTTAGCAGTTCAGTAAACTCAAACTCAAGCGCCTCGTACAAACCATAAACATGCAACGACTCAACAACGCGTGTAATATACAACCTTCAAGCGCACAGCGTAATGACAAAGGTTTGATGAATGGTTTGATGACAAAGGTTTGATGACAAAGGCTTGATGAACCGTACAGATTAACCGGCACGACCTTATATGCGTCGTCGTGTACGCTCCCCACGTCAAATCGCTGTCAGTTTATTTTAATAAAATCTAAAAACAGGGGTGGGGGGAGGGGACGTCTCCTGGCATAGCCAAGCCAGGGAAGAGCTCGTGGTGCCCGCTGTCACGGAAATCGACGGTTCTTTCAGCTAGAGTGAACAGTAGTTAGGCCGTCTGCAATGCGGCGCCCTCTGCATGTGCAGTCCTTGTGCGAGGCTTTAGTTCAGTACATTCACCGACTAGGGTACGTACAAGTTTTCAGAGTGAGTTTCCCAGCAGGCTCGCTGAGCAGTAACCATGCTTGAGAAAGACAGCCATTGAAAGCTTGACATTCAAGTAGTCGTGAAGGCACACTGCCAAGCCATTCCGTAATCGGCCCTTGAGTAAATTTTCTTGTCGAGTAACCATTACGTTGACTTACCCATCGTCAGATAAAGTAGGTGCTATCAATAAGTTCCAAATGTGTTTCTACACGGGAAGAGCCAGTCGCACACTATTGACATTTTCACACGCCTAACCTAATCATACGAGGCAGTTTCCCGTGCGCCTCTTTCCTGTAAGAATTTAGCTCGACAGAATGAGACCGCTTATGCCATGCAATTTCTGTTAAAGTGTAGAACAAAGCGCAGTAATACGTGTTTGCGCTTAGAACAGCAATCAGCGGACTAACTGACGATGCTCCAAAACGGACAGCAATTGTTGGCTCATCCTTTATCACATGCTATATGCAGATAAAGACACTCCTAAAGTGTTCGAGTTAAATTGTTCCTAGTCGGAATACTTAACCGAATTGAAGCAGGAAAAAACTTCGCTAAACATACACGCTCTGCCAAATGCGTGTTTGCGCAGTTGACAAAGTTATAAAGCGACAGAGTGCAATAAAAGACTCACCCTAATCATCAGTCGGTGTAGCGAGACACATACATTAGCGCATGGTGAGCGCGTTCTTTCCAAATGCGCCACAATCAGGGTGTTGGTATTTCTTACGTAAAGTGGTCGTCAGTGGCTTGGCTAGCAAATGAAGCACTTCACCTCTTGCGAGCGAAGCGGGCTAGAATGTCGTTATGATTCTGTCATCTGTTTTTCTCGGCTCATTTGGCACTGGAACAGATCGATGAAGTTCAGTAGTGTTAAGTGAAATGACTGTAATGTGGCGATCAATCGAATTGTTGCGGCATTCGCTATATAGCTGGTCTATTAGATCTTATCTGCAGCTATCGACAAGAAAGAAATAGTTTCACTACATAAAACGCTAGCGCAACATAGCAGGCATTACTTTCTTTCTTTCCTCTTCTCGTATGATATGGGCGGAACGGAATAAGAAAATAACATTTTGTTCGGGCATTCAAAAGAACCCCAAAGCTTTGCGATAGTAGAGTATCAAATAGAGGAGGAGGAGGGGGATGGCAGAATCGTGACAAAGTGCGATGTATTGATAGGAAATCGCGAAAGCGCAGCTAGGATAGGATAGGAATAACTTTAATAAAGTGCCGGCAAACGACGATTTAACGAGTCGTGACGCTGGCCAAGCGTCGACCCGGGGTTATACTCTACTCTGCACTAGCCCCGTTGGGCCCGTTTGTAGTGGGTCACGAGGCTTGTGCTTTTCGAGCGCACCCCGGGCCTGCTGGACGGCCCATAGTTGCGAGTCCTTGTCTGTAGACTGCAGTGCATTTTGAAGTTCTGGCGGGTAAGTCCTGGAGGTAGCTGCCGTCGGGAACCTGGCACAGTCCCACATGATGTGCCATTGGTCCGCCGGACCCGCGCAGCTAGAGTTTTCAGCGAATGTTGAATAACTAAGTGCAATAGTACGATAAATGAAGCTTGAAAACAGAAGACCCAGCACAATTCAAGAACAGTAACAAGGCAAATAGAACAAACATGCTTCAAATTGACAAACTAAGCCGCGAGTGTGATCTCAAAAATGAGGAAAATCATATTTGTTTAAATGCGGTGAATTAGCATTTGAAACTTTCCTGCGCTTGCGTTTTTCTTTTTCTGGTGGTTGCCGTTCGCGTTTGTGTGTAGCATGTGTGCGCTTGGAGCTTAAGCATTCATGAATAGAGGGCATCGAATCCGCTGAATAGCTGTGAATACAGGAAACAATATATATATATATATATATATATATATATATATATATACACATACATACAGAGAGAGAGACAGATGACCCTTATGGCGCAGAGCTCATTTACGGCGACAGTGACAGGCTCTCACAGTGGGACTTGTTACCTGATATAAATGTGACTTATACCCACGATCAATAGTGTTAATGTTGTTGCTGTTAATTGATTTCGAACATTATCAAGTACAGCTTCTTCCTTGCGATGCGCGCAACGTCGTCTTCATCCACTACTGTGTATCCTGCTGTGGCTGCCCAAGTACATCCACACAGACGCTGCCAATCACACAGTCTGCATAATAATAATAATATTTGGGGTTTTACGTGCCAAAACCACTTTCTGATTATGAGGCACGCCGTAGTGGAGGACTCCGGAAATTTTGACCACCTGGGGTTCTTTAACGTGCACCTAAATCTAAGCACACGGGTGTTTTCGCATTTCGCCCCCATCGAAATGCGGCCGCCGTGGCCGGGATTCGATCCCGCGACCTCGTGCTCAGCAGCCCAACACCATAGCCACACAGTCTGCATAGCGCACGAACAAATTGGTCAAGATCGTAAACTGGGGTATATAGCACACCGGCTGTTGTGCCCGGTTTCTAACTGCACGTTGCTGCGTTGCCGTGAGTTCGATAACCAGCGGTGGGCAAATTACATTGTTTATCTTCGCCATACGGCAAAAAGTGAAGTTGTGGTCGTGGCCTGATGACGAAGGCGTAGTTGAAAGGGGGGGTGGATGCAGCAGATACAGCTGTAAGCTTCTAACTGCTGCCGCAGCAAACAGAAATCGCCTAGGCAACCGTAGTAAACCGGTCAAAACGGATCAACCGTAGGCCGCGTCAAATTGTGGCACGTCGATGCTGCTTCTGCTCGCGAACTTTTCACGGAATAAGGCGTCCATACGCATCGATTGTGCAAAACTATGCACAGAACGCCGTTGTATTTCCTAGAAAAGTTATGGCAAGTATGGTACGTCGAAGCTGAAGTGCTGGCCCCAGAGTTTCCTCAACTGCAACATGTCTCCCAGGATAACTAACAGAAGAGGACATCAGCAGAATTTTAACACTTAGCAATCATTCTTGCGAATGGACATTTGCTGTCCTACTTATGCAACTTAATAGCGCTTTCTGCCACGTGCAGTTTTCTTTTTGTTGCTGTTGTTGGGCTTTTTGTTTGACGAAACGATGAACACGTTTCTTTTTCCTCTTTTCTTTCAGCAACGCGTGATTCAAAACGTCTACCCCCATGCAATGCAAGTGCAAGAATTGGTGAAAAGTTCGCTATTATTGTTTCTGAATATTTGCAACACTATAACGTGTAATTAGATTGCTCTTTCTTTTTACTTGGTGTTTTATGTTGAATGCCTTGTCTTTTCGTCCCACCACTTATGTTGTAATCTGTAAATATACAGACTAGCACGGATTCGAAAGCACAGTTACATAACCCTTCCCCGTACTATATATATATATATATATATATATATATATATATGTATGTATAGCTTCAAGGTTGAATACGTAATGCGAAAGAGAGCTGTCTCCGCGCAGTACATGCAGATCCTACAGAGCAGCATACTTTTTCACACAGTGCAGGTCGCCGCTGGCACCGAGGCCAAACGCCAATGACCGTGAGAGCGGAAAGTTTCTGCTCTAGACGTCCGGCAGTGCTGGTTCAGAGGAATGAAAAAGCGCGCCGCCACTCTTCCTGCAGTCCTTGCTTCCTTTCTCTTCCTCCGTTCCTAGTCTCCTTGCCAACATTTCTTCTTTTTTATGCAGTTTCATAACTGGGCTTTTTTTTTTCCTATTCATCTACCCAGCAATCTAGAGTGATAATCTACTGTTGATATTGTTATTGTTGCCCTGGCGGTGAAAAAGTAAACAAACAAGGCACGACGGCAGGAGTCCTGTGGAAATGCAACGGACAGGACAAATAAGATGCAGGAATGGCAAGGTTCAGTATACGTCCTCGCTCGTTCGTATCTGCGGCTACCGCATATTTTTGTCTCCGTCCCCTCGGGCGCTCCGCATTTTCACTTCCAGGATCTGCGATAGAGATTAGGACTTGTGCGCGCTGATGTGAGGGTAGGGGGGGGGGGGGGATAGTCAAAACACGCAGGGCTACAAGGGGGCAATTGGCGGCGGGGTGGATGTAAGGCCAGGAACTGTCGAGATAGGCAACGCTGCTCCGCCCTCGTGACGTCAATGAAACTCACTGCTGACGTCAGCGAGGACATCTGGGAGAGGGAGTTCGTAAGAGCTGGGTGCATGGACGGGCTAGAATGCCTTCTCCTTGAACTGCCGTGCCCTCTTCCGATGGCCGTTCTTTGCCTTTTGCAGCGAGAAGTGACCATTTTGTTTTTATTCTTCCTATTGCAGCTTCTTTCGCTTAGTGGGGACTCCTTCGAGGCGATACCCGGTCGTGAGAAGCTCGACATTTTGTTACACCTTATAATGTGGCAGTTGATCCGAACCGGACGTGTGGCTCGTGCCTGGTTCGTTAGAGTGATCGTGGAAATTCGTTAAGACTACGAAGGCTAGTCGGTCCGTCGTACCGGATTCCTGAGCAGGGCTAAAATTACAAACGCAGACATGACATGTAACTATAACGTAGAGGAATTTTCACTAACGTAACCAGAGTGTTGTAAAGAAATGATCTGGTGATTGTCTTGTGATTCACGTCGGTGTTTCTCCGGCGCAGAGTCGTGGGCAGATCCAGAGGGCAGCTAACACGGGAGTTAATCGAAGCAGTTAATATTCGAAATTTAGCTGACAAGTATGTGAGCAATGATTCCCTATCAGTATCTGCTAAGGAACTGGCTTTCTTCAATAGTCATGCAGGCGTCATCTTTGACGTGATGTGACGTCCTGGTTGCCGCGCCCAGGGAGGTCTATATAGAAATGTGTGAGTCTCTCGAAATAAACAGCTGGAAGTTGGCGCAGTGTGTTGTGGCTCTTATGTCTCTCCTTGTAACTTTAGTCAGCGCTGCTCGGGATCCCACTTTGTTAAACTAGTCTCTGCACCGGGAAGGTCGTCATACCTAAGCACGAGCAAAGCACATGTTGATATCTGCCAACCTTTACTATTGCCTCGTGAAATGCCCGATCTTTAGAGCTTGTCCGTGGTCGTCGTATTTGCGTTGTGTTGTTACCCATACTCTCGCCATCTTTTCATTAGCGGTAAGTTTTGAGCAAAAGCGATTTTAAAAGAATACAAATACAGCCGTTGACCAATTTGTCGGAGCCAAATTTTTTCGGAACCGCTTTTTTAACTGGACCTGTACCGGAAGCAGCACCAGCAACTCATGAAACGAATTCGTAACACTAATATCTCAATTTCGGTCGTCAATACGTGAATATTTTATGACTAATATTCATTTCCACGTGTCTTTGGCGCATGTCATGTTTGTTGTGTCTATGAAAACAGTGCATGTACATGACATACATCAAAAAAGAAAGTTTGCGAATTTGCAATAAGCAGTCAACATCTAAAAACAAGAAAATACTATATTTCACAATATGTTTGTACTTTTTTCGCTTCGACTGTAACATAGTTCGAAATTTAAGGTTGGCAGGTCTGCATGCTGGACGAATCCATATCTCAAATACACTGGCGAATGAGTACAATTAGTTGCACTCAATCGCCATCACATAATGTTAAATTTGTCTTCCTCGCGAATCGATCGGGTTACTTATATTTCCTTTCGAATTTCAACCATCAGTACACCGTATGATCGTTCTGTCTTTATCAGTTAACGTTTCGTCCAATTACTGCCTAGAGGATATAATTGATGGCTTTTCCCCGCTTTCCTCTATCGCCTGTCTGCAGCTCATGGTCAATGCGACAACCGCGATAAGTACTAAGAGATAACACTCCTGTGCCTTGTAGGACAAAGCGATCGCGATCTGGTGTCGCGTGATTTCGGCCACTTTCTATACGCCTTAACCTTGAGCTGTGGGCCTTGCTACGCATTGTGATCTGCATCTTCGCTACTTTTCTGAATTTATACACTGAGTGAGTGAGTGAGTGCGAACTTTAATTAAGAAAGAATTTAAGAAAGAATTAAATCAGTCCGGCGGCTCCACCCAGGCCGGGGCCTGTAGACAGAGTCCTTCGGAGACGGCCCGGGCCCTCTGGATATACATTGAGTATGGTTTGCGTGAAAACAGCCCGGCTCACCTAACCAATTAGTGTTTGAGTTCCCGCATTACGCCATAACTCTTACAATCTTGAACGTGGACCAGGATTGAAACCACAACATGACACGAGCGCCAACATGATATATATGCATATATGAACGAGAAGAAAGGAAACCAATTAAGGGGCCCAATTTTAATTTTTATTAGAAGATACCAAGCCTATCTGATATATATATATATATATATATATATATATATATATATATATATATATATATATATATATATGCTTATTTGTATGCAAATGCACATGCACACTAAATTGCCGCGTGACTGGCCGCTCGAGGCACTTTCCGTGCTTTCGCCGGCTTGTTTCACGTTCAGAAAAATCCTTTTATGTAGGACGTATTGAGAAACAGAAAGCTGTATCGGGAGTTTTTCATGTTGGTCTACAATTTTCTCATTGACACATTTAATCTAACAAAAATATTTGGGAAGTTGAATAATTAATTATGACTTATCTCATTAAGCAGAATTAAAAATATAATTTGAGTGTTTCCAAGCGACGGCGAACAACATTACCTCTGCTCTGTACAGCTACGTGGCATTCGCATATTACTTAACTCTGGCTAAAGTTACGTGGGACACCCTGTATGAAAGAACCAGTCTAGCAGTTGATTTCAATGTTGTTGCAGCACCGCTATGGATAGGCCAACCCATAGTTACGACTCCCGAGGAGCAGCGTAAGCACGAGGAGCTGCAAACAGAAAGGAAGCGGCAATACGTCCAGCGGCAGCGTACTGCCAAAATACCACTACTCCCATTACTTTCAATCACCGTTACTACCATTGCTCTAAAGCAATAAGGCATAGCACACTCCCCTCAGCAGTTGTAGTGGGGATTTTCAACAGCTTCGCTGCATGTCCACTTTCTCAGGGCCGGGATGGCGAGTCAATGTCTTCTTTATAAATTGTTAGTTGCGAGCCAGCGCTTGTGAAGTTCTCTCTACTTCTCTGTGCTTGTTCTTTCGCTCTACCTTCACTTTATTGTAGAAGCGTCTTATGTATGATAGAGAAGGGTTGGGTGTTGCCTGTGTGGCTCCTGTGCTAAAGAGGCGCTCTTTGGGCGAGCCTTTTTCCAGTGCAGCTGTTTTCCAGTGCGGTTGTTGTTGATGCATCGATTTTCTCGCTTATGTTGTGACAAACAAACGCATTTAACGAACAACGCGTTTACGTCCGAGAATATCTGTCCTCACGCGTGGATCGAATGAAGCGAGTAAATCCTCATGAAGAAAAGAAAAAGTGCAGTTTCAACGTACACGTTGGAATGTCTCTTAATCGGAGCTTTCGTGAAGCTGTTACTTAAATGCTATAAAACTAAACGCATCGTTGCCCACCATTGTCTTTATTGCCATCTACAAGACGTTGCAATTTCATGCAATGGTTCTGCTCCATGTCGCTCACAGCTTTAACGCGGTGCCATGTTTATGCTCATGCTTATGTTACGTTTATGTCTACGCGCTACGCCATTCCCAATCGAAGCGAATGCGCAAACAGCAGTTCATACGAACGTGCGCTGTGAGACGTCGACTCAGTCAAGTCACGTAATGTCACTTGATGTTTCTCGAGGGAAGAATGGTGAAGGCAGACGTGTGGTGAGAGAAGTGGGGCTCGAAGAGAAAGAAGAAGAGGAGAAAAAGCACTCATTGAAAAAAAAAAAAAAAGACAACCAGGTGTATCTCTGCTTGTGCTGGGAGGCGGCCTCAGTTCAGGGCTCCTGCGGATCTTGCTGTCTCCCGGGCCCGCCGCACCAGTTGCTGCTGGACAGCCCTGGTTAAGGTTGTCTTTTTTTTTTTTGTCGGTTCACTCCGGCATCCATATAGCCTAACGGAAACTGGCGTGCGCGCACGTGCTACGCGAGGCGAGGCGCGCCCATCCGGAAAAGTGGTGGAGAAGCAGCAGCAGCAGCAGCCACGGTCAGGAACGTCCAGGAGAGTTCGCTAAGAAAGCGTCGCTTTGAAACGAATGGAAGTCTAAGCAGGAGATCGCCAAGACTAAAGGCGTTCCCGGATAGGTTTTGGCTCCAGGTGGTGACGTCCTCCGAGGTCGGGAACCGACTACGGACTAACGTGAAAGATACATTCAACCGCTATGAATATTAGCATGTGAAGCCTTCGTAGTGCGCCATATTTAGCCCGTCCTTCCTTCCCTTTACTCGATTCCACGAGAAGGACTCCATCCTTAATCCAAATATGCTATTCTTTGTCTATCTCCCTGTTTTATCTCGAAAACAAAACAGTTGCAGACTTCTCGAACGTATGCGGAATGGAGGCGCTCTTGGATCGTAGAGTCGGAAACACAGAGACCCCGGTACGACATCGTTGACAGGAAGCCCGGAATAATGCGCTCACTTTCTACAGAATATTTCCCAGTCCGATTTTTTTTTTTTTTTCATCCTTGGTCAATCCAGTCGAATGCCGCAGTGCCGCCTTCATCACTGAGATCTGCTGCTCAGCAAGGCAGATGATGAACTAATAATTATCATTCGAGTGCTATGCTGCCCTTCAGGATTCCGAAATAGAAATTCGCCTCCTAAGCACAATACACGAATATCAGCGCCGTGAAACCGAGCCATGGGTGCTTAACGAAGGCCAGGAACGGATCGGTAAATAGCCGCATATATTTTAATACGGAAGTTGGAAAAGATAAAGTTTTCTAGCTCAACCGCTCTTCCCCGTGTATACCGTATAAGGTGGCCGGAAACGGCGTCGTTTTCAAGTATCTCCTCATCTTGCGCCGATGTAGCATATGCGCGATGTGATCGTTTCACCGGAAGTAAATCGTGGCCCCTACCGTACGACCTAGAAACTAAATGTTTTAGAAAGTAGCGGAAACCACATGGCGTCGGCTAGAACATACGTGGGTCTTTCGCTGCTTTAATTCTCCCTACGTCTGATGGTACGCTTGCGTGTTTCACAGCGATAACAGCTAAAATGCCCCGAAACTGCACAGCTGTGTTAGGACGGACACCGCATAGTCGAGGGCTACAGATTAATTTTGACCGCCTGATGTTCCTTAACGTGCGAATTTATGTAGAACCAGCCTCTTCTTCTTCTTCTTTTTTTTTTCTTTTCTTTAATCCCGTTCGGTTCCACGGCCCCACCTCTCTTAGATCTCAGACTCTACTTTTTCTCGATCGTGAGCCTGGTTTGGGTGGAGTCTTGCGGTGGCGAGACTGGTGTGCAACGTCTCTGCCCATAGCTGTTACACGGACAGCCTCTCGAGCGAGCCGCCATCTGGCCTGAGTACGTGGTCGTACCACCGATGACCATCATTTTTTTTTGCATCGCGCCCCCATCGAAACGCGGTTGTCGCGACTGGAAGTCGCACCCGCGACCTCGTGCGCAGCAGATAGCTGCTATAGACGACTTCCCAGGTGCATCCGCTATATCAGTGTTGGAGTCGTTTTGTCAATAAGGAAAGACTTATAAGAGTTTCATAAATTATCAGAGTGCCATAAAACTCAGTAACTACAATGTCATGGCGTTCCGCTGCTAAGCGCAAGGTCGTAAGTTTCATTCTCCACCGCGGCGTCGCATTCCGATAGGAATCCAGTCCAAAACCGCTTGTCTGCTACAGCTTGGGTGAACGATAAAGGATGCCACGCGGCCAAATTTAATCCAGAGCCTAGCTCCTAAGGCGTCTCAATTGCCTGCGCGCTGCTTTGGCACGTTGAACTGAATCAATGAATGGATGGTGCGGAAACTTGTGACATCATTCTCTGTCCTTATTACAAACGAGGGAAGAGCTCCAAGGGTTTTACGCACATTTTTACAAGCTTAGCTGCTTGTATATTAAACGTCGATGGACACAACGGCCACCCTACAAGTCCAACCCAACGTTCTGTTTGATTTGCTTGATGGGAACGAACCGGTCTAGTGGAGTGATGCAGTTGGGCTTGTGAGGAGGAGGAATAAAGGTCTATTGCGCGAAACAGCGAAAAAGTTTTCTTTCTTCGCCCTAAGTAGGCGGCTCTCTCATTGCAGAAAGTCGTTGGCTAATGCCGTGGCCCGAGCCCAGTCCACCAGACTTCGCTTATCCTCAAGGCTCTGTGCCGTAAACATTGCTTCCCACGTTTCTTTGATAGCTTGTAGCGGTTCTGAAGCTTCATCTTAATCGTTTTTCTCGCTGTGTGTGCACACCAACACGATGTGTTGGAGGGTGTCCGGTACATCCCAAAATTGGCGTAGGTACGAGAATTTCGGGGGGTGCATCCAGTGCAAGATAATTCCATGGATGTATGCTGCGGAGAGTGGTGACTCCTTCCTTGCTTAATTTTGGATGAGGTAGTGAATATTGTGTTCTTTCCAGTCAGTGGTGTTGCAATATTACGGCGTAGTTGATGGGAAGGTCCTCAACTCTCGTCGCTTTCCGGAGCCAGTGCGGCAGGAAATCCGGGCTGGGATGCTCTCGTGCGAGAGCATGTGCTGTTTCGTTGCCTGATAGGTGGTCGTGGCCTAGGGTCCATGCGTCGTAGGTTTCGGGGACTTGTTATCGGCTTGTTATTTCTTTTAGAATGTTCACTGCTGCGGTTCAGGTTCGGCGTTTTGTCAGGTTTCTACACGCAATTTGTGAGTCGATCAGCATGATGGCCTTGTCCTTGCATGTTGTGATCCCCAGTATCATGGCCGCTTCCTCCGCCGTTTCTGGATTTCTGGTTGGTATGATGGCAGCGACTAGCTCGTTCACTTTTTTGTTGGCCACGCTAACTGCGTATGCTTTTCTCCCTGGCTACTTTGCCGCATCTGCATATCTCGTGTTGGGGTTCTCTGAGTATTTCTTGCTTAGCGCTCGAACTCTTACTTTTCTTCTGTCTTTGGTGTATTGCACGCATGTTGCGAGGTGCTGGAGCGACTGAGATAAGGTATCGGAGAAGTGACGGTAATTGGGCTTTCGCGTCCGAGTTTGCTGTGAAGTTTTCGCTCTACTCGAGTTCGCGAAGTACTGCTCTTCCTGTATGTGTCAGCTTAAGGCGTTCCAGCTGGCTGGCCCTGTGCGCTTCACTCGTTTCTTCCCAGGTGTTAAGGAGGGCAAGTTTGAGGAGTGTCGTGGTTTAGGTCATACTGGGAAGTCCTAGCGCGCTCTTGATTGCTTTCCTGGTGATGATGTTGAGTTTCTACAATTTCAGCTTTCTTGAGGAGTCGATACGGGATGCCATATCTGATCCGGCTTATGAAGAGGGCTTAGATTGGTCTTGGGGAATTGATCCATTTAATCTTAGAGATTACATACTATTATACTGCGCTCGCAAGGATATCTTAAGGCGAAAAGCTTTACTTGGCTCGTTTGCCCGTTTTCGGTGTGTTCGATAGTCGGTGGTCGCGGCGGTTGGTAGTGGTTGCACTTTCAGTGCCTATGCGAATGTCCTCACTGCAACAGGCGTACTCCTTTAAGCGGGCATTTTATTTATTAAAGCGAATCGCTTGCAACGAGCGTTCGGCTGTTCTCTTACATTGACGATCATCGTCGATGGTTTCTGCACGATTTTTTACGCAGATATGGCTCCGAACTGCGCTCGTAGATTTGGCGTCAGAGCCTTGTTGTGTCAGAAGCTTGGTGATGTCAGTCTAGATGGTTTTCTAACGTACTGGTGCATATTGGTGGCCTATATATGCAAGATACAGGTTATATAACACAAGCTTGAGAATGAACGCTTTGTCATTATTAATGTGCTCTACATTTTTTTACACTGCCAAGATTAAATTATTTGGGAGAGAAATGCCAGAGGTATACCAAGCAAGAATGATAGTTGTTGAAGATAGCTTGCTATAAAAACGTGATGGATGATACGCACAGCTCACAGATCAAGTCTGAACTGCAGAACACAGCCACCGGTACTTCGTTGAGTTAGCTTATCCCATACACACCTTTCGCGACAGGAGTGCGTTCGTTCAGTTCAGCGTTCAGTGCATCAGCCGCAGAACTCGTGCTGTTCCGAAAGCCCGTGCCCGCGAGCCTGGCAGGGTGATGTTCTGGAGTACCTTTGTGTTAGACCGTCAGGATGCGCCAAAATTAAGCCATTCAGTTATATCATGCAGCCATGCTATTTGCCAACAGCAATAGCTACCCTTCTGGTTCAGAATGTAATTAGAACGTTCTTAGTAGAGTAAAAAAAAGATCTTCGTAGAGTAATATATATATATATATATATATATATATATATATATATATATATATATATATATATATATATATATATATATATATATATATATATATATAAATATATATACCATCCCCGCCTCCTACTTAGCACTCATCACCGATATTCTCCAACAATTAACTCTACTCCACACCACGGCCCTCCCTCACTTTCTTGTACCCACGACCTTGCACGACGGACGTAAAATGCACTGCCTGCCACATTACGTCACAGTCACAGATGTGTAACGTCATTCTGCGTGTGTGACGCTCGGGATTCATAAGTCGTGGGACGGAGGACAGATGACGCGTCGTGTCGAGACGTATATCAGTACATCATTTCGTCCCGACCGGCAGCGACTCATTTCCTGGGACGCCCCGTCCAACGCCGTGTACCTATTGCATTCAGTCGTATATAAAGCGTCGCCGACCATTTTAAATCACCGTGTTTGGTCATAAGCGGCTGCCACTAGCCTGACTTTGATGTAGGAACCTCATGAATAACAGACGGCAGTCTCTTGCAGACTTGAAGGGCAAGAAATAAGCAAAAAAGAAAAGGTAAGATCAACCAGCGGCAGCGCCCCTTCGAGACCTTTATCTCTTCTCCTGCTTAAAATACGATATCGTCGGGCTGGTTAATATGGATGAACTCCTTAACGTTTTAGGAAGCGATCATCCGCAATGCACATTCTAGACGCCCGCGGTGAAAGCGCGTCTGCGCAGGTGTGAATGTCCTCTCGTGCACGTCGTGCACACGTGACACAGTTTACTCGGTTGTCGTTACTGACGATTGATATAGGGTATCTCTCATTGCATTTTTTTAGCAAGCACTACGAAAACTACGCGGGGGCTTCAACTGGTGAAACCTTGACCTCTGTGCTTCGAGGCTCAGCGTGCGCTGATTTAATGCGGCTGCAGAATGCTACGTGCCAAGACACACGATCGGCTACTTTGTTTCTCATGTGTCGTGTGTTTGATATATAAATACTTTATTTGTTCTTATTGTTTATTAACTACACATTTTCTGCGTTGGCATTTCCTTTGTGTCTGTTATCAGTCACCTGTATGCAGATGGGGACGGTGGTTTTTGCAGCTTTTCCTGAGCAACTAGTCTTTCTCCTTTGTAATTGTAGGCGCGCAATGTTGCAGGAGCTCTTTGTTGTTGTTTCTAAGCATAAAGTGTTTTTAACTCCTGTTGTTGGAGATCTTCAAGTGACCTTGAGCCTAAAGCGAGAGCCGTTATCCGGGGAATTTGCTGACAACGAAATTTATTCACCCGTAGGCACGCTTACAACTGTGGTATGAAGGAAAAGTACAGTATAAGGTACAGCACATGTAATACATCATACTTGATGTAAACAAAACAGATTAACAAATGAAATAATAAATGGTATCTGCTTAACACTGGCTTTGCCACACACAACAACAACAAAACTCATTACAGCGTCCACGCAAAAGCATTATTGTCAGCCTCGAATTTAGGTACCCGGGGCACATACAGATACAGTCTGAACTCAGGCAACAGAATTGAGCATTATTCTGGCTGTAGAAAGACTTTGCCTTTCTACAGCCAGAATGGGATCCATGCCTTGCCTTGGGAGACGGTTATGTAATTTGCGAGAACAAAACGAGATCATTCGGGCAACCAGTCAAAACTTAAGAAAATGCGGTCTCTGGCCCCCAACCCTTCGTACAGGACAGCATTATGTACGCTAGTTACTGTCCAAACAAGTTACAAAGACTATTGCTTCCTAGTTCTTCCTGTTCACAATACCACTCAAGTGTAGCTTCTAGTACGTTGAAGTTTTATTTGTCATTTCCAATAGAAACATTCAAAACGCAGAGACAGGGCGTCATACACTTCATTGTCATCTTTTGGCGCTGAGCGCTCTTTCGAACGCCAACGGTGCGTGAATTCCGCGGCGGGGGTTTAGCGTTTCCTCTATAGATGGCGCCACGCTGCGTGGCGCATCCTTCAGACGATTATTCCGGCCGCAGTGGCTTAGCGCTTATGGTGTTGCGCTGCTCACCAAGAGGTCGCGTGATCAAATCCCGGCCGCGGTGGCCGCATTTCGATGAAGCCGAAATACAAAATCGCCCTTGTCCCGTGCATTGGGGGCATGTTAAAGATCTCATGGTGGTCAAAATTAATCCAGGGTCCCCCCACTACGGCGTGCCTCATAAACAAATAGTGGTTTTGGCACGTGAAACCCCAAAATTCAATTCATTCGTCTTCTAGCTGGGCAGTGCGTTCTGTCTCCCTGACGTCTTTCGGCAGCCTGTCATGCGGCCTTCAGCCGGTTTTCTTCTTCTAGCTGGGCAGCGTCTATATGAACCAGTGCACAGCATCGCGTGGTGTGGTGTACCGTTGCAAACATGCACTACACCTATTTTAAGATTGTGACTAGCATCATCTCCAACCAATCTGCTTTGCCGGTTGCCATTTCGTGTTTACATCTACCCTCAATTACGGAAGAACCAGAAGTTGTTCTTTTATTATTATATGTTGTTAAAGGAGAGCTTGGCGTCTTTATTGACACCGGCTATTCCTCTTCGAATGGCAAGTAATACCAAACAAACGCGCAAAAAGACTGAAAAACACTGATTGAGTCAAATATCACGAGCATATCATGACCCCCACAGTTCTGTAAACGAGCGAAAGTGTACAAAAGAGCCTGAGAACACATACACAGGTTGCGAGTTTCTGGACGTATCTACGCATACACATGCACAACAACATATAACGAAATCAGACGTGAGCTACACATGTGCGACCTGCGGTATTAAACAAAATTATTAGTGGCCTCGGCTACGAATGTTTAGTACGAGGTAAATATTTCTTTATTTTAAATGTGATTTTAAAAGCCACAAATGTTCTTTTCTCTAACTTCATTGTTGACCATGGGCAAAGCATTTTTCTTTTTTTTCAGAGGGAGTTGTCGGTAGTCTTAACAACATTAAATCAGCCTTTCGTTTTAGCCTACCCGGCGTGGTAGCTTAGCGGCTTTGGCGTCACGCCAAGGTCGCGCAATCAAATCACGGCCGAGGCGGCTGCATTTTGATGAGGGGTGAATACAAACACGCGCGCATACCGTGCATTCCGCGCATGCGCTAAAGAACCCCGGGCGGTCGAAATTATTCCCGAGTCCCCCACTGCCGCATGCCTCATAATCAGATCGTGGTTCTGGCTCGTAAAACCCCAAAATGTAATTCATTACAGTCTTCGCCTCCCAGTATCGTGTCGTGGGCACCAAAAAAGAAGGTGCTGTACAACTTCGCCAACGCAGCCACAACGACACTGAGGACTATAGCAACGCATTGAATTACATGCAACAAGTGACTCGTGTATGCTGTGCCAAGCCGCAGATGGTGCAACAAAGTTACAAATTTTCTATCGTCCCTCAATTTTGGCGGAATTGACAGTTTAACGTTAAGGTCTACAAAGAATAAATACGACCCCTTTGATTTTTGATCATACCAGGCATCTGTGCTAAGTCCCCAGAATATGTCTCGGTAACAGGTGGACTTGCCTACGGTAAGATTGAGATTTGGTGTATAATAATTTTTTTATTGAAATGAATAATACGAAAGGTTGGCGCCTTATGGCGGCACCGGCTACTCCTTGTCACTTAGCAAAGGAAACAAACATGCGCAAAAAGGGAGAATAATGTCCCAAAATATGGCACCGATTAGAATACCAGGTGAATAAAAACTACAGTCTAACCGCACATGAATCACAAAGTTTCGTGCATTTTGTGGACCTTGTGCAGTTTGTGCCGTTTTATGCAGTTTTGTATTTCCGAGCGTGAAAGAAGCCCACGAATACACTCAAAGCGCCTCGAGCGACCAGTCACGCGGCAATTTTGCGTGTATTCGCAAGCTTCTTTCGTGCTCGACAAAACACTTTTATGTAGCGCTTACTGAACAGCAGCAAGTGGTATCGGGAGTTTTTCATGCTGCTCTACAATTTTGTCATTGACACTTTTCATGGAATTATAATATTTGGGAAGTTGAATAATTAATTGAGACTAATATGTAATTAGGCGGAATGCAAAAATAATATGAGTATCTCCAAGCGACGACAAACAGCATTAGCTTGGTTCTGTCTAGCTACGTGGCATGTACATATTTTTAAATCTTGGTGCATGATTGTTGGGACAACCTGTAACACTCTGCAACCTGTGCACTCCCAAAACGTGTGTTCAACTCATTTCGGCGTGTGCCATTTAGTGACGTCACGGCGGCTTGAATATAACTAAAATAATTAGACGCTGGATTCTCTGTAGTAGTTATCCAAATGATGCGTAAGCATTTGCTAGTAATCACCTGCTGTTTCATCGTCGTATACTGCTGTGTTCGGTATAACTGAGGGAGCGTTTTTGAAAAAAAAAGTGCACTTCTTGAATATATGCGCTCCGTGGATTATGTCGTTACCCTTCTGGCATGTCTCTAGTGTGTATGTAATTGCACTTCCCGGAAACGCGTTTCCTATGCGTCTGTCGGAGCGCTGCGTTGCACGTCTCTCACGCGAAATTTGCGCAATGTTTTTATTGTACTGCGTATCGTCACACTTTCTTGGTTAATTATGTGTACAACTTCTTCACCGAAAATAGGTAATATTTCAGCACGGCTCTACACGAAGCGCATAAAAGAGGTGTCATGCGCTTGTAAAATCGTTCTTGAAAAAGGCTGGCTGTCGGCCAGGAACGCTTATCCTTCAGCCTGAGAACGCTTTCAACCAGGCGAGAGAACGAGAAATGATTGGTTGTCAGCCTCCCGAATTTGTACAAGAGTACACTTATTAAGGCCAGTTACTTACGGGGGACTCGATCCTGTGAAGGAAACTCACTGAAGAATAAAAATGTGTTGCAGCGCCTGCAGCAGTACTAAAGAGCAATGATTGGCCGCTTGCAGCACGTGAGTTTAGGAGCAGGCAACTGGCCAATAAACCCTTGTACGGCGTCAAGGTGTCGAGGTATCTTCTCGCTTGGTCAGCAAAATCCCTTTTAACGCGATAGCGTTAGGGGCCGTCACGTGTTGCAGAAAACCTGGTGTTGGCGTCCACCATCGGCTGCATTGCCCGTCATAAAAAAATCATGCCGAACCACGGCCCCGCGGGCTCTCCGCGTGGCGCATAGCGTTATACTGAACTAATTGAATTTATCAAAATAAGATGCATCAGAAAACTCGTAAGGTACGACTTATAAACAACCTACAGGCAACGCAATTTGAGTTTACGAGAAAACAATTTTAATATACGACAAAACATAATTTTGTTACGCGGAAACTCAAACACAAACCCCTTTTTCCTTGCTTACGGGGTATGAGCCATTGATGAGTCACTGCTTGTAGCGTCTACCTTACAGGGATAAGAGCCATTGCTCTGCCCTGCACTGCATGCCGCCGGGATTGCACCACCATAGTTTTCTATCGTGCCCCTATATCGCAGAATATCCGGCGTCTTGGAGAGTGACATCGTTAAGAGTGGAACGCGAAAGGCGAAGCTTAAGCGTCCTCCAAGGTTTTCTTTTCCGTACGGTGTCACTATCTTTGGTAAGTTCTTTCTCTTTATCTAATCAGTGGCCCACTGCTTCTCCAGCGCATCCTCAGAAACGAAGAGGCAAGGAAGAACAATATACGAAGCAATGTCCCAGCTGATACGGCTATCCCAAGTTCAATGCTATTGAAGAACGAAGAAAAAAATGAACAAAGCTAACAGTAAAATGAGAAGCATAAATCTACACGCACAAACACACGCCGCGAGCATCCAGGCAAGCTCTGATCATTCACCAGGGGCCCCTGCGCCAACACGGCACGACATATTCAAGAACAGCCACTAGCACCAACAAGTCGGTAGACTCTCGAACGAAGCGTTTCGGAACTAGGCACCCAGTCTCGCGCACAAACCGAACAAAACGCGGCACACGGCATCGAAGTTTAGATACAATAACTGAAACAAACGAACTACAGATGAAAATACTTAGGTGTAGGTCAACGCTCACAGGTAGCCAATGAGACTTTTGTTTGCGAGCACGTGAAACCGGCGCTGCTATGGCTACGCCCCTCACGAACCTCTTGCTCTTGGTGCAGGTGCTTGTCGGAGCTTCATGCTATTGCTTCTGCGATCGGCAACTGATCGGCACAAAGGAATCAACGCCGCTTATCACAGTATCACTATCAACTTTCCGGATCGGCTAGTCCGGGAAAGCTAGTGACGGAAATGACACCGATCGGGGATCTCGCATCGCCGCGCCACCTCTTGTCGTTGCGGTTGCGTGGCCAACAACCATGGCCTTCATCGCACGGTTTCTACAGGCTCCATGAGGAGCGCGACAACAGTTTGAGCCTGGGACGTGTAACCGGCGCTGCTATATGGCAGCGTCCCTCACGAACGTGTTGCTCTTGGTACAGGTTAGCTACACTGAAGTTCCTTGTTTTTCACATCCTCGTTAGTTTGCTGGTTGCACCCCCTCTTCTTTTTCAGAATTTAGCGAACACGCGTGCGAGGGGACTGTTGTGCAACGTGTACGAAGGAGTCACCATTTCGCTCTGTTAAACAGGCGTGCAGTCTATCTACGATTGCTAATACTCTGTGGCGACCGCGACGTGAACCCAGGCCCAACGGAAGCAGTATTGAAGAGACTTCTAGATGGACAGAAAGATATCGAAAGTAGATTAGTTGAAATAGAAAGGTATTAAAATGAAAATAATCGTGGCGTGTGAAATTTTTTATGAGCACGTACGTGACAAAGCCGGAGTCCAAGTTCGACAAGTTTGAAGAAACGAAGCACACTGTTGAGGAGGGGAAGGCTAGCATCGACGTACTATGCACGCTGAGCTGCAGTCGCTAGTTACCAAAGTGGATGACCTTGAAAATGGGCAAAGAAGGTGCAACCTGATTTTCTATGGTGTAGATGACAGCGACCCCAAAGACACCTACAAATCTTGCAAAAAAATGCATCTTGGAAGAATGGCGTGTTCAGGTTTACTTGGCCGTGGGACACCGCGCTTCTTAATTTTGCTAGTAAGCGAATGTTTCCAAGTTTATACGGCCGATAAAACTCCAATACCTACTTCGGATAGCTGTCTGCTAATTTGCTATCGCAATCGATGCTTAGCTTTTCAGGCGAAATTGCGACTTTTTTGTAACACGAAAACTCATTCGACGTCTTTGCTTCTTCGTACATAATAACGATTGAGCCACCTTCTTGCTGACATTGTTTAAAGAAACGATAACCATGCTTTTAACCAATCATTAGCCAACATTGTACTTAGCAGCCAAGCTTCTTTTATATGCTTTAACCTACTGGCCATTTCATTGTTTCTTGCTGATTGTGTAATCAGTCCTCTCTGTAATGCCCATGTAATGCCACTTATTCAATTTATTTCTTATACCCGGAGGTTATAATAAACAAATAAATAAATAAGTAAATAAATAAATAAATAAGGAATGTCCCACGATAACAGGCAAATTCTGTTAGGATGTGACTCACCCGAAGCAGTCACAAATGCTTCTCGAATGTCCAGGGACACCGGCAAAGTGCCGCATCAGAACCTGTCATTCACGTCGATGGAGGACAAGATTATTGCATATGTACCTGTATGACTAGCCGTAATATCGCTATATACGAGCAGAAAAGTTTAGAGAATGGTTAAGAAAACCCCTACGGAGCAAGTCAAGCCGCGACCGGCACCCTGCACGGCTAATCAAGCACTGCTTACACGGCCCGGGCTTCTCGCTAAATCACGGGGTACCGCGATGATACTGGGAACCATTTTCTTCTGCGGGCGTAGAGCGGTGTTCCACAACGCGAACGTGTTCGATAAAGCGACGCCGAAGCCGAATAATGAACTCATACTTGTTCGCGCATTCCGGTTTTGCTTTTTTCGGAAACGTAAGCTGCGAATCGGATGCGCATTCCTCTTGCCTGCGCATTTCTTCACTGAAGATCCTGCCCGCGCTGGGCAGGTGAACGAACTACCAGAGAGGATGAGCAAGAGAGTGGGCAAGGGGTCAGCCATACGCGCAACGCAGGGAACGAGTGACGTTGGTCTGACTGACGTCATAATGACCATTCCGAGTGTGTAGCGCCGGAGGGGGCACAAACAGACCCACTTTTTTTTTACTTCTTCTTCCTTTGTTCCCTTCTTCTCCCAGTTCCAGCAAAGTTCTTACCGCATTTATATTCTCCAACAACAAGGGCTTAGTGTTGCGAGCATGTTGTCTGAGCAACTCTTTTTCTTAAGTTTTCTTGTTTTTGCGGGCCTGGAGCTTCTCTGAACTGCATTCTGAGAAAAACGGATAAGCGGAGGAAGAGGGCCCATAGAGATATCACGTGGTTTTAACCAGCGCCCACGTGCACCCGGCGTGCGCAGCATAAAAGCACCCGCTGCTTAAATGAAGTCCCCGCTGTTCTCTCTCTTATTACGTCGCGGGCTTTATAATGTCCCATTTTACGAAGCAACTCATCTAATTTTAGACGCAATTTATCCTATTTACTTTCCGCTTACGACATATTAAGCGAGAGATTTAATTATATCTTGTTGATTACGGCGCTGAATATTTAATCACAGCACAATTTATAATCTCGTCGTCGACCGATCAATTCATTCATTCATTCATTTTAGATTTTGAGGAGCGGTTAGTCCACCGCTTCGGGTCGCCTTCTTCTACCTGGCGCTCACTGGCTTGAACCGAAATCTCGGACGTCTACAGCTGAAGGCCCAGTTATTTAACAGCGTAACGTGCACAAGTTTGGTAACTGTTCCGTAGTTGTAGGCGTAGAACAAAACATAAGCGCTGGTAATGTTCAAGCAGAGGGCACTATTATTTATTTGGGGGTGGAATGTATTGCTATTTTTATCATTCACATCGCACGACCGGGAGATCCTGGTGACAACGCAGGGCGCGTCTGAGACCAGAATCACAAAAAGGAAAAATAACTTGAATAAAATGGTTACATTTGACGCATAGATTCACGCCCCGCTTTTGTGTTTGCTGCTAGAGCAACCGACGTACGTACGTATACCTATATGTTTGTCGCATATCAGTTGCACGAGTGGGCATATTTATGATATATCAATTGTAAATGTCGTTTCATCCATGCCATTGTCTACGCGAGTCAATGTAGAGAGAGAGAGAGAGAGAAAATGATAAATGAAAGGTAGGGAGGTTAACCAGGACTGAGCCCGGTTGGCTACCCTACACTGGGGAAAGGGAAAGGGGGATGGAAAGCATGTCTACTACTGTCTCAGGATTCTTGTGGAACTACAGTGGCACCGGACGGGCATCTGCCAGGCTGTGTGCATAATATAGAGTGCACTGAACTGTTATTCGATCCTAATCGTCTGTGAAGTAACATTATATATTTTTTTTTTCTAAATGCATACTGAACGGCTACTTTCGCTTACAGAAAAGCATTTTTCGTTCTATCCATGGTTTCAAGCAACCGATCCTACAACTGCATTTTACTGGTTCCTAACCCGGATAACTTCATTATTCCGCCCCTACCTTTAATTTCTAAGGCCGCAGCAAGATCTGCATCTGAATAGATACTGTGACACTTCAATAAAGTGAGTTTTACGGTCTCCACAGCACCATCGCCGTGCTTCGCAAAGAGGGCGCTGCAATACTACATATCTTAGCGCCCCCTTTGTTTGCAAACATACAACTTATCTATATCTATAGCGCGCGCACTATGGTTACTTGGTTGATGGACTGTAATGTTGGCGGCATAGTTGTAACTGTGTGCTAAAACGTCCTCTTATCACCCAAGATACGCCATGCGTAAAGACCTTCTGGGCAACTTCCGTATGTTGCTATTTATTGCCCAGCGCTCGCTGCCAGGGAGGCATGAAATAGTACCGTGTTCACACGGTTGTAACCCTTCAAGTCGTGAGTTTCGCCGTTAGTGCTCTAGAGACTCGTACTTCTTTTTTTTTTTTTTTTTGTCACGGAGCGAAATGACCATAAACTGAAGTGCACAGAAGAATAATTTCAATGTGCAGTATTTATGCGTGCCACAGTAGTGATGGTGTGTAGAAATCTTGTGCTGACAGTTTCATTGAAACGCTAATTTGCAGAACGTTATTTTATAGAGCGACCAAGAACAATGCACGATGGTCTCGGAAGTCGAAGCCAAAACAAGAGCCATTCGTTAGCAGGACTTCTTTTTCAAGTTCCTGGTTTATTTTTACCCCTTTCACTTCCTACTTGGTCACCTTTCTTTCTTTCTTTTAGTGAGCTATGGAGTGTTTTGTTGATGCTATACGACAGGTTACGGGCTATTTCTACGCGCAAGTCAGCTGTTGAGCTAACTAGAGAAACACCAGAGAAAGAGATTAAAAGATTAAATTATGGGGTTTTACGTGCCAAAACCACTTTCTGATTATGAGGCACGCCGTAGTGGAGGACTCCGGAAATTTCGACCACCTGGGGTTCTTTAACGTGCACCTAAATCTAAGCACACGGGTGTTTTCGCATTTGGCCCCCATCGAAATGCGGCCGCCGTGGCCGGGATTCGATCCCGCGACCTCGTGCTCAGCAGCCCAACACCATAGCCACTGAGCAACCACGGCGGGTACCAGAGAAAGAGAGAAAGCAGGGATGTTAACCAGAAAAGCGTCTGGTTGGCTACCTTACACTGGCGGAGGGAAATAGAAAGAAGAGAGAGAGAGAAATGCGGGTGAATGTTCGCAAGTGCGCGTACAGCATCACGCAGTTAAAGGCACTCGCACAAGCTAGTCATTTTTGAAAAGCACAAAAGTGCCTTCAATATACCTTCTGCGGCGATGAACGGTGGGGACGGTGTCCCAGTACTGTCGATGGGCGCCGCAAAGCATTGGACCGTTAACCTTAGCGGAAGTTTAGATTGTGAATGTCCGTTGCACAGCAGTTAATTTTTTTATACGGACTCAATGACTAGAATTAATGAATTACCAATTATAGCTTAACAATAAAAAAATATCTTACAGTTTCTTTTCTGATGCGAAGCACGCGAACGAAGCACCTTCCTGATATACGTCATGAGGCCTACAATGTTCAAGCTCACGGGAACGCTGACGATCTGTTGCCTGCCATAAGCCGCAATGCCCCAGAAGTAGTAAGAGAGAGAAAACAGGGATAGGAAAGTCAGGGAGGTCAACCAGGACAACATCCGGTTTGCTACCCTACACTGGGGGTGGGGGAAGGGGAATAGAAAGAGGAAGAAAGGGAGAGAGTAAGCACTGAGTACGTGTAGGAGGGACACCAGTAAGATTCCTGTAAGGTATCCATAGGCGTGCACATGGATATCACGGTCAAAGGTGAAATGCCCGAAACAAGTTTTATGATTCAAATTAATGCCGTCTCAAAACAAGTTTTATGATCCAAATTAATGCCGTCTCACGTAATGAGTGCCTATAATAATATGACCCGTACCTATCCATATGGAGTCTCCCGCTGTATGGCGATTTATGTTCCGATGACTGATTTGGGGTCGGCTGCGTGCACGTGTGTCGTCAAGTCCAGAGAGCATATGTTCCTATTCCTCGTGCGCTATAGGTAGGCGCCTGGCTTTAGCAATGTTTTGGGGCGTCTTCGTATATCCACATCCTCGAGCGCTATTCAGGGCTTGCACGTATGAGTAAAGGCTTACCCGCCGTGGTTGCTCAGTGGCTATGGTGTTAGGCTGCTGAGCACGAGGTCGCGGGATCGAATCCCGGCCGCGGCGGCCGCATTTCGATGGGGGCGAAATGCGAAAACACCCGTGTACTTAGATTTAGGTGCACGTTAAAGAACCCCAGGTGGCCTAAATTTCCGGAGTCGTCCACTACGGCGTGCCTCATAATCAGAAAGTGGTTTTGGCACGTAAAACCCCATAATTTAATAATAAAGTAAAGGCTTCCTATGGTGTTTCACGACAACACGCCGCGAATCCTTGGTGATAAACCGCTGCACCAACGGCGGAGTTCAATGAACCGAGTTAGGTAACCCCGTCGTAGAAAGCGTCAGGTGTAGGGCCTTCGGAATGAGTAAGGAACTCTGTGACCGCGCTAGTCGTGCACTGTCGCCGACAACGTGTTAATTGAACACCAAGCTATTTGTGATGAATTTCATTGTTCCTGTGGCACTCACAAGCCTCGGCTTCTGCAGGCGCCTAATTTGCTTCAGAGATCAAGCAGTCGTAGTTTTTTTTTTATTTATTTATTCGGCGTAGGCTTTCGTATCAGTCAAAACAAATCTTCAAATGAGACTTTTTACAGGACTTACATTCTTATTTATAGCCCTGCTTTCCCGGAATGTGGCTGTTTGGGTTTGTTGATTCGACATTAACGTCGTCTGTTTCTGTCCGTTATTGTTTTTCGTCGCTACCATGGGTCAAGTTGCTTTTTCGCTCGCTGAACTATATGCGCAGGTATACAGGCAGTTCTACAGGCACGCACTGTACAGGTCCGACATGTTACGTCTATTGTTGCAACATAGATACCTGCTCTCGCTCGTCACTACACTTACGTGAAATTCGTGTTTCGGACATTTGGCCGACTTTCTTTCTCTACAATTTTTTTTTACGAGCTCCTTCACTCACACGTGGCATCTTCGCCGGGGACCAACGAGTGCGTTAATGCGGTACCTTTTGTTTCGCGATTACGGCCGCCGTAGAGACGCAATCATGCACCGCTGCCCCTGGTCACGCAGCTGTGTCAGCGTCGTTTTAGGCGCTTCACTGCACATGCGCTGCGCGTTCTTTCGTAATGGGCCACACTCGTGTGACGGCGGTGCCGTCCTTCTCCGTCACCATTGTTCCGCTTCGTACAAACTGTTTGGTCGTGGTATGCAGTATAGCTGGGAGAAGCTACTTCGCTCGTTGATGCGCTTTTTGCGTGTGTGCTTGTTTGCATGGTTGCTTCCCAAAGCACGAGAGTTCACCTTCGCTGCAAATAATGTGGAGTTGCAGCGGGGTTTCCAGCTTTTAAAGATTTCTCTGTAGCTTATGTAACTTTCCACAGCACCCAAGAAACATTACCGAGTTATACGAATGCTCAGATGCAGCTTTATTTTTGTTCTCGCTTCAATTCTGATGATCAGTTATTGATATCTTATTGTGAATATGTACTTTTTGTGTGAATATCACGTTTTTCTTTTTCTTTTCTTTTTACACTGCTAGCCCCTTTTCCAAGCTGCTGGACTAGATATGCGGCTTTTGATATGCCGTGACGTAGCGAACTCGTATATAAGCACCCCCTCCTTCTATCTGTCGTCACCACACACATTGTTCCTTTCCATCTCCTTCCCCAGTGCAGAGCTGCACGCAAGGAGCAAGATATATCTCAGTCCTACCTGCCTATCTTAATACAAATGCCTCCCCCCCCCAATCTCTCTCTCTCTCTCCTAATCGGGCTGTTTAAATTTCGTTCATTTCAGTTCCCCCTGTGACTCACAGATTGTTTTGGGCAGAAACTAGCCTATTGGCGGTCGGTTCGATAATTATCTACGCACTTTCTGATACTGAACGAATAAAATTTATTGAATAATATAGTATGTGCTTAATTAATAAATTAGCTGATTGAGCGATCGATCAATTGATTGATTTATTGCTTTTAGGTTACGCAGCGATCAGTCACTGAATACGATTCTCGCAAATAGTGCCCCTGCAATTATTGTCAAGCACCGAACCTGACGCCGCTCTCCAAGCTCCTACAAATGTGGATCGAATGTTATCGAGTAGTTTTGCGTTTGTTTGCACATTATTGTGGGCGTACGTCCATTCCGTACACGCTACAAAGGAAACCCATACGGGTTCCTTTGTAGCAATTGCTAAGAACGGGTGAATGTCTGTCGGTCATCGTTTAACAACCTCGCTCCAAAGGCGACACTATAATTATTTTCCGATGCTTCGTTTCTTACTCGTACATTTGCTCAGGTCCTCGGCAATTCTTGACGCTTCCTCGAAAAAGACTCACTTCACATTCCTGTCACGAAACGCCTGACCCGATGCAATAATAGATACTCAATCGATTATGTTCACCTCGTCTATATCTTTCTTCATCCCCAGGAAAAAGCCTCTGGACCAAACCTTGCATCCAATTTTCCCATAATAGAAGAGAACGTCAGTGGCAGGGTTTCGAATCCGACGACTGCGCGCAGACGTATAATCTCGAAGTCTGATTTATCGCCCTGATGCAGCTTATCTGATCCGATGCGGCGATGTTATCCTCGCGACATACGAGCGGGCCACGAGGTCACCGGGACGGAGCCGGAGTACCTCCGGAAATATCGTAACTCCTGCTGCTGCAGCGTGTCGAAATCAAGCAGTGTTTCGTCACAGTGACCACTCGCGTCCACCGACGACGTCCTACTTGGCCACGCGTTTACTTCTCCAGTAGCTGCGACTACCATTGGCATGGCCAAAACGTACGTATTTCTCAGAGAAAAAAAACAAGAGAGAAGGGAGGATGAGGGTGCTTGATGTACACTGAGCTAGCCAGAGAGATCGAAGCTTGTGACCTTGTGTCGTGTAAAGACGTATGGAGGGACAAGTAAAGAGAAAAGAAATAAAGAAGGACGTCAAGGCAGGACACAGGAGTTGCTCGAGCTGTATGCCTTATGATCACGTCAGTGACTTTCACAAGCTGTAACATGTGTGTGCGCTTCTGATTGCGAAGATACGAAGGCCGAGAGATGGGGGTGAATTATACCTCAGACAAGCTGGCCTGTGTGAGGAGGGCCTTTCACCTTCGTTCACCTCTTGCGCTTAACCTTTATTAAAGCGTTAGCGTTAAGGGAGCCATGTCGCAAAACATCCGGGGTCAGCGTCGGACGTCGCGTGGCGAAATATCATTCCGAACCACAACCACGCAGGCGCTCCGCACGCCGCAGCCGCGCTACTGAAGTAATTGAATTTCTAAAAGTGAAATGCCTAGAAAACTTGTAAAGTAGAACGTAAACACAACCTACAAGTATGATAGCGTCGGAGTATAATTTGAATTTAACAAGAAACATAATTCTGTTACGCTGAAAATTGAACTAACTATGCGGTAGATTGTCAAAGGAAACCTGGTTCATAAATGATGCGCATAACCCTCAACTATATAATATAGATCCTGGAATAGAATTGAATATTCCGTTTAAAATTAGTCGATCTGTTGAAACAATAGTTCATAGGCTGCGACTACGCACTGCCTATACTAAAAGCTTCCTGTATAGGATAAGAAAGGCTACCAGTGCTACATGTTCATGTGAAGAGGCTGAGGAAGACATAGAATACCTTCTTCCACACTATAAAAATCCCGATGGTCGCCGCAAGAATCTCTAAAAAAAACTACATGGCTTGGATAGACGGCCACTATCCTTAGGAAAACTTTTAGGTCCATGGCCAACAGAAGAACTTCAAACCATTGCTCTGCGCGCCTTAGTACAATTTTTGGAGGAATCAAAAATACCACAAAAATACAATGTCATACAATAGTTATTGCTCGCATTGTTGTTATTAAGAGGCGCCCTTAACTACATGTTCATTGTGTCTTCGTGTTCATGTAGCATTTGTATTTGTTGTATTAAGAGTGCGACATTTAAGCGCCCAACATCTTCTGTGTGAGCATCTTGGCTTTGTGAACATTTATGCTGTGTGAACTCATGTGTTGCGTATGTGAACATTTCGGTTTTGTGGGTATTTGTGCCATGCGAACTCTTCTGTTGCGCGAACATTTATTTATATTGCATTACTGAGACTTTGTACGTGAATGTTCGTTCATGTGTTTATTTGTCCGGTTTGGTGATTGTTGACAAGTTTCCGACGATGACTATCACGTAAGTGAAGAGGAGTAGCCGGCGCCATACATAGGCCCCAACCTCTCTTTAAATACAGTTAATAATAAAAAAATACCTTCGCCAGCGGCGCGGCCCGCTCGGTTCCTTGCAACAACACAGTTGCGCTCGGCTCCGCCCATCCGCAAGAAAGCTGCGGTTGCCGGGAAGCGTGAGAAGCAGTCAAGGATCGTTGAAATCTATCGCGTTCTCCAAGTTTCCAGTCCCATTCCCAAAATGCGTTTGTCAGTTTCATCAACCTTTGTTTGTCGTCCCCTGTCTCGCTTGTCCCTTGTTTTCGCGAAAGAAGATGGCGTTAAGTTTCTCTTTTGCACAGTCAAAAGAGTTGGTTATCTTGTCTTCCTGGCTAAGTACTTGTGTTTTGTAAGCGCGCGTGCCTACATTAGAATCTGTGGACACGTACATTTCGAACCACATCAGGACACACTGTTCATTCTTTGGTCCATCTTCGAGCACGCTCGTGTTACTCACCTAGTGCGCGTGCCGGGCTTGCACAAGTGGTAGCGTTGTAGCAGGTGGGGTTAGCCTGGCATGTTCAGCCTGAGCACAACTGTTCCACCTGAGCATGTCTACGATATTAGTACGGGTATTTCGCCAAACGTCTATCAATTCGGTGTCTCTGAGGCGTTGAGATTTTTTTCCTGGTTACTCCGGGCTCTTCAGAGAACATTGCGTCTTGAAAGCTTGCGTGCAGACGACAATACTTATGTACAAGCCATGAGCTTTCTTTCCTTTCGAACTGCGGGCACAACCAAATGAAATGTTCCACATCACCGATTCCACCAAATAAGGCACACAGCGGGCAAAGGGATTGTTCCAGTTTCAAACGATCGATTCTAGGTGGAGGAGCTAGTTTTGGGCGATACAGAAGGGCATCCCCTTCACGAGGAAGTTGTTCAACCACACAGTGTTGATGTAAAGTTTTTTTTAGAACAGAAAATTTGAAACATTGGTACACCGCCTGCGTCTTGGTACTGCATTTACGAGACACTTCTTGCACAGGATAAAACGTGTCTCAAGTCCGCAGTGTTCTTGTGGCCATCCAGACGAAGATGTCCATCATCTTCTCCTGGAGGGCACGAAATACGATCCACAAAGAAGGATACTGCAAGCAAATTTGTTGACATTAGACAGAAGAGCATTCACTCAAAGAAAAGATACTTGGCCCATGGCCAACTGCGGGCCTTCAGAAAAGAGCCCTTCTTGCTCTGAAAAAGTTTTTAGAGGGCACCAACATTTTGGGAAAATATTAGGTTTCAGATGATCCAAATACGCTAAATGAGTAACATAAATGTTGTTCTGGATTCAAAAATGATTTATGTGGTGATCGCTACTTTTACGCAATATGTATAATTCTGTTCTGTACTTGCAGTGTATTACATGTGTTGTGTGTTTTCACTGTTCAATATACCTGACTTTATATATGCGTACGTGTGCTGAAATAAAGTTCACGAAGGTTGCAATGTGGGCTTGTTGGTAATGCATCTTCAAGGGGAGTACGGTAGCGCGATTAAAAGACGACGGGACAAAAGAAGACTCATAGGGACACACACAGCGCTAACTTCCAATATCTTCAATAACTTCAGTTGGAAGTTAGCGCTGTGTGTGTCCCTATGTGTCTTCTTTTGTCCCGTCTTTTAATCGCGCTACCTTTCCCCCTTGACGTGTACTGAACTCATGCACAAAGCTTTGCGACTCATGTACTGTTGGACAGTATATTTTTCATTGATCCATTATTCTACTGAGTGTCATATCTTGCGTCACTATTCTCCCTTTTTAAGCAAATTCGTTTCCTTTGCCAAGTGACAAGGAGTAGCCGGTGCCACCATAAAGGCGCCAACCTCTCCTAATATTCATTTCATTAAAAAAAATTCCCCTAATATGCGTACCGAATCTCATTCAGCTAATTTCTTGGCGACAGTTCAGGCTCCAGTCATGTCAACTAGCTTGACAGCTAAATTTTGTTTGCACTTTTTCTATGTGTGTTCTATTTCAACGCCAGTGCGAAGTGCATTCGCAGACGTTAACGGCTGTGCGTTCGGGTACACCAAGAAACATAAAAAAATAAACCTGAATGATCTGTACACTATTGTTGGTCATAGTCTAGGGTTTAACAACCTCGTTCCAAAGACGACACTATAATTATTTTCCGATGCTTCGTTTCTTACTCGTACATTGCTCAGGTCCTCGGCAATTCTTGACGCTTCCTCGAAAAAGACTCACTTCACAGTCTTGTCACGAAACGCCTGACCCGATGCAATAATAGATACTCAATTGATTATGTTCACCTCGTCTATATCTTTCTTCATCGCCAGGAAAAAGCCTCGGGACCAAACCTTGCATCCAATTTTCCCATAATAGAAGAGAACGTCAGTGGCAGGGTTTCGAATCCGACGACTGCACGCAGACGTATAATCTCGAAGTCTGATTTATCGCCCTGATGCAGCTTATCTGATCCGATGCGGCGATGTTATCCTCGCGACACACGAGCGGGCCACGAGGTCACCGGGACGGAGCCGGAGTACCTACGGAAATATCGTAACTCCTGCTGCTGCAGCGTGTCGAAATCAAGCAGTGTTTCGTCACAGTGACCACTCGCGTCCACCGACGACGTCCTGCTTGGCTACGCGTTTCGTTCTCCAGCAGCTGCGACTACCACTGGCATGGCCAGAACGTACGTATCTCTCAGAGAAACAAATAAGAGAGAAAGGGGGACGAGGGGGGTTGATGTACACCGAGCTAGCCGTGGAGATCAAAGCTTGTGACCTTGTATCGTGTAAGGACGTATGGAGGGACAAGCAAAGAGAAAAGAAATAAAAAAAATGGACGTCAAGGCAGGACACAGGAGTTGCTCGAGTTGTATGCCTTATGCTCACGTCAGTGACTTTCACAAGCTGTAACATGTGTTTGCGCATATGATAGCGAAGATACGAAGGCCGAGAGATGAAAGTGAGATAAAAAGAAATGGGGGTGAAGTATACCTCAGACAAGCTGGCCTGTGCGAGGAGGGGCCTTTCACCTTCGTTCACCTCTTGCGGTTACCCTTTATTAATGCGCTAGCGTTAAGGGCCCCGTGTCGCAAAACATCCGGTGTTGCGTGTGAACATTTCGGTTTTGTCAGTATTTATGCTATGTGAACTCTTCTGCTGCCCGAACATTTATTTATATGGCAGTACTGAGACTTAGTACATGAATGTTCGTTCATGTGTTTATTTGTCCAGTTTGGTGATTGCTGACGACTTTCCGTCGATAACTATCGCGTAAGAGAAGAGGAGTAGCCGTCACCTAGGCCCCAACTTCTCATTAAATACACTGAATGAAAAAAAAAAACACTTTGCCGAGCGGCGCGGCCCGCTTGGTTCCTTGCAACAACACCACCGCTCTCGCGTCAGCGCAACCGCAAGAAAGCTGCGGTTGCCGGGAAGCGTGAGAAGCAGTCAAAGATTGTTGAAACCCTGTCGCGTACTCCAAGTTTTCAGCCCCATTCCCAGAATGCGTTTGTCAGCTTTATCAACCTTTGTTTCTCGTCCCTCGTCTCACTTGTGCCTTGCTCTCGCGAAAGAAGATGGCCCAAGTTTTTCTTTTGCGCAGTCAAAAAAGTTGGTTCTCTTGTTTTCTTGGCTATGTACTTGTGTCTTGTAAATGCGGGTGCCTACATTATAATCTGTTGACACGCGCATTTCGAACCACATCAGGACACACTGCATTATTTGGCCCATCTTCGAGCACGCTCGTGTTACTCACCTAGTGCGCGTGCCGGGCTTGCACAAGTGGCAGCTTGGTAGCAGGTGGGGTTAGCCTGTCATGTTCCCCCTGGGCATATTCCGCCTGAGCCCAAGTGTTCCGCCTGAGCCTCTCTACGCTATTAGTACGGATATTTCACCAAACGTTTATCAATTCAGTGTCTCTGAGGTGTTGAGATGTTTTTCCTGATTACTCCGGGCTCTTCAGAGAACAGTGCGTGAACGACACTAATTATGTACAAGCCATGAGCTTTCTTTCCTTTCGAACTGCGGGCACAACAAATGCTCCAGATCACCGATGCCGCCAAATAAAGCACACAGCAGGGAAACGGATCGTTCCAGTATTAAATGATCAATGCTAGATGGAGGAGCTATAGTTTTAGGGCGATACAGAAAGGCATTCCCTTCACGAGGAAGTTGTTTAACTGCACAGTGTTGATTTAAAGTTCTTTGGAGCGTCCGCAAATTGTCGCCGATTGCATTCTTTGTGTTCTGCAGGTTACTCGGAGCTTTAGATAATGAGTCACATGACAGCGCTTCGCGCACAACAGCATCCGATTTCTCATTGCTTTCTGTTCCAACGGGAGAGGGAGCACACTGAAGTTTTACATTAGCTGCGTAGAGCCGGATGCGAAGCAGCGGCAGTGAACAACTGAAAGCCAACGCAACATGCTCTGTAGGACTCAATTCAAAGTGTGATAACGTTTTTGGCAAAGAGAAGGGATATCACCGTGATTTTCTGTGTTTCCAGACCAAAATTTGTGCATTCCGGATTAAGTGCGCTGGTGTCACGAGACGAGCATCCCTGTGAGAAAGTGGCTACATTTAAAGTGTGGCGTACTTGAAAGACGTGAAGTGTCTGCTTACAAAGGTATTTGATTGTATAATGCTATATGTGATAATCTTATTATGTATAATATTGATGAAACGTCGGAACCCACCGCGGTGGCTTAGCGCTATATTGTTGCGGCGCTAAGCACGAGGTCGCGGGATCAAATCCCCGGCCGCGGCGGCAGCATTTCGATGGGGGCGACATGCAAAAACACCCCGTGTTCCGTGCATTGGGGGCACGTCAAAGGTCTCCTGGGGATGAAAATGAATCCGGACTCCCCAACTACGGCGTGCCTCATAGTCAAGTTGTTGTTTTGGCAGGCAAAACCTCACTATTCAATACAATTCAGTTAAACGTCGGAAAGAATTAAGAGTATGTAGATTGTAAACATGACACAAGATTCAATAAACCTTCACTTTGAAACTACATAAGTAGCCGGCAAGATCGTAGTTTTCAAGAATCAATGGATTGAATTGCCTGCCGGTCCTCGGACATTATGGAACTGTGGCTTCGCACGCTACCCAGCACCTCCGGCAAATGTAATAAGGTTTATTACTCTGGAACATATTCGAACGGGTATCTGTAACAGAGGTGCGCCCAAGCACAGCAACCACATGTGCTCATGCCGGTGGCGTTCACGACCCGAGGCAAAGGCCAGCTTTCTTCTCTACAGTACCATTCAATCTGGAACACAGGCTGTCTTCGTATCAGATCAGCTAACGTATGTTGAGGGGCATAAATTCAGTTCACTCACGTGAGACGCTTGATTTACTGCGAGGGCACAGATCTTACTAAATTGCCAGTTAGAAGGCGGCGTAGTCAACAAGAACAAGATGCGAAATGGCTGCTACGCGCCATGCGTGTAAACATTAAAGTTTGAGGCCGTGCCACGCAGTGGCACGGCCTCACGCACCTATGTGATACACGCACCTATGTGATACACGCACCTATGTGATACACTATAGTCACGAAGCTGTCGTTCACCTTCCTTTGTCTTTAATAAGTACTTGAAAAAGGTAAAATTGCCAGAACACAATCAATAGATAACTTCCAGCAGAGCCTCAATCCTGTTCTTGAGGGAAAAGGAGGGGCTTGTTTATTAACTGCGTCAATATGAAAATGAATTGCCGGCACCATCTCTTGATGCCAACCAGAATTGTAGTTGTAGATTGGAGCTCTCCACTGCATTCCCACTCAGTTCTGGAGAGTGGATATCCCCGTAATTTCACTTCTTTTAACTCCTCGGAATGGTAAGAGTAGGACCATTCCCACTTCTGCAGTGGCTGAGTTGGTCCATTCCATTCCTCCAATTCCAGTAGATGTGTGGTTTTCCCTGCGATTGCTTGCTACTTGTGCTTGTGTGCCTAACGACAAAGCACGCACGCACGCACACAGGCACACACACACGCACACACACACACACGCACACACACGCACACGCACACGCACACACACGCGCACACGCACACGCACACGAGCACGCGCACGCGCACGCACACACGCACGCACACAAAGAACAACATATATACTTTGGAAGTCTTAATGCAATAAATAATGTTACGTATGGCTTTATCGCACAAGAGTAAACATGTTTTTGTGGCCTCTTATCTCTTCAGGGCGTCGCTTCCTGAAATCTCTCTAATTACTATTTATTCGCGTAAACAACGCACAATATACTCTCACACCGTGTTCCTCGTTGTTGGTGAGCGCAATTATTTGAGGAAATAACAACGGAACCCATCTCACGATGAATGTCGGTAGTAATGCGTTTAGCATTTCATCGATATAGCCACACGACGTATTGGCACCATCGAAACAAGTTATGTACGAGGCGCGTACTGCAGCCGGATTCCTCTTTCGCACATCCCTAAGAACCCTCGGCGCCATCTAGCGCCGCCACCGTGAAACCTGCACATGGCCTACGAAATGTCTGGGGCGCTGGCGCGTGCAAGCGCTGAGAAACGAGTCTTGCGGTAGCCAGGTTCCTCTCGCTCGCTTCTTTCTGGACACGCTGCGCCATCCAGTAGCACTGCCGAGAAGTCCGAGCGTAGCCTCCGAGACGAGAAGCGCGGCGCTCCAGTGATGTGAACGTTGAGAACGGATCCCTCGCTTGCCGCACACTCAGTGGCGCGCGCTCAGCGACCCAATTTGCATTAAAGGTGCACTAAAGGGTGACACATACCCGGTGCATTCACAGCGCAGCTCGCTAATGCGTTGGCGGGAAAGGCGTTCATTTAAAGCGGCACCGAGCCAGTGCGTTTGTGACGCAGCCTGCTAACGCGTCGTGCTGCTGCCCTTGTGAAGCCCTTGTGACGTGGGCTCGATTCCACTCGACATCGGCGAAATTTGAGGGATCTTTTTCGTCATTGTAGAACGGCGAATTCCCAGTGGCACATGCGTAGTTACCCAAGTTGACGTCAAAGACGTTCATTGGCAAACGGCCGAAACTTGCTGACCCGTACCCTGTAACCCAAGTTGGCATCAAAGAGGTTCGTTAAAGGCCAGCACAGATAAAGTGTCACACGCGAGCGCTCCGAGTCGGCGTCAAAGAGTGTCTTCTAACACAAGTGCTTACTTCTTATCCTGCATCTACAGTGACCCATGTCGGCAGGAAAGAGGTGCATTGAAGAGAGGGATATACATGTTCATACAGCTACATACACGGTCACCCAAGTTGGTCGATGGTTGGCTTCGAAACCTGTTACCTCAGCAGATAGATAGATAGATAGCCCCTGGAAAGTGTGTGAAGTGCCCTAAAATGCTAACGCATTAAAAGCAGGCAAGGAAAATTACAGGGATGGTCTTCACTGTAGAGGAATGCTGCTTGTCTCATTAAGCGAGTTCATAGCCGAAGATATCGCTGAAGGCTGCGGCATTTCTTCTTTCACACTTACTGGCATATTAACGGGCGCCATTTCCTTCAGCCCACATTTCTCACCGCTTCTTCTTGCGCCTTCTAAATGCTGTACAGTGTGCGACAAAACATGGTGTGCTTTTCAAATCACTCTTGACCTGCTTCCCTGTCATATGCCAAGCGTGCTTTTGCTACATGGGCAAATATTCGGCAAACTTAATTTTTACTGATTGTTAAAGGGTTTACTAAAACTAAAAAGGTAAGTAACTTAACTCCTTACCTAAAATATAAGGACTTAATTATATTTCGCTGTCTTTAAATGCACTTCTACATTAGAACGATCACAACTTTCCGAGCCATCAAAAGTGTATAATGTATAGAATACCGTGTTGGATTATAATTACAGCGGAAGATGTACTGACCCATAGTTACATACTAAAATAGCCGTATGGAGAAATAATGAACATATGTAATTATTTAGGAAACTCAAGTTTAGTCTAATCGGCAAATTGATTGATTTTGTAGTCTCGCTCAAAATCAATATTTAGCACTCCAGCTTTATGTAGGCTCCCATTCCGGAATCTCGAAGTGTCATTCCGTTCCCATGCCATCTGCCAGACTGGTGCCATGATTCTGTTCCCATTCAACTCCGTATTGTGGAAAATGTGGAATGATTCCAGAATTATTCCAACTCCGGAGTCGTCACTCCGTAACTTTGGTGCCAACAGAACTTTATTTACCTATGTCGATAAAAAAATTAGGACGCCGTTGAAATAAATAGTGACCGTTGCTGCTGAATATCAGCTCAATTGTTATTTAGTTGCAGGAGATTCTGTAGAATGCATCGAATTTATAGGGTGGTCACAAGAGTGCGCTGTCGTGTCCGAGCCAAAACTTTTTACGTGCTCCTATCTGGTCTGGTGCTTACACTATGGTGCTACACTATGGCTGTTGTGAAATCAAACTGCAACCACTCATTACTTCTTACTGGCTTGCCGTCGTTTCTCTTCCCTGAAGACAAGGACTTTGGAAATTCCACTACAGCAGTTTAGCATGCTCTTGAATGTTTGGGTCCTAGCTACTTTCATACGCAGCGTCCTTCCCGGGGCACACCCAAAGTAATGTGTGCATTGCTATAGAAAACTTCTTTCGTTACCTCCACTGATTACGGTCTTAAACGTATTAGTCTTTCATTAATTTTTTCTATTTCTTTCTCTTCGTTTTGGGTGTTTTTCTTTATTGTTTATATTCACAAATGAAATTTGCTCTATGAACATCTGACTTCTCGGCGACATATCCTGTTTTTTTTTCTTGTCTTCTTTTACTTAGTCTTTTGAAAGTTTGCACTGGTAATGCGTTTTGCCAACGCTATTCCAGTATTAGCCAATCAGCCTCACCCCATATTCAGAAATGCATCTTAACAAGGAAGCGCATGCATGACCTGATCTATCTCACGCCTGTCGTGAACGTGCCGAACGAGATGCAATGAGTGTTCTGGGGACGTCCATGCTAGGCGTCATCTAGATCAAGTCAAGCTCGGGCTTCAAGTTAATGCGCATTTATGAATACGGGGCTTAGTATGTGTGCGTCTCTAAGTTACCACCTTTGAGGTTGGCGTTATCATTATCATCATTTTAAGCAACTAAATATGTATACAGCGTTCTTCAAGTAAGTCTCATAGTATGCTTACCACGCTTAGAGCAGATTGTACTGAGGACTAAATACCTCTGTGTTATTTTTTTACACTGCTTTCAATATAGTGTTACTCAAAACTGTGCATTTCCCACTTGCTGTATTACAGAGAAGCTAGGGGCAGCGGCGGGCAGCAGGATTTATGTAAAGTCCCCGGATGAATTGCTGGCTTATCGAGACATACAGGTTAACCACCCTTCTGCCTCACTGCTCCGCTTAGCACAGCTCCACGTATGGCCCGGCGCAATGAGGCTCACCTCCATGTACAACGTTCGTGCCCTCACTGGTTCAAGGATTCTGCGACACCTGTTTGCGTTATACGATATGCGTGATGCTAATCTCTGTGTGCAGCTTCTTCGCTGTTCAGCCCATACAACGTACCCTGCTTGTGCGGACCAACAAGTTCTATCCAAGCGGCACTCTCGACGCTGCGACCTCTCGGGGGCACAACTACTGCTTTCTTCTTTATGTGTTGACTTTGTCTGGGTGCAGCTGCAAAAATAAAAGGCTGGTCGTTCTAGTCTACTCTGGTCTTTCCCTTCCAACCGATGCCTCCCACGGGCCTGCTGGGCGCAAGTTCCCGTAGCCATTACCACTTTTGTTTTCTCTTTGGTTTTATCCTTCGCTTCTGACCAAGCTGGTCGAATGCGATGTGTTAAAATAGCGAAGAGTAGAATCAGTGCTACATTTTATCGGGCACGGTGTTTAAGTAGATATAAAGGCCGATTAACTGCCCTTCGTTCGGCATGTGGTCTTGCGTCGGGAAAACACATCCGGCGAAATAATCAGCCAGCGAGATATGCGGTGAAGAGAAAAGACTACGCGATATCCACGTCGACGGTTTTGTGACCTCATTGTCTCATTGAGTATTCTGCGGAGGAGCAGAATATCTTACGGTTAACGATACGGCAGTCTCAAAAAATAGCACGCACAGCAGATGAATCCTCGCAGACGCCTGCGGTGGTTTCGATCGATATGCCCATGTTAATCATTTGCCCAATATAGAATATACTGAAAACTTCACTTGAAACTTTCGCACGTTTAAAAGTGAGTTTGTTGCCAAGAAAACACTTGCATCTTGGGTCCCTCGTTACATTTTCAACCACTTATTTGTTTTGCTTACCTGCATTAAAATTGTGCCCATGTATTTAAGGTGATGTGAAGCGAATCATGTAGAACGAAATCTTTCTATTCACTGATCTACTCACAGACAGTACCACGAACGAAGCGGCGCTGAAAGTCTCAATTGTTTGCCAGTTTGGCAGTTTATGGATGTTACAAGGAGGAAACTATTGCCAAGAGCTTTGAAGCAAAAGCGCTAAAGAGGCAAAATATAGCGACAGCGAGATTCTAAAGGACGTGCTATGGTGTAACAAACGGCCGCGCAGTAATCGCGTTCCAGCGCGGCCATGGTGACACAAGCACCACGTACAGGTGTATACGCGCTCTCCTCTGCGAATTCAAAAACAAGTTCGGGACAGCGTGAGACGCTTGCACGTTTGCACCCACTTCTGTTCGAATATTGTTTAGTATTTCTGGATGCACAAGGGCTTTCACCACAGACGCAGAGTCAACAGCCTAGTGAGACACGTTTGGCTGTAGCTGCGTTAAATATTTCGTTCTCGTCAAACGAACTGACGGTTGCTGTCACTGAAGCCAACAAACGATCGTGTCCAGATTATGATGGTTATGAGGTTACGAAGCTATTGTGCACTTATCTCAAGCTATCTCGCCACCATATTCCTAGTTCTGGATTTACACAATTCGTCGTGGATACGTGACGGGGTTCCCGTTGAGTGGAAGCTGTCGAAACTTGCCCTTGCAATCAAACCTGGCAAGTAACCAACGAGCTACGCGTCTTTAAGACTTATATGTAGCCCTATTGAGTGGCGTTGGGAAACTGGTGCGGAAAATAAGAGGGGAAATTGTTATCAATCCCACTGCAGCACAAAGCTACAAAAGAAAGAAAACTACAGTCGGGTGGATGACGATTTTTCTCTTTCGTGGGCCTCCTTCAACCTTGCGACCTTGGGCAGAACTGATTTGCCGTTATGAAGAAAATTACACAGGAAGGACTAGCAGGGTTTCTCGAAAGCAGAAATGAATGTGTTTCTACAACACAAGTTCACTAACAGCATTGTTGTAGCCCTCGTCTCATCAACTGAAGAACTTGCCAACGAACACACATCGGTCCCCGTTTTTCTTAATAACAAGGCAGCGTTTGACTCTATGTTGCGCCATGCGATACTTGATGTTGCGGTAGCCGTTGGCCTTGGTGGAAAGCTATACACATAAATTGCAGACTATCTGCAGGAACGGCGAATGTTCATAAGTACTCTAAACGGCCCGACTCTATATACGCTATTAAGGAGCGTGTGCCACAGGGCGCTCCTAGACGTTTATTGCACCTGAAGAAAAAGTTGCCGCATGGTGTTCACATCAGGATATATGCAGATGACATGTACATTTGCAGAGCGTCATGTTCACATTACACCACTGAGCAGCGGCTACAGAAATCGATGGTCAGCATCGCAGCAATAAGGACGCAGAGGTCTGCGATGATCTCCAGAAAAGTCTGTCATCATGGGTTTTTGACGGAATGATATGTAAAGGAGGAGGAGGAGGAAAGAGGGAAGGCGCGGATGTTAACCAGAAATGCGTCTGGTTGGCTACCCTACTCCGGGGGACGGGAAAGAGGGAATAGAAAGATAAGATAGAGAGAGGGGGGGAGGAAAGACGCGGTGAGCTCGCGCACGCACGCGGAGGGCCTGAGCAAATCAAAGGCGTTCAGATAGGCCCGTCGCCTTCAAGAAAGACAAAAGTGCCTTCACAGCTTTGTGAGTCATCACATGAAAATACATGGTCACATGAAAAGATACCCATTTATACCAGGTGACCATGCACTTACGTGCGGCATTAGGCGTTTCTTGTAGCGGTAATTCACAGGCGCCTGTCTTTGTTGCCGCAGGTGGACGAGTTTTATGAGAGAATATCTCTGAAGAATAGCAAGCGTTAGGACATATATGGCCGGATCAATCACGGAGCAGCGATTGCCGCTCGCTTACGTGAACAGCCTTCTACGCTGCAGTCTACCAATGCTGTAGAACATATCGTTCACCAGCAAAAAGAAACTTGAGGCAGCATGTGATAATTCACTGCACATATATGCCCTGGCCTGCGAAAAAGCTTGCCCATCCTTAGAACGGTAATGCAAGCGAGATGTCTACATCGTGACGTGTTAAGCACGCAATAAATAATACACATCCATCTTCGACACGTCACTTCAATTTGAAAGGATTTACTCGGGGTGCATAGCTAAAAGCTGCGCGAACTCCAAATTTCGGCAGGTCGTCCGCGATACCTTTGCCACCCATTCCTGCCGAGAGGTAGCAGCTCATTCCTCTGAATGTTTCTGCCTTCGACATTTTCATCCACATGAGTCGAGTTACTCATTCCCGGTATGAGCCCGAAGGTAACCACGCCTCAAGCTGGGATTCTAAAAAAAATCGCCCTGGACCACATCGTCAAGGATTACTTCACTGGTGCGTCAGAGTTCGTCGTGTGGTTTGTACGTATTGTCTACTAGTCAGCGCCTCCCTTACCGTTTTGAACGGTTGAAATCAGCACATCAGCTGAAAAATTAGCTGTTCTTTCCATCCTTAGGCAAACGCCAAGACTATAGGTAATCTTCACGGACTCAAAGGTGGTCCTGCAGGACATGTGCCGTATTAACAGGGCATGTAATCAGCATCCGGTGAGCCGAGACATTGCTTATATTTATTAAATGACCACTATCGTTAGCAAACCTGTCATATTATAATGGATTCACGGACACTGCGATATGCGGAAATGCAAAAGCGGATATAGCCTCCCGCATAGGCTAACTATTAAGAACTTTTAGGAATATATAGTTCTCAAAATCTGACGTCTCATCAACAGAGAACAAATATACGCCCACGTGGAAAGAAATCACCTGCATCTGCATCTTCATCAGTATCAATTTCTCCATTTGATTGACCCCGTCTTAAATCAAAACTTCCACATCAGCTTTCTCGTCACTTTGAGACAGTCTACCATCGGCTTCGTCTGAACACCGCATTCACCAAATCGCGGTGCCGCCTTGGACTGGCCATCAACCGTTACTGTGATAACTGTGGTGCGTTATCAGCCACAGAGTACATTTTGTTGGAATGTCCAGTTTGAAAAGACGAAAGGGCTTGTTATTTTAGCAGAATATGCGCCATTTCCCAATACCCACTCAAGCTAAGATGCATGCTTAGTCCTATGCCTTCTCCTTAAGAACAACGTCAAGCTCTGAATTTTCTTTTCTGACTTTTTCAAGACATTGACCTGATCCATGGCCACAAGCTCTGTCACATTTACACTAGAGACGTCACATTTGTATCATCTCTACATAGCACACTTTTGTATTTTCTCGTAATTTTTTTCTCATTTTCCCGCTAACCTCCTTATTCTAAGTCGTTTCAGTACCCAATATTTCTTTCTTTGGATGCATAGCATCATACAGCCCTCTTGATGGACGCTGGTAAAGTTCTATGTATTTTGTTAAAGATCTTTCAATCTCCCTCGCGCTGCTCGAACGCCAACTATACAACCATTCCATGCTAGAAACGAATTCGGGAGCAAAGAGTGCCATTCAGCTCTTATGCCAGCAAGGCTCGCACCACTCCACTGTTCCATACGTGGTGGCGCAAATGTCTGTTCTTGAGTAAGCGTGCAACCTGGAGAGACTCGCGTGTACTTCTGTATTTCCTAGCTGTCACCCTCTCCCTTTCCACGTCACAGATCCTCACTTCCGTCATCTTCTGGATTGATTAACGAGCTGATCTCGCCGTGAGCGCGCGTCATAATTCTAGACACCGAACACGGACATATCCGCGCGCATTGCATACGCTTGCGCGATGTAGCCGCGTAACACCACGACAGCGGTGGCCTTACGCGGGTGCATTCAAACGGGGCCGCCGCCGCCGTAGCCTCATCGGAACCGGGCGAGGAACGGCACAACGCGTGGAGGCCGCAAAATAATGGCACGCCGTAAATAACGACGCCGCAGCCTCCGTGGTTCCATTGGCTGGGGCGAAACCTACTTTCTACTCAAAAGAGACGCAAACGAGCCGTATCGGAGAGCGCAGGTGATGGGGAGTGTGCGGTGTTGCCACATACTTTCTCGTACGTTCATGGCTTTCTTTTGTAGACGTTTCCTTTCTCACTTTCTTTGCGTGTTTGCGTGCTCTCTTTGCATTCATAGCCTTTTTCTCGTCCCTCACCACTGCGTGAAGACACACGGGAGAATGACAAGCGTGACGGCGGAAGTCATTCGGACGTCTTCTGAGGCAGTCGATGTTTCCTCGTAAAATAAGAAGTGACACAGAGAAAAGAGAAAGGGACGTATAGTCCAACAACAGTGAGGAAATTCCTCCTTGTGTTTACTGCGACCCAAACACTGCCTTGACATTTGAAACCATAACTTGTAGAGGCTTCCGAACTGCACTTGCGGCGGCGTCCTTGGTGTCCTAATGTCACAGAAATTCGGGCACTTGATTTTAGATTTTTACCACAACATATGTAAACTTTGCACATTTGCAGTTTTCTGTGTTTGCATAAGTACCCTAATGGACACATGCCGAAGAGGAAATTGTTTGTGACTGCCGCAACTGAATACGCGATTAGAATTATTGATATGGTCTTGGCTAGAACTGTGCCGAATTTTTGTATAGTTTTGCCCAGTTTTGTATACCCACTTCGCATTCCGAGTCCACTTCCGTTTATTACGGTTTTCATTATTTAGCCAGGAAGGATAAGCTAAAATAATATGCTGTAACATGAAGCTAGATGCAAGTGGCACCATATGTCAAGCGTGTAATAGTTTTGTTGTCGTTGGCTTTCGCGAAAATTGACAGTTTGCGTAAGAATCACAGAGCATCGTCACCGACAACAAGATATGAATGTATTGTGTATTTCTAATACCACCAGATAACGCGGCAATCCAGTACGAAAAGTGAAGGCTAGAAACCGCCCTGCTATGGTAAACCTGCACCGATGTGTTTAAGAAAACAAAATACCCCCTTTAATGAACTAACTGAAACAACTCTCCATATATATGGAGGTATGAATGAATGTGTCGGGTTTAGCAGCGCAAGGGCCAGGTATGGCCAAGGAGCGCCATGCCAGTGTTAACGAGCTTGTAGTGGAGTGATGAGTTCTATGAAGTTTATGTGACGTGGCTGTAAAGGGTCCTAAATATAGTCGCTGCAAATTGCACAAAATCTACGTGTAAGAAGATTATGGCAGTGACTAATGACGGGTACTATGAACATTAAAATGCATTGCGAGAGAATGATAGGATGTACAAAATATATCAGATGCTAAAATTCAGCGACATCGGGACATCGGGACATCAATAAGGACAGCTTTGCGGAGCAAAGCTTCGTAATACAGCTGTTTTAGTGCACCATTTCGCAAGGAACAGAAATCGATTAGCAACAAAGAAGTAAACGGAGCCAGCAGTCTACAAAATTCCCACTCACATGTTAGCTGTATATTTGAGAGCCATGTATAATTCATTAATTTCGTCTGCTTTAGATGTACTATTAGATTGAATTTCCAGAATTGTGATGTCATGCTTAATTGCTGAGCTACAAAGTTGTAAATGTGATAGTTTCGCTTTCTAAAAATTTGCGATTTTCGACAATAATCATTAAGAAATTGACGACCTAAATAAAAAGTTCGCTACCAATATTCACCAGAATTTTATTTTATTTTTTTCCTTTAAATGCAACAAACCCCACCAAATTTGGTACGGTGGTTGCTGAGCAAAACGATTTCTCCTTTCCCATGCATTCACATAGGATCCCCGAAGCTAAATCTTACCCTTAAGAGCACTTTACCCCCCCCCCCCCTTCCCTCTCTCCCCAGCGTAGGGTAGCAAACCGGATCTTTTTCTTTGGTTAACCTCCCTGCCTTTCCCCTTTCCTCTGTTTCTGTCTCTTACCCTTAAGAGCCTGAGATAACTGGCTGGTCACGCGTGCCAAGTACTTATAAAATGCGCGAGTTGTGTATTCGCAAAGGTCGCGCGTAATTAAATTACGGAGTTTTACGGGCCAAAACCACGATCTCATTACGAGGCACGCAGTAGTCAGGAACTCCGGAATAATTTGGAGCATCTGGGGTTCTTTAACCAGCACCTAAATCAGTGTACCCGGGTGTTTTCACATTTCGCCCCCTTCGAGATGCGGCCGCCGCGGCCGGCATTGCATCCGGCGACCTCGCGAGCTTAGCAGCCCAACACCATAGTCACTAAGCAACCGTGTCGGGTTGGTCGCGCGTATTACAGACATCATTACTACTTATTATAAGTTAGCTTGATAACAGATAAAGACACTGCGACCTAAATATGCCGCTATCGGTGATAAATTGCGGTAACTTTCCCGGCGCTGTTCAAGACGAGCGCCAGCCGTACTAACTGATATGTATACAATTGCGAAACCACTTCTGCAGGAACGCGCTTGCGAAGCTGCAGCACGACTCGTCGTAGCAGCTGCAAAGCAGTTTTCCCTGGTATATCTGCATTCCCTCACACAGTCACCAGCGAGTGCTGTGACATCTGTGAAGTCTTCCGCATCACGGCTACACTCGGAGCGTCAGACGGTTTCCCCAGATATGCCGCATCGCGAAACAGGCATTCACTTCAGGTCATGCCAGTAAAGCACACAAGAATTCATTTCGTGCCTGTTTCAATCGCTGACAGATATATGTTCTCTCAAAGAAGCGTACTCTTTTTTTGGTTCTGAGGCACCTTTGTTATGATGTTGGGCTGCTGAGCACGAGGTCGCGGGATCGAACCCGGCCACGGCGGCCGCATTTCGATGGGGGGCGAAATGCGTAAACACCCGTGTACTTAGATTTAGGTGCACGTTAAAGAACCCCAGGTGGTCAAAATTTCCGGTGTCCTGCACTACGGCGTGCCTCATAATCAGAAAGTCGTTTTGGCACGTAAAACCCCATAATTTTAGGGCACCTTTGCAACCCCCTGAACACAGATATCAGTAGCAGGCTGATCACCGAGATGGAAAGCTAATGTGATCAGGGCACCGAGATATTTTTCGACCTTGTACAAGCGCACTTTGCATTCGATGGACTTTCTTCGTTTTGCGTCACTCCTATGCATGCGCGGGCAATTACACTCTTTCGATGCTCTCTTTACGCATTTAATTTTCGCCCGCGGTGATGCTTGGGGCTCGGATTTCCCAAAAGGTCACTACGCTCGTGTGATACGTTAAATATTTATTCTTTTACGGCCGCCATGTCGGCGATGGTAATTGGCGCCAACATGTTGCAGGGCTTGCGCCTGCGTCCCATCTCTCCTCCGTGTGTGCGTAACAACTTCGGACTGGGATTTTAACGCTGGGTCCGTCATCTGTTTTCACGTCAATCTTTCGCTTTGCTGCCATTTCTAAACGGGAGCACAGCGTTGTTCTCTCGTCATCTTGAAACAGCGAAATACCGACAGTTGCCGCCAACAAGTACTATCAGCATGCATTATTATAATTAAATTAAATTATGGCAGTTTACGTGCCAGATAGAGAGAGAGAGAGAAAGAGAGAGGAAAAAGAAAAGGCAAGGAGGTCAACCAGAGGGGAAGATCCGGTTTGCTACCCTACGCTGGGGAAAAAGGGGAGGAGGAGGTAAAGTGATAACAAAGTAGAGATAAAGAAAGAAAGGATCACAGACATACAATCACAGTCTGTCACTGTCGCTGCACACTGTCACCGCACAGCACAGTAGCGCTTGCAGCACTATGAACATCTGTTCATGCTACAGCCGCTTGTCCAATTCTGTGGCCCTACTACAATATGATTATGGGGCATACTCCATAGTGGGGAACTCCGGATTAATCTTGACCACCTGGGATGCACCTAAGTCTAAGTAAACAAGCGTGGTATACTTTCTTCTTTTTCGTTCTTTTTTTATATCATTTCGCCTCTTTTAAAATACGGCCTCCGTGGCAGGCGTTCGAAACCGCGACCTCGAATGCAGCAACGCGACGCCATAGCCACCGAGCTGCCACGGTGGGTCAGCATAAATTCAAACGAAAACAATCACGAAGCCACTGCAATGCGAATGGTTGCTGGGCAAGTTGCACATTACTTCACGTTATTGTTAACATTGCGAGAAACAGACACAAACAGACAACACAACACAGGTAAGCGCCTGTGTGTGTCGTGTTCTCTCTGCCGCGTCTGCTTTTCGCGCCGTTAAAGAAAGGACCTGCTCTAGTGAGTTGCTTTGTTCCAGAATTTAACTGAGTTTGTAATAGTGACATAGCCCGGCCACGGCGGTCGCATTTCGTTGGGGGCGAAATGCGAAAACACCCGTGTACTTAGATTTAGGTGCACGTTAAGGAACCCCTGGTGGTCCAAATTACTCTGGAGTCCCACACTATAGTACAGCGCGCCTCATAATCAAATTGTGGTTTTGCACGTAAAACCCCATAGTTTAAATATTTAGCTGTTAACGGTGGCCTACATCAGGCTCCAAAACGTGTGCCTTGCTTAGAAAGCGGCTACGGAGCGATTACATTTCGTACTTCCATGTATTTACACGCAACAGGCGTCCTCACCGTGCAATCGTGTTTGGTCGGTTGTCGGTGGTCGATGTCTGGTTCTCGGACTCGGTAATGAAGACACTTGTTCGCTCGTTCATTCGCTCGTTCGGGCTATTTGCTTACGTTGATGATCATCGCGGGTGGTTCCTGCACAATTATTTTTTCTGTTTGCGTATCAATCTATGTTCGCGGTGTATTTCCTGTTTGATAACCGTGCTGTTAATAAGCTTTAAGTCTGGGGGGGAATGCTATCTGAACTACATCGTGGCCGCATTTCGCACACACGGAGAAAAGTACCTCGTAGCACTTTTCAGAAAAAATCCGCTTATTAATGTACCACTTCAGGTATTCTGCTGTGCACTGTGTACTAATTACATTTTATGTTTATTTCCGCCGTCTTTCTATTCGTACTAGCTGATTATAGCAATTTATTTTATTGTTGCAGTTTTGTTGATTTGGTCCATACTAATTTACAACTGTGCGCTAACCATATTCTTGTTTAGGTGCTATATATCACGACCATTTGGCAATACTGTTGGGTCCCAGAAAATTCCAACGATTCTTTGTGTAAATTATGCAAAATAAACGAAAAAAAAAATTCGTGAAACTTTTGTGTATGGCCGTGGCGTGAGGTGCAGACCTCCGTCATTATTACACGGTGTAGTCCAAAGCCGAACTTTTTGTCGTCAACAAATTCCGAAGTGTGGAAGCTAGAACGAGTGCGTGAAGCAGCTCAAAGTTGCAAGCTTCCCGAGCGAAATCCCAAGGGCATCGAGAGTCTGCAAGCTGGGAATTTATTGCCCAACCACGCAACATTAATTCCAGTGCAACAGTGGGAGCCCGAAGAAAGTAAAAAAAAATGTGATAAGAAATAAGAACAATTAACATTTGCGTCACCGTATTTTCCGGTTTCGCTATTGGATGCAAGTTCGTGCGCCACGGTAATGAATCTTTTAGCGGGGAGACAGAGCCACACATGCATGCTTCCTGTTCTGTTCTAATGCAAATTATCTGCAGTGGAGAACTTGAGATGTTTTGCACGGCGACGACATTATTTCTATGCGTTTCACAATATCAGTGTTAAAGACAGCGATAATATATCTATAGATGATATATCTATAGATGTTGGAGCACGTCGTGCGCAAAGCCAGTTACAATCACGTCGCATATCACGTTCTATGACTGTAGGTGCTGTGCGTTGCGCACTGGAACGTTTCTGTGCAAATTCTTGAGCTTGCGTTCTATTGTTGCGGTTGGCTTCACGTTTGTAGGGAGTGCGCGCATGCGCACGTGCACGCGATCAAAGCCTCTCACCTCTTTCCTGCTGTTGCAACTGCTTCCGCTACGTTCAGTATACCCGCGATGGACGATGCAAAAGTGAACAACTAAATAAGATATCGTTTGGCGTTGACTTGTGGAGAACGACTGATACACGAGCTCCGACGCGTGATGGATGATCGCTCTTCGGGGGCTTAAATCGGCCCAGCGATTGTGCACCCAACTTCAGTCGCAAAAAAAAAAAAAAAAGTCTACACTATACCCTTCACTCGCCCCGGTGGATCAATGGCTATGACGTGCTGCTGCAGAGCTCCAGGCCGCGGTTTCGATTTCCAACCACAGCGGCCCCATTGCGATGGAGATGGAATGCAGAAACGTTCCTGTGCCGTGCAGTGGGCGCGCGTTATAGTTGCATCCTTGACTGCAGCAGCACCATTAGGCACTTGTGCCGAAAGAAAAAAAACATATAAGGTGGCTGCAAAGTCACCCGTCGTAGATTTTGTGCTTTTGCTCAATAGCCACAGCTTACACTCATTTGAATGGCCCTTCGTTGTCCAAGGCTACTGCACGCGCACACAATGCCAAGATTATGACGAAAACCGCCCATGTATAGAATGAGAAGTCTATTGAGGTAGTCCTCAATGGCAGACACGTACGGGGGCGAAGAGGTCAGCGAGGAAGAAAAAAAAAAGAAGAAGTGTGAAAAGTCTCGTTCCTACAGCCTGGTGCACTCCAAGCGGCGTATGCACTTGCGCAACGATCTCACGCGAGAGCGCTGTGAGAGCTTCACGCATGCAGGCATCGCTGCCCGTGTATAGCGCAAGCGACACGCACGAGACTACACCTATAGAGCAGATAAGTTCATCGGGAATTCATGATGAATAACTCGGTTGCATGCGTGTCCTCTACCTAAACTTTATGCACGTGCAGTGGAAGCTTTATTCTTGCCGCACTCCAAGACGGAGGATTGTGATCTTTCGGATAACTGCTGTAATGCCTTATTATGGATGCAGGTACTGAATAAGCAAAACAAAAACTTACTTGCCCCTTCGTATTTCTACCATCGACGATATTTCTCCGGCTCCAATGGTCATTACGCCTAATTTCACGAGTTGTAGAGGGATCAGTCGTAAAACCAGGAAAACCTTGTTTTTTTCTGGCCACTTCGTTTCGCTTCTGTACACGATATTCGAACCGCATGTAACGTAGGCTGGACCTTGGAACCGTGGGCACTATAAGTACACTATTCATAGAGTTTCTATTTTATGATGCTTCAATAAACCAACTATCAAACAACAGACGGTCGCGAAGTAACTCTTAAATATACATCTGTGCGAAACGTCGCTGATGCTATAGAAATTACGCATGTGTATTGCAGCGTTGTTTGCTGCCTTCTTATTCTTTCATGCACCTGTAGATAAGGATTCGCACGACTCGCATCGTTTACTTAATCTTGAAGCTTATTGCGAATTTTGACAATACGTGATTGTCGCCGGAGTGGCGCATGAATGGCGCCGAAGCAAGAAATTTAGAGGACGCTTAAGCTTCGCCTTAAAGAGTGGAACGTGATAGCATTGAAAGATCCCTGACAGCTTCTCACGCTTACCGTCAACGGCAGCATATGTAACCGTAATGTTTACGGGGAAATGCTCGCGGCGAACGCTATGCACGAAGGCGGGCTTTCTGGTAGAAACGCGGCCTCTCGCATGGGCCGCGATGCGGTGGAGGCGAGCGCCATCTGGAAGTGTTTCAAGGAAGCTGGCGCGCTTCTCCGTGGACTCCGAGATATTTACGCATTGGCGTGCGCAAGTGGCGGACGCCGTCTCTGGCCTATGCATTGTAGAAACGCTGGAAAAGGCGGTTGTTTGAGTTTTCGCGTAACAGAATTATATTTTCTCGTATATTCAAATTATAGTGCAAGAGCTATCATATGTGTAGGTTGTGTGTAAGTCGTAGTTTACAATTTTTTCACGTATTTTAGCTTCAGAAATTCAATTAGTTCAGTCAATTCATTGCGTCACATGGGAGGCCTGGGTATGCGTGGTTCGAAAATTTTTTTGCCGAAACGATGCCCAACGCGGGGCGCCGACTATACTCGCCTGACTAGGCTCCTGGCGCCACGTGCCAGCCCGGTAGGCAACAGTACAAAAACGAATATATATATATATATATATATATATATATATATATATATATATATATATATATGTGTGTGTGTGAGTGGCACAATTATACATACAATAAATCAGTACAGCACAACAAGTAGAAATAATAAAGATAAAGCAATAAATTAAAGGTATAGTATTCTTGTAACAAGATTAGAGCCAGACTTCTTAGCCAAGAAAAGGCGAAGCAAAATGAAAATAAAGTCTTGCAATACATTAATTGCATATCTGTCGACCAACAGAAAAAGCAATTAGGAAAAGAGAAGCTAATTGTCGAGGAAGTAGAGTTTTGATTTGTTTTTTTTTTTCTGAATATTAAAACAGTTAAAGAATGTTCCATAATATCAAATGAAGCATGCTCATCAATAAGTAAATTAGAAATCTGCCGGTGTAATAGTTGATTGCCGTAGTTTGTTCCGGTTTTTACCTTAACGATGTTCCTAGCTTTTAAGGTGTAATTAGTTGTGGCATTGGTGTATATGGAAAAAGAAGTTCTCCCAATTAATTCTGAATTCAAAAAAAAAACTTTTTTTTTCGGATTACGCTTGTTTATATACACGCCTGGCATTAAAGATGTCGTCCAGATGAAAGTGCTCAGAACTATGTTCATACATCGGCAGGTTATGAAGAATACAAATACCACTTATAGTACGAATACGAATTTGTCGAATGCAACTAGGAATTTATTGCACAGCGTTAAGGCCCGCTCCTGTTCGAGTCACATTCAGTCATTAAGAGTCGAGCGTCGTCACAAGCTTCGCCTTCATCTGAAGCTGTCAATGCAAAAGGCAACATCGCTCTATTTCCGGGGATTTACTGTGCAACCCTGCCGCGATATCTATCCTCATAGAGCACGTGTAACATGTAACTACATGTTTGTAAACAAAGGGGATATGCTTCGACGCTGAATGGCATCTTTGCCGACAAAAACAAAAAGGGGGAGCTAACGCGTACGTACACTGACTCTGCAGTTGTCTTTTATATATAAGACGCTTCGAGTAAACACTCCAAGATTATAATATATTTTTTTTATTTTTTATACGGCACGTTGAGCTTTGAGAATATCCATCTAAGCTTGCTGCATTCACACCAACTGCAGCACTGTCGAATCTTGGTGAAGTCACGTTTAGCGCTCTACGTACCATACAGGTATTGCCATTGACATTTCGGCGTCCGATTCCCATCTCCTTTGCTGCGTTTCAGTGCAAATGAATACGACAAAAGGCCCTCACGTAACTAAGTCGTACCTTAGAGCACGATAAAAGTCTTTTGATACACACTTGAAGAAGGTGACAGCAACCGACCGACGGGATCGCGAGCCATGAACACGCGCATCCAGTAGTTCTGCTCGAACTTGTGGATATAGCTTTAGAGTTCCCTGCCAGCGTTAATAAAGAATTGCGAATTTCACTGGCAGCGCGTGCCCGTTCCCTTTCTCTTTCTTTTTTTCTTTTCTTTTCTTCAGCCGAGCCTCCCACACCGACTCCTCTCTGTTGCACCAACATTTGTTTAATGACGAAAAGCGCGGACAAACAGAAAGACGCATACACCTTGCAATCAAGGGAGCGTACGCAAGCTGTACTTCGTATACACATTTCACTGTACACTGGCCGCGTGCAATCGCACACCGTTGATTTCGCGTACCAGGGCCAGAATCTGCGCGCTCAGCGTCGACGTCAAGTGCGGGTCCGCCTACGGGGCTCCGTTCTTGCAACATTGGTTCCCCGCCACCTAGCTCGCACACGCTCGATGCTCCTCGAGCGTGCTGGTGTCACAGGTTTCCACACTTCCGCTCAAGAACGGGCAACCATGCCGCGACCTGCCTCCTGGATCAGGGCTGCCAGGCGACACTCGGCGACCGTGGTGGTTTGCGCTGTCACCTCTTGGCAAACAGAGCAACGCGCGTCTCTTGTTTGCCTTACCTCCTCGCCGTGCATTCGAGACCCCGGCTCACGCGCGTGGAATTCAGTGCGCTCAGGTGGCGAGTGCACGCCTTACCAGCGGTGACGTAGGAAGCTCTTCACAGTTCTTCAATCGTGCCAGTTCTGAAAGTCCGTTTCCAACTCGGAGCTTGAGCGGGTTAATCCTTGGACGTGAATTAAGAGACGCGCCCTCAGGGGGTGGTAAAATAAAACTCTGCTGTTGTACGCCGTCGCCATATATCGCCTGAAGAGAGTGCTCGAAATGTCTAATCTGACGGACGAAAGGGGCTGGTAGGAAATGCTATTAAAGTGTCCTTCCTTCCCCCCCCCCCCCCCCTGGCGTGATGCTCAAATAAGCGTCAATGTATAGTTAGCTTTGTTCTTCATAGGCTACGCGACCGTCAGCCAAGAAATGATTATAATTTATAAGTGCTACGTTTCCATCAGCCATGACGGAGGACAAAAAATGCTCCCGGTAGAACGACGTTTATTCATACGTAGTTCCTCGCAGAACTGATTACATAGTTGCATGCTTCCCTTTTGCTTCTCTTACAGGGTTTTTGACTCTTGTCGATTTAGCATCAAGTATTAGGTGCACACTTTTTTTTGTGAGACCTTCCTTCTTTTTTACCTTGTGCCCACTCTTGCAGTAGCCCTCTAGGGTTGCAGTATGTATGTATGAATAAATAAACAAAATAATGCATTATTACATTAATTAATTGATCTCTTAATTAATCAGTCTGATGATTAAGCCCGCCACTGATACCACAAAAGCTGGATGGAGTACCGTCCAGCCATTCTTCTAACAGCTGTGCCTGGAGGCATAGGTCGGCAAAGGAGAGAGGGACATCATAAGGAAAGTCAGGAAAGTTAACCAGTCTGAGCCCGGTAGGCTACACTGCACTCTGGAAGGAAAAAAGGGAACGGGAAAGGGAGGGAAATATGAGAAGGAGGAGACAAGTTCACACTTTGCATGGGTGCGCACACGATGAACCGTTCATTGTTAAGTCTTGTTAAGTCCGTCCAGGCACGTAAGCAAGTGGGGGGGGGGGGGGGGCGAGACCCCTTCCCCTCGAAATTAAGCGGCATATTGACATAAGTGGTATTGACATATTTTTATGCACTATAGGCTTGTATACAGACAATTTGTTATCGTTAATTTAATTTTTCTATGTTGTATTTTCGCGATTGTGCTTGTTTCTTTAAGTTTGCTTGCTCTTCTTTCATACTGCTCTCCGCTGTTATTATTAACGCAGAGTCTCGTTGCAGTCTTTCACATTGGGACCCTCGTCTGTATGTTGTCTTTTACCCGTTCATTATAGTTAAAGAATCGTAAACTAAAACTTAAATTCCTCCCCTCGACCCCCCCCCCCCCCACACATTTATAAAGCGCCGCCAAATCAATCTTGAAACTTGACAACTATTCGGTTGTTAACATTTTGCTGCCTTTTTCACTCCTTTTGAGTGGCGGTAGTTATCTGCATCTGCTGGGGTGTGAAGGCCAGTTTTCTCATCGATTCGGTGCCCGCGCGATTAACTCGAGATGCGTTGTCAGCATCTATTGCAAGGTCCCTCGCTCCGCTGTTGCTTCGTTCAACTTTCTTTCTTTAGCGTGATCCAGGGACCAGGAAAGGGATGCAGTCCGTAGTCAGCCGGCCTGTATGCTCGTGAGACGAGTTGGGGCCGGAGAAAAAGCCAATTGCGTTTAACTTTTCCTTTTGCTTCATTATTTCCTCGAGTGACAGCTCGCCGCGACGCTGGCGGATCTTCATTCAACAGTCATTTGGTAACTGTAGATGCTCATAAAGCATTGCGCTACGGAGGGCGTGCTTTCAAGATCAAAATCAGCACTACATGGCTGATTTTAGACTTATTGCAGATTGACGTCGACGAAAGAACCACCGCACCAGTAGAGCACGTTAGAGACGAAGAGCCATATGTATAAATGTGAATCCGATAGGAGTAGGGAGAGGAGTAGATTTTAATGAAGAGAAAGGAGGAGAGGTCGGCCTGGAGAGCGTGTCTCTAGCCTGCTACTCCTCACTTGGGCAAGGGAAAGTAGCAGATACAGGGAAAGGTAGGTGGCAGGTGATTATAGTAGGAATAGTGCAATTGATGTAGAGCGGCTTCCTTCAGGGCACAAGTTGACAAGTTGAACTTCTTTCCAACTCCTGGACTGAAGAGGTCCACTTGTGGTGGGCTGAGACGCCACAAAAGACCCAGGGATCCTGCTGCAGGCATAATGGGTGGAAGAGAGGGATAGTAGGAGGCTACAATGCTCGAAAATGTTGCCTGTGGTCGTGCCAGTGGCAATATACGTCTTAATGGGATGATGCATGGCAATGGCAATTGTTCCTTCTGATGAGGCGCCTCGCAGTAGACCAAGACAGGCTCTGAGCTGCTGGCTTTGCATGCTCTCAAGCACTCTGAGACTTGTCTGTCAGGAGATTGATAGCACCTGAGAGCTGTAATGCAAGAAACCATGAAGCGTGATTTGTACAATTGTAGCATAGGTGATTGCTCCAGCGATTACTCCAGTGATTACCTTGAAAAGTGGCTGATAGGTACTTAGGTAGACCACATACGGGTTCCATGAGAGGTCGCGGTCGATAATGATCCCTAAATGTCGATGGGTTACTTTGTACAAGATAGACTGGGCATTATTCAACACCAGTCATCGATTTTCTTGTGAAGGCGACTAACGCGCATTTCTCTATTGCGACGCTGATGCCTTGTCCCTGAAGATAGGCAGACATCAGTGTTGCTGTCTTTTGTGATCTTGCGTGAACTGCAGGCGAGTTATTCCTGAAGCCAAGATGGAATCGTGATTTGCGTAATTTGACCGACTGATCGACTTAAAAAAAAATTCTGGGGTTTTACGTGCCAAAACCACTTTCTGATTATGAGGCACGCCGTAGAGGAGGACTCCGGAAATTTCGACCACCTGGGGTTCTTTAACGTGCGCCTAAATCTAAGCACACGGGTGTTTTCGCATTTCGCCCCCATCGAAATGCGGCCGCCGTGGCTGGGATTCGATCCCGCGACCTCGTGCTCAGCAGCCTAACGTCATAGCCACTGAGCAACCCCGGCGGGTGACTGATCGACTTCGGCAGTGATTTGGCTCAAAACGCCACCTTGTGGAACTCCGCGGCTTGTGTTGTGGTCGGTAGTTTGGCCATCCTCGGTGTATACAAAGAAGCTGCTTCAGGTCAGGGGTCAAACCCACCGAAAAATGCGGCCTCCCATGTCAGCAACCACGAGCACGTCAAGTATGGCTTCCTGAGAAACATTATAATATATCGCCCTTCAAGTCTAAAAATAACTCTATGGAAATGCGCTCGGATTACTCTGCTGCTGAATAGAAAACACAAGATCGATGGCTCTGCCGACCGACGAATGGCCTTGTCGAAAGCCTGTCATCGCGTCCGAATAAACGTTGTAATGTTCAAGAACCCACTAGTCGCGTGTGAGTATGAGTCCAGGTGAGCCCGACAGTAGAATTTTGGTGAGTCCTAGTCCGGGTGATGCCCTAAGTAAAAAAAGAATATATAATATTTTTTGTGAGTCAGTTTGAATTAATTCCGTTTGTTTTGCCGACCTGTGCCTCGTGGTAACAGAAGACCCTGTAAGAAAGCCTACTGCTTAGCCGACAGCTACAAAGAAAAATTTTACTGACGGCAGTAAAAGCAAAATCAGTAGGCTGCCCGGTTCTTGGCCAATCTCTCGGACTGTTTGTGGGCCACTGCCGCTCAAAGACCTGCACCTACAATAGCGATGTCGTCGGTTCTTGCAGTGATGGTAGCATCTTGTCCTCTAGTTCGACCATGACGCCGGCCTCGCTCGCTCGCTCGTCACCCTGTGTTTTCCCTCCGCTCTGTTACTAAATCGCCAGCCTTGCTATAGATGAGGCTCTCATTTTCTGCCGAAACTCAGGTTGCGTCACAGTGACGTCACTCACAATTACCAGAACAACGAGTGGACACATTCTACGGGATCGTTGCTCTGCTATCTCCTCTCTAATTCTTGCCTCGTGTTGCGCTATAGCAGGCTTCTATTGTCCCTCTCGGCGGACGAACCACTGTCCTTGCTCGCTGTGCATCCAAGAGCTACAAAAAGAGCACCTTTTGCAAATACCTTCATTTGTTCGTACGTTTACTGACTTCATGAGCTCTACGACACCACCACGGTCGTACCTGTCGCATTTAAACACGCGTCTCCTATATAAACGTTTAATTCCACTTTCGTTCCAGTTTGTTGCGTCAGGTAAGATTAAAAACTATGCATCCAATTTTCGTTTTTTCTTTAAAAATGCTTTTAACTGCTGTGTTTTCCGCAGTGCGTCAGAAAAAAAAGGGGGGTGGGGGCAGACCCCTTCGCGCATGCATATAAGCGCCGGTTTTATGCGTTTGAGCAATCCTGCCCACGCTTTCTGCCTCTGAGACGGCAGTTTGCAGTATGGTGAAGTGACACCAGAGTGACAACGCCTTGCAGAGATGTGGCGTGGGCTAGCACGACTGTCAGGCGTCGCATAACGGCACAGTGTTTTAATTTTTATTTCGCAAGTTGTCACGATTACGACCGCGAGTGAAAGTTCCGTACAGTCCTGAATCCTCCAGCATTCCGGAATTTGCAAGGCCAACTCGTGTAACGGCTGTCTTCAGTGTTCGTATACAATTCGTCGAATGCTTCGAAATAATATGTGGGGAAAAAAATCTGCTGTTAGACACACCGTCTCTGGGCCTCTTATTCGCACTGTTGTCACGCCAGCAAGGTCATCTTCTGTGAAATCGCACCAAGTCGCGTAATTCCACGACCGGCCCTCTTAAAGACGTCGCCTCACTCAACCCTACAGAGTGATAGCGTTCACACATATGTGTCCAGCTTACTTCGACAATGAGCGCCCTTTGACATGCTCAATATCTAGATAATGTCAAGCACTCGATTTCTTGTTTGACTGCCTTGAATCACTCAGCTGCTTTTCAAAACTCTAGCTGACATTCGGATATCATGTACAGTGAGCATACAAAAAGTCAGTAATTAAGTCAAGATGACAAGTCGTAGTGAACTCTTAATCTATGTAGATGCCGAGTCGTGTTACTTTATTTTTTTTTCTGGATCTTTTTTTTTTTTCTTGATCTTCCGCCATCCTTCTTCTAAAACCTTTGTCTGCCCTTTCCCGGTCCCTTGCAGAGTAGCATGCAGGTGAATGCTTTTGCCCCTGAACACATTTCGGTGTTGATATAGAGAGCTTTTTCTCTGCGAAATATACTAAAGCACAGATGAACGTCTAACGTGAGCACGCGAACATAGGGCTGTCAAAGAGCTGTAGCTTTTTTTGCGAGTGACGCTGCATACGCCGTTTCTTTTAAGATCATCAAAACTAAGCAGACTAGGGCTCGGTCAGCTCTTGGGAGGCACTCGAGGTGCCCGCGACGGAAGGGGATTGCCCTCTAGCCCATTAATCTCCACCCTCATTTTGCTTTTAACAACCCCAGTGCAGCAGGCGGCCGAACGACGGGACGCGCGCCTGCTTTCGCTTTCACGGCACTCGACCACGTTAGGTAGCAGTAGATAACCTTACGATCGTCTTATGCCGTAGTTAACTCCATAGTTATCGAAGTCCTAGTGCTCGTAGAACGCAAATAGAACGCTTAAATCAATTCAGAACCACGCCGCTTAAGCCTGTCCTCTCTGAATGCTCTTGTCGCTCCAACGCGGCTATACAGCATTAAAATTCCAGGAGCTTTGCCTGCCGTCCTTGCTTTCTCGTCGTACAAACTTTGGTTTACATGTCTTTACCATAACTTATTTACCATTATTTTTTATTTCGTGCTTTGCCGCTAGGAAACGCACTCATCGCTCAAGTGCGTGGTACTTCGCGCATTGGCTACCCATAAGCTGTGACACCACTACAAAAAAAAAAAAAAACGTACACGCATTTCATCATCCCAGCAGTCCTTTCTTTCTTTCTTTCTTTCTTTCTTTCTTTCTTTCTTTCTTTCTTTCTTTCTTTCCTTTTTTTTCTTTTTTCCCTGTATTTCTTTTTTTTCTCTATCTCACTTTACGTACATGGCGTGACTTGAAATGAACTTGTCCAACCGTATCGCTCTCAGCACCGACAACTTCTACCTCAATGCTTGAAGATGCCGATCCTTCAACTCAAACATGACGCAGGCCACTTTCGCTGCTTTATAGTAAGAGTTACTGTGTACCGAAGGTGCCAAATGTATATGCTACACTATAGAGTACATAAACTGTACTACATAGTACTGCGTATTACATACACCACTACGTTACTGTATATCCTACCAAAGGCATACGCTACCTTTGACAGCATATACAGCAACTCTATTTTATGGAAACCCACCACTCATTCAATGTCCCCGAATAAAGAACGTTCGAGCCTTAGTTGATAAAGAATTAAAATAAAGTTGTAGGAAAGATACAGACGGTGATTTGATTACCAGCAAGACAGAGACGTCCGCTCCACCTACAGAGGGCTGCAGTAGGTGCGCTGAGAAATCAGAAAGCGGAGCAAGAGGAGGAATCAGTTGACATGGCAGCAAGAGCAATAGAGGATGCGAATCCAGATGTGCGTGATGCAGCGGCCCTCCTCACTCTGTAGGCACGTGTGTCACTCTCCTGTGTCGTGTTACAGTTATAACATGGCTCCCTCTTGTTGCCTGTTCCGCAATTGTATGTAGCCTCAATCTGTGGGCTCAGAATATATCAGGACCCGACACTAGTACCCTGCCGATGCTTCCCGGGAAACGGACGAGTGACCGCTGACGTCTTGTGCATACAAGTGTGTCGACAGACGTAAAATATGGGCTACAGCGTTCGAGGCGCCTGACAATTTCAAGTTTTAACACTGTTCGGCTGACGCGTGATGTCATCGCCATGCGCCTCATTGTTTTGCGAGCTTTTTTCACTGATGTTGGCCCTCTTAGAAATATTTCGGCATACAAGTGCATAGCCACTTCGAGTTGTTTTCGAAAGTAGTAGGATATATAAAGGTTACTGTATATATATATCACCGTGCTTGGGCGCAGTGTTATATATTTCTTACGTATAACCGTTTTTCATACATGTTTTGCTATATACAGGAGTTGGCGAGTGTTGCTTAGGATATTGTGGGTATATTGTTTTTTAGCTTATGGGTGACATGCAATAATTTGAGATAAAGAGAGTCTCATTAATAAAAACTTCATTATGTAAGGGTGCCTTTGTGCGTTTATGCTGTACCCACTCTGCTGTGGCCATAGGTTACGGTCTGTGCGCCTTTGTGCTTAAACGTGGTGTCTACGTTATATGGTAGCGCAGCTGTGCAACCGCGAGTTTCACACTACTTATCCGTTTGTCTATTAGTCTGTTGAATTACCCATGTATGTGTGTGCTTGGGCTTTCCTATCCACTTGCTATATCATTTTTCCCCTGGGTGATAACAAGAAGCCGGCGTCACTTAAAGGCAACAATCTGTTTAAAGTTCTGCACTAACAAGAGAAAATTTCACTTAGTGAGCTAGTGCTAATATCCGTAAATGCCCGCAGCTCCAGTGTGACGAAATGGTCAATTAGACATGGTCCTGTAAAGGCTTTGATTATATTCAAACAAAGAAATATAACATCCGGACATTTCGAATACGTTTGCCGAAGACTTCCATGCTGTGCATCCGGCGTCCTACGGCGCGAGTTTTACCTTCGACTCAGCAGTCATACGGCGACGTTGACGCTTGTATTGCGTCAAAGTTACGCGCTTCCTTTCCGAGGAGCTGGCAAATAACCGGAGTTACGCGTGCCCTCTCTCCTACTCCTAGCCTATCTATCTGGCATCGTTGTCTCTCTTTCACTCTATCTTTCTTTCTCTCTATATTTGTTTTCTTTCTTTCCTTCTTTCTTTCTTTCTTTCTTTCTTTCTTTCATAATTCGCTGGCCATTTCATTCATTGTTTGCCGAGGTGCTGGCAACTCGGTTCCCCATTGTCTGCAGTCAGTCGCTTGAAGACCAGAAGCATTCCCGACCCGGTCATTTCGTCGCTTTGCCTTGCCCTTTCTCATTCTCCGTCTGCGCATACAAATGCGTCGGTTTCTCGGCCATGTTTACGAGGCATCGCGGTTTGCCGTTCGGGGCGAGCTTTTACAGCGAGCTCGCTCGGTCTTCTCCGCAACCTTGGAAGGACGGTCCTTTCGTTTGTTTTCTGCTTTACGGGGAAACTTCCTTTGGCTGCGCAGTGGAACATCCGGGCAAACGCTTCTCGCTTGGCGAATACTTCAAAAAAGAAAAAAAAGAAACGTGGTTTGGCATACACGCACCCGCGAGCAAGAGTGTGCCGAGCACGGTTCCAGCGATTAAAATAACACCAGAGAGTTTTAGCGTACTCAGAGATATTAGCGAGCCTTATGCATACGCCAATACCCAAGTTCCCACTTGGGTTCATTGGCACTTTTTTTGAATTTTTTTATACGCACGGCCAGTAGCGTCCTCTAACTTTGGTTCTCATATTTCTAAAATTTCTCGTTGATGCGATCGGGTAGACCTGAAATTGGCAGTGAGGACAAGGCAGCACCTTCGTTAATTTCGTTCGTTCGCTACAGGCTGCCAATAAGATCTGTTATTTCGCAACCTACGCGATTCGCACAGTTTTTCACATGCGAGTGCGCATGGAACACTGCGTGTCTGAGCACATTATCGCAATTCTTTAAGTACCACGGGTCACATTTGACAAGCAGCGCAGCGCTAACTGGACGGGGACAGAGAAAGCAGGAGCACAACTCGAGCGCGTCCAAAAATCCTCTTCTTCGTCATCTATAGCATAGCGCTGCTGCTTGTCAAACACGAACTTCTGTATACAAACTCGCCCAAGTTTCCCTACTATTACCGCAGGTCGCTTATGTGCTGTGTGCGTTGGAATTTGTTGTACACAGTTATTACGTTACGTATCCTATATTATCTAGCTACGTGTACATACGCCATCCCACTCGCCCGCAATACTGTCAATTTCTGTGCGCGTTCCCGGACTCTCTTGTGCGCTTTCACTCATTTGCAGGAGTGTGTTGTGTCTCTTAGTGTCAGTTTAGGTACCCTTTTCTGTGCCTTTTCCGACAAGCGCGCTGAACACCGCAAACATGCGTGATATATTTGAATGTATTCGGTGTTTTTCAGTGGCTCTCGCTTTTATAGTTTTGATTCCCCCGCGACAAGGATTAGCCGGCGCCACTAAATTAGCCTTTAAATTCTTTTGTTTTTTAACTACGTGCGATTCCGCAGTCGGAACATGTAATAGGGTATATGCACACTCCCGCAAGTCAGCTTCTTCACACACCTTGTTTGACCAACACAAGAAGGCAGAGCTTGAAGAGGAAACAAAAGATGGGCGCCATTATCTGGTGTCATCGCCTCTGCCGCTATCCCTTGTGTTTGAGCAGCTCTGCGAGTGGTGAAGTCGGTCAACTTGCGCAGGGCAAATGTGGGAAAACATTGCTTAAGGCGGAATTTAGCCTATCCACTACACATCAAGTATAGTCTAGCGCTGGCAAGAGTGGGGAGACAATGGAATGGCGAATACGTACCCTCGGATTTCCGTGAGTGACTTGCCTCTCTCACAAGGCGTCAGATTGTTCTCGTCCTAATCCTCAATAACATATTTGTTCGGCTTCAAACGGTTACTAAAAGTCATATAGGCATAACGTAAAAAAATAAGACTTTACCCACATTATTTGTGTGAAGGACATCACAGGACCTCTAAGAGGTTTTAGAACGTAAATTGAAATTGAGAGAGAAAGAGAGAGAGAGAGAGAGAAGTTTATTGAGCCGAGCTGGACATCTTCTTAGACGCCGTCGATGGAAGTGGTTCCCTCTTCACGGGACCCATATGCTTTTCTAGCCGCCTGGCCCCTGGAGATCAGGACGAGCTGGTCTTCCAGAGCGGGACTGGTTAGCAAGGTCTCCCCTCGCTCGGTAAGGATGGATGAGGGATGGGGTAGGGAAGTGGGGCAGGTAAGAGGTGGGGGGATTGCCTTGATGAAATCGCATACTCCAGCGACGTGTTGGAGCGTGCCTAACTGAGTCTTGCAGAAGTTACATTCATTCTCGTACCTTTCCGGGTACATCTTGTTTTTAAGGTGAGGGTGCGGGAAAGATCCTGCCTGTATCTGCCTGTAGATCGCTTGCTGTTCTTTGCTAAGTGATTTGTGAGGATCGGGGTAACGGCGCCTCTCCGTCTTGTAATGGTTCGTAATATCCCTGTAACTAATTATGGACTGTGGCTCACCTTCCTCTACCCGGTGTTCTATCTCTTGGGTGAACTGGTGGGCAAGTTCGTTGCCCTCCTGCCCAGAGTGAGCCGGTGTCCATATCAACTCAACTTTCCTTTCAGGTACCTCGCGTTTACTCTTGAAATTGATATTGCTGACTTACAAAATTTGTTTTCAATGCAGCCCTGAACCTTGCCGAGCAGTCGTCAACTGCCTCGCTCCCCATTGCAGCGCTCCGATCACTGGCACCGGGCTTCTGCGCCCCGGACGTACTTCGGATGGCTTCATTCAGTGCCGCGGTTATCACGATAAAGATAAATAACTCATGCCCCATACCTACTGTCATCTCATTATTACCCCTCCCCCTTCCTTAAATGAATGTTCCCCGTATTACCTTGAGGGCAGACAAAAAACGAATTGAATAAGCGTTTGAAGACTGACAGCAACCCATCAATTTGATACTGATTTACTCATACATTGTGTCTCATTTCCTTTACATTTAAACGTACTCTAATTTCTCATATTTGTACTGCTCGACTCTTGGTCTCAGGAATGACATGCTGCCACAAAAGCTGCTGCTACTACTTCTACGTGTGGACTCCAGTGGCAGAATTTGACTTTAAACTAAAGCCAAGCCTGCCAGCTGTAGAGGCACGAAAAACTGGTAGCACGTGTCGGGCACTGATCAGTCCACAGCATTGGCTTGCGGTGCGCCGACAGCTCTGGCGTTCGTTAATCCTGAATCAAGTGACGCTGTCGCTTGATGTCGCGCAAGCGTTACCGGGGCACATGGCTGCATACTCCGAGGAAGCGCTTCGGCACGCGACCAGGTGAGGAGTGTCTTGAAAATTTAACTTTACACTGCCGCGCCACTTTGGACCATGCCCAAAGCGGAGCAGCAGGGGAGCACCGGACTAAGGACCCACTTCTAATTTATTTATTTATTTATTTATTTATTTATTTATTTATTTATTTATTTATTTAATTGAGTACCCTAAGGGCCCATTAGGGCAATACATGAGGCGGGGGACAAAAAAGTTAAAGTATAAGTGCAATGTGTACAACTCAAATATTATATGAAGACATTAGGAACAATAAAGAAAAAAGAAAATTGGTGCGAACGTCGAACAGAAACAAACAAAATAGGAAAAAAGGAAGAAAAGAGAAACGGTGTTTATACAATATTTGGTTGCGTGAATAACGCATAAGAACCTAAAACGCGATGGAGAGGACCAGCACCCATCAGAAACTGAGTTTAAAGATACAATCGAAGGGCGATTTAGGTAAACAACCTACAGAAATATATATCAGATGAAACGGAATGAACGTTATACAATGCCAAGCACATGAAAACACTATTTAAGTAAATATTCAAGCAAATGTGGGTTCGGACAGGTTGATATACTCTAAAAGCGTTAGCAGTGCTGCATGAAATGATGATTCCGTGATCAAAGGGAAGGGGGAAAATAAGCTGTTTCTCCTTCTCTCTCCCTCTCGGTGCTCCAGCATCTCAGGATGAGCTCAGGATGCAACAAATGTCACGGAAAGAGCAACACACTTTTCTGCCTTTTGCTGCAAGTTTCCTTGAGTCTTTGTCAATGTGCTAAACTATAAATTTGCGCCCGACACGGGCATTCACGGCTTCGTGCATGTATTCGCGGTAATTGTTTAGTTGATACTCCAAGCATCTTGCATTGTCGAGACGGCTGCGAAGCTTCGTCACTGAACCCCGTGGGCTGCTCGTGTACTGACTGCCGAGTGAGCTCTTTACAGATGCGATCACTCGGTGAAGACGCCCCAACGCGCCTCTTGAAGCGTCTATTTTTTTTTTTTTCATTAAATGAAAAGCTCGAAAGAAAATAGTCATAACTCTGTGAATCATCGCGGACCTTGCAAATCACCAGGCGACAATGTCCGTTTCAGTTAATGTTCATCCTGGCATGCATGCTTGCTGTTCTGAGGCTTGGCGATAGTAGTGTTACGAAGGCGACGATGTCAAGGTCTGCAGCAAATGTATAATGATCTGGTCAAATAAAACCAGTGAGGGGCTTATCTTTGTTTTTATTATTTATTTTCTTATTATTATCGGTGCTTCTACGCGTCCGCTGTTGCTTTGACTGCGCACAGTCTGTAGAATTACCTTCAGTCCTAGCTCGGCACGTGTCCCGAGCTCTCTCTCAGCATCAGCAGCTATGCATCGGTCCCAAGGACACGAAAACGGAGAAAGAGAGCTCCTTTAATGAAAGCTACGGAGGCTCGTCTGGCGACACGCCCTGTCGTCCAGCCGAAAGGAATGTGACATTATCAAATATGCGCGCACGCCCACTCGCACAACATGTACACACGCTCTAAAAGCTAAATGCAGTGTCCGGTTGAGGACAATGCCCTAAAGGGAAGAAAGGCCGTCACGTGGCGTCCCAGAAGTTCGTCGCCAGCACGAAGTCGCCAGCGAACTCGTATGCGCCGCATAGATGCACCGTGCTGCTCTAGGAGCCGTGCTCAAGGGCACGGCTCTAATTAGAGTGACCGTGTTGTTTGAGAGCCTGCTCAACTTGTAAAATGTGAGCAATGCGCCTCGTACAGGTTTTGACAAGAGTGCACATAGGACGGGACGAAAGGAGGCTGTCACAGAACAAGTGCTAACGAGCGCGTCCGCCTTCTTTCATCTTGTTCTAAGAGGCGCTCATGTTAAAAACTGCAGGTGTGAACCAACTAGCCTAGAAACCCGTCTTCTTAAAGTACATAGCATGTCCCCGCGATAAAAAAAGAAAGAAAGTAACGCGAACAGTTTCGAAACCAGAGTCGTGTCTCCCGAAATATACCTTTCGGATGCCGCGTTCGACACTTGCACACCCTGCAATATTATACTAACTCCACAGAGCCCAACGTGTCATTTTTTATACGCCTAATTTGGTACCTAGAAGTTCTGATTTAATCTTGAAGTCCGACGTAAAGCCCGCACTAGAATTTTTGACATGCTGGCAGGAGTGTTTAGTTCTGAATAGTTCATCGAATCAATTACTAAGCGAGTAATTACCGTATGTATTAATTATTGCTTAATTATCACTGTTTATTTTTTCGTAACAGTATACGTTCCATGGCCAGAAACAAATATGAAGAAGCTATTTTAATTTTCTTTGATGTGAAATATTCTGGCATTGTGGGGCTAGGAAGCTGTACTCACGTCACCTTGTACAAGGTATTCTATAACGTGTTTATGTATACTAACAAAATATATACATGGAAATGTCCTCCATGCTCTGACTGCCAGATAGTTCCAGAGCAGCGCACAACTAGAAAATTATTGCTACTTTGTAAATGAGTTAGTCGTCAGTGGGAGATAACCGTGAGGCATTCGGAAACAGAAGGGAAACGTCAGGAAAGTATAACGTAATGAACAAACAAACTACTTTTTTTTTTCTAGCTTATAGCTTGCTTACCATGCCGGCTTGTCGCTCTGAACTCGTCGACCCAGGAATTCGGGCTCATTTTCTCGGTATTCGACACGCCCTGATGATCACCGTTGCCCCGTAACACCGCGCTGCGTTCTTGTATATAGGAGTACGTCTTCCGATTTGCTCCTCTGCGCAGGCTCCCATTCTGTCTCGCTAGTTGCGTACAGCACGGTTCTGCTCCCATTCCCACATATGTATGTTTCTATCGTCCTGGGGCCGTATTCTGAAACGATCTACTTCGGCGATACTATCTACGTAGTAGATCGTTCCAGAATAGGCCCCTGATCTCTGCATTCTGAAGGCTGTCATTCAAGTCAAATTTGGAGAAGCACAAGGGCCGCACACTCGCGCAATCATAAATATTTAACAAAAATAGTTTCAAGAGAAAGAGGGGTCGTATGACAGCGAAGTCACTCAGCATAATTCAACTCATCACTACTTGTTGCTGGACTAGTTGGTTCATACCTGCGGTGAAATAGAATGCGAAACAATACAAAGTAAGGAACAGTACGTACAAGGACGGGACGCTATTTCCTGTCCTGTTTCTCACTTCGTATTGCCTACCACAACTACACTGGCGCGCACTGTTCGAATTAGACGAGTCGCACCTCCAGATTCAACGGCTCTGCACAGAACTACAGCAGCCGCGGCGAAGCCGCACTTCTTCCTTCTTTCTCTGGTGGCGAGCCCCTGTGCAGGGTGATGAGCTCTGAAGCGCGTTTGCTACATCCGCCCACGTGGTTACCGGCAGACAGAAATTCGATGACGCGCTTTCGACACGCCGCCGTCGGCCGACACGCTACCGCAACTCCGACTCGCAGCTGCTGCGTGCGGACGACACGTGCGGTCCTCGCGGTTAGCAGACGACCTGTCGCCTGCCGCGTGGGTTCGCATGTATATGCATACCTATAGAAAGAAAAAAAAAAGAGGAAAGAATAAAATAGGCCGGCGCACGAGATCCGGCGAGACACCGTATATCTGTCATACGCGTCGTGGCACGTTTTTTCCCCGCGCACGACAGGACCGGAATCCCATTAGGCGAGACTGGCAAAGCGAATAAAGACAGTAAACATCCTCCGGTTTAGCGGGCATATATAGTCAAGCGTCTCGATTTCCTTTCCTTCGGCGCTATAACGTCGGGTGACGTGTAACGAAAACGGAGAGAGAGAGAGAGAGAGAGAAGAGGAAGGGAGACGTGCAGGCACGGAAAACGCCCCTCGCGCAGCACCTTGTTGTACTGGCCTACGCGTTAGCGCATGCGCGAGGGTTCCAACTTCTCGGTATGCAAGTTGACGGGGAGAGAAAGCACGCGCTCGTGCCGGCGGTCACCGTTCCCCTGAGGTCGTCTCGCGCCTGTTTCGGATGACGACGACGACAAGCCACCATCGCCCGCGGGTCATGGCCGGAATTCGCTGCATACGTCGCCTCCTTGGCTTCGCTTACCTTTCTCCGGTTTTCTACTCGTGAGCGCACATTCTAGATAGGCAGAGAGAAAAAAAGAAAGAACGACGACAGCAGGAGACTACCGAAGACGCTTAATGCGTTGCAGGTAGCATATAGCGGCATAGAATAAAGTCGGCAGTAAGTGGACGTGAAGGCTGTACAGACGGAGAGGTTTTCGACCTGCTGAGTTGAAAACGAATGGCTCACACATCTCCGCGCGAAGTCCTATTCCGCGCGTGATGTCATTCCCCCGTTGCTCCTTGCATTGTCAATGCGTCCCCGTGCTAGAAGCTTCCCGAAATGCGTACACGTCTCGATGATTCCGGATGATGCCACTACCGCACTTTATAAAAGCGGTACCTCCTCTGGAAGGTGTAGCACACTTGCGTCCCGTCTGGAAAACACCTGCGCTTTGCGAGCTACGATAAACGCTTCTGGTTGCTCTAAGGTCTACGGGCCTTACCAAGACTTTGTGAATATAGTTTTGCTGTGTATGTATACGTATTATCTGGGTGCATGTGCCTCTCGTGTGTTCGTGTCAACACTGGGTATATAATATTTCTCACTCACAATCTGAAGTAGCATGCCAGGTCATCATTAATCAGCTTGTTCACATAAAGTCAGCATCTCTCTCTCTCTCTCTCTCTCTCTCAGGAAGCTGCTTCGCGCAGTAAGTCATAACTACCATTGTTTAATAATTCCATCAAAATATCAGCGTCTTCGTATACTAAGCTTGACGCGGAAGTGCCATCCTTTCGGTATAGAAAATTAAATATAAGACGCAACTATGTAGTTTTCATGCTCGGTTTCAAGCATCTAGTTTTGTCTCAGACGGAAAGAACACATTTTAAAGAATGCAGAAGCTTGCCTAGCAAGCACCTAACGATTGAGCTCCAGGTAGTAATTTCAATATCGAGCTCAAGACGATGTCGACAGTTGTGGAAATTGCCCTCACGTGTGAGGCAATTCTTTTCCTCTCTCCCAAGAACCACCTCAGACATGGAACTGTCCTTTGGAACGCTAAACCGTCAGTACAGGTTATTTATTCTGTGCTCAGATGTGGACCCTACGATTTGCGTGCTCATGGCCAGTAGCCACATTACACGAATACCGCGCATTGGAATGGCGCTATATAACACTTCGTTGCATTCCTTGATATTTTCGCATTGATGGCAATCAGCTCACCAACACGGAAACCAACTTGTGCGTTCGCTGATTCGACTTACACGTCGATCTTTCTTTATTTCTTCCGCAATGTGAGAACACGCAACGACCCGTCATTATACGCGTCCCTACAGCGAATTACTGTGCTGAACCAGATAACCGTCATTGCCGACACCATATATTTGAGCGAGAGCTTAGATTTCGAGTACCATGCACTCAACGTCAAGAGAAGCCACAAGGAAGCCTTCTGAACACGTACTTAGCTTGGCCTTTACTCAGTGCTAATCTTAATATCTTATCTGGCTGTGCGCACAGGCCGGACTATGAGGATGTGCATTGTTCCAGACATGGCTGATCACGTGATCTGTTCGCGCACATTACATACTCTAAGAGAAACAGTCAGTGTCCATATTTAAGGCGTGTCGACAACCGGCCATTTACTGGATGAATCATTTTCGGTCAATGTTCACTATACTCTGCTCGTCAAGCCGGGCGAATGGCTAGTGAACCGGATGTGCGTCTGGTCAAGCCCACTGCCTTTCCTTTCTTTCTCTCTCTCCCTCGCGCACGCGTCAGGCAGTTCGGCAATCCCGTATTTCCTGAGACAAAGCGAAGTGCGAAAAGGACTGCAATCATTTTATTTTTTTATTGATGCACACAACCTTTTTTTTTTATTTAGTCGCGACGGTCATTATTGTCTTGCGGTTTTTTTTTATTAAGTTTTTTTCTGTTCTCTCTCCCCTTACCCCTGATGAAGTCAGGGGGGAGGGTGTCTGGTGTCCCATCAGCAACCCCCTTCGCCATATGCGCTGGCAAAAGTGATGAGCGTGCAGCGAGCGTTGCCACAATCGACCACCTCCCCCCCCTCTCTTCCTGTTTATTAATTTTTTTTTCCCAGCCACCCATTGATGGTACCACGGATCCGCCCCTGCAGCCCCTTACAGCAACGCAGAGTAGCCGGCTAGAAAACCAGGGCAGCTTTTCAATTGTATTAAACCCCTCCCCCTCTTTATGTCTCCCTGGTAATTTAGGCAACATTTTAATAACCTCACCCTAACGATAGGAGGTTGAGGTTACCTCGCATCAACCAGAGTTCATTTCAGGTTACTTCGATTTGAGATTGGAACGTACGAGGAGTTGGCACAGCGCTACTGCTTGTTTTGACAAGTGGGCGCATGGGCGAATGAGTGCTGAGCTGGCAGGAACCCGACGACCACCCTCTTGGCGAGAACGATGTCTGTAAACTCCAGGCATTTAAGGTACCGTACGGTAGATCAACGCCGAAAGTAGCGAGAGAGAATGTAGTTAGTGATGCCCAAATAATAAGGCGCGTTCACTTCCCATCCTGTTGCAGCTTCGTATCGTGATTGCAACAACTTCTCTGTGGTCGTATGAGTCAATGCTTAGTATATATGGCAGTGTCTCTTGTAGGCCTGGCAGAGCTGTCCTTTCTCAATTCCTGGCCCGTAACAACATCACATTTAGTCATAACTGTATAGTCTTCATTTAAAATTAAGGTATTACAATTAATGTTCACCCACTTTTAGTAATCCCGCTTCCAGTCTATGCCGAAGGACTCCCTGCTTGAAGAACTAGTGCAAGATCATATATCTCGGCCTTCCCAAATAACGTCATTATTTGCACAGTCGCTTTGCAGGAAGCAAAGGTCCTTCGAATATACTCCACAAGTTTGGACTAGAGCTTTTCGCCTTCGTCTGCTCTGCTATACTCATTTCTCCTTCTTTTTTTTCTTCTTTGTGCGTAAGCCAACTGATTTTATTGAAGAGTCCCCTTAATAACCGAGTCTCTTTCTCTTCCTTTGTATCAGTTTGCTTGGTTTTACTTTAAAACGACTACAACTGAGCCATTTCAGTTAGCTTATTGACTCGTATTTACGTGTTTAACCACCGTTTTCTTTGAGTGCCAGCACATACATCAACATTACTGCAGGAGGTGGTCAAGTCCCTGCCGTAATTCCGTCGCTAGCTGCCCTATGGTTGAAGTTCTTCCGTCATCGGCGCTGATTACTGCGCTGACTAAGGCTTCGTAGATATCTATCTCTATACAGGACCTGGACAGCTGCGTTCTGAAAATTTTGGAATTTTAGCTCTTTCGTTTATACGGAAGTCTCTCTCTTTTTTGCGCCAGCTGAGGTATTAAGCTATAACATTTCGTCTTTTTGGTATATTTTTCTACAGAAAGAATTTTTATCCCCATTGATCGCGTTTGCAAGCTTCGCCCTCCTGGGAATCTAGATGGGGATTTGTTCCCCGGACCTTCATCTAAAGCTCCACCTTCCACATGGCTTAGCACGGTGGGAGGTAACTCTCATTTGCCGTCCACCGCTTGGAGATAACATTTACTAATGCCTACTCCTACCTCATCGGAATGGCCACTAGTCCGGAATGGGAAGTTTGCGGCTGCAAAAAGACAATAGCGCACCTTCTGTGCGATTGTCGTCTTTTGAATGCCCAAACAAAAGTCCTTAGCACCACGCTCGACAAGGCTGACAGCCGAATCCGCACGTAAACCAGAATTCTTGAACCCTGGTCCCAGCCGACGTCTGCCAAAACTGTTTTGAAGGCGCTAGTGTGCATGCGTGCGTGTGTGCGCGCGCGCACTAGCACTATGTGTGCGGACAGATTCTTTCTTTAATCTTGTCTTTTCTCCTGATCTTGCCTTTACCCCTTCCTACTGTGCAGAGTAGCCAATCGGACACTTATACTGGTTAACCTCTCTGCCCTTCACCTCTTGTTCTCTCTCTCTGTTCATACTCGTAGCTTCAGCAATGCCCCAGAATCAGACAAGCATTTTTTTTTCTCCCATTCGTTGCCGGCGTGTTTTTCTAGAAAGGCGCCGTCGCTACCTGGAGGGTGTTTTTCAACAGAGGCTTCTTTACTGAGCATTGTTATATTTGAAACTTCTATCGCTTCCATGAAGTGAATAACAATCGTCGAACAAGGAATTAATGTCGCTGGAGTCAGTGTTTCGACAAGAGGACTCGTCTTCGTCTGGGCAGTAATTGTCATGTTTGTAACCATGGCAATATAAAACAACTTATTGCGAAATCATTTTCTAATCTAATCATCTACTTTGTAGTGCAGGAAGAACGACATGTACAGAGAAAGGCACATTTGACAAGCACACAGCGCTATGTGTCCTGTGTTTCTGTGTCCCTGTCGTTCTGCCTGTGCTACAACAAAGTAGACGAAGGGTTGCTGCCACACCAGCGTCATACGCATCCATTGTAAACACGGGGGTAACGGAGGCAGTTGAGACAAACAATGGACGCGTCACCACGTGATCAAACATGACAGCGCCCACGGGATCACCGGGTAAAGGATCAATACCACAGTGTCGATGGTGCCATGGTGAAACGAGAATAGATCAGCACGCGAGAATTCACTCGTTCGACGCACACCGCGGCTCAATTACGGCACCGGTTGAGCAACCCAGCATAACATTCGGTCTTTTCACATAGAGATACCTATGCGGTAATATTCTTTGCTGTGCGAGGAAAGGTCGGTCCGGTGCACACTCTTGCACGTCCTCTGTCTCTTGTTTCTTTTTCTCATCCCCCTTCGCAAGAGGCAAATACAGCATCAGCGGCAGCAGCAGCAGTGGTAGACCTGCCGCCTCAGTGACGTGCGGCGTTGATTACAACGCTAAGTAGCTATTTATCTTGGCGGCGAGTAACCTGTTATCACGGCCGCCGTAACAAAAACGCGCTTAATTTGCCCACGTCTGCGTCACAGCGGGCGCGGACGGCCTTCCTTCACCAAGGTCCACCTACGACGCGCCGAATACACAATGCTAGCGAGCTTCAGCATAGAACACGTGTGCACACCGCCCTCCTGTTTAATTTTAAACGCCTCACATTGCAGTGCTCCCGTAACGTCGAGTTGTACGGCATCATCACCATACTCAGTCTAATTATAAGTCAGCTGCAAAACAAAAGCTTCTCCCAGAGATCTTCAATTACACCCCTGACTGCGTCAACCAAACCCACCACACGCCCGCGGATTTCTTTACCTTCATCCTAATTATCTGCCGTCCTCGATAGCGTTTACTTTTTCGTGACACCCATTCCCTTACCGTGACATATTGTCTGTTATCTCTTCTACGTACAACGTGACCTGCTCAAATACGGGCCTTCTAAGCTCTTGAGTATCAGCTACAATATTATATGCCTCGTTTTGCGAAGTGTCGCGGCCTGGACCAAACATGTGACAATTCCTGTCAAACTATCTCTCGTCAAATCCAAAGTCAAGAATTAAGGTGAGGACAGACAGTTGGAAACGCACTGTGGGGTAAGTTGGATGAGCCAGGGAAACCTATCGAAACGTCAGCCAGCCTGGTTGAGGCTTCCGCATCGGAATGGCCGACAGTCCTGCTTGCGGCAACTGCGTCTGCGAGGAGACGATCAAGCACCTCCTCTCTGACTGTCCCCGTTAAGAAAAGTGCTCGCGACCGTGCTTGACAAGCTAGACGATCTCCCTTGACGGAGGAAAAAGTGACATCGAACAATGGTCCGGTCGGGTATGAGCAGTTTAGGCGTTTAATGCGCAGCTCTGATATTCAGAGACCCGTGAATTGCATGACATACTGTGATATAGTAGTAGCACGTTGCATCGTATTAATGTGCGATTTTACCCCTATATTTTCCCGTCCCTTTTTTTCCGTCTAACAGCTATTATTTCCTTTGCTCCTTTACCGAACATAAGGTAGCCAGCCGGGGCTTACACTGGCTAACCTCCCTGTCTTTTTCCTCTCTCTCTCTCTCTCTCTCTCTCTCAGCCTCTCCCTCTTCTGTTTTTCTCCTGTGTGAGGAACTTTACCCTGGTAGATCCGACTTATATCTCGTGTGAAATGGGTTTCTCAAAGTAAACCGCATTTATGCGAATATAGGTTTTCGAGACTGTTACCGAAAATTAGCCATCGAACTGTATCCGTGACCAAAGAACCTCGAGCTGTATTCGTAAACGCCGACAGCAAAAGTTGCAAGCTAATGGAGTTCCTCCATTTCATCCGCCTTAAAGGGCAACTCCGGCGTTTTTTTTAACCCTATTAGGATATTGTCATTTCCAAATGGCACCAGTCCTGTCACTGGTAGGGTAGTTCAGTTTGCTTAGAACTTGATACCGAGATACGAGATATACGAGATACGAGATACCGAAACCGAAACGGGTAGCTGCTTCGTGTGACGTCACGATGAGTCAGTGACGTCAGATCCTACACTACCATAACACAAACACACAGAACGCGTGCTAAACATGCAGTAAACATGGCGCTAACACCAAAAAAGCAAAGCCGATGATGTCTCCTGACGACACAGGGAGCTTTTACAGAGTTACCGAACTAGCCAGCGGCAATTTAAGCGACGATTTCAGCGACCGTGGTGTGTAATCTCTGACGTCGCAAACCCAAGGTGGCCAGTAGAAAGTCGTGAGTCGGGAACGCAACCAATGTTTAAAATTCATTTTCAGGAAAAATAAATGACTATCAATCATATAGTTTTGCACAGAGAACCAAATGCAAAAGAGAACATATATTCAACATATTATAAACATCAGCGGACATCGAAAAATCACCGTTCTTGCCCGTTAAGTCAGTGTGGAGATTATCCTGACTGTCTTTAAGAAATCCAACGCACGCGAAGGCACCAAGGACCACGTCATTTGTGGTATCGAGGACATTTCCGTCATTAGTGGTGCGAAGCATCCGACGAAGCACGACTTCACTGGCAGTTCTACGGAAGATGCCGCTTTTGGTATTGAATATTGCGAGACTTATATATATATATATATATATATATATATATATATATATATATATATATATATATATATATATATTGTCGAGCTTACAGCATTTAGAGAGGTGTCACGTTCTACGTTGTTCATTCGCAGTAAAAAATTCGAGGACGCTTAAGCTTCGCCTTCAAGAGTGGAACGCGACAGCGTTCCCATCGACCCGCCAAGGGGTGTAAGACAATGCACTACGGCGCAGCGATCACTTACGAGGCGCCCCGCATCTGACTTTGCACCCACCAATCACGCGGTGAGCGTTGAGCAACGCGGCGTTCGGCGCGGCAACGAAACGTGCGCCTGAGCAAACGGAACGAACCAAAGAACTCGGTGTCTCGGAGGGGGAAACGATCTACGCAAGCCAAACGTCGTGATCGGCATGGGCAGAGAGATAGATAGATGGTGATCTAAAGAAAGGAAGGACGCTTGATTCTGCAACCCGTGAGGGAGCACGGCGAAGCGTCGTCAGGGGAGAGGGAGTCCGGGCCGCGACGCGCCTCGCACCGGTCCCCGCACAGCCCCATGCTCGCGTGGCGCGCCACCTGTCGGGGCAGCGCCGTACATTGAGAAGAGGGGGTCTTCTGTTATTGCCGCAAGATGGCTCTGCGTGTGCGGAAAGCGCAGAAGAAATGTAGCGGAAACGTACTTCGCTACGCGTTTAACTGCGACTTCTGTAATTTACATGCTCATAATTACCGATATACACAGCAGTATAGCTTTCTACGGCACGTTTGTAAGGAAACACCGCATTCACTAGAGGCGTTTTTGTCCCACTTTCAAAGATCGAACTCATGACTGTGGTAGCGTCTCCGCCACACACTTCGGAGGCCCTGGTTCAATTCCCATGCAGCCCATCTTGCAAGTTGTTTTTATTTATGAATTGCCTTCCGGGAATTTTTGCTCATGGCCAACGCCGCCGACACCGACGACACCGGCTTTTCTGCGACACGAGCTCCTTAACGCTGTCGCGTTACAATGTATGGGTCGACCTATATTCGAGCCATTAGGTTTTTTTATTTCTCAGCGAGTTCAATGTGTAGCGGTCGAATTATATTCCTGTTCGACCAATCTTTGAGTAGATATGGTGCGCGTCTCTGGCTTACTGTACAAGATAAGCTGCAGCGCTCAAGAAAACCTATATGCAGATATGTCCTTGAATCTTGAGATGCATATGTTGTAAAATGCATACAGCGTCCGCACCATCAGATCGCTTCGAATTTAAAGTCAATAAAAAAAAAGTGGTACCAACGTATGGGTTATAATAGCAGGCAGTGGCGTAGCAACAGGGGGGGCCGGGGGGCCGTGGGCCCCGGGTGCACGGGGCCAGTAGGGGGGGGGGGGGGGTGTCATACGCCTGAAGACACCCCCCTTTCCGCCGGCTTGACTGGGCGCAAATGGCAAAGAATGCTCCAGTGTCCAGTAGCCTGAGCTCATGTACACGATGCGTTGCGCCGCAGAATTGTCGGCTGCAGCTCTATCAACACCCCACGAAATAATTGCACGAATGTGCGGGCTAAAAAATTTAATTCGCAAAATGGTCGCTAAACTACTCGCCTTGGCGGAACGTTTCACGTGGGGTGCGCTCGTGCCGTGTGTTCATGCTGGGAGCAGGCGTCGCTAAACATACAGTCAGGCGTTGTAAAGCGTTGAGGCTCTTGGGTCCCTCATTCGTTCAGAACGCGCAGATAAGACGAACAAAGACAGCAGAAAGAGGGCGTTCAACCAGCGCGCCCGGCGCTCGCGTTTACGGCGAAGCGTTCGTTGAGAGTGACGTTGCATAAGTGCGGCCGTCAAAAGTAGCGAATGGGATTCTTTGCATCGTCTTCAAACTCGGTGCGGCCGAAGAGTTTGGCGGCGAATGACTCGACAGGCTGTATATAGTCGCGGGCGCCGCGATGTTCAACTCGCCTTTTACTTCCCCTCTCGCGCTCGCTCCGAGAAGCCGCTGCGAAACCTGCCGTTATGTTTCACGCTTTCCTTCCTACCCTCTAAAGTTTCAGAAAACTGTTGTTGTTGTTTGACTTCATGTCACAAGTACAGTGTCTGTGTCAGCTGCACAGAATTTTACAAAAAAAAACGTGAATTTTCTAAGGATATTTCCCGATCCTCTATGAAGTTATGTGTCTTTGTGATTACTAGGAACTCGGTAGCGCGAAAAATGTGGCAGATAAGTAATAACCATATCCTTAATAATTCCTTAATTAGTACATTTAGAGGGAGCACTTCAATTCCAAGAACTGAGGACTCAAAGTCATATTATTAACTCAACAAAAATTTCTTAAACAAAATCGTTTTGGGTGCTACGACCTACAGTACTTTGGCACAGCGGGCGGCGCCCAGTATGGTAGTAGCGAAAGAAATATGAAATAGTGGACCAGTGGCGTTGATCCCTCAACCCTCTCCATTGCGAGTGCAGACGAACAGGTTTCGCTGGCACTGGCTTCATGGTGACGCCAAGAATCGACGCGAAGCGTGCTCTATCCTTTTCCCAATCTTTTGGTGGTACCGCAGCTCGGACAATCACGTTTGTCCGCATAGCAGCAAATAAAAACAAGGCTTTATTGATCAGAATGAAGAGAACTCGTAATTGTCATAGCATTGGCGCCCGCGCAGCAGGGAGGCAGGTGGCGTTTTCCGTTTTTCTTATATGGTAGGGAGATCAGCGTCACTGAAACACAATTTAATTTTCGTTTTCGTTCAGGGCTGCCCACAGCTAAAATACTGCGGGCCATAGTACCGACGACGATTTTTGTGAAGTTGTTGTTGGGCAAGATATGAATGTCGGCCTTCAATTTTGCAAATGCAATGTTGCCGCTAAATCTGGTAACTAAAACTTCATAAATTGTTTTTTTACTTGTGACGTAAGCCGTATTTGCCACGATGCCGCATTTGTATTGGTGGCCAAGCCTTACAGTCTGACAGAAGATGTGCACATGTGCTTATCACAAGTTATCAGTGCAGCACCCTGTGTTATTTGGCGCAGAAAAAAAAAACAGCATGCACTGGCCTCACCCGCCGTGGTTGCTCAGTGGCTATGGTGTTGGGCTGCTGAGCACGAGGTCGCGGGATCAAATCCCGGTCACGGCGGCCGCATTTCGATGGGGGCGAAATGCGAAAACACCCGTGTGCTCAGATTTAGGTGCACGTTAAAGAACCCCAGGTGGTCGAAATTTCCGGAGTCCTCCACTACGGCGTGCCTCACAATTAGAAAGTGGTTTTGGCACGTAAAACCCCATAATTAAATTTTTTCATTTTTAATGCACTGGCCTCGAGCTGCACCACTGGAAAAGCTGGCGCCACCGTCGGCGTGACGTGCTATTAGGGATCACGTGGACATAGCGGCCGCGTCGGCTGCTTCGGGAGCGCCGAAGCGAGCTGAAAAGGAGAGTTTATGTTTCCTCGTACGCTGCGGTCCTGATTTAGTGGCGAGATTTTCCCGCTTCGAGTGTCTTCTTTACAACGATTGAAAGCACTACAATAGGTAGTGGCTCCCTTTGAAGGCGCGCAACATGGTAGGCATACTGCTCGGTGCCGCAGTGCCGGACGTACGCAACGGAGCCCGGTGTCAGCCTTATTCATACGTAGCCGCAGGACAAGAAGTTGCGTGAAGCTTGGCTCGCGAAACATAAAACCGGCAAACAGTCATCGGCTACAACTCGGGTATGCAGCAAGCACAGACGCGAGGAAGATTTCTGCTACGACGCGGGGTCTGCGATGTTCGAAAAACGCGCACTGAGACGCTCTCCCGAGTCCGCTGCCCGATTAATGTCATGAAGGTTTGGTCTATGAACTTGTCGATGCTATAGATACTGGCAAGTTCGCTGGAGTGGAAAGGGAGCGACATAAAAAAAAGCATGGCATATGGGCATGTTTGTGTTATGAAATAATGCACTGGATTACAAAAAAAGCATCATCGAGAAATCACACGCTGAGAACACCGATAAACGTATAGTGCGATGGAACTCGAGAAATAATATTGAAACGGGCAAGAATTTAGAAAAAAAAAAGATTTAATCGTCGCGACGGCACATCACAGTCCCCGTAGGCGTCGAAGTCTCTACAATGAAATTATTTTTGAACAGCTCCGATAGCGCCCACGCAACAATGGTTGCTTGTATACTGTCAAATGCTCATATTATGCGGCCTAAAGCTCATGGCATGGTGCGAAAACGCTCATGCGGAGAAAGCGAAACAGTGCGCGGATAAGCATGCAGACGCGCAGTCGGTCACTGCGAAGCTGTGCGATCGCTGCATTGAGGCTTCATTCTATTATGCTCAATTTAGTTATACAAACACTATAAGAACATATTTCACATAGTTTGCTCTCAGCGTTTGCCTACCTTTCACGCAAGAAGCCGGTTCGGGAGACTCCATCGCGGCGACCGCGCACAGTGGCGTTCACTGTACGTATTCGGTAAAGAGTCTGTAGTCGGTCTGTAAACGATTCCGTGCTTTCAGTTTGCCCAAGATTATAATTTAGACAGTAAAAAACTTCTCTCGCTTCGAAAGAACTTACAGAAATGTCCGGGAGAGCTCGCGCGTGGTGTTTTCAGTGAGCGCTGACAGCAGAACCTATAAGAAGCGCGCCGCGTTATCCCTCATACTACGCCAGCGAGGCGCTTCCGATAGAACTCCTCGATAAAACTCCTCGCCGCTAATACCTGCTGCATTCGCGATCTCTGGGAAAGGAAGCGAAGGAGACGGGGACCAAGGGGACGTGCGCGGTATCGAAGGCGGCTGTACTGGTGCTGAAACCCGGAAATTGTAGATATCCTCGCCTTCCTTGACTACAGCCGGGGGGGGGGGGGGGGGGGTGACAGAAGACCTATGGGCCCCGGGTGCCAAACAACCTAGCTACGCCACTGATAGCAGGTCACTTTTAGGTACCGCCCGCACTCACAATGCACGGATGCAGCAACCTACCACTGAGCACGAATTCAGGGACCCACCGTGGTGGCTTAGCGGCTGTCATAATAATAATAATAATAATAATCCTGTTTTATGTCCACTGCAGGACGAAGGTCTCTCCCTACGATCTCCATTTACCCCTGTCCTGCGCCAACCGATTCCAAGTAGCGCCCGCGAATTTCCTCATTTCCTCTCCCCACCTAGTCTTCGGCGGTCATCGACTACGTTTCCCTTATCTTGGTACCCATTCTGTAACCCTAATGGTCCAGCGGTTACCTAACCGGCGCATTACATGAGCTGCCCAGCTCAATTTTTTTTCTCTTGATGTCAATTAGAATATCGTCTATACCTGTCTGCTCTCTGATACAAACCGCTCTCTTTCTGTCTCTTAACGTTATACATTGCAATCTTAGTTGCATCGCTCTTTGAGCGGTTATTAACTTGTTTTCGAGCTTCTTCGTCAGTCTCCAAGTCTCTGCCCCATATGTCAGCACTGGTAAAATGCACTGATTGTTCACCTTCCTTTTCAATGATAATGGTAAGCTTCCAGTCAGGAGCTGACAATGTCTGCCGTATGCCATCCAACCCATTTTTATTCTTCTATTAATTTCCTTCTCATGATCAGGGTTCGCTCTGGTTAATTGACCTAGGTAAACGTACTCCTTCACAGACTCCAGAGACTGACTGGCGATCTTGAACTCTTGTTCCCTTGCCCGACTATTCATCATTATCTTTGTCTCCTGCACATTAATCTTCAACCCAACTCTTACACTACCTCTGTTAAGGTCCTCAATCATTTGTTGTAACTCGTCTGCATTGTTGCTGAATAGAACAATGTCATCGACAAACCGAAGCTTGCTGAGATATTCGCCGTCGATCCTTACTCCTAAGCCTTCCCAGTTTAATAGCTTGAATACTTCTTCCAAGCGCGCAGTGAATAGCATTGGAGAGATTGTGTCTCCTTGTCTACCCCTTTCTTTATAGGTATCCTTCTACTTTTCTTGCGTAGAATTAAGGTAGCTGTGGGATCTCTGTAGATATTTTCTAAGTTATTTACGTAAGCGTCCTGTACTCCTTGATTGCATATAACGCTTCTATGACTGCTAGTATCTCTAGTGAATCAAATCCCTTTTCGTAATCTGTGAAAGCCATATAGAGAGGCTGATTGTATTCTGAAGATTTCTCGATTACTTGATTAATGACATGGATGTGATCCATTATAGTGTATCCCTTCCTGAAGCCAGCCTGTTCCTTTGGTTGACTAAAGTCCAGTGTTGCCCTTATTCTATTGGAAATTATCTTGGTGAATATTTTGCATAATCCTGGGAGTAAGCTAATGGGCCTACAATTTTTTCAATTCTTTAACGTCTCCCTTTTTGTGGATTAGTCTAATGTTGGCATTGTTCCAGTTCTCTGGGACCATAGAAGTAGATAGACAGTTCGTATAAAGGACTGCCAGCTTTTCAAGCATTATGACACCTCCATCTTTGATTATATCGACTGCTATTCCATCTTCTCCTGCCGCTTTTCCCCGTTTCAGGTCTTTCAAATCCCTTCTAGCCTCATCGGTAGTTATAGAAAGAGTTTCTGTATCCTCTTCATTGCTACTTCGAATGGAGGTATCGTGGCTCCTCTGGGTACTGTACAGGTCCGTATAGAATCCTTCCGCTGCTTTTGCTATACCTTCGCGATGGCTGATAATATTACTTTGCTTATCTTATCCGCGAGCCCAGGCTGCTAAGCATGAGGTCGCGATTTTCGGTCGTGATTTTGAGGCATGAGGTCGAAGCATTTCGATGGGGGCGAAATGCAAGAACGCCCGTGTCCTGGGCATTGGGTGCACGTGCAATCCGGAGTACCCCACTACGGCGCGCCCCATAATCAAATCGCGGTTTTGGCGCGTAAAACTCCAAAATTCAACTCAACGAAGTCTAGGGTTCGATTCCCTGCCGCAATTTTGATGCACGCTAAAAGACTGCAGTGGTCAAATAAACCTGGCGATAAAAGCGATCTTCACAGCCAAAGTTCATGCTTTAGGACCGTTGCACGCGAAAAATTATTGTTATTGCTGCTGCTCACGCACGTTGCGGTCTTCTAAACACAGGGTTCTTAATACAAAGTACTTTGCCATGGTAACCTAGCCGTGCGCCGAGTTCTCGCATTAGTTCAAAAACGGACCTGTGTGACAATTTTTCTATGGGCAGTGTCCTAGTAGCACGCATGCCAATAAAGGAACCCAACTATAGAAGGTTGCCGTATTAGAAACCAAAACGGACTCACTGAAGAGCTCTTTTCAAGAACGGCAATATATAGCTTTCCTGCAGCGCCTCATGCCCAAAACATGGCAGTCAACATATTGTTTAAAGAGCAAATGTGTGTGTCGCGGACGCGGTGCAATTTCTTCTATATACGTACAGTGTGCTTGAAACACGAATTTGCTTGGCATTCAATAAACAGGACGCGTTAGAAACACGTTTCAATGACGAGCGCCGCCGCCGTATTTTCGTAAATTTAGCATTTCAAAAAGAGAGAGATGTCTTGCGCAAAGAATGCTCTGGCACACGGTTTAAGCTGCGTCAAAACACGTGCGCTTTCGTGCATCCGCGCAACGTTCATGCCTATGAAAATTTTTGGGTGCAATTATGTTCTTGATTCGTATAGCTCTGGAAACAGGTGACGAGACATGCGGCTGTCGCACACCCGGATGCCAGGGCAGGGTTTAATGTAAACAACGTGTATGCGCCTCCCAGAAACGCAAGACTCAAAGAAAGAAAGAAAGAAAGAAAGAAAGAAAGAAAGAAAGAAAGAAAGAAAGAAAGTGACAAAGAAAGCTATTATGGTCTTCTAGCCGGCGCATGTGACGACATAATGCTTCGTTCTTAGTAACGGCCGCGCGCGGAGTCCCCTTCCATGCAGATAAAATGAGCAGAGAGAGAAGAGTGTATGGCGGCGTGACGCTCAACTTGCGTCATAACCCGCCGGACAATGAGCGAACAAAATGGATCCATGCCTTTGTTCTTGCGTTGTTGATTTCTACAGCAACGTGTTCTTTGCTTGCTACGTGAGCGCCATAGCAGCGAATGAGTGTATGCGTGGTTCTCCGTGTATGCATGCGGCTTTACTCTTTAGGTGTTTCATAAACTATGAAGGCCAAAACAAGGCGTAGTAAGAGCTCTAGTAACATGTACGGGGTTCTAGTGCTCTCGGAGAGATTTCTCCTAGTATACAAGGCGCGCAGGATGGAAGTGAATGGACAAGCTTGAATGAAAAAGTTAACCCAGGCGAAATCGTTGTGTTGCACTGCGCTGATGTGTGTACGACACACGTCAGCGCAAAGAGGAAGACGGGGGCTTGATCGTGCATCTATAAGCTACTAAACGTGCAGGGGCTGCAAAGAAAGAAAAACAGTATGCTATGTTACAACTTAGATCACGTTCTAAGTCGCTATATGCACATACGAGTGGACACCGTTCGCGCACGCATGCATGTGACCTTTATGAGTAACATTTGCCCAAGGATGCCCCATTCCTCGAAACTCTCACTGATCTACGTCCTTATGCGCTTAATTTCAACTTTTTTTTTCTATTCCTATTACATGTGATAACACAGCTTAGCAAGATTGTGACAGCTACCAGGATTGTGACGAGTGGGAACGTGAAATGCAGCCGACGCGAGATTTGGTACCTAAAGGTACAGACTTTTCATTCTTGAAGTAAGTATACCATTTTTCGCACTATCCATTACTTGTTTTCTACAGCTCTACCGCTGGCAGTGTAATTCTCAGAGCCTCTCGGAAGGCCCGTTCGTATATACGCCGGTCTTTTCGCAGCGACGCCCACCACTTGTGTCTGAACGCTGTCATATTGCGGGGTATTGTCGCGAACGTCGCAGCGTAACTGATGGTTCGTCCGTTGCGAAGCAGGTAGCTCTCTCCGGCAGTCTCGGCAAAGTCCACGTGTGTCACCGCCGCCGCGAGCGCGAGGTCTCCCGTGACGTAGACCTTGTCCACCAATCGCAGCCCCGGTACCAGCGACTCCACGTAGAGCCCGCGTAGCGCCGGCCCCGTCAGCACTCGCACCGCTCTGGTTGTCTGTGCGGTGACGGGAGAACCGGCGCAGTACCGGACCACCTGGGGAGACGACGGCGCGGTCTGCCCGGCCCGCCGCCTCCTGATGCCGGACGACGCGTCAGCGAAGGCGTTCCTGCGCTTCGTCCGCGACAGCCGGCAGGCCAGTATTCGCCGCGCGGGGTCCACGTAGTCCCTCAGGTAGCGCACGAACATGAAAGGGTATCGCGGGACGACGCCGTCGGGCATTTCGATCACGTGCCGGACGCGGTGGCAGTGCCGGAAAGCCCAGCGAAGCGTTTCGAGCGTCACTTGCGCCTCCAGAACGCCCCGCCTTCGCTTGGTGCTCTCGGCGTCCCCGTTCGCAGCGTACGGCGAGACGTCCACCAGGTCTCCCTCTCGCGCGACTTCCAAGTCAAGTCTCGCGGCCTCGGACGAATCTCTCGCGCGGTCGTGCGTGAAAAAGACGGCCGTCCAGTTAAAGTAACGCACCAGGCGGTATTCGAAGACAGTGGTTCGCAGGAACGCCCGGCGTTCTCGTTGTCCGGGAGCGGTGTGCACCAGAAAGAGGACGTCCAGCGGCCACCGGCATTGCTCAGCGACGGCCCATCCCGGACTCCACGACCTCTGGCGTCGCGCGGCGTGGTCGTCCAGAAAAGACCGGAACGGCGCGAGTAACTGCCGTGCCTCGCGAAGCCGTGACGGCACCGGCGGCCACAGCAGTGGTTCCTGGCGACCTTGCGCTATCTCGCAGATGGCGTAGACGATCGCGGTCGTCCACAGCAGTAACGTGGTGACAATCGCCAGCACCACCTTCTCGGCTGTTCTTGCCCTGGCGAGCGTGGCGACGAAGCGTCTCCACATTAAAAACCTCATCTTCTTGCACTTCGGCTGCATCGAGGTCGGAAGCAATGTAGCCGGTCCATTTTCCACTTGCGGCGATCAAGGTATAAAACGTACAAGCTTGTTCAATGAAACAAGTCTTGTTAATGCGAATGAGGCTTGTTGTTGCTTTTCTTTTCCTGCCTTACTCCGCCGAAAATTTAAGCTTTTAAGGAGAAATAAAAAACTTTACTTACCATTCATTTTTGCGCAATACTGGTGCGCGCCATGTACAGAGAGAAGAAACTAAGGAGTGGCTTTGTTTTTACTCCTACAGAAATACTATTTAGGTATTTATTCTTTTTCGACCCACTGCCGCCCGATTCATGGCCAATCCCCCGTAGTGGGTTGTGCTATATCTACAGGCACCAAACTAAACCAAACGAAACCAAACCAAACCATAGAGGAACCTTCGCGATGCCCAAGGTAATTTTCTGTGTAAGACGAAAATAATTAAATCTTTAAATTTCCTGTTTCATTTTTCCTTTTGTAATTCAAATTTCTTATTGTGTCATATGTACATACATTAGAGTTTATATCTATATCACGTAACTTTGATACGCACAAGTTCAAATTACCCAGTTTTTACTTTTCAAAATTAGTATTATTATTAACTTTTTAATTAACACTAGCACCGTCCGGTTCCTGGCCGTTCCCCCCGAGTGGGTTGTGCCAGGTCATTGAGGAACAAGAACTCCGACAGCCCGAATCTTAGACTATGCCCTGTTTCTCGATAATAATAATAATAATAATAATAATAATAATAATAATAATAATAATAATCCCTTTTATCTATAGGTGTCATGGTTGACGATCATATTCTACTTCGTTTCGTCCTGCTACCTAACTACATATATTTTGCATTCTACCTCGAAACTTCGTCAATCCCTTACTTCGGGCACAACAACAGACTAGTCAATGAGCAACAGAAAACGTTTCAATCCAGTTGTCTGTTTGCGGGTAAAGGAAGTTGCTCTCTCGCCCTAAGCTCCCCCCCTAGCGTACTCGGGCGAGCCTCACACTTGTCATCACTGGTGCCTTACAATATACACAGCTAGAACTAGCAGCTGTACCACAAGATAACTTCTGCAGCTACTGCGAATGATCGCCAGCTGCTGTGACTGTATACCCTGCCGCTCACACCATCACGTACAAAATTTTCCGCGAGGCCCCAATTAAGAGTTATAAGAAGAATTATGTCCGTTAACTGTCTGAAAATAAGTCATTGCAAGATAATACTCGGCGACCAAAGCAAACCGCTGATGCGGCTTTCTTATTGGCCCTTGATTCTCTGGTATCCTGCACTTATACTCCCCTGTGTCCCTACTTCATTCCCCGCAACCTTTCGCGGATGGAGGGAGATATTGTCTTCGGAGGCTTCGGGCTGAAATGACCCCGTTAGCTACTATCATCTGAGCCTGGGTATGTACAAGTGACGACCCTGGAACGTGTCCTAAGTGACCGGCTCACTGTGAGCCGCTACGGCAGACACTCATCACCTGCCGCGTCTGTGCCCTGGTACTCGGGGTAATAGGCACAAAACGAGTCAGAGAGCTCAAGCCTAATGCTTCAGAGGACTACACCTGTTGGCTAACAGACAACAGCTCCGCAAACTGATTGTTGCAACACCTGCATCACACAGGACCGCATGCGTTTATTTCATCTCATTTTATAGCGAAGCTTTCTTTGCGAATCCTCCAGGAATTTGCTGACCGTGTTTACTGGGCGCTGTTGCTGTCTTGCCAAATAGCTCACATTTGAAAAAGAAAAATGAAATTACGTGCCCGACGGTGGAATCGAAGCTCTGGGCCCCAGCACAGCAGCTCGATGCCCTAACTATTAGGCCACAATCGCACGTGTACTTCTATCCTGCTAATTAACGCCAACTATAGCTCTTTAAAACGATCACCGCGTGTGCCACGTTGCGTATAGCACGGGTGCTGGGAAGCACATGCGCCTGCGCCAGTTTACTTTAAGCCAATAGACGCAGGAACGAAATGCCCAAACTTATAGCATGTGATTGTAGCCACTTCACGAAAGCTTCGCTTCACATAGATTCCAAGATGAGCGTTAGGTCTGCATAATTTTTTATTTTAAAAGGTTGTTCCTTCCACGTAGTTGCTGAGGCCATATGGCCTTCCTCACGGAAAATCACTGAATATTGCGCAGTGAGCCGGTCACAATGGTCCAAAAGTACAGTGGGTCTCCCATCACTAGCGCATCATTGGGTCGTTCACAACGTGGGTCTACTGTAGTGGGTCTATAAGGATCAAACTTCTGAAGCAGGAATAAAAGGTAATATAACTCATATTTCCGCTTCATGGCGACCACCTTGTGGAAATAAAGAAGCAATTAAAGCCAGACAAGGAGAAAACTTTATTGAAAAATAAGCGGAGAGGCTGGACCAAGTGGTAGGTCAGATATAAATCTATCCGGCTACTTTACGCCGCGCCAGAGGAGATAAGGAAGGTAAAACAAAAGAGCGCGAGATATAGGCAAGAAGTGATTGTGATGAGGCTGGTGGAGTGGCGTACACTTGGAAACTGAATGTAGATATAATGGCGCTAAAGTCTTCTTTTATTACAACCAAGTAGTCCACGAGGTTTCGTATTGCGTTCAGCTTCTGTTGTAAACGGATTTATTTATTTATTTATTTATTTATTTATTTATTTATTTATTTATTTATTTATTTATTGTCATAGTGAGTGAGTGAGTGAGTGAGTGAGTGAGTGAGTGAGTGAGTGAGTGAGTGAGTGAGTGAGTGAGTGAGTGAGTGAGTGAGTGAGAGTGATTTCTTTAAAGCGAATAGTGGCTGGTGCCACAAAGCTCGTTAATTTCATTTTTCTGCTGTTTATTCTTGGCCCTTACTATCTGCGGTTCGTGTTAACAAACCAAGGAACATCTACGTATTTTAGTGCTATTAAAAGGTATGTTATTCTCATTGTATGTGCTCTGACTCTACGCCACTAATCCTCCAGTCATATTTTACTATTCGCCTCTCCTTGAAGCAGTTTTATAATTTGACAACACACGTTTAACTTCGCGTGCTTATTGGCTAAAACGTTCCCCTAATTTTCAGCAGATTTGATCTTGGCAGAAATTACAATTCTCTCGGGACTGCGGGCTAAATCATGCGCCGTTCGCAAGATGCAACTATAACGCTCCGTAGCACTTGGATACGTAATTTGTTGCAAAGGCTCTTATTAACCCCCACACTTTTTGGTTTGCCTACACATTACCCTAATATTCCCCCTATCTTCAAAAAAATATATAAACAATGTACATCGTTTCATTCACCGAAGACACCAGGTAAATCGATTACGAACTTCGTATATCATACATGCACATGCATATAAGGGGTAATGACGGTAGAGTACGTATTTCCAAAGCTCACATATATTAAGCCGCAAACGCTAAAGTTTTGCCACTCATTACACTTAACATGCCCCCTGCTTTTACCAAATGTCAACGCGGTGTGACGTTTGTACTGCTTTTCGTGTTATTCTTCTCCGAACACACACACGCGTAATATATATATATATATATATATATATATATATATATATATGTGTGTGTGTGTGTGTGTGTGTGTGTGTGTGTGTGTGTGTGTGTGTGCGCGCCTTTCTCGCCTCTTCTATCTCTCTCTCGGTCTTTCTCTCTACTAGCTCTAACGGCTTCGCAATAAAACCTTGTGGAGCATTGTTGGATTCAATGTTGGACGCAATGTGATCAGTTGACAACATATTTATTCTCTAGCTAGAAGCTGTCCATACCATTAGAAGTGAAGGTTATAAATAGTTTGCTAAATTCTTTATTGCAATGCGCTTTTCCCTTTGTTATCTGTTTTCGCAAAGACGAAGTGAAAATACGAATTGTTAAAAAGCGGAGCACGCCCGCGTTACCAATACTACACTATAACAAGCTTTTGGTCAAATGAAAATTTTAACAAGTGAGAAGTCAGGGACAACTTAAGGGTGACCCCAGACGTTGGCGGCCGAAGTCTGTTAATGAGATGTTGGAGCACGGGGGAGCGGGGACTCCGAGCCCCTCCCCCCTGCCCCCTCCCCCTCTGTAGTCGGCGCCTATGATGCACTCACATCGGCTCGCTCACTGTCGGAGCTGCATGTGGCAGTCGCAGCTAAATGGAAACCGGGTCGTTTGCTGGCACTAAGATACGATAGCAATGTAAATAATGGAAGCACTATGGCGTATATCACGAATGGTGGTGTAGCACTGTTGTGGGTGACAGTTTGTCACCCGGTTGGTCAGTTTGGTGAGAGAAACTATTGTTGAACACAGTTTCAAAACGAAAGCTGTTTTGTACAAAACTTTTTAGAAACGTGTCAGTTATAACTTTGAAATACAATTGAAGTAGTATCCGAGGTAAAAACGTTAGGCGTCATTTTTTTAAAGAGCATTTAATCTGGAACTCGCATGTAACAACCATACTTAAACACTTAGCAATCATTTCTGGAGTGCCCTGCAAGCTATGATACATGCTACCAGAAAGAGGGAAATTTCTAGTATATAATGCTTTCTTTCCTTCTCGTACGCATTATATTATTGTAGTTTGGGACACAACTTCTCAATTCAGCATCAATAAAGCTCACTTATTTCAAAACAGGGCACTCCGTCAATAGGAAGCGTTAATAGCGACGTTCCAGCTGAAGATATTTATCGCTGCTTTAACGTTTTGAAGTTTTCGCACTTGTACAATTTTACCCTTGCTTGCTAACAATACAAAAATATTGTAAAGTATAATAACGATGTATTTCAATTCTTGTGTAGCTTAACAGGTGTCAGATACCCTTTGCAATTTTCATAGTACGCTACCGTACGCGGTGCCATCAAGAACGTGTCATGGGCACGGAAGCATCACAAATCGCTCGCACAGAAGCATCACAAATCGGTCGTAGACGCTGTGCACTTGAAGCTCGACGATTTCAAACATTGTTCTTTTATGCTTTCTTTTTTTCAGAGTGATGCTTAGTAAACGAAGCGCTACTGCTACAAATTCTGTTTCTTGGCTCATAAGGTTCTTGTGTGTGTGCCTTTCTTTTTTTTTATTAATTATTGGGGTCTAACTGATGCACTCTTTAGAAACATTGTGTTGTTGTCTTTTTCTCTCTATTTAAGTGCGCTATAATGCGCAGTTCCTTTTGTTCGTAAGTGGTATTTGGGCTTTTTGAGTGTTTTTATGGTTGTCCTTTTTTTTTCAATATTATATGCATCAGCGATCTAACTGATGCACTTTTTGAGACCAGTATCAGTGTCTGCATTTAGGTGCATCATAATACGTCGTTTTCCTCTTTCTTTTTTCTTTCATGAGTGGTATTTATGCTTTTGCGGTTGTAACTATGGTATATTATTTGATGTTCTTTTTTAGTTCTGAATTTCGTGCATGTGTGCTTATATTTATTTCAATTTTTGGTACGTCATGAAAGTACTATACAATACGATATTCCACTGTGCACACTTTATTTTGCTGTAATGTATTTTTTTTTATTCCTGCCTCCCGTGTCATATGCAATGTAACCAGGACCCCCAGACCCTCCCGAATTTCGGGAGAGTAAAAATTGATGCTGACTGTGATTCTGAAATGTGCAAACATGTTCTCGAGCCAGCCCGTAGTCAACGGTAGCATGTGCGTGCAGCACCAGAGTGAATTGAATACAAATTGAATTGTGCCAGAAGAGAAACGAATCGAATATCGAATAGGTTTTCTTCTTTTTCTTCTTTTTCTTTTTGCGTGACGAACCGCTGTTTTCACCATTAATAGGAGACGATATTCACATCCTATAGTATTTTCACAACGTTAGCAAGCTTCTCTCAGTGCAGCTAAAATTATGCAGAGTTGTTCATTACAAACACAAATAAAGCAACATGAACAAATACGCTGTCTGCTCGCATATGCTCGGTACACTTAAGCGAATGGGAATGATAGCAGTACAGCCAGAAAATTCTGCCTTCCTGAGCGCCGTGCAGCGTGCTTCATCACGTAACTTCTCACCCGCCGTGGTTGCTCAGTGGCTGTGGTGTTGGGCTGCTGAGCACGAGGTCGCGGGATCGAATCCCGGCCACGGCGGCCGCATTTCGATGGAGGCGAAATGCGAAGACACACGCGTGTACATGGATTTAGGTGCGCGTTAAAGACCGCCACGTGGTCAAAATTTACGGAGTCCTCCACTACGGCGTGCCTCATAATCAGAAAGTTGTTTTGGCACGTAAAACCCCATAATTTTTTACGTAACTTCTCACGCTTTTCATAACTTCTCGCGCACTACGTAACTTCTCGTGTACTATACTACCGTCCGAGTAAATCGCACTTTTGCTATAGTTTTATGTTTGTTCGCCCTTATATATTATGATTTGAAATGTTTCAAACTATTAGAAAATATTCGTGTTTGAGAATAACGACTATTTGGTTCGCAAACCAAATCAAATTTGGTAATTATCAATTCGTGAATTGGAAGTTTTGAATATTTGCGCACCTCTAGTCGGTATAGCTCCTCCTGGACAGACAGCCAAGTGGAAGATTGCCAGCTTAGTTACCGGGCTTTTGTTGCTTTGCCATACTGAATTATTATTGTCATATAATGGCAGTGGCACGTGTCAAATCGATGAGCGTGCGCGATGTGAAATAGGTTGAAAGGCTTTGCTGCGATTAATAAATGTCAGCTGTTAGTCAGCGCGTGATGCTGTGTTTCTTCTGTGCTTGCTCTAGTCCGTCATTTACGCGGTAGAAGTAATGAACGAGTATTGGTATACCAACTTCGGCAGAAGTTACCGTTGCCCAAAAACAACGAGTCCTACAAGGTTCAGAGACATCTGAAATCACGATGCGAGTTTTTAAAAATAAAGAAAACAAAGAAACGAATGGTTGTTTTACTACTCAGAATTCGTGGTCGAGGACGTCATGTGGCACCGTTGCTGTGAACGCATTGAGCAGTCCGATAACGACAGGGACGTGCCACCATATTCTCTGAGACACATATTCGTATATTCGAGTGCGCACGTTAATTTCGGTACCTCTGAGTTTCGGCCAAAGATCTGAAATGCCAAAAACTAGCGCACAACCTTTGCGCAAATATAAAAAAAAAAAACTGTGATATTGTAGTCATTGCTATAACAGCAGCTTTAGAACTATACCTGGAATGGTCGCACACGTGTGCTTCGGTACTGTAGCTTGGGCTATACGCTACAGTTTTCTAGTACACTGTACTTAGGCTGGATAGCCGCAGAAGTCTGTCCGTTTGAAGCGTATAGGCGCTTGGCCCTTCACTTTTACCCAGCATATTGAAATGTGAGGGTCTCTTCTTCTATCGTAAGGGATGGCCACGGGTCTGCAGACCCATTAACGCCACCCTCATCCAGTGCTGGCCACCTGGTCGGTTTAATCCAAGCGGCTCGAGAAGGATTTTGTAGCGAATTGTAAACTTACTTACGAATTTCGCGCCATTAGATGCAACAACGTTAGACTATGCGCAGGCCGCGGCTTCTGACGGTGGTCGGAGAAAACTCTCTGCCTCCGAGATGAATACAAGCTTTCGGTGGCCAACATTCTTACTTTTTGTTTTCAGGGTGCACTTTATTGCATCAGATGGCGCCACCACAGTCTGCGTCAGAACACGCCACCAATGCCTGCGTCATTAATTAAGTACTGAATGTAGCGACACATCGGCAAGGAGAATAACTAAAGCAAAAGTATTTGAGGAAAGATGCACGAAGGATAAGCAAGAGACCGTAAAATTTGCTGCATAAACATGCAGGTAGGTCGCAAGCAGGATAAGTGGTGGGAAATTCGAACGCAGCTGATGACGAAGCAATGGGCGTATACACCTCGACCGAAACGCACCTGCGAGATTTGGAGCAGCCTCCTGTTATTGACACTTCTGTAGGAGAGAAGAGAGAGTGACAGAAGAAAAGGGTAGGCACGAAAGTTAATCAGAGGGGAACGTGCGGTTTGCTACCCTACACTGGGGACAGACGAGAGGGAGACATAGTGAGATGAATGTAAGAAGAGAAAAAGAAAGGGAGCACAGATATACAATCACAGTCGGTCAGTGTCGCTGCGTACTATCACCCCACAGTACGCAGCAATTTTAAAATACCGACATCACAAGCCATCGCAACGGAAAGCAACGAGGGCACTGTTGCAGTTTTTAAGGAGAACAGACTTGGACAAGTGACTGCAGCGGGAACTGATGTTTATAGTGCTACGATTAGTGCTACTATTTCCTCAGTTAAAGGTCTCTGGCCAAAGCGTGCTATCGCGATTGCGAACAATCGTCTGTGTAAATTGTAGCGAGGACAGTCACAGAGAAGGTGTTGAAGAGTCTCCTCGCTGCCACAGTCATCACACGGGAATGCAATTCGGAATGCAATTGGACTTCGTAAAGGCCGCTCCGAGGCGTATTCGACAAAGCAGGGTAGCTTCGCGTCGGTAGAGTCCAGCTGGAATCCGAAGGTGGAGAGGAGTCTATGCGGTGCAGCCGGTTACCTTGAGATATCGCGTGTTCCACGTGGAGAACGTGATATCCTGGGTGAGGATTAGCGGTATCAGCTCTTCTTCGTTGCCTTGAAGAGCTGACCGAGCAGTGTTATCGGCGTGTTCGTTGCCTACAACGCCGCAAGGACTTGGGAGCCACTGAAATGTCATGTGCTGTCCTTTCTCAGTCAAGATATGCATTAATTATCTAATCTATATGCACGCTCATGTATGGAAGGGGTGCAACATAATTAATGGGGCAAGGTGGAGGCATGGTCGCGCTACTTAGGCGAGGTATCGAGTGGGAAAGGGTAAAAGAGACATTTAAAGAGCATTTATGGATTAGCGGCACATGGGAAGGAGAAAAGACGTGGTTGGGAGTAGAAGGTACACAGGAAGATCTGAATGCAAGATCCGTGCACGCCTATGCTGATAAGGCTGTATTGATGGTAGAAACGGAGGACGTGCAACTTTGTACACTGTAACATTCTGTGCACCTCTTTTGAACCTTCTTCTGACGGCACGTGGAAAACTGCATGTTGCAAATAGCAAAAGCATTGTTATTGTCCTGCAGTCAATCTTTATGTTTCCTGGATTCTCCTGAAACTGTTTGGTCTAAGCGCATCCCAATAGTTGACTTAAAGCTTCCAGACTAAGGCCAGAAAAATCGAGGGCCGGGCTGGTTGGTTCCTTTTTTGGAAAGCTGTAGAAACACAAGCTCGAATGACCGCGAAAAAGACAACACTGGCGCTGACTCACAACTGAATTTTTATTGGGAAAGCATCAAGTATATGCCGGGTGTTTCAGCAAACACTTTCAAATTTTTTATAGGTTGCCTGTGGCAGATAGCCCAATTATAGTTCAAGAGCTGTTCTACTCGAAGAGGCAGACATTAGTTTCAGAAAAGATTGAAATGTATATTGAAATGAAATTGAAACGTGTATTCGGAGTTTTTCAGGAAAAAGAAGGAGCCGCGCTAATCTTATATTAAATGTGAGTATGCATGACGAAGTGTGGTTCAGTCTTTTTTTCAGTTTCCCTTTCAGTTTTTTGTTCATTCAAGATACATAGTAGATTGTTAGTAGTATACAGGTGAAACTCCCAAAGTCAAGCGACTGCAGCGGGACCCTCGGTTAACGAGAAGATTGGTATAGAATGATTGATTGATCCAGCACTGTAAAATTATGTAATTTACAAGTAAATAAAAAGTGAACGAAGTAGTGCAAAGCAATACATTCGATTTTTATACAAGGAGTCATACATGTAAAATAAAAAAATTCACCCGTTATCAATGTAAATTGTATAAACCTATTTAACAAATGAAGTACGCACTTTATATACAAAGTAAGTTAATCAAGACAAGTAGTAATACAAAACGAAATTTTTAAGTTCATATTTGAATGCATGCAAAGATGTTGATGATATAAGGGCATGGGGCAAGTCATTCCACAATTTAATCGCTGAGAAGGAGGATGTCATTTTGCTGTAGTTCGTGTTGCATTTAGGTAATAGAAAGTTGTGATTACGGGCAAACCTAGTGCTATTGGTATTTGTGAGCAACCTAGAGTCTATTTATTGAAACGCAAGCTGTTTGTTAAGCAATTTAATTAGAGTGATAAGTAAATGAAATTTAAACAAGCCAGATATAGGAATAATGAAGTTAGCCTAAATCAGCGAAGAAGCATTAGAGTAAAAAGAACTGTTGGTAATAATGCGAACGGCCTGGTTCTGAATGTGCTGAATGGACGAAAGGTTATACAGCTATGGTATGTATTTCTCCACGAAGTAATGTCATATGTCATGTCACTACGTAGAAAGGCAAAGTATGAAGACAATAAGGCGTGAACAGAAAAAAATTGACGAGATTTAATGAGAGCTCTTATACCAAAAGCAGTTTCTTGTTTAACATAAGCAATATGATTATTAAACTTCAAATTAGGATATAATCTTATGCCAAGGAAAGTTACACATTCAACTGCTGGAATTAAATGATGGTCTATGGATACTTGTGTTAAATAACGGAGAACATTTTGCGATGTTTTAAAAATCATGCACTGAGTTTTAAGTGTGTTCAAAATTAGGTTGTTTAAACAACAACATTGAATAACTTTGGTCAATTCGTTTTTCAGCTTAGTGATTAACGTTGTTAACGATTTATGTGATTTGGAAATGGTGGTATCATCACTCATCAGCGTAAACGACAACTTTAGGACGATTAATGCAATCAGGTAAATCATTAATGTAGATACAAAACAATAAAGGGCCAAGTATTGAGCCCTGCGGTGCCCCTTGATTAATGACCTTAAAGTTTGAATAAACGCCACCTACGCATACTGACTGTTCGCTATCAATTAAGCAATTAAGTAAAAACGGTAATCCCATATCGAAGAGTGCTGTAGACCAAGGCATGCCCAATAGTTTTTTTTTTTTTTTACTTGAAGCGGTACGATAGATTTAATGTGAAAGAATAACCACGCAGCGCTCCTAAGCTTATCGCAAATGTGTGATAGTTGACTATGCCATGACATATCGCTGTCTTAGAATACTCCCATGTATTTTGCCGAGTTCACATAGTTAGACGGCACGCATCGACAGGAATGACAGTTGTGACTGTGCAGGAAAATTGGTGCGTCTATTACTGTTAGTTTCAAAGGGGATCTGAAGCAATCGAGTTGGCTTTTTGAGGCGTTGACCTTTAGACAACTATCAGTGAACCAAGTCATTGTCTTGTCTACATTATTATAAAGATTCGAGATAGCGATGTTGTACGAGAGAGAGAGAAAACACCTTTATTGTCAAGTTTGAGTGGAGTTTTCTTTCCCAGCGGTGTAGGCTAGCCTGGCGTCTGCTTCGCCGCGACGCTGTCAGCCCATTCCGCCAACCGTATCTGGTCTTGCGGGTTGGAAGTTTTCATCTTCATCTCCCACTCTACGCGTGAAGGAGCTCGCCTAAAGAGTTCTCTCGGGGGAGGGTTCTTTTGGCATCCCCACAAGATGTGATCTTGGTCCGCCAGGGGGCTGTTACAATGTTTGCAGTTTGGTGGATATTCACCACCGGTCATTGCAGCTAGCCTTTTTGGACTAAGTACAGATCTAGTCTGTACTCTCCTGAGGTTAGTGGCCTGTATTCTTGTCAGTGTCTCGTGCGGGGATGTACGAAACATGTTTTGACAGCAACAGTGTCCTCGGCGTATTGAATATCAAACATTTTGAAACAACCCCAGATAAATCAATAATGAATATATTTAAAAGTAGAGGTGGTAGAATGGAACCTTGAGGAACTCCGGCCTTCAGTAGAAGCTTACCTCTTGCATTTATCGTTTTATCTAAGACAACCACTTGTGACCGTTCTGCGAGATAGTTTTTCTGGACATCGTAAAATGAACCCCTAAAACCACTGGAATATCATTTTTGTGATAGAATCCCGCGATGAACTGTATCGAAAGCTTTAGATATGTCCAAAAATAATGCAACGCTGAACAAGTTTTGATCAAGAGCTGAAAACAGTTCATCCGAGAACTCCTCCAGAAGGGCCTACCGTGCCACGATCGGTAACAAAACCAAACTATCGAGTCAACAAACTGAAAAATTTTTCAACTAAAGATGACATGGACTTGAAAAGAAAATTTTCAATAATGTGACAAAGTATAGGTAGTATAGAAATAGGTCGGTAGTTTTTTATGTCATCTCTTTGCCCTCCTTTAAAAAGCGGTTTAACAATTGCGGTCTTAAGCTCTTTCGGGATAAGCGTGGTATCAAGAAAATTGTTCGACATGAAGAGTAGGATATCGCATAAGGCTGTAAAGTTCCTTTGTTGCAGAGTCACTGGTAAACCGTAGATACCAGGAGGCTTACTGCGCTTAAAGGTGAAAATTATTTAATGGAGTTCACTTTCTCAAATTCTAGGTAGAAATGCGGACACTGAAAGGGATTCATTAAGCGTGTATTGGGCGTCCTGACATGAACATGTGTTCTCGGAAGCAAGTGCAAACAAATGGTTGAATTTATCAGCGACCTCGACCGATTCGCCTGGAAAAAATGAAATTGGGCTCATGTTTGCGGCATTCTTGCCACGAAGATAATTTGTCAGTGACCATGTTTTTGCGGCATTCCTCGATGACTGCTGGAAAATTCGAAAAAGTACTGGCGCTCTGTGTATCTTATCAAAATCTTATCAAAGTAACTGCCCTATTTCTGGCGGCTTTGTACTCGAGAGGTAGGTTTTTATTTTTGAGGTATGTTTAGACCGTTTCCAAAGCATGTTTCTGTAAAAGATGACACGCATTATGTCTGCGGTCAACCAATTATAATCCTTTCTACGTTTCTGTAATACGACGCGTTTAGAAATGTTTTGGGGCATCTTTATTTGGTCGTAAAAGATACCATAACCTTCTCTAGTGAATTTGAATCAGTTTTAGCCATCCAAATAAAATTGGTAATGAGGTTGTTTAAGCCCCTCTGGTCAGTTATAGTGATGTAGGTTAAGTTGTTGGGTGTATAGTGGTTCGGCGAGCAGTTGGCATTGCAAAAGATGGAGACGAACGACAAGCGACGAGATAGTGATCCGCTAAACGTTGCAAAATAACACAAGAAGCAAAGGAGTAGTTAGGAGCAGATGAAGCGATGTGGTCTAAACATGACATTGTTACATGATCATCAACTATTTCTTCACGGGTGGGAGCGGTTACAGTATTAACAATACCGTACGAGCACAAGAGGGACAAGTATTTGAGTCTGCCACTAAACATAATTCTTCGACTGAATTCCGTGAGATCAACATTTCTTCGAGTTCCAGAAGAAAACGGGTAGCACTGTTGCAAGGTGGCCGATACAGAGCAAGCAACATTAAACAGCGTCAGCGCTACGCATTCAACGCTAGCAACGTCAGCGCTACGCATTCCGCATGAACAAAGTTCCCGTCAATGGATGCAACGTCAAACGTATCTCTAACAAAGATAACGATCCCGCCACCTCGTCGGTGAGGCCACGTCACAAAACGGCATTGATAGCTTGGCACTGAAAACGCATGCATTCAATCATCTGAAACACTGATTTCTGTCAGGACAACTCAATCCAATTCCCGATGTGGAAACTAGCTTAAATTCTTTCCAGTATTTTCGAAGGCTTCTGATATTGGTGATATCGATGATCATTTCATGATTCCGAATTCTGAATCAATCTTCGAGTTTTTGAGAGACCATAACCCTGAAAACAGGAAAGCATTTAACATAGATATTAAAGATCTATACTACTCACTGCCACACATAGAATTATTAAAAACTGTGGAAGCCTGCATCTGCGATTTAAATAATGAAAAAATATTCATTGACCAGTGTGGCATCAGCGTGGAATCATTCTTTGAATTACTTTCTGTGTACTTGAATTCTACTGTGGTGTGTTGGGACAATGCTTCATATTTACAAAAATCTGGTGTTTGCATTGGGGCAAAAGTGTTCCCCGCTCTTCGTAACATATTTTTAGGTTTTGTGGACAGAAAAATTCAGGAGAAGATGTGTGGTTTGGCGATGAAAATCTTCCGTTTTGTGGATGATTATTTAGTTGTGGTGGACAATACTGAACCTGGCCAAGCGTATGTCAACATGCTGAAGATTTTTCGCGAAAATGGAATGGGACTCAAGTTCACAATTGAATTGCCTCAGGATAATTCGCTTCATTTTCTAGATCTCAGGCTAAGTTTTTTTGCAAAACCATGTGTGCTGGTTGTACAAGCCCCGTTCTGTGAAACCTTTGTTGCCGTATAATTCGGGACACAGCAGATTGGTAAAAAAATGGTATCGCCCTGTCCTGCCTCCATTCCGCCATAACAAAGTCTTGTCAGCACAGCTTGCTGGAAGGGGCTAAAGATCAAGTCAACAGGCTAACCATGGCTAGTTACCCTGAACACACAATCGGGACGACAGCCCAAAAACTGGCAAAATGGTTAACAAGAAGAGAAAGAGCTAGCGATGGAAATGATATTGGTGATCGCAAAAGGCGAGCAGTTATTCCTTGTGTACATAGGCTGGCACATGGCCTCAAAAACGTTGCGAACCGTTATGGTGTTAGAGTTGTTTTTTCTTGTCCAAAGAAATGATCCCGTCTGTGCCAGGCTGTGAAATCACGAGCACAAATGTCAGATTCGGCTGCGCACAATTCATGTAAGGTAAAGCATAGACCTAAATTCATGGTGTAAAGCAGTGATTTGAGCTTGTTGGTAAACAGACTGCGGAATTTTTCTCGATATCGCTTTGGAATACTCTATCACCTACAATCAAAAATGCAAAAAAATTATACCAATTTAAAAGAGAACTAAAAGCATACATAATAAATACTTACTGATATTGTCCATTTTTTTTCTAATTTTATTCTGCTTTTTATATTGTCGTGCTGTAACAAGTGTTCTTATTACTCACATGCTGTAAACATGTTTTGATGTTACTCTTAGCTCTCATCTGTACGTACTACTGTTGCTTTAAACATTGTAAATCATCATGAGTGTCTTTAACAGGAGGTCCCGACACAGTCTTTGACTATGGGACCTCCTTATGTATACTACGCACATGCAATTTTTCTGTATTTTTACCAATAAATAAATAAATCGAAATTGAATTGAATTATGGGGCTGTACATGCAAAAACCACAATCGGATTATGAGGCAAGACGTAGTGGCGGACTCCGGGTTAATTGTGACACCATCGGGTTCTTTAGCGTGCCCCTAAATCTAAGTGCACAAGTGTTTTCTTATTACGCCCCCGTCGAAATGCGGCTGCCGCGATCAGGATCAAACCCACGACCTCCGCCAATGCCATAGCCACAAAGCTACCGCGGCGAGCACAGAAGTTGATTTGACGTGTGACCGCTTCCGCAGTGTCACCTAGACCTGCTTCTGCACGCCCTGCGTAATTTGTCCGCTTGACATATTTGCAAGGCGTTTATTTTTCGGAAATACCAGACACGTATACTGTACCGTATACCCCACTCCGGAGGCGCGCGCTCCGCACTTTAGTCATTGTTTGCGGACGCACTGGGCTTTCTGTGCTCATTGTACGGAGATGAGTTATATTGCATTAGAAAGTTTACTTTCTGCGCTTTCAAATGACACCTAGTATTATTGCCTGGCCTGAAGCGTTACTGACGACAATCGAAACAATGAGAGCAAAAAAAAAAAATGCGTTTCTGCTGTACTAGTCTCCGCTGTACTGCGTTTCCGGCAAAACGCCTCCACATAACAAAATGAAGTTTGCTACATGTGCCTTAAAATGAAATGTTATACAAGGTGTCTATGAATAGATATTGCGTGTAAAGCAATTAGAAATTTATATAGGCTCAAATAAAAATGGACAAAACAATAAAAGTTCATATATGAATACCTTTTTTTTTTCTTTTCAATGCAGAACAATAATATGTAGTGGTTTTCTAGGCCACAGTGCACTTCTCATCTATGCGAAGTTGTTTTGTGTTCTGATGAACAGTTCATGAGTTATTATTACTTCAAATTGCCGATTTCTGCATATATTTGGTCACGCATTACTGAAGAAGGGGCAAGACTACATATATTCAAGCTGAAACTCTGAAGTTTTCAATAATCAAGCAGCAAGCCTTTCCCTGCGATTCTATGAAGAGAAAAATTTTCTTATGTTGATTAAGAAATCTACAAGGGAGCAGTAAATTCAGCTAAATTTCCTGCTGGCCAGGTCCGTGCAAATTTACGTTCTTTTTTCATGTACACGCTAATTCACAACGAGTGTTGCGCATCAGTAGAGTCGTACAATGTCTTGTAACTACAAGCACTCACAAGTTTTACTAAGCAGTGCTTGAAACAAAAGATTTCCAATAAATAATAAATCTCACAGGAGTCTCTTTTGCTGGTGAAGCCATCTGTGCAAAAGAAATCTCGAGCTGTTTCACGTCAGTTCTAATATTTGTCGAAGGTGGCATCACTAACCATTACAAAGCGGACAAAACGCAGAAGTATTCTTTCTGCAGATTTGAGTATTTTCAACTGAGAATTCAGTCTAGTCGCCTCGCCTACCCCGCATTCCTTCAAGCACACGTATCTGCAACCAGGCCTTCAACGTGGTCCTAAGCCAGCTCATTAAATTGTGGCTGCTGGGCGAAAAAGAAAGAAAGAAAGAAAGAAAGAAAGAAAGAAAGAAAGAAAGAAAGCGCCGTGCACGGTACATCATCAACGCATGCCAGCTAGCCAGCAAGCTAGGCTTTTGTGCCATTGAGCCCAGGAGAATTGCAGATAAAGTAAGATCCCAGAAATTTCCTGGGTGCTCACTTTTGTTCACGGGTGACTGTGGAAGCGTTTTTGTAGTGCACACAGTACTTGCCCTTGCCTCCTCCTAGTTTCCAGTCTCGTACGACGATATCTGAAAACGTAGGGAAGTAGGCATCAGGTCACGCGGCACATGCGATCGAAACAAAACTGGTGTCAGCGGTGCACACAACTCTAATCTCTATGCACGGGCACGTGATCCGGGGTAGCTTACAAAAGCACTGCGACTTCTTCGAGCAATTGGGCCTCCCCACCACGCTGCTCGACGTGACCTAACGGTGCCGGTGACAACCACTCTCGAGGAAGTCGCTTCATAAACGTACAGCATTTTTTTTTTTTTTACTTAGTCGCTATTTTGTAAATATTTCGTTTTTACTCTAGACTATGTGCCAACTTTTACGCCTACTCTATTATCTCCAACCCTCCTCCACTGCTGACCGCTGTTCAGGTGTCAGCAGACTACACTAGACAGTTACTGCGGCCAACAGCAATTTCCTTTCCTTTCTATCTACGTGTTTATAGGCACAAAGCTACATATACCATTTCAAGCCTAGAAACTTCCTCGCGCGAGCCCGTACTTTGCAGAATGCTAAAACAAGAAAACAAAAGGTAGACACTAGGAAGAAAAAGAAACAAACTAGTCACTCAAGGTTCCTATCATTCTCAATCTGTCTTTATTATTACAAGTTTTGTGTTTATTCGCCGATGTAGTGAGCACTGCAGTTTACAGGCCATCTTCCGAGGCAGTTTTCGAAACAGCGGCCCGCACACACATAACAGCCATGTAAAAAGCGCCAGTAACGAACCACTTACCACGACTACAGCCACCATCAGCAGCACTAACCATTTTACACGGAGAAAGTATCAGCGGTGAGAACGCCACCATCGCGCAGCAACAAAATAACAATAATGCCAGGCACAGCTCGTCCTGAAAAGAAGCGGGGAGGATGCACTTTTCTCAACTACAGCAGATCACCTGTCGCAGCGACAGACCGGAGCATGCTACGACGGCTAAGATTGTTTTCCTTTTCAAACTTTACCAAACTATAGACCTTTTCATTGGACGAGGAGGAAACTGCGCGCGGCGAGCCTTTCCTCCTCTCTGACTTCTGCGATCCGGCGCGGCTCTGCTTGAAAATATTGATGTCGCGTGCTGCGAAAGGATTTCAAGATGTTTTAGATCGTACTTTGTGAAGTTTACGCAATGTCCATTCACATAAGGTCGTCAGCGAAGCCTTTCGGTGCATCGGTAACTACAGCACGCGGAAATATCTCTTGGGGGCGTAAACGTGCGACGCACATTATCAGCCGCGGTGTGTGTACGTGTTGCGAACTATTTTGCGTATATCGGTTTTAATTCAACGAAGAGAACCGGCGTCTCTGTATTACCCCAGCATGAAAGGGTAAATCTGCTCACTATCTGATCGCTTGGCGTAGCGACTAAAACATAAGAGCGAATGCTCGTGTACGGTGAACCAAAGGCAGCCATGAAACATATAAGCGGCAGGTGCTAACAAATGTTTGGGATACACCGGCATCGTTCAGACGAATTTCAAGTCTAGTAGTCTTGAAATCACTATATGTCTGCGCTAGCCTCCTGCATGAGGCCGATGGCGCTGCTCAACACAACGATCACTGTGGTTGGTGAACCGGCATGATACATATAGTATAAGCTATGCGCTTTGGCATTGCCTTTTTTACTCTGTAAAGCCGTAATATCCGAGATGGATCGCATAAAAAGAATGTGATGGCTATTTTTTGAGGACAAAATTTCCGTAATACGTGTAAGTGCGCTGTGATTAGAAGGGAACGAACACAACCGAAAAACAATTTGGTTATCATCCTCTTTCCCGAAAAAAAAAAGAAAGAAAAAACGGGCTAACGCCACAATACGACCTCGCATAGTCACGCCGCACAAAGTTTATAGATCTACAAACGTTGTTGCCGCATGCTTGGACCATGCGATATGTAGAACAAAGATATCTGTAATCCAGCACCTACCACTGCTTAAGATGCTCGCACAGTTCGTAAGCGGTCGCTTTGATGGACAAGTATGTAGTTCGCACTGTAAGGTATACTGTTATTACGAACCAAAACACTTTTATTCATGGGTGGAAACCTCATCCACAGAACCAAGTAGTCACGCAATGTAATTTGCTACTAACATTTTGAACGCTTGTCAAAGTATAACAGCACAGTTCGGGATTATCGTAGCAGAACGGTGCCCACGCAGTTACGATCGTCGCGTATGTTTCATTGCTCCTAAACCATAGCTTAGAACTAGACGATAATACTGCTATAAGGTCACATTAACGACTGGAACTTTCAGAAATGCACAATTGATCTTCGAGGCTGAGAGGCTCAAACATGCGCGCACACATCGCGCTGCATGCTCCGTCCGCCTCAACGACAACAACAAGTCCGGCCATACCGACTTAAACCACTTCAGTACGTCTCACAGAACCGTTTTCCACGTAGAAGACGCCACGTCGTACTAAATAGACCGCACGAGCGCGAAAGCAAACCCCAGAAACTACCGCCGAGCGTATGCCTACCATGCAAAACGGAGCGCTCGCCCAAGCCAGCATGCTGACTGCCGATAGATGGCGCCACTGCGTAGCAATATGGTGGCGCCTATGAAGAAACGGCCTATACTACAGTTATTCTAGTACACTGTACCTATACCAAATGAGACTGTGGCGTCGCCTGGCGAGAGAACCTGAACTACAGGCAATGGGGCTCTTGCATTACCCAGGGGGCGCTGCGGAAATGGTGCTAAAAAGCGCCCTCTTTCCTGAACTGGGTAGTACCAAGCTCGGTCGTCTGCTTCGGAAGCACGTTTACAATATGGACCCGCCACTTTCGCTTTTGTTGTACCACGGCTTGCAGCGAATAGCGGGCGTCGAAGATTTTTTCAGGGGTGGCACGCTGAGTAAAGGCAATAAATTATGCAACGCCGAATACGAGTACGCCGTTTAAGAAATAAGCGGCGAAGTTTTAGCGCGGTGTCAATCGCAAGTGAAGCGAGTCGCGTACGAAGTTGAACTTCGGGTAAGGTTTGTACGCTACTTGATTCAGGCGCACAAACGCGAGGAAATGCTTGCTATAAATGAATTCACAGCAGCGATAAGCAGACATCATGTGTTCGGAACTGCTCGAGCGCACGACGGTACGCGCCGCGACGGCAGCGGTTTTTGGACATGCCGCGAAACGGTGGGCCTCCTTCAGTCTTTGTTGACTGCATGCCGCTAGACAAGTAGTTATGCCTGTACTGTAGTAGCGGCCATCTGTCCCTTTAGCAACTGATAAATAACTGATGCAATGCATATGAGCTCGCCGTAACGTACGTGCGAATCGCGCTGCAGCGCGAGCTTGTGCGCTACTCGCTTGATGTAGATTTTAATGACAGCGCTCGAACATCGATGTGCTGCAATCAAAACTATCTTGCTGTGCTGCCTCAACGCGCTGGCTTGAGGTCGAGGATGAGAACATTTAACTCTCTAACCTGTGCTACTCGTATAGTGGGGTAGTGAATTGTCACCGAATCAGCCCGACCATTTGTGCTCATTTGCACACACCTGGTCACTTCACCACTTCGCACCACTTCGCACCGCTCGAATTGTTAATTGTCGCTGTGGCTGGGCCTCGAATCGTGAATCACCAGCCATGCCTGTTGCTATGTCGGTCTGCCGTCGGGACTGTAGGTGCAAAATACCGAATTTTAGAACGCTGATAATCAAGCAAGCTTCAAGACAGGCGAAGCAGGCAGCATGTCGCGAAGTTTCGCTTACCCAGCGCGACGAACTGCAGCTATCCAGCGCGCCCGACGCTCCGCTTCGTGAGGCCTTGAAGGAAAACGGTAGAATCTGATGTTGGGATTCAGGCCTTCTTACTTGTTCATGGCAGCCCACGACGCATAAGTAGCGACGGTGACGCTTTTTCGAGGCTGAGCTAGGTCTCTCCGGATCGGCGTCGCCGATTACTTCTGCTTCCAGCATTACGTCTCACGGAGAGTCTGTTTTCGTTAAACTGTAGGCTGCGCCGAGCTCGCAGCATGGTCGGCGTGGTCTTTGAGAAGTGACGAGCTTTTTCGCACTCGCAACAGGGCAGAGAAAAGCGCGAATCGACGCAAAACTCGGGCTAGAAACGTACTTCGCCACAGCCAGGGCTCAATGCTACCCAAGCTGGTACTACCTAGATAACGTTTCGCGCGCCGCCACCAGGCGCCGCTACTATATCTCAAACTCCAGCGCAAGACGCCCATTACAGCTTTCAAGAGGCTAGTGTGGCGACAGCCAGGGAACTCCAGAAGGTATTGTGCACATTCGACACGGTGCAAAGGTCGAAACGAGCACGGCCGCTCGATGGAAAAGCGCCGTGAAACGAGCTTCTCGTGTCGCGCCTACTCTGCCGCGCTCCTGTCATGTATACACACATTCTGAACCACCCCGACGCGGTATGCCAGACAGCAACAGCAGCAGTGGGAAAGTCCAAGGAATACATTAACAAATGTAGAATGAGTGAGAGATACTCAAGAAAACAGAAAAAAAAACAGAAGCTATGCACGATTGTATCCGAATGAAACGCGATTATTTTAGCTGGCACAGTGTGCGAAGTCCCGTTCCAGGAAAGTTTCCTTTTTTTTTTTCTGACGCTGCGACAAGCGTGGCCCGGCGCACCTCGACAAAATAGCTCTCCTCCTCAAAGTGAGTCGCGAGTAGCGGTATCCACTCGCACTTGCTTATCGTTTTCGTGCGATGAAGAGTGCAGAACAGCATAACAAAGTCATCTGTTCAAATTCTGTGTAGTGTGAATGGGTTGAACGCACTTTGTAACGTTGATCCGCGTCTCTTTTTCAGATATATGTTCGCTAACGAAGAGCAGGCGTCTTTATTTGCAGCAGGAAGAGATCGTCCGAAGGTGTGGGAGCGTTCGCTAACAAACGCGAATTTCTTTTGAGGGATCGTCAGCCGTCTATACGCAGGCGCATGTAAGAGCGGGCGCGATAGAGAAAATCTGGGAGCTTTTACTCCTTTGCCTAGGCAGTACGGAGGAGGTTACTTAGCGCGTGTAGTATGCTTTTTCCCCCTAGGCATGCCGGCATTGCGGAGTGGTATCGAGTTTACGATCCGACGCTGGCTGCCGGCCCGGTGAAGCAGTGGGCACGGACGTCCCATTTCGTGATCGCTGTGGCTCAAGGTACGTCCGACAGACTTTCTCGCACCTGCGGCGCTGGTGCTCAGTCAGTCATGCCGGATTAAACCTTAATTTCGTGCTTCATTACGGCGCTCCATCTTCAAAAAAACGTAACTGATTTTTCCGGGGGAGCAGTAGGGGATGCCCGGCCTGCTCTCCTGGTGCAGTAGCTTCTCTCTTGGCAGGCTTTTCGTATACTGCTGTCCGCGACTTTTCAGGTGCATTTTTGAGTGGTCCCACTTGAGTGAAATAAATGCACCGTGCCTTAGCAACCGCAGTTAAACGCCACTGCGTGATGTCACGCGCTTTGGCTTTGCGTCTCGGCCGCGTTAGGTTGGTTAGCGTAAAAGGCGTTGAGGTGGCGCGGCGTATTCTCAAAGCGATTACGCCGTGAGGATTATTGTCTTTTCCTTTCGGCCACGTTTGCTTAGGTTAACGTTAGGTTAGCGTAAGAGGCGTTAGGGTAGCGCAACGTATTCTCATAGCAGTTGCAGGGGCGTTGAGTGTCACCGGCGGCCTTTCAACCACTTGCGTTCAAACGCGGTTGCTAAGGCGCTCTGATTTTCAATGTACGCGGCCCGGCCTCTGCTACGGTCCCTGCTGCTCTATTTCCAGGGTACATCGGCGTAAGGCGCGAGAAAGCTGTGGTCCGGCACGACTGAGCGCCGCTGGTACAACACAGCGGTCGCCAAATGGGGCGTCAGTGCCCGCTGCTTCATCTATTTCACCGCGCCGGCATGCAGCGTCCGAGCGTAAACCAGCTCGACCCCACTTCGCAATGCCAGCACATAGGTACAAACGCATACAACGCGCGCCAACAAACCTCCTCCGTAGTGCCTACAGTGCCTAGGCCGCTCTTACTGGCGCCTGCGCCCAGACGTGGGACGATCCCTCAAATGAACGTTAGAGAATAAAGATGAACGTCTCGTCGCTAACCGTGCCTGTTTGCTGCGTGAACGCTCCCACGTGACCTGGTCGCAATTCGATGCGAGCGTCACCCTCGGATGGGCAACAGGTTGGGGCCACCTTTTCGAGTGAGTTTTGCAACTGACGTCATCTAGTGATGTTGAAAACTGACGGTTAATTAATGACTCTCACATTCGCTTCCGCCGCAGTCAACCAGCAAAAGCATAGCCTTTAAGATTAGCATTTAAAATTTGAAGAACCACTTTATGAGATGCGAATTTGATCACTTTTTATGCGAAAACAACTTTAAATTTTTAAAATTTTATTGAGTGTCAAGTGTCACACTTAACAATGTAAACTTCAAAATACAATTTTTCTGCAATGTTTGATTAGAATACAGTGCAGGGGTAAACGAAAAAAAAGAAACGTTTTTTTTGAATATTTTAAACAAAATAAGATATGTCTAAATTCAGTTTTTGTAACGTGGCATCCTCTAGATTTAAATTGCAAATCTTAAAGGCTATGCTTTTGCTGGTTGAATGCGACAGTTATACGAGACGGTCATTAGAGGAAACGCCAGTTCACGGGATTGGCCAGTCGTTTCAGCGGGTGCGAGAGAGAAAATCTGGGGGCGTTTGCGCCTGAAATTTCTCCCTTTGCCTAGGTACTACGGAGGAGAAGCCGATTTGCTTGTTTCGTATGCGTTTGTCCCTAGGCGCGCATTTTGCCGTGTGTCGGCTGGCGATCCTTCAAATCAATGTCTCCTTTCTTGACGAAGCCGTGCGTGCCATGCGTCGTGCATAAGTGTTCCTCCTGCGTCTCCTTGGATGTTGCCGGTAGGTTTGTTGCGCTTTTTGGTAACATACGGAACGTGCGACGGGATCAGTGAACCTGTGATATCGAGGACCAATCGGATAACTTAATGCCACGGCGTAATGCCAAAGCATTACGCCGTGTCCATGATGTGTTGGTTATCTGTGCATACTGCACCCTTCAAGAGATACGCGTGAACATGCATGTCTGCATGTCGAAACACATTTAGCACCCTGTAGCTGGGAAAAGCGAAAGTCGTTATGCAATTTATGGCCGTAGACCACTCTGAAACGTGATGGCGGCCGCAGTGTTCCGACTGGTGTTATAGAAGTGGCGGGGTGCTTTTTTCGTCCCGACGATATAATGGATTTTTACCAGTACTGCGACAGGACGGCATACGTCACCGGCAAACGGAGCCCTCACGAGAGCACCTGAGCTTATAATAACGCTCTGTCTAAATGTACATCCGATCCCGGCCACGGCGGCCGCATTTCGATGGGGGCGAAATGCGAAAACACCCGTGTGCTTAGGTTTAGGTGCATGTTAAAGAACCCCAGGTGGTCGAAATTTCCGGAGTCCTCCACTACGGCGTGCCTCATAATCAGAAAGTGGTTTTGGCACGTAAAACCCCATAATTTAATTTAAATGTACGTCCGACTTGCCTGCTTTGCTTCCGTTTCGCTAGCTCTGCGGCTCCCGCTTACCGATTTATTGCACATGGTTTTGCTGAAGAACCTTTATTTATATCGAAGGGGACCATTCAAATATTCCATTTAAAAGTCAGAGAGCAGCGTACAAAAAGCGTTGCACGAGCGAAGGTACTGCTTCAGGAGAGCATGCCTGGTCTACACTATGGCCCCTATTCCTCGCCCGGGAGGAGACGCAAAACATCTTTAATGAGACGAAAGATGGCTCATTAAATCAATAATCCGCCATCACCAACTCGGCACGAGCGCCGCACGGGCGAGAAAGTCTTTCCGACGTACACCCACTTTAGCAGTACATTTCAACTCGACATAGGCGACAGATTTCAAGAAGCACAGGCTGGTACACTTGGCTCACTGTAGCCCAGTACTGCCCGGTACTGCCATTTTTATGAGACACCTGCTGCTATCCCTTGCCACAACTGCGCCGTCACTTCCTTAACAGCGCCAGGACTGATGCTTGGCATCAGTAGCATTCGTGACAGAAAGTGCTTGCTCTTTGGCAACTTATGACCCAATTAATTTGCTACTTTCTTCTGAAATTTGTGCTCATAAGTGCTGCTCTTGTCGTCACTGTCAAACTGATCTCCTTTGTGTGATCCCTTGTAGTTTTTCTGTACCCTTCTCCCTGCACATGCTTGATCACTTTTTGTTGCTCTTCCCTGTCTCCATTCCTCTACAGTGGCACTGTCTTTTGCTATATGTGCCTGGCTGTCTATTGCTTATGCCGCATGTTCACTGTAATGATTTCCTTCGCCAGATACGTGAATTATTAATTGCTAAAAAAACTTTTATCTGCAGGGTCTCCTGGAAATTCATCCACAGCTGGAAACCAAAATTGTGCTTCATCCCAGACCACAGCTTATCTCCACATCAAAGCCTCATATCACCATTACATCTCCAGTCTCACTCACGTTCGCTCTGAACAGAAAAAAAAAAAAGAACAGTTGCTGCACTTCACAAGGCAAGAATCCATCTCATCATTTTCTCCTGGGGGGGGGGGGGGGGGGGGGGGTATTCTGTAAGAGTACACCTAGTGGGCTGTCCATTTCGGCCAGTGCTGATTGGATTCAGCTCTGTGAGAGGAGGAGACGAGCAGCCCTAGCCAATCAGTAGCGGCCGAAATGGACAGTCCACTAGGTGGGCTCTTACAGAATACTCCTCCCCACCCCCCTGCTCACCACATCTTGCCTGCTGCTTTCTCTTGTCATGTATGACTTTGCACATACTTTTCGTTCATGTTCTCCTTTCTGCTTTGGCACTACACCTATGCTTTCTTTTTTTTTTTTGTTCAAGCAATAGCTCTTCATTGCCATTGCTATTTTCTCGGCCTTTGCGTATTCTATTGCAGTCACTAGCATCATACTTACTAATCAGTGCGGAAGCAATGGAAGACACATGGAAGGGCACTGGACGAGTGCTGTCTAATAACTGAAATTTATTGAACACTAGCATTAAATGTCTCTTACCTTTGGTTGCTCCATATAACTTGCTAGAAATGCAATAGAAATTTTCATCATAGGGCATTCAGTCTTGGAGCATACTGAAATTATAGCTATTTGCTTTGTGATGAAGTATTGCTTTAGTAAAAAACAACTAATTAACTTGGCAAGTTGTTTCCAAAGGCTACATCCTTTGCATGTCCAAATGTCCACACCTTGCAAGTTCCTAAAGAACTTCACAGCTTCAAAGGCTTTTGTTTCATAATTTTGCAGCTTAATTTAGCATTTTACCCCCATTGTTCATCTCATTATTGTGGTTGTTGTGTGACAGTACCGAACTTAGACCTTAGCATGAAGCAGTGCTTAAAAACTGTTGTGCTCTTACACGCTTTATCAAATCACTGCTTTGTTTTAATGTTACTGGTGCTGTGGCTTTGGTGTTGGCTGCTAAGCCCAAGGCCGTGCGATCAAATCCAAGCCCCTGCGGCCACATTTCGATCGGGGCAAAATGCAAAAAATGCTGTGCGCCTTGCATTGGGTGCATGTTAAACCCAGGTAGTCAGAATTAATCCAGTTTCTCATTATTGCATCCCTCATCATCATTTAATGATTTTGGCATGTAAAACCACTGAACTTAATTTTGAAGTATTGTCTTTGCCCAGTACAAATCTGGATTTTGGATGTCACTGCAAATGTAACCAATACACAAATTTAAATACTTTGTCATCTAAAGAAAAATGGGACACTATAAAATGCAGTAATCACCATTATGTGCCTTGCAGCCAGAACAATATCAGCACGCTAGGAAGCACCATCGCCATTGCCTGTTGCTTGACGACTCCATTACACCTCGCCACAGTCAAACAGAACAGCTTTCACCTCCAACTTTTGTCCACTCTCCTTTGCCTGTTGTCTAATCATCTCGCCAAATTCTATGGTTGCTATCCTGTTCTCCAGCTGTGAATCGTGGTTGAACCACTTCAAGCGTCTGTCGACTTGTTTATCTGACACAGTGAAGTAAAAGTGTACTTACTCACTGTGAAGTAAAAATGCACTGCAGTGATGTTGCAGTGATACTCTTGCCAGAATAACCTACTTTTCATGAAACCAGAGTAGTAGTCAAAAGACTGGCATTTATGCCAGCTGCATTGCCAAGCTCCTGCACAAGAGCAGAGCTTAGCATCTGAGCATTCGCATCATTCTGAGTATTCTTGCATATCATTTTAGCTTGTTAAACCTTACTACAAGACATTAATTTTCAGCAGCCATGCCTGACAGCTTTGGTCAATCTTTCGTGCTCTGAGCTGGTTTGATGCAATACTTTTAACGGAATTTCTTTATTGCTGTTTATTATGTGGTCAGTGACAGGATTTTTTTTTATGCAAGAATGTTAAATGGTTCCTTCAGTGAAAAAGCCGGCAGCACCTGTAGCAGCAAAACGGTGCCTAATTTCCCGTTGACTGTGACGCCATGTGAGCACACGAGGCGCGCTCATGACACTAGCTTGCATTTGCTGGCTCGTGTCTCAGCAGAGGAAAGCGAGTGAAGGGGAACATCTGCTGCTGCGCTACTTCGCGAGGGGAGAGTGCATTGCTACGACAAAACATCACCTTCCCTCTCACAAGCCTGTGTTACCACCTGTTCCTTGTCTACTCAAGCTCTTGTGTGTGTTCTAACTGCGCCTCGGTGAGGCTAAGCTAAATCAATATGTGCCAAGCGTCTTAACGTGCCCGCTTGCCCGCGAGGAGTTCATAACTCGGACTGCTCAGTGGCGTTCAGTTGGACATTAAAGTATTCACAACTCATAAGAAGTGCTTAGGTATCCTCGGATTTTCTTCGTACTTAATGCACAAACTTCGAAGTCATTTTTCCTGGCGAAATGAGTTAAATATCATCGTCCTTTGTCTGCTGTCCGGCCTTTGTGTGAGCCTTATACATCTTCGCAGCCACTCCTGTCATACACAGTAATTTGTGTACTTGTGCTTGTATCTTTAATGGCATATGATTAATTAATGCATTTTATTTGCATGATCCAACTAAACATGATCTCAAAAAGCTTCACTTGACTGCTCACTTGTCCCTGTGGCTACATTTTGTGGATGTACTATCAGCGTCAAATGAAACGCAAACAGCAGAGTGCATGCCTGTAGCATCACTGAATGTATAGTGCACACACTTGGCCAATCATCACCCTCACAGGCGTGCACATCTGGTTTCACAACACTGTGCAATGATGCCCTATACTGAGATATTTTTCTTTCTGTTTTGCTTCTTGCTTTCTTAGATTTTTGGTTTTTTTTTTGCTTTGAAATAAAAGGAAAGCATAACAGAAAGAAAATTTGACTGCATTCAATGTGTTAGAAAACGTTCACTTCAATATTTTTTTTCTCACACTTCAATCAAAAGCAGTGTGGCAACACTGAGTCTTGATGAAATGAATTGGCACCCTCAGAAACTGTTCCCACTGGTAATCGAAGCTGATCTTGAAGGCCATGCTTTTGTCTATTGGAAAAACTGGAACTGATTTCAGGAGCTGGGAAATACGTTATGGCCCTCATTCATTGTTTTGCTTTTGCATCTTGGCAGTTTGCTGCTGCTATTTATAGCACAAGTGAAGGAATTGTAGCACAAGTAACACTGACACCTGTGCTGCCCTTTATGGTGCCAGAGTGTGTGAAGGAAGGCTGCTATCTGGTCTTGAAATCCATCGAAGCAGCCTTGTTCCCAGACATCACACAGCCTTGCCAAAATGGCGGTTGGCACGAAGGGTCTAGAGGCAGCGACTTGAAATAGAATTTTCGACTTACCATACCAGAAATGGTTTTATTTCCAACAAACTTTGTTGGGTGTCCTCCAGGCGAAAAGCTGCAACATACAGCTTTAATGTGCCTGAAGGCCCTCGCATGGCAGCAGTAAGTCTCCTATCGGCAAACGTATAACATACGAAACACTAATCTATTAGGGTATACATTTACAATGTAGCAAAAGAAATGTGTGAAATCTAAAGAAACATTCATCTTTTCAGATAATTATATAGTATTTGTAAAAAAAATTCTTCTTAATGCACAACAAAGCTAAGATGCATATTATATGTATTATACATCCCAAAGGATCACATTTCAAAAATAAGCACTACAGACATGTCTAGCATGTACACTCGCCCACAAAATGTTACAGGGTGCGCAAGCGTGTGGCAAAACGACCCTTCTTCCCTTCTAGCTGTGCACCCATGGTATCGAGTTTGCACGCATGCGCGTCCCTCTGAGACTACAAGCGTGCATGTTTCTGCACTTCCTCCTTGTGCGCCGGCGATATCCGAATGTAGCCGTGAGGTGCCCCTCTTGCGATGGGCGCGAAACTATGTGAAGCCTGAGCTTGCGCGTGCCGCTGCGGCTGCTTTTTGTCGAGTCACGAGCGCCGACGCATACGGCCCAGTGGCGAACCCAGCAAGTAATTTTCTTTTAATGAGCTGCACCACTTTGTGTCCAATCTTTGTTGTTTCTTTTTATGAATGCGGCATTCTCCCACAGAAGAGCATGTCAGAAAATGCCCCCTATAGAAGGAGACAGTGTCAACTCTCATTGAAGACCAGCAGTTAGGGCACATGGACCTGTGACAGAAAAGCTGCCGGATGGATCTGGGATAGCGACGCTGGCCTGTACTTTCCTATCGTCTCCATTATACATGGCAACCTGGTATGAAGAGCATGCGTTGGCCATTTATGCTTGAACTACTTTTTCCTGGAAACAGTCAACAAAATGTTTTGCATGGAACAAAGAAGGTATGTTCACCTTCGCAAGTAGTGGCTCATAGGGAAGGCTGGCACATTGGCTGGAGGGATCAAGGTTGGACATGTTGATCTCGACTGCACTTTTAACTCGAAGTCTATGGCAGCCTGAAAGCAAGAGTGCTTATGCTAATTTTCTGTTTGCCCTACGACATAGAATACACTGCCTACTTAAAGTACTCGGTAAAGCTGTTGAACAAGTTCAACTTAGGAGGAATTGTAGAAGCCCGGTAACCTGGGAAAGTTGGTATGATTTCACTGAGAGGGAAAATTAATTTGCACCCATTCAAATCTGAACTACTGGAGGCACCAGCACCTAAGCCAGAGAACCAGGGGTAGAGAGGCTGGCCAAGACTGCTTTCATCAAAACTCGTAGTAACATGATGGGAAGACGTCTGCCAGCCAATAACCGCTTCAACTAAAACTGTGCAGCATAATGTGGACAAAGCAAGACATAAAAGCTATAGAGACAAGCCCACGATAAGTATCCTCATCCCTGTAATGTTGTTTTCCTTTTTCGACGATGCATGGCACAGTTTTACTTCAAGCTCATGTTTACAAAATGGCTTCATACTATGTTTTATTGTGGAGTAACTGTTTATTCCATCACATAGTCAGCGATATCATTACAACAGTCAAGTGAAACGTTTACCTCTGCAAGCAGCAACAAGCTTTCAGCACAAGCTTGCATGGGCTGTGAATATGCACAGAGTAAGTGTACGACATGGCTTGTTGTGTCAGGTGCACTGTCCCATTGGCCAACTGTATGAGGAAGCTGGGAGATTCCAAGCTTGAGAGTATTAGTTATAGTAATGGAAAGAATGTCGTATAGCAATAATTCATTACAATTAAACCTTGTTATATGAAACAATTATAAATAGAATTACTGCTTAAATAACAGGTGGTGAATCACCAAGAGAATTACATGTATATGAAACTTCATACATCAAACTTGCTCAGACATTAAATGGATATATTGAACTCCGTAGCATTAGACATTGGGACACATATTAAAGGCTTCACTGCAGTACATCGGCAGATCCTGGTGGCGCAAATAGGACCTACAAATTCTGCATGGGCTAAAGGGTAGAAAGCGCTGCTCTGAATGTATCTATGTAGTCAAACGCCTTTTTAACAAAGTGCTCGCACCTTCAAAATCCTTTGCTATGCAGGTCACTTTGTTTTAAAGGTTGCGCAGCTCACTGCTCACAATAGCTAAGCACTTTCAACAAAAGAAAATCTTTAACAAGAATTCAAGAGAGACTTAATGAAATAGACCGCTAATTTTTCTCTGCAAGATATCCCTGACAGCACGTTCTACTGTAGCCACCCTATGCTCCATTGAGGTTCCCAGCTTGCTCTCCAACCAAATGCAGGAACCGTGCAAAGCAAAGCCCCCGATTGTCTAGTGCCCCTAAGCCTCCCTTGCTGCAAAATTTTTGGTCGCCTTCGTTGACATTCGCGGCCTATCCATGCATTCGTCAGCCGTTGATCCGTCACAACAAGTAGCATACGAGGTGATTGAATCCTGGAGCAGGGCAACAGAACTAGTAATATCAGCATGCTCTTCAAATACACTGCTGTTAGCGCTAGCGCACAGCTTACCCTGGTGACATCTTCGCGGGGCAGTGGCGGCACTGGTGCGGCATTCGTTTTATAAACGTAAATCAGCCGCCAGGGACGCATAAGTTTCTTTGTTTTACAGGCAAATTAATTGTGGTCTTCATTGTAGAGCTGTTCAACTGTAATCTAGTGCTTATGCTGATGCTACTTGCTGCATGCAGCGGTTCGTTTTCCTCACGTGATAGTGTGCGACGCTGTTGTATCTCAGCTTTCGGACTTTAAAACCAGCAAGCATCTAAAATGTGCTGCATAATAGACAGTTTTAGTTTAGCGTACACTATAAAATAGTGGGTCATCACTGTGCATGCGCAGAACGCTAAACGACCTATTGCGTATAGCGTACGCGCACTATTTCTCAGATTTAGCATTAGTGTCTTTGCGTGGTTTGCGGAATTTGCGTGAAACATGGCGGCGGCCCCGGCTGCCAGCTTCGAATTGAATTTGGCGTTGCTTTTGTAAAATGGACTTCGTTCTTTGCAACTGACTGTGTAAATGGCTTTCGCTTAGTCTCGGGCTGCTTCGACGACAGAGTATTATGGATAACCTTGTGGTGTTTTCGAGATCGCTTCTCGTTTCGAGTGAGTTGAAACCTAACGAAAGAAACATCCGACATGTTAGCACCACCTATAGCTACAGTCGGGAGATAGCCGCAATGACGGCACATGGCCTTTAAGATCTGAACATCTCACAGGCCAACTCAACCTAAAGAAATGTGTGCTGCTTAGCATACGCTATATATACTTTAGCGTATAGCATACGCTATAGTTGCGTACGCTAAATTAAAACTGTAATGTCAGACCCATAAGTTAGCTTCATCCCAATACAGTGGTGTTATGCATTCAACCATGCACTTAGCATTGTGATGAAGTATACCAACAGTGGGAAGGGGTCACAAACACTGGACATAGCAAGGTTACGCGGTCAAGCATACCATAGCGCTGAAGCATACTGAAAGTGGAAAAAGATAAAATTACATGCAGAGTATCCTGTGGGAGTTATCTAAATGATGCATAAGCATTTGCGACTGATCACCTACTGTTGTGTCGTCATATGCTGCTGCGTTTCATATAATTGCGAGAAACGCCACGAAAAAAATCATGAAATGGAGAAGCGCATTTGCAACACCAAAATGTTAAACTGAGACCAGCATGAGTATGAAGCAGAGGCCAGTAGTAGCACTGTTCACTCCTTTTATATTATGGTGCATTTGGATGATGTTGCTGCTTCATGGAAGATGAGCATTGGCCAATGCGTGCTGTTCTACGTGACGTAATTGAACTGTCACGTTAGGTAGACGTCATACGTAGATGTGGTCAATGATGCTGCCTCCTCTCGATGCAAACCATTATCAACTGTACATCAGCGGCCGCTGCTTATGGCACGGCTGCGCAGGCCCGATCTTACAATTCGCTCGCTCATGCGGGCCTTATCTTGAAAGCAATCATCTTACGTGATGGACGGGTTTCCTCATTGGGTAAGCATAGAAACCTTTACGCATTTTGTTTTAAAGTGAAGCTTTCTTTGTCTCTTCCTCTGACTTTCCCACTCCAGCTGCTGCTGTGGACTGCTGCTGATGTCACACACACCACATCGGGGGGGGGGGTTCAGAGTGTGTATATACATGACAGGCACAAGTAAGAGAAGAAAGGAGATGGGAGAAGCTTGTTTTCACCCCACCGCATCGAATGTGCACAATGTCCTCTGGAGCTCCCTGGCCGTTGTCACATTAGCCACCTGACAGCTGCAATTATCCGTGACTCCCCTCAGAAGCACTGAAGAAACTGCAGCGCTTATGTGCGAGGCGAGAGGGGACACAGATAGAACTGTAGAGAGAAGAAGAGGGAGGAGAAGAGGCAGTTCCCATATAAGATGGGGGAAGTGACATGAGAAGGCAAGGAAACTCCACTAACATACAACAGTGGTTGCGGTGTGCTTATGTTCAAGGCACAATACAATACGTTGCTGCTATTTCTGAAAAAATAAACACAATGAAAATATGTCAAGCGGGCAATTCACACGGCGTGCAGAAGCAGAGCCGCATTAATTAAAGCACACTGCAGCGTCCAGGAAACACTACAGAAGTGGTTGACCGTCAAATCAACACTTCTGTGCCCGCTGCATTAGCTCTGCTGCTATGGCATTGCGAGAGGTCATGGATTTGATCCCAATCGCGGGAACCACATTTCGACGGGGGCGAAATAGAAAACCCATGTGCACTTAGATTTTAGGACACATTAAAGAACATCACGGTGTCAAAATTAATCTGGAGTCTGCCACTATGCCGTGCTTCATAATCTGAGTGTCGTTTTGGCACGTACAGCCCCATAATCCAATTCAAGTTTAAAACTTCTGCCATAACGCGATGTGCCATATGAGGAAATGACAACACTTAACCCTCTCGGGTTATAAGATATGGCCCACAACAATGCCTCATGCAAACACCTCTCCCTGTGTGTTCTGCCTATTACGCAGACAAACAGCAGTGGTGCCCACAAGGTAACGTTTAACATCAATTCGCCAATCTCGTGTTAGCCTAAACGTTGAAGAAATTAAGCTTTAGCCATCAACACTGCTAATTATCGTCAATCAGAGCATCCAGCATGGAAAGCTTCACTTACATCAATTCCCACAGGGTGTGGGATCTGCATAATTTTTCCCTTATTCCTCATTTTTGTGTGCATAGCATGAACAGGAAGATGTTCCAATGAGCTCAGTTTTGAAAATATAGTATTATATGTGCAATCTCCGATTACGGTAAAAGCACCGAAACCCTTAAGAAGTGTACAGGCAGGGATTTAGAGCTATTTCCGGCAGGGTTGTGGTGATTTGGGCCCTTGCTTCGCCCATCTTGCAAGCTCCATATACGAGACTGCAACACAGCCTTGCACATGTTCCCGACTATACATGCGCACATGTGCCGTCATCTGTCACAGTATGAGCACCGAGACATCTAATAACTCACATGACACCCATTCAAAGCTGGTTCTGACGTTGCTGCAGTGATGGACCGCAATACATTACAGAAGCTCCAGTGCATAACACAACTGCATTGCGGTGAAGCTTAGTCTAGGGCATTGGCATTGAAACTTGTTTAAGAAATCACATTTCCTCAAGCCACAACCAGCATGCGTATTCGTGCTCTTAAACTGCACAACGGCCATCCATATGCCGACGTGTCGGAATGTTAAGTCAGGTGTAGTTCTGACCAGAATGCACATATTGTTTGCAATGTCTAGAAAGTGTTCCTAAAGTCACCTCTGCCGCATTACAGTTGAGTTAAGCAGGGAAGCTTATGCAATGTATTGCACTGAAGCATATTAAAAGCGAAAAATTGCAATTTCATTGCTGTGGTGATTTAAGCCCCTTGTTTGGGGGGCCATGACCGTGCCCCTCTGGAGGGCACAAAGGAGCGAGGAATCATGGTTGGAGAGCATGACACAAACCCTGGCGATGGAGAAACAGCTTTGATGACCTGCTCTACCGAAACTGCACTGCTTGTTCAGCAGGTGTTAATCAAGAAGCTAGAAAAATGAAACCTAGTAGTCTGGATATTTATTGACTACAGCAAGGCTTTTGACAGTCTGCAACACAAGATTCTAATAACAGAGTTGACTGCAAACGGTGTACATGGAATGACATATTTTGTTGTGTTCGTATCTGCCTGATTGCAGGCAATGCGTTGTCATTGGAAATAGTATTTCCTTGGACGGCAATATATTTAGGTGTCCCACAGGGCAGCATTTTAAGTCCCCTTCGACATTTACGTTAATGACATGATAGACATACGAAGGTTGATCCAGAAATAAGGTTCCCATCAATTTTAGAAGTAGAGAACATTGTTTATTCTCATAGAAATTTACATTATTGGAAAGATGAAACTTACATAATCGCCATCTTTTTCTATGCATTTTTGTATACAGTGCTCCAATTTCTGTATCCCAGTGTCGTAGAAGTCTGCCGCCGACCCACTGAGGAAGCATTTCACCTCTTCGACTTCATCGCTCCGGAAGCGTTGGCTACTAAAATGTTCTTTTAGCTTGGGGAACAAGTGATAATCACTAGGTGCAAGGTCCGGACTGTACGGTAGGTGGGGCATGACAGTCGACCCAAAGTTTGTCAAAAGTTCCTGGGTTTGACAGGAGACGTCAGGTCGGGCGTTGTCGTGAAGCAGTGTTACACTGGCTGCCAGTTGTCCTCGCCGGCAGTTCTGAATAGCTTGCCTGAGTTTTCATAGTGTTGCACAATAACTCTCAGAGTTGATTGTTGTCCCACGTTCCATTAAATCGATCAGCAGTACTCCCTTATGATCCCAAAAAACAGTGGCCATGACTTTGCCAGCAGAAGGAGTTTGAACTTCTTTGCAACTGGTGACTCTGGGTGACGCCACTCTTGGGATTTTTATTTCATATCAGGAGTGAAATGAAACACCCACTTTTAGTCTCCCATAAAAATGGAGTCCAACAATCCTTCCTTATCTTCTTGACAATTTTGAAGAAACTGGCGAGCACAGTCAAGGCGTTTCTCCTTGTAGTCTGATGTCAATAGCCGCGGTATCCATTGAGCACAACACTTCTGATACCCCAATACTTTAGTCAAAGCTCTTTCCACTGTACCGTAAGAACTTCCAGGAATCTGAGCAATAAGTTCACAGATGTTGATCCTCCTCTTCCGAAGCACTTTGCGTCGGGCCATCTTGATAACCACCTTCGAAACTGACGGTCTTCCACTCCGTTCTTCATCGTGGACTTTCTTTCAACCGGCACTAAACTCCCTAAACCACTTTCGGACGTGTTGAACGGACATGCACTTGTCGCCATACACCTCTGTCAACTGATGATGAATATCCACGGGGGAGTCCCCTTGGCGTGCAAAAAGCGAATTGCGGAACAAATCTCGTACTTGGTGCGATCAACAATGGGAACCTCCATATCGGACGGCTGCTGAGCCAAGAATGAGCGGTGCAGCGAAGCAAAGTGCGGCTGGGGGGAATGGAGAGTGGGGGAACAGCCGCCTGCATGAGTGTTGCCGGATTTCACCTCGCACCTTCCCGTGCGGCTGGAGCTCTTTGGGAACCTTATTGCTCGATGAACCCTTGCAGAAAGCGAGGCAACAACCATTCTATATGTGGATCATACCAGCCTGTTTGTCTCTGGTCTGGAGGCTTGCGATGTCATTCCTAAAGCGAACGCGCTCCTTTCCACTTCATTGGGATGGTCCAGCCACAACGGCCTTAAAAATATTATTTCTTTCCAGAACAGTTGAAATTACAAATTTACCAGGCACTATTTGCGTCTCATATTAACTACTGCATGCATGTGTGGGGCACCACTGTGAACACTAACACAAGCTTTTTCTTCAGAAACGTGCACGTCGGAATTATTGCTAACGTTCCATACCTCCACACAACATCACCACTTTTCACCAAATTTAACGCGATTTCAAACTGCCAGATCTGTATGGCTTTCCTTTACTCTATTCATATTTTTTTCCTCTAACAAAGTCTCTTCACTTGTAAAATCACTGTCGGGACTACAGCCAGGATAGATGGCTCATGCCAAAAAGGCTAACAATTTATCTAATGCAATCGCTAACCTGTAATGTTCCTTTACTTCTTAATAAGTATGAAAACCAAGGCATTATTAATGTTCATGTATTTATCCGGAAAGAAACGCGAAATATTTTTTGGTCTACAATCATTCATTAAATGATGCCTGCTCGCGGGAACAAATGTATGGATATCCATAACTGGGAGTTACTAATGCGCTGTTCTTTCTCTCTCTCTCTCTCTCTATAATATATATATATATATACATATATATTTTGATGGGCTCAGACACGGAACCAGTGTTTACGGTCGTCTTCTCTGAAGAAGGACAAGAAGCCCCCGGAAAGGCTGGTGACGGTCATCGGAGACGTTGATCTTCCCAACGATGTCAGGCATGTGTTGAACAAAGGTCCGAAATTCAGCCACGAGCCACGGATAGAAGCACATGAGTTCCTGGCGCTTAATAGGCGCATAGCAGGAAAGGCGTTGGAAGAAAACCGTGAAAGATGCCTTCTGGATGGTGTGAATACGCTTATAAGATCTACGACCAGCACTAACACGTTGACTAGCAAAGATTCTATGGGAAAAGTCGTGTCGTATTTCAGGAAGAATAGACTCCGGCTTTTTCAAGCTGACAAGGATGGTGGGTTTGTGGTGCTCACCGAGGAAGAGTTTCAAAAAAGAGCCGGCGAAGCAATTGCAAAGAACTTCATCCCTCTGAAAGCTAGTGCGACGCGAGTGAGAGGCAAGGCGGCTGTGATGTGCAAAGAATTAGATCTGAGCACGCTGGCCAATGACATTGGTAACACCAAAGCAATGCCCTTTCGATGTTCTTTACGGCCAAAACGCACAAACTGTCCGTGCCATTCAGAACAGTGGTCAGCGAAAATGGAACTTGGCTGATTGTGTTAAGCAAGTTTCTTCAAAAGCACCTTACATCCCTTAAAGTTCAAGATCCGTACGCCACAAAGAGTTCAAAAGATGTTGTTAGGTTTCTTGAGGGATGTACTTCCAATGGTTATGCGTTTTCAGTAGATGTTGAAGACTTGTTTTACTCTGTGTCCCACGATGCCTTATTTCGTTCTGTCAGAGATGCTATAGGAAGTAACAGTGCAGTAGAGTTCCAAAACTCCTCTGGCGTGTCAATATATAATTTTATGAAAATGCTAGAATTTTACCTTGATGTGACGTTAATCTCTTTCGAGAACAAGTTTTATCGACAAAGACAAGGGATTTGTATTGGATCCTGCGTCGCCCCGGTGCTTACTAACATTTTCTTAACCTGTATTGACAGCGCCTTGGAGCCAATTTTAACATGGTGCTTGTCCTGTGTCGTTCTCCCCACTTGTGAACGTCTTCGTTGGCGCTGTTCCTTCCTAAATCAAGTATGCACCATCTAGCCCAAATGAATGTTGTCCTGAACTTCTAGACTCGTTGATTTTTTCATCGCCGCGTCTAGCCATAACCACTATGGTCTAGCCCCAGGGAGCCCAAACAGAGGAAACGAAGGTAGAAATGAACGATAAAGGTAATCTAAAATGACGCAGGAACTAGGCAGCCACCGTACCTGCGGTTAATCAAACATTCAAATTTTGACACTTCACGTGCCAAAGCCGAGAACTGATAATGAGGCACGCCGTAGCGGTGAACTGCAGATTAATTTTCACCGCGCGGGATATGTTAACATGTGTTTAACGTACGGTACACGGGCATTGCATTTTTACTTCGTCGAACCCCGTCGAAATGCGGCCTCCACGACCGAGATGTGATCCCACAACCTCACTTTCGCAGCGCAACGCCAAAACCACTAATACAACATGGTGGGTCTAGAAGCCATCAGGACAGTTTCAGTTGGCTGGACCAATAAACCATATTGCTTTTCACAAAATCCCGCAAAAGTTGCGGAGTCCAACATGACGGTCTAATGTGAGGAGTTTATTTTAAACTTGTTTCAATGCCAGGGCAGAATAGTCAGACTTCGCCAACGTTACATCGCGATTGCATCTTTTGTCAGAATAGTAGATGCTTTCGGATTGCTACAGGCGCGCCCGTGCAGCCCACGCAGTTCGTGCGTGGTTGCGGGCCGGAGGAGAGAGATATGCACAAGAGAGGATATCTGCCACACCTTCCGACGTCACTCATGCTTCGCAAAGAGTGACGTCAGCATCTCTCGGCTTTTTCTTTCCTCCATGGTCAGAGCACCCGCAGATATAGAAGGCCCGCTTGCACGCACTGAGCATAGTTACGTAATCGGTTTTTAGGAAACCCCATGCTTCTCTTCGCGGTCTCGCAATGGCGAAAGTTGCTTCCTTTGAATGTCAGTACTGCGACCTGCGGTTAGCGAACAATCGCAGTCTGCAGAGGCACATAAAACTTGTGCACAAAATCACTCACCCGAAGTACAACTGCGACGAGTGTGAAGTAGCCCTGACTTTGAAAGAACTGGAGTACCGCCATATCAGCGTGCATTTCTTCGAGCCAGAATATGAGAGGTATCACTTTCTGACAATGCCAGGTAAGACACTTGCTTATTCTCTCAAAGCAACGCGTGATTACCGCTGCACCTGTTATTTTTGCATTACGGGCTTGCAGAGTGAACGATTCACTTGTTCACTTATTGCTTTAAATGTGCTCATTTATGGTGCTTTCATGCTTAACATTTTATCTGACCATGCACTAGCTGCAACTTATACCATCATACATTAAATTGCATGCTTATCATTGCTGTTTTGAATCGAAGCAACGCAGAATCATTGCTGATGGATCTTATTTAGGAATCGCATATTTAAGTTTTAAAAAAATGTACCCGCCGCGGCGGCCGCATTTAGATGGGAGCGAAATGCAAGAAACGCCTGTGTGGCACGTTAAAGGGACATTAAAGTGAAAAATTATTTCTTCTGCATCAGTAAATTACCGTTCTACAACACCAAAAACACCACTGTTACAATGATAAGACGTTTGGTAAGCCAGAAAAAGCGCAAGAACGAAATACGGGTGGCGACGCCTACTTGAGTTCCCGCACCTGGGGCTGTGACGTCGTGGATTTTGATGGCATCTTCTAGGGCCTACTAATTATATATAGCGGTACAGATTGACTATATTGAGTTCTAAAGGAACCAAATATTAAACATGGCAAGTTTCAGGAACCTTTATTCAGCCAACGCGGCCCAAATGCGAAAACATACTTTGGAATCCCTGACGTCACGCTAACGTACCGGCACTGGGGTTTCGGCGCGAAATTCAAATACTGATACTTCGACCTTCATTTTCTCATCTAATAATCAAACTATTTTTTTGAAATCACTGCCTGCAGGGTTCTCAAACAATGCTTCATTAGTCTAAACTGATTTATTGTTTCGCTTTAGTGTCCCTTTAAAGATCCCCTCGTGGTCAAAATTAATCCGGACTGCGCCACTATGGCATGCCTCATAATCAAATCGTGGTTTTAGCGCTAAAACCCTAGAATACATTCTATAAAAGAAAAGTGACTGGAGGAGCATGAATGAAGTTAATGATTTGCTATTTTTACTTTAACTAATGAAAGAAAGAAAACAAATATACAAAGTATGAACCCTGCTTCTAGTTCCCAACTTCTGTAAGGTAAACCATGCGATACAATATATGCAGATTTGGTAGCATGAATATTAGCCATAGTGGTGGCCATGCCATGCAGGAAAGCACTCGCTTTGCAAACTTGGAAATGGGTAAGCACCTATAGTATGGTACAGGAAAAATTTGTTTCTCCCCATTGCAGCAAGCACCTACTTTTTTTTTTTTACTGCATTCTTTAGGGTCTAGAAGCAATAGTTGTCAGGTTAGGTAGCATGGACAAGCCTCCTTGTACATTAATAATGTGTTAAATCAGCTTTTCTGTTCAAGAAATCTGGTCTAATCTTGTGCCCTAAACTGGTGCTGGAGCTTTCATATGCTTTACAGTCGTCGTATAGTTATGCACAGGCTTGCGCGGTATTGCACACTAATGAATAGAGGCAAGTGCACAGGTATGAGATTGCACTTCTGCCTAAGGTCGATCTGCAATCGAGTACATGGCTTTGTGTGAGCGAGAACTCCATACAATGGAAAGGATTGCGTCTAAAAACATGTACACACAGCAGAAAAAACAAAGTAGCACTTCATATCAATCTTAACACAATAAGTAAATGCTGAGTCAACCAAAGCGCAAATTTTGCATTGTTTGATTAAAGAAGTGCTAGAAGTACTGTACACTAGTTCTAATGATAGCTCCTGTCGAAGTTTTATATTTCCTGAATTCCCAATGTGCAAAAAATTTAAATCTACTAATTGTTCAGTTAAAACACGGGGAAAACATGGTGTCAACCACGTGCCAACTCACGCGTGTTAGCCGGCATGTCAACGGCGTCTGACACGCCGGCTGAGAAAAAGAAGAGGAAAGAAAAAAAGGATACGCCAAGAAACCAAACTAAGTGTTGTTGCCTATAGCTTGAAATTTAGCATAGCGGATAGATTATAAAGCTCCTTTTGAAATGTTTATGCCTATTTGTTGCAATGCCTTGAACTTATAGATAAGGTATGATTCTCTGTATTTTCTTTCTCGTTCAGAACGGAAATTTGTAAGATGTAGAGTTGTCATTTTCAGTTGTCATTTCATGCAGTTCTTGGCGTTGCTCACGAAAAAAATTTTGATGGCAGTCACTTTGTGCTGCTATAATTAGACGCCATGTCACAGTGTCAACCTCAAGTTAATAAAGCAAATTAGCTTACAGTTTCTATACATACTGTCACGTGGTGGTGACGTTAAGAACACAGTGGCAATACTGTGAAAGGCAAAACTAGATTTTATTGGGCGAACCTGTGCCCACAAAACAGGCTACACTTATAGCACAACGAAAGCGGCGAACACAGTCGGCGATCGTCGAAAATCTGATCAGCGGGTCAAGCGCGTCGGCTTTTATACAGAATCGTCGAATGTTCCAGACTAATCGTTGGGACCCGCGTGCCTTCCACAAAGTTCTACACCATTCGCGTCAGGCGAATAAATCAGATAACACAAGGTTCCGCGACAACAGACTGCGGATAGAAGCATCGATAACTTTCCAGAAACTTCGGATACATGCAAGCGCGTCCCGCGCTGTGCGATAAGATTTGTTAGACGGCGAAACGTGGTCGCCCGATAAATATAAGTACACGTGTCAATACTGTCTTCGCAGGAGTTTGATCTCTGTATGAAAGCTGCAAAATGTACTCAAACAAAGCATAGTTTAAATATGTACAAGAAGCAACATCATTCTTGTCACTTTTTTATATCTTCTTTTTCTTCAATTCCATTATGCTTCGCTCTAAAATTTTGCCCTGAGAAAAACAAATGCTTGATCCTCATCAGGAAAAGAGAAAAGATGTCACTGAACCTCTTCTTCATAACTACTGAGTTCCACAACATGTCTACGATTCAACTTTGTAACGCTAGTTCTGTGCATTACACACCCTGAAATGCAGACTGAACATAACAAGTGTCCAGGGTACTTAATCTTCTTTCTTCTTCTAAATTACCCCATAAGATATTCTGCACAGCCAACGTGGGCTTACAATAAACTGATTCCCCTTGACACACTGCATACATGTAACATTTGCTTTATTTTATTATCCTGATCAGCTTTCAAGTCATTGAAGGAAAAGGTGGAGAAAGACACACGCAGTCACTTCATTGCAAGGACAGGTACAGAGACTTGCGGCCACCTGAAAAAGAAGCATTTCTACTTCGTCTGTCACCGGTCTGGAAGTTATGCTTCACAAGGTATCGTGAAATGCCCGTATCATGACCACCAGTCTGAGTCTCTGGCTTTGATGGGTTTTTAAAAACCACAGAGATTTTTGTTCAGTCATGTTTATACGATTACTCAAAGAAGCGTTAACAGCATATCGGAATGAACCTCAACATGGACAGTTATCTCGGTATGCTCACCCAAGCTGGGAATCATGTGTGCCTAAAGTTGGGCTTAAACATACTCCAAGGCCATCTTGGCCAAGATTATACATATTATTCTATTTCCTTCCTATCATTCAATGCACCATGTATGCAGTAACACTGAATGAAGTGCGAGTGATGCGAAAGAAAATAGAACAGGATAAAAATTGTATACACTAGCCTGACCCTGGTCACCTCAAAGCCTATGCATCAATATTAAACTACTTACACCCGAGTCCAAGCGTACCACTGTCCAAGTGGCTGCCCTTTAAACAAAGCTCTAGTAATGCTGGACCTTGCTGTTAAAGAACTCCTATAATCAACCACAAGACATCGACTGTAATCGCAAACCAGACCTATGATAGCACCAATGTTAAACTATTTGTTGTCACCAATATGAGTTAAGCACATTTGTTTTAGAACTACACTGTACTATTTCTGTGTCAGTGATTGCAGGGGAGTCCTCGTGTATCGTGTTAGACATAAAAGGATTAAAGAGATGCCTACAGAGACATTGCGAAAGTAGCTGGTATTAGTAGATTGCACCAATGATTGGAACATCTTTTTGGAGCACATGTTATAAGCACATGTAATAAATAACGAACAGTGACACAATACATCCAGCGGTCAGATGCAAGTAGTACTGCTCAACATGACAACAGATCACTATTCACCACTGTCGGAGTGGCAAAGTTTAAAGTTCGTTTCCAAAAGCATTGCCTGCCTGGGTTACATGTCGTCATAACCTTCCCATGTTATGAATACGTAAAATTTATAGCAGGCCCATCCCAAAAATTTGGGGATGTCCAAAGCCAGTATATCAAAAAAATGTCTTCTGTTTGATTCTACTCTAACCTTATAGTCCACGGATTTCAAGTGACTGGCCCAGCTAGTAGTGCAGGTGGCATGCAGCTCTAACAAGTAGTGCGGCTGGAATAGGAATACTTTATTGTGGCACTGGTGGCCTGAATTCAAAGCCTTTTCATTAAATAACAAAGCTCAAAAAGAACAGTGCCACAGTTATTTTTGTCTTACTGAGACTTGGCTAATACAGCCCACACCCACAGTGGGGGGTGTGTCAGCATGCAGCGGTGGCCTAGCCAGTTAAGGATTTGGGCTAGGAAATAAGTAGTCATGGTGCATGTTGGAGCAGAAAAATTCGCCCTTTTGGAATAGTTCGAGTAGTACAGCAGTAATGTGTAGCCATTTGGTGCAGCTCATTATTACTGTGCACTCACTAAATGCTGCTCAACAGCAAAGGAAGACACCAAGGCCAACAGCCAGCAGCAGCCAATTAGTACCACGTCAGTATGTTGCAAACACTTTTCTTTGAATAGGTAAGAAACCTTCATAAACGATTGAAAAATTCATGCAGAAACTCCTCTGGGACTTAAGTACGCTTAAGCATTGTACCACTTGCTCATCTCCACGCAGCCCAATGTCATTATCAACTCATTTTCAAGGATACGGCAGCCTGTAATGGAAAATTTCAGAAAGACATCCTAGGGAAAGTAAAAGACGTCCAAACGAATGTTACTGAACTTCTTTCCTAAATGGAAGGAACCTCTGGCGTCACGAGGTAATACATATGCTTGACACCCAGGACAAACTGGAAAGCATAAAATCAGGACAATTGCAACACAAGTTTGGTGGTAGACGACCTCAGTAACAGATTGCGTCACAACAACCTTATCTTTAAAGCAGTCATTGAGCAAGACTCAGAGACGTGGCAGGAAAAGGAAGGGCTTGTAACTGAGTTAGTTTCTAAATATTTAGGCATTGCAGCTGGTGAAATTGAGCGTGCCCATAGAATAGGACAGAAAAGACAAGGCTATACTTGGCTGGTAATTGTGAAATTCCTAAACTTAAAGAAGAAAACACATACTGAAAAATGCATTTAAACTAAAAAAGGTTTGAATCGTCTCATGTGGACTGATAAGGATTTTTCAATGAGGATGCAGTCCAGAAACTCCGAGATTTCGGACGTTCCAAACAGAAGCCCACTGAAAGGTTCAAACTTCTGTTTGGCAAGCTTCTACTAAACAACACGATTTGTCTTTGACCATACCACTAATGAAGTAAGCGCCCTCCCGAAACGTCACGTCCTCGTGAAAACCCAGTGATGTAAAAAATGAACGCTGTGATGCATGTGTGTCAATTCTTTTGTCAAACTTCCGCAGCTTATTTCGTAAGCAAGATCACCTCTGTTCTTATCTTGAATCCTGTTCAGTAGACTTTCTAGGCACCGAAACCTGGTTGTCATTCGACATTTTGGATCGTCCTTGTCTCGTCAGTTTTCATTATTTAGAAAACATAAAACTGAATCGAGAGGTGGCGGTGTGTTAATCGCAGTAAAATCTAGTTTGGAAGCTTGTGTTATTGAAACTAATTCCTGCCTCAAAATTGTAAGGGTTGCTCTCTGTCTGCCCACACATTCTACCTCTGTCATTGGAGTCTGCTATCGTCCACTTGATTCATCCCACTACTTTCCGGATCATCTAAACAAGTCTTTAAGTTTTGTCCAGAACAAGTACCCGACATCACCAATATTTCTTGTCAGCGATTTCGACTATCCCAATATTGAATGGCATTGATGCCGACCCCTGTATGGCACAAGAAAAACGTCAATGCCAATATTTTACTGGCATGCTCTCAACTTTCAATTTGCATCAAATTGTTTCTGTTCCCACTCATGGTGATTCACTCTGACCTCATACTAGCCACAGAACCAAATAATGTTACGGAAAATGTATTGGATGGTATCAGTGGCCACAATATCTTGCATTGTGAATTCATAGGTGCCCTAAAGAAACATGAAAATAGAAAGAAATTAATATTTGATTACACCCGCGTGAATGTCAGCGGGCTTGTTAGTGACCTTTCCACCTTTTCTGTCGGCTTCTTGCAGTCATTCCCTCATTGCAACATAAACACAAACTGGGTTTTTCTTCATAATGGGCTGATCACACTTAAAAAGAAAAGCATATTCCAAAATTCAAAATAACAGCCTGCACAGAAAGCACTTGGTTTGCGACGCATGTGAAACCTATATATTGCAGAGCTGAACTATGAGCATCTGTGGAAGATTGGAGGCCCTATCGTGAGCACGCACACTTATGCAGGACTGTAACAACAGCCAAAGATAAATTTTTCAACCATGACATTTCAGACATGCTTAGCAATGACACAAAAATTTAGGAAACCCAAATTATCGAACTTGACGGTACCGTTATCTAAGGATGGTAACATTCTTTCTCTGGCACGTGTTGCTATTGAATTCAACAAGTTTTTTTTCATCCGTTTTCACGGACGAGACTCCTGTACCTAGTAGCTTTCAGGCCCCTATTTTGCATTCAAGCATGCACAACATTAATATCGCTTCTGAAGTAGTACAGTCCTGTATCGATTGTCTTCCAACTAACTCTGCTCCTGGCCGTGATGGCATCTGCCCTAAACTTAAGATATCCAAACCTGCAATATGTCGCATTTTAGCCAAGCCTTTTCAGCAATGTATTGACACGGGATGCGTCCCAAATGTTTGGAAGGCAGCTTGCATAATTCTCATATTTAAATATGGTGATTCGTCTAACCCATCAAATTACAGACCAATTTCTTTAACCAGCATGTGCTGCAAACTTCTCGAACACATCATTTCATCTGCTCTAATGAAGTTTCTTACAGAACATAACTTTTTCTTTATCAGTCGGCATGGACTTTTACACGATTGATTTGAATTAATGACTTGCATAACTCCACTCATTCTTTTTATCGAATCGATGTAATATCTCTAGACTTCGTGAAGGCTTTTGACAAGGTTCCTCAATTCTGGCTTATTCATAAACTGACAGATCTTAACATGTGAGGATAACTAGGTGGACTACAATCTTTTTAACTAACTGGTAGCAATCAGTTTTCATCAATGACCATTTGTCTCCATTAAATCATGTCAAATCTGGAGTACCGCAAGGTTCCATGCTCAGGCCTATTTTGTTTTTAGATTATATTAACGATATTAGTAATGGTAGGCGTTTCATAGACTATTTGCTGATGATTGCGTGATCTACTAACCCTGAGGACACCTGCTACCTTCCATCTTACTTAGACAATCTCCGTAAGTGGGGCAGTAAGCAAGCGGAAATCAACACTAATATAACAAAAGCTATCAGATTCGGGACTACAGCTAAACCCGTGTTATGCAATTGCATAATTATAAAACATGCCCGTAGCCTCGGTATTCGCAATATCTGGGTGTTCATTTGTCATCCGATCTGTCATGGAACATTTGCGTAGATGTGATTTTCACTAGAGTGTTTTAGTTTAGTGTCATTACGGTCCACCCCGCTCCAAGTTGCCCCGCTAAGCCACATGGTGGAGTGGTGGGTGATTGCATGTTTTAGTTGTATGTCTAGCCTAGCGGAGGTGGATAGGTGCTACGAGTGTCCCCTTTGGAAAGATGTGTGGGTTGCGCCATGAAGCTCTTGTATTGCCTAATGTTCTACCTATGTTAACAAAGAAAAAAAAAAACCCACGATGACTTCCCATAACCAAACTTTCTGAACTTTGTCTTTGCAAGCCTCTGTTGTTTGACGTTTCCCTACTTTTTGTCCACCAATCTTCCATTCGCTGCTTACCAATCTTTACTGCATACATTTTTACTTTCCCTCTGCTCTTGCTGAACCCAAGGGCTTCAAGCAGGCCAGTGGTGTATGTGTGTGAAAACTTTTATTGTAATGATGTCCGGAGGCTAGACTTCTCAAGCCAAGGCGGGCCGCTCCCATGTTGGCACTGTCAGGCCAAGCCTTTCAGCGACATCATGGGCCCCCTGGACTGCCCTTAGTTGGTCCTGAAACAATGGGCTTTGAATCCTTTTCTCCCACTGTGTCCATTCTTCAATGAGTTTGGGGAGAGTCGCAGGACACCCCGCCAGCGTATGTCTGATTCCAATGATGCCATTACAATCATTGCAGTCCATCTTAATCTCCCTCTGTGGATATATTTTATTAATGGTATATAGGCCAGTGGTGCCTAAATCTACTGCTGGGGAGATATTTCACATTCTAGTAAAGCATGCTCTATTGTTTCCCTAGCTTTACCGCAGCAAGCACATGCTTCTTCCTTCTTATATTTTGCTGTATAAGTGCGTGTTCTAAGGCATCCCGAGCTCATTTCAGAAAGTAATAAGCTTCTCTTTGAGTTATAATAGATTGTTTCTTTCCCGATATTGTTATTTCCTCTTCAGTAGTTACTCATAGCAGGTTTATTTTCCATTGCCGCCAGCCACGAGATTATCTCGGCCTCTCTGGCTTTCCGCTTGATGTTCCTTTCGTATTTGCAGTGCCTTCTGGCCGAATTCAGGGTAATGAAACAAAATAAAAGCACCTATAAGTAAAACTTGTAAGTAAAGCTTTTATAAGTAAAATGAATACATATAGCTTATTTGTCCATAAAGCATCTAAACGTGAACTTGTAATGCATTACTGGTCCATTTTATCCAGTGGAAAATAAAGCCCCATCTTGGGAAATGCCACGTGATAGCCAGCGAGCTTGCACTTTGCATCCAATCTGATCCTTTCTGATGCCAACATGTTGCACAGCATGCATCACATACTACCGCGCTGCGAGGTTTTCAAATGGGTCAGCATGCGCACCTTCTAGCAGACATAAGTCTTCGTCTGTGCAAATCTGTCTTGTAAAGAGCAAGGCAGGCAAGGTGCCTCGATGCACGTGCCAGAGTGGGTGTGTGCATCGACCACCCTTGCTAGAAAAAAATGGCAGCAACCTTCTGTTCAGGCAGCTTGTAAGCGGACCGTGTTTCTGACTCCACCAGCCTGCTTGCAGCTAAGCGGAGGGCGCATGCGCATTCACGCTTTCGCTCCGCTCAGCTGCTTAGCCGAGTGTAAAAACGGCAAACTAGAACACTCTACTAAAGCAACCAGATCACTTGGCTTCATAAGGCACTATTTGCACTCGGCTAACTCCGAGACCAAATTTCTGGCTTACACCACCTTAGTATGCTCTAAAATCGAATATGCCTTCTTAATTTGGAATCCACACATGAGGCCTACCTCGAACACAAACTAGTGTCTCTGCAAAATAATGTTGCTCGCTTCATCACAAGAAACTACTCGCATACATCTAGTTACGGAAATCAAATATTAGATTAATTTAGCTCCTCTCAATATACGCAGGCTTCCGACACTATTGTCCTTCTTTCATAAACTTTACTCCAATCGGTTGTCCCACGTGACTCTAAATATCAGACTAGCTCGTGACATGTGTCTTGACGGCTTGATCACCAACTTAAAATCGCACCCATCTTCGCCCACACTAATCCGTTTTTCCACTCACCTCTTCTCCTCGCTATTTGTCACGACTCATTTGTACATAATTTAAAGTTGTTCCTAGAAATCTGAACTACCTCTTACCTTGCTGTTCCGTTCCAGTTGCATTTCTTGATGTTCTTATTTAATATGCAATTTTGCTTTCTTGTTTAGTAATGTATACTTAAATTTTTTTCCATTGTTTTGTAATGTAAAACAGCTCATTGTGATAAGTCAAGTATTTTAGGAACCTTGAACCTTGTCATTACTATGTTTTTTCACACATTGTATATACCCTGTAATAAGTCGTTTTTTTTTCACTAATTCATGTTGTTCCAATTCATATTTCTTGTTTAGTTGTGTACTTTTGGTATGTTTTGCTCCTTTCATTGTAATCCCTGTAAGAGATGGTGTCTGCCATGAAAAGGGTACCTGGCCCATACCATCGTCCGACTCATTCATGCTAAGGATGTTGTTGAAGGGAGGAATGAGGAGTAGGGGATTTATTTACAATATCTACATGAAGGGTGGAGAACATTACATCTGATCAGTCTAGCATGACTGAAATGCACACTGAACAGCCGAAAATGTCTGCTTAAACACTCTCTGTCCTTACTAGATCCCTAGGCCAGGGAAAGCTGCCATCCAACCTTCATCCAATCAAAGCGTCCAAAGTCGTCGAAGTACCCGCCTTTGAGGGCGAAGGTTCACACACTCTCTTGCACTTTTGTTTTACTGAACACACCAAAACCAGTGAGGCCTCATAGACAGGTGTTGTCACGCTTGACTCAAGCTGGCATGTCGTTCCTGAGCTGACTCTGCAGTTTGCTGCTGAATCTGTCATGACCGTGACTATTACCAGAGTACATGGGGGAATGCCATAGAACAAACATTTCCAGGAGTTTTCTTGCTCCAATTGGTCCCTGAAGGTGACAGCGAACCAGCTAACAATCCTGTCCGCCAAACGTGTCTAGCCTTACTGGCTCCGAAGGGCTATTCGAAGGGGGCGTGTTGTTGGCTTCACGAAGCGATTCATTGCAGTGAAGCCAGAAGGTCACTATCCCCGCTGGCCAATCGTAACATCCCCCACCCCTATGCCTCCTGGGCTCTTTAGGGTACTTGAACAAAAAAGTGTTATGGAAGTTAATATGACCGATATAAACAGCAGCGTCGCAGCAACACTGACTGCTGCAGACGGCGGCGCCAGGTGTGCTGATGACGTTCTGATCATTATAAGCTGATACTGCTCTTTAGTGCCTTATCCATCCATGTCAAACCATTATACGCCGCGTGGACCATATCTTGAACTCCGTGTTCTCGTCGCTTTGCCTTGAAGAGCGGGCCCATATCTTGAAAGCGATCTGCGAAAGGTGCAGGGTGCGGTGTGTGCCGAGAGATTTGCGAGCGCTGCTTCGATCTCGTGGTAGTGACAGGCAGAACAAAGGTAAAGCCACTCACTGCTCCATGCTCTATCTATATTGTATGCACTTTTCACTTTGTTGGGTACTTGAAGGCTGTTCACCTCCGCCGTGGGTCGGCCCAGTATTGCACTATCTCTGGGATCGGCCCACACTTTTATCTTGCGTGATGGACATTTGGTAAGCATAGAAATGCTTACACATTTAAGAAAATTTTAACACCCAGAACCAGCCAATTATTACCATGCCAGTATGTTGCAAGTACTTTCATTTGAGTAGGTAGAAAGCCTTTGTAAATAAATAAAAATTTTGTGGGCTAATGAAAGCAGCTGTGTGCCTAGGTGTCGGAGAGGCAAGAAATTACAACTGCACTAGAACAATTTGCTCTGTCACACATAACAAAAGAACTGAAGGTGAATGTCTTATGTGCATTGCAAATGACACATGTGCTTTCATATGCACTATGGCACATGCACAAGTGTATTACACCCGATAACAATGCAAGAGACTGCCGCGAGGCTATGAACGGCGTCCAGAAGGAGGTGCCATAGCACAAATGGATGCAAAGATGGCAGTGGTGGACACAAACAACATTGCTACCATTCCATGCACTCAATTTTGTTACAAGGTGGTTTGCTGGCCTCTGCAAATAGATATGAGTCGATTCAACTGCAAATAGATATGAGTCAATTCATCAGCTAACTGTAGCTCTAGTTACTGATACCCAACCGACCTGATGAAGCAGTGCTGATTAGGGCCAATGGTCAGGGTAGTGTGCCATGAAATTAGCTTTTGGTGATTGTGATATGGGCTGCAAGCAGTTACAGGAAGCTTGGTGTTAATATATTGGTACGATTGGCAATTGTTTCCGAGATCATTAGTACAAGTTTTTGATAACTGATGAAGCACTGCTGTACGAGTCCACAAGATCACAGCAGATCTGCTTTCCATGTGAAGCTTTCATCACTTTAACTTGTATATTATTCTACTATATGCAGGGCTCACAAACCATATACAATATTTTCCGGACAATAATTTGAACCTGGCACAAGTAACCTCCCCCTCTTTTCACAAGTCGGCAACTATCACAAGTGTGCACAGAAGTTAGTTCCTGTACTTAAAAGATCACAAATTGCCATACAGTTCTGAACCACATGCAAGAACACATGTATGCAATGCAAACTGTGTGCCTTCCAGTGGTCAATGGGTCTTAGTGCATGCCATTGTGCTTGCTATGAATGCTGCTTTTGTCACCGTACCCTGTTAGCATTGCATATAGTAATTGCTTCGATTGGTGTTGACAGCCAGGACGAAACTTATACTGAGAGAGGCATGCCTGATAATCAGATCGTGGTATTGGCATGTAAAAACCCAGATTTGTTTTATTTGTTCTTGTTTCGAGACAAACCAAGTGTTTTTGAAATGCTGCATGCAATGCTTTGACCTCGGGCAATCCATTGCATTACTGCAAATATTACTCAATATTTGAAAAGTCTAGTAGATGATCCATCTCAAACTGAATTACTTGCACGTTCACTATTTGTTTCTTATATTTAAGTCTTCTCGTACCCCTGCTGAAAACGCTGCGTTGCCCTGAAAGCGTGAAAATACCACACCTTTGCACAGTTCGCGTAGCCAGGTTTCAGGCAAGTTGAATTGTAGCTAAATGGTGTAAATGGTGTAGTAGAACCACCACTAAGCATGTGTTGGAAGTCCAGTGCTTAAGTTAGAATAAACTACCCGGTTATCTTTTTCCACAGCTACAAGTAAACAAAAGCTGAAGCGGCCTTCAAGTGTCAAGTGTGGAAAAAGATGTTTTGCGGCAATGGCTGTGACTGAAGACAACACAGGTGTGTATGTGGTTTTCCAATTCAAGCACAGAGGCCACGACTTTGAACTGGGTCGTGTTTTTCTGTCCAAGTCGGAAAGAGCTGCTATTGCTGGTAAGAAACCGCTTTTGCCCTGCGTTATAATACATAAAGAGTGGTTGTTGAGTTTTCAACATCCCAAATACAAGGCAATACTCATGCCAGACCATGCAATGAACTTGGAGCACATGAAATTCATTTATAATTCATAATTTCCACATAATTCGAGGCCACCTTTACTGACTGCTGGGCATTATAGTTAATGACATCATAAACATGTTTATCATTTTGCTACATTGTATCAATGCCTGAAGGGTTCAGAGAGAGAGAGAAAAAAGGGAACCGTTCTCCAATTTCACAGCGGTAACAACTACCTTGGCACAGCCAGTGGCCTATATTTGACCTATATGGCTATTCTTATTGCAGGCAACGACTTTAGTTATTTTATACTTGTTTGCATCACTTCATGTACCAAGCAGGAAGGTGTAGTGCCTCCTGGTGCACTGTAGGCCACGTAGCAGACTGTGGCTTTTTCTTTTTCTGTTTTATTTTTCAGGCTTTCAGTTAACTGTATTGGTATGACTTATGATCCTAGTGGGATTCAATGTCTCAAAATAGCAGTAAGCTGGAATAATTTCCACTTGGGATTACTTAAGGTGCATTGTACATAATTATGTCTGCCATTTTGCCTAAACTGAAGTGCAAGTATTACAGACATCGATGAAACTGCGACCTCTCGCCACTACTGTAGGTCATCCACAGCAGATGTGCTTTCCATGTGAAACTTTCATCAGCTCAAGTTGTATTTTACTCTACTATATGTAGGGTTCACAAACCATGTGCCATATTTTCTGGACTATAATTTGAACTGTTGTACAAGTCACCCCCTTGCCCCCCTCTTTTCACAACTTTCAAAGAAAAAATATGTGTATATAACTCACTGTATAAGATGCATCTATCTTAACTTGGGTCAGCATCGTGAAATGCGATTGTGCATGTTTATACACTTATCCTAAAATGTCGTACTTACCCATTACAGGGCACTAAACTTCAGTAAAAAAAAATTTTATGAGCCGCACATTCTAGCAGACAAAGTAAACTGCAAGTACATTGCTGGAGAAAAAGAATGTCTCATGTTGGTCTTGCATATATAAGTTACACTGTTCTACAATACGCTTGGACGAAAATGAAAAGAAAATGGTGGCACCTATGGTTTGGAAAATATGGTGCCTTAATACTTGGATGCTCATGAATCAGCTATGTGAATGAAACATGATTGAAACGGTCACGATAATTAGGCTTATACCCCTGTCACACGGCGAAAACTAATGTCATTTGAAAATGATGACAATGACGATAGTAAAAAAAAAAAAACACGCCTCAAACCCACTTTTGTCCAATAATTATTTTCCAGTATGCTAAATTCCACTAGAATATGTGATCACTGCTTTCAAACCGTAGTGTTCGATTACTAACTTGTCGACATTGCCATCGAAGTCGAGTCGAGCTAAGGCAAGCAACAGGGCGAAGAGAACGATAGGCGCGTCCGCTACATCTGCTAAAAAAGGTACGAGAAGGGCAGTTGCATGTCATCGCCTTTCTGATGTGCATACGAGCTTCTAATATCCTCATTCTTGGCGCGTGCCACAGGAAAAAACGCGCACGCTTTTATGCCAAGTCAATTGAAGTGGCCGCGGCCGATGCTCCGGTGAGAACCAACATGACTGCTGCAGCGAAAGCTAAAGATGGCTGTCTGGTCACTGGACTGAGAGTAGTTTTCTGTATTTACCTATGTGATGGACTTCAATGTCGTTAAAGCAATAATTAGGTAATAAAATGGATAGAATAGTGATTTTTTGTTAAAACAAAAAAAGAAGCACGTACTGTTTGCGAAACACTGGTAAACTCGTGGTGTCGAGGATACACATTCAGTTCCAAACGAATGCGAATGAGTTTGGCGAACTGATTTGTTTGTAAATGTCCTTACGTTTTACCGTGTGACACCAAAGAAATGGCATTATCAGCGAATGTCATTCGTTGTAAATGACATTAGATTTGCCGTGTGACAGGGGTATTAGACATGAACTCGTAAAACAGCTTCAAGTGTCCAGTCAGTACTCTACTTGACTGAAATAATACCTTTAACTCAAAAACCCACATGACTGCATAGCCTTCAAAGCATACGTTCACAGGTGTGTCTGCTCTGTAAATATGGATGAATGACTGATAAATCAACCATTAAAAATAATTGCTGAAAGCTTTAATTGACAATTTTTATATTGACATTAATCAAATTATGTGCATCAATTCAGTCAGTAACAGTGATGTTTAAGTTAATCTGGAAATGCTGCACATGTTTTCGATTGCAGACTGTTTTGCCCTTCTATGGTGGCATGCCACTATGGAAGTGGCAATAACTTATGCTATGGAATGTAATTGGAAAATTAAGTTCTAACTGTAGGATAGAAATTGATAACAATGGCAATATTTAGTAAAGGAACTAAAGTGGAAGACATTTTTGCCCTGGGTAGGATCTGAACCACAATCTGCACATGTCCAGTCCAGTGCAATGCTTTTACAATGGTTCAGTAATGTCTCTTGTGCGAACAAGGTTACCAACAGTGAAGGATGAAATTGGCAGCCTAGCTGTAAACTTGGTACACACAATAAATTTCTTCACTTACGTACCTGATAACACTGGTGCAGATAATCCCTATGACGGTTTATCAATGACACCAAACATTTAAACACTTTAATATGTAATCTTGCCTCTTCAGCAGCTGAAGGCTGCATAACACCTAACCTAACCTAACCTAAAAAGAACAAAAATTGCGACAGCTTGAACTATTTAACACACACCATTGCAAAAGGTTTTTGTAAGTTAATGTAACTCATTATTCAATTAAAGGAATTCTAAATAATGATATTAAAAATGTTCATCAGTGCCCATTTCACTTCCTTGCGTGCTCGGTAATTTTTACTTATGCTTCAACTAATATACACTCTTTCTCTACTCTCTCAAGACAAGCTGCGAGAAGGCGTGTCCATGGATGCAGTGCAGTACTGGATAATGTGCGGTCCAACGTGGATGAGACATTCCACCGCATTAACCTGTTAAGCAAGCAGGATCTCCGCAAAATAATGAGGGATGCCAGAGTCTCGAAGACCGAGCGGCTGCACGATAATGACTATGTGAGCGTGCAACTCTGGGTTGAGAGGATGCATAGTGAAAAGGAAAACCCATTGCTCTTCTTTAAACACCAAGGACAACCTGACAAAAAGTGACATTTTTTTAGAGAAAAAAATGAGGACCTTTTGGATGACAGAGATTTTATGCTAGTCATCATGACCACACCACAACAGGAGCTTTTCAAGAGGCTTGGAACTGATCGTATATGTGTCGATGGAACACATGGAACAGCAGGTGAGCAGTACTATATAAATGCCTTAATAATAAAAGCAAGAAAGAGGGAATGCTGTCCAAGAATAATTGCAATAGATATGATGAGTAGTATTCCTTCACACATGATATTTCTCTTAATTTTTCATTTGATAGAGTTCTCAATTATCAGTAACGGAGCAAGAATGAATTCAGCGCTCTGTACACTGGTGATATCATTCCATTGCTACTGTCCTCATCGCTATATGCCCTGCATATCCTGTCTGTATTGTCACCACGGAGTTATAATAGGTCACATAATACAGCTCTTATCACATTTGTCTTGTGGGGATGCGCGACTGTCACACGTCCCCTGATATGTTGTTTTTCCCGCATAGCTTCCGTCTCCTGCATTGCGGCTTCGCCGCGGGCCCCAGGCCACGCGAGAGATGGCGCGAGTGTTGCGCTGCTAACGCCGCCTCATGGCAGGGTTACTTGGGGGCGCAAGGGAGAACATGTTTCCTCTTTGGTTCGGGATGGCAAGCAGCACGGACGTGCCGCCCGTGCGCCGATCCATGCTTCTGCGAGATCGTCTCGTGAGGCCTTGTGCGAAAGAGCCACCGTTCGCGTGACCGTACGCGTGAACGACCAGGCATTGGGATCCAGCAAGGGGCGAACATATTCGCTCGCTATCCGGTCGCGGTGAGTCGGACTTCCACGATTTGTCGCACGCCCATCGGCATGTTTTGTGGATAGCAACTCGGCTAGCAGGCATTGATCTATGAAAGGTGCAATAAATGCCCTTGTGATTGTCGTTCCTTTGACCCAAGGTACGGGATGAGAATCCCCACAGTCTAGAGTGCAGAAACAGTGCATTGCACTGTGTATTAGTGCCTTCTGTCAGAGGTACAGCTGTCTCGAGGCTGTTTGGCATCCTGAACTGTTTGCCAATTAGGCGAATCACTGATTACTGCTACAGTCAAAAGTGCTTTTTCTTGGTGGCGGTGGGTGGTTCCCTGAGGACTGCAAAAACAAAACATTTAGAAAATCAGGCAGTCCAAAAAAAAAATTAATGCATGCCTTTTACTGCCATTTAAAGGGAGGTGCTAGTTTAAAACATAACAAGAACCTAGAACTATGAAACCCCAGCTGTTTACATACTCTTATGGTAATTTCAAATACTATATAAATCAGTTTTATAGCAAGTTGCATAGGTTGTGTTCTGTACAATGACAATGTGTAAAACGTAGGCATTATTGCCCCCATTTTTTTTATCTCTAAACTTCCATAATTGCAGACCAGTGATGGCGCATAATCCTCCAAATCAACTGTAGAATACTGAAATATGTTACCGAAATCGTTATTCACTGTTGTTTTAAAAAGTGCATATAAGTGTTAAATTAGAACCTGTGAAACCATTTCAAAATGTTTAGACAACCAGTAAGTGTTACTCAAGATTTTATCTTAAGTATATAAGTGATGTTCAAGATCAACCCCTCAGTGGTGGTCAAGACAGTTTAGGGTTTCAAGCACAAAGTTGACATTCTGGAGCAGTTTAGGAGCAGAAATTTTTTTTCTACTTCATGTTCCAAAAGTCTTCTTGGAACACTTGGAGTAGTACAGAAGTAATCTAGCCATTTGGTGGAGCTTATTATTACTGTGCAGTCAGTAAGCGCTGCTCAAGAGTGAAGCAAGACACAAAGCCAACAGCAACCAATTAAGCTTGCCTTCCCAAGGACGGTATACCACGCACATCATGTTGCAAACATTTTTGTTTGGGTAGGCAAGGAACTTAATTTGTACCCGCCCTAGTTGCTTAGTGGCTGTGGTGTTGGGCTGCTAAGCACAAGGTCGCAGGATCGAATCTCGGCCAGAGCTGCCGCATTTCAATGGGGGCAAAAGGCGAAAACACCTGTGCACTTAAATTTACTGTAGGTGCACGTTAAAAAACCCCAGTTGGTACAAATTTCCGGAGTCCCACACTACGGCATGCCTCATAATCAGAAAGTGGTTTTGGCACGTAAGACCCCATAATTAAATTTTTCTTAATTTTGTAGACCAACCACAACACTTATCAGGCTTCTTGGCGCTTGTGCTGTAACAGAAGAGAGTAGGTATGTGTGTAAATAAAAAAATGTAAATCATGCCATCTTACAATGGCCCCTTTTCACTGCTGGTATGCTCCACCACGATACATTGCATAAGCCTCTTCCCGTAGCAAGCTATATTGCAGCAAAGTTGACGCTCGAAAACCGGCATTATACAACACTTTCTACAATGGTTGTGCCTTCCGCACTTTGAAGGCAAAGCATTTCAGCATCCGAAATTTCAGCTGTGCTTATAATTAATTGCCTCTGTGAGGTACGTGGCAGTGTTGCAAGGATACCCGAATTCTCATGCATGTCCGAAAAATAGTTTGTTGGGTGTATTTCTGCTTGGTAATGAAGACGGCTACGACAGTGCACATTAGTGACACAACAGAGGCCAAATGCTCAGATTCCTTTCAAGTTGAGTGCTGTGTGCTTTTATGACTTCGGTGAAGTTAGCATCTGAATTTGCCATACACACACCTGCAATTATCTATTTATTAAACTCACGCACACATAATATAACTATAATGAGAAATGCATAGTGTTTTAGCTGTTCCCTGCAGAATGTTTTCTGACAACTGCTTTGATGATGGATGGATGAATAAATTTCTTGACGTCCGTCGGTACGTGCGATTAGCGCGCAGTGGGCCACTCCCACGTCGAGACAGAGAGGCCATGCCCCTCCACCGCGTCGCGGGCCCGATGGACAGCCCAGAGCTGTGCTTCAAGGTCCGAGCTGTGTGGAGCTCGGTCCCACTCTTCCTTGGTGGTCCTGGCACCAGGGGGCAAGCCCAGAGCATGTGATCAAGGCTAGCTGTATCCTTACAGTAGTGACACGCATTGTGAGGGTGCACGTCCGGAAAGATTTTGTGCAGGAAGGCCGGGCATGCGTAGGTGCCTGTCTGAAGCCACCTGTACGTGACTTCTTGTGCTTTATTGGGTGCTTTGTGCGGTAGCAGCATGGTTCTCTTGACTAACTTGTAATGCTGGGTGAGATCGTTGTGACGAGGAGATCGCACTCGCTTGCCCATCCTGCCGAGAGGGAGTCCGGGCTCACACGGTGAGTTAGATCTTGTGCAGTCTCGTGTGCTGTCTCGTTGAGGTCACTTTTTAAGAACAATATTTGATCACGAATATACTCTTAATGCTTCACACACAAAACAATTTGTTACCTTGTTGTGTCCATGAAAGGGTTGTATTCAGAATAATTTTTTGGCAGCCTTGTTGACAGTTTGACAGCATCAATCAGTGAATCCTTAACAGGCACTCTGCAACACTTTTTCAAGAAGGAAAGCCAACCTACTGAGTCTCCAACACATGCGATTTTACATTTTGTCACAACCTTAATGTAGCTGGCACATCTGGGTTCAAGCTTATATAGTGCTAACTTAGGCAAGTTGGCACATGTTGCAGCACTTCATTTGTCTCCTATGTGTTGTAATGCTATGTTATTTATTCAAGCTCATACTTCTGAGCAGCAAGCAAAATGCAGTTGACTTCATTCCGTTAATTCGACTCTGACGGGACTGACGAAACAGATTGAATTATCTGGTGGGTCAAATTTAAGAAGATGCAGAAGAAATGCCAACACACGACTGATTTATTTGCCATGGTTTACGTACAGATTCTAACATGCCCCAGAGTGAAACACACGCCCGCTGTCTCTGCGTCCGAAGTGTAAACTAGCATAGAAAGGACAAAAGCCCCTAAAATGAAAGAGAAATCAAATGCGCACACAATTTTTATTAAAAAAAGAAATGGACAGGGGTCCAATGTGTTGCACATTGCAACCAATTTTCAAAAGTGAGCTTCGCCGCAATACCCATCGGTTATGCGGTAAAGCATAAAAAAATCGCCAAGGAAGTTTTGTTAAGATGGCACATTAGAAATGGGTGAATACCACAATCAGACGTTTTGATCTGTGATTATTGCTTGGAGCTCCTCCTGGGCAGGCAGAAAATAGGCATTTCCTGCAGGAGATAAAGTCTGTTTCACACATCTACTGTCCTCTAAGGTATGTCACCAAAGGGGTCGCTTATTGGGTTCACTGTAGGGGTCAGCATGCATGCTGACTGCTCAAGTTGGAATTGTTGGGTGAAGGCCTATTTTAGTATCAAAATAACCGAAGTTTGGACCTATAGAAATGCACGTGTGTCGGCTGGGACTTTCAGACTGGATCAAATTTATAGGAGTCTACTGTTCTGCAGCCACTGAGCACTGCAGCATGCCAATATACTGCTATGTGTAGTAGGAGATACATTCTTGCTGCAAACTCCACTGCCATATGGTACAGTTGACTTCTGTTAATTCGACTCCGAGTAATTCAATCCTGGCCAAAGGTCTTGGCCGGCAGTCATACATTTCTACGGTCCCGAATCTCTTATTTTGATTGTAAAATTGGCCTTCACAGGATAACTTGAACTTGGAACAGTGACTCGCTGTTGACCCCTGTGGTGAACCCAATAGCGACTCCTTTAGTGGCAGCACGTCTAGCTCGACGATGCTTAGGAAACAATGTATGCATTCAACACGTGTGATCGCGTGTCGACAACTCCCATTTATGCTTGCCATAGGAAACTTTTGAAGCAAGAACCATATATCACAAAGTTTAATTACGGTATTTACCCGATTCTGATGTGTGCCTCATAAGTTAGCACTAGTAGAATGCAATAGTTGTACACTTTTCTTTTCAGTGACTATGGTGTTGGGCTGATGAGCACGAGGATGGGGATCGAATCCCGGCCACGGCGGCCGCATTTCGATGGGGGCGAAATGCGAAAACACCCGTGTACTTAGATTTAGGTGCACGTTAAAGAACCCTAGGTGGTCGAAATTTCCAGAGTCCTCCACTACGGCGTGCCTCATAATCAGAAAGTGGTTTTGGCAAGTAAAACCCCATAATTTAATTTTTTTCTTTCAATGACAGTGGTAAGCTCCCAGCCATGATTTGGTAATGCCTGACATATGCATTCCACCCCATTTTTATTCTTAGGTAAATTGCCTTTTCATGATCAGGGTCCCTTACGAGCAACTGACTTACTCCTGTACAGACTCTAGAGGCTGACTGGCGATGTGAATTCTTCAACATTGTCTTCTGCATATTAATCTTCAAACCCACTCTAACACTTTTTTGGTTAAGGTCCTCAATCACTAGTAATTTGTCCCCACTGTTGCCGAGATATTCACCATTGATCCGCACTCCGAATGTGCTGCAACTGCAGATTTGATATGGCATTAATCAAAGCCAACACCGCCGTGTTATCTCACCACCTTGAACTGACACTCACACGCAGATCCACTGGCCACTGTAATCACCATGGCGGGAACGCTAGGCCTAGGTATGCTATTACGGTTCTTGACATTCGGTGCTGTCTTTTTCATTGAAAGAATTCACCGCTGTCAGCAAAGGTACCCACTCTGCCTCTGCAATCCTCGTAAAGCACGGGGCGCGTTGCATATTGCTAGTCCTCGAAAGGCAGCTTTGCCTCAGCACAGTGATGCTACGCGGTGAAGTGTATGGGACGCAGCACATATATTGTTAGACTCACGTGCACTTGCCGTCTCCTGTCAGACTGCAAGCACCTATATGCCTAATAAGTGTACTGGCAGACCTTCAGAGCTTTTACGGACGTGCCTGTAGCGATTTGGGCCCTTAAGGGCAGTAAAAGACATGCATTCATTTTTTTTTTCGGACATTGTAGCGGCCCTTAGGGAGTCTGAAAAATCGGACTGTACAACTGACCAAAAGGATGCTTCATCCATGGGGCGAACACGCAGCGTAACAAGGACAAGAATAGGAAGGACCATTGCATCGAGGAATGATCTGGAAAGGAACTGTGCCGCCGCCTCTTTGAAGGAGCTTGCGCTCAAAAAGCAAAGTGTTGGCTGACGCTAAGATGCAGGTTACCCACATCCAAACCAAAATAAATCTCTTAAAGCAATGAAATGCAACACTGAGGCATTATGGGCAGGCTGAGAGTATGTCAAGACAGTTGAGGTTGACTTTCCAGTTGCTTGGAGAATCTCATATGTGACAAAGTTCGGGCATGATACCAATGAGCTTGCTATCAGTTGATACAAATAGCTATTTGCTTTTGTATGCATCTCTTTTTATTCGCATTTTAAAATGTTTGACTCTATTTGCCGTGAGCTAGACCACTTTTTTTACAGTGAAGCTGTCTATGGTGAGGATCTGGCAGATCGCATTTGCGCATAGACCAACAATTTTTCATACGGTGGGCCGATCCCGAAGAAAGTGCAATACCAGGCCAACCCGAGGCAGAAGTGAAGCAAGCATTAAGCACTCCCCATATGTGGGCTGATCCCGAAGGTCGTGAAATGCCAGTCAAACCTGCGGCGGAGATGAAGCAGGCTTTAAGCACTCCCCCACACATGGGCCAATCCCATAGGTAGTGCAATACCAGGCCGACCCGCGGTAGAGGTGCAGTTCACCATTAAGGGGCCCACGTACGCAGCTTTGCTGGTCATCCTTCACAGAGTAAAAGGGCACCGAGTTTCTTTCGAAGATATTTTAGTAGCTGTGCATTTTACAAACCCCTCTTTTCAGTTTTCTATCTTGAATAAAATAAACACTACTCCTTACTGTTCAAACTGGATTGTTTTTATTTTTTTAACATGCTTACCAGAGAGTGACAGCATCAGGTGACATGGTGTCAGCCCATCTTGACATAAAACAAAGTTCTGTGAAACCTGAAAAAATCAGGGAATTTGAAAATGTCAACTTGGTAGACACGTTGTTCTTCTAAGCATGCAGTATGGCACATAAGCCTGGAGGTTAACGAAGAATCTCGAGAACATGTTCAGGGCCGTACAAAGAGCAATGCAATGATAAATGACAATGAGACAGGAAGAGAGCAGTGTGGATAGTCGATATTCTAGTAGACATTAAGAGGAAAAAATGAAGCTGGGCAGGCCATGTAATGCATAGGGTAGATAACCAGTGGACCATTAGAGTTGCAGAATGGGTGCCAAGGGAAGGGAAGTTCTGTCAAGGATGACAGAAAACTAGGTGAGATGAAATTTGAAAGCACAAGTTCGCATCAGCTAGTGCAAGACAATGATAATTGGAGATTGCAGGGAGGCACCTTCATTCTGCATTGAACTTTAAAATAGGATGATGATGAATGCGTGCAACTCTTTAAAAAGAAATTTGGGCCGGAAATAGCTTGCACAGTTCACCAAGACACGAAACCAAATTCGTATGCTTTGCCACTAACACAGATGTATTCCAGCGAAGCTAACTTATGAAAAGCGGCCACCATTGTGCAACCATCTATTTCGTTGTTGGAACAGCTTGCGAAACATAGCATGATATGTTGGAAGGAGCTCTGTAACTTTTTTTCTTTATAGCCGGCTATAATATGCACATGCTGAATTTTTTATAATTAATGCTATGTGATGTGCAAATTAAGCAGTAATTTTATGCAGTATTAAAACGTACCTTAGTGTAATAGTACAATGAGAGACGTAATCAAGAATTTGTATGTATGCACATCTGAGTTCGCATGCAATGCGTGCTGTCATCCTTGAGTGCGCACAGACGTGAAACTGGTGCACTGGTCTTAGTGCAGCTTGGTAGCTCATAGTTTGTGAGGGGATTCGTAATGGCAGTGCTCCACCACGCTACAATGCAGCAGTCAACGCTGAAGAGAGGAAATGCTAATCTTACCAACGCTACACATGCTCAACAGGCCAATGAGAGTGCTGACAGGTGAGCTTGAAGCTCGCCAGATCCATCTCACAATTTGTGTGTCGTACATGACAGCATAATCAACATTTAATCTACGATTTATTTCAACTACCATGTACGTCGACCTTGCTTCTTTAGTGTTGATACTTCGTTGGCCCCCCTCCCCTTCTCTCTTCAAGGATACTTCTGACAGTGAAAAATAACACTGAATGTCCACATGAACAGGAACTGGCATAAGATGCAACCATTTGTGACCTTTTTAACAGAAGCTTGTATTGCCTCACTGGTGTCGGTGTTACCACGCGAAAAAACCCAAGCTGCGCAAAAATAGAAATTGCTTATCAGGCTGCGGATTCGAACCACCGACCTCTGGGTTGCGAGATCACCATGCTAACCGATTCAGCCACTGTCAGTTCATCAAACGCTGCCTTTAAGGTGGGTAAGTAGAAGCAGCGCAAGGCATGAGCCAATCACGGGCGTCCCCTTCCTCCAGAGGAGGGAAAGGGTGTGTTCGCTCGCCTGACACCCGCAGTTTCCCACACCAGTTCAGGCCCAGCAGTCAGATGGGGAGGCTGCGTTTGGTCTGTTCTGCTGAAGAGCAGGCTGTGTTGAAGGAATGGCAGTGGGAGCAGGCCACGTGTTGTGCCTTTGGCCAAAGAACAGGCAGTGTTTGATTGATGCCACCGGGAACTTGAGAAAGGGGTCGACGTTGACGTGCCGCCCTCGCCGTGAGGCGTTACAAAGAGCCGCAGATCCCAAGTTTCGCTTGCACCCCACTTCGCAGCAGTGGAAGGGCAGTAACTTTTTGGCCTCCATCCTTGTGTCATAGTCCAAGCATGCTCTTGCTAAATAGAATCATTCTTGGCAACTAAAGCTTAGTGTTTAGGTGCAATTAAAGCTCGTCATTGGAACAGTCTCCAGTACTTCAGGATTTCACAATAAGTAGAATACCATTTTGTTGGCAAGTACCACGGCAGAGATAGTGACCTATAGGTAGATACTGAAAGAGCCAGTATAGTAAGAATTTCATTTAAAGTTGGAGGAATGGTACAACTCTTGGCATTCTGGGGAGTTAAAAAGAGTGGAATTAAGAGATCTCAACTTTGTCAAGCAGGAATGAAATGGAGGGCCTGCCCCATTCTGCAACTTTACTGTGGACCAGTGTATGCCAACATGGCAAGTAAGAAAAAAAATTGGGTATTTCACGGTGCGTGTAGATCCATAGACTTTTGTTCCCAGTGGTATCTTTTGATGACATGCCCAGGCTTTTTTTTTTCTCGTCACTTGTTACACTTTAATGCAATAAAATCTACTTAAACCTCTTGTGGTTGCAAGATCCGCAGGCGAGCTCGTTCCCTCAATCGGCTGCCATCACCCAGTCTCTACTCGTCACATAACCATATCTTGTGAACATTATATACATTTTTTTTTTGCCTCTTAGAATTTCGGGTGATATCCTGAGTGATGAAAACAAGCACTACATAAAATCAGCAACATCTATCACTACGACAGATTCATAACAATAGTGCAGCCACTACATTGTTTTAGCTTTCCATACTAAATAAACTCACTGTGTCTGCGTTCAGTGTGGGCAGAGGTAAGCTTGCACACGTAAGTTTTTGGTAACATTCATAACAAAGCAAACAAGCTTTCAGGACTATAAACCTTTGAGTCACATCAGCTATGTGGGAGAAAAATATACATTCAAAAAACAGGAAAAAAAAGGCACACTGTTATGTGCCACTAATCCTTTCTTAAAAGAAAGCTGCAAGAATTTTAGGCGGTTTTGATAGAATTATAGCATGGCACAAAACTGATGGTGCTGTGCATTTGGTCACCGCAAGCAGCTGTACATTGTTAACCTCTCTGGTCAATCATGTCTGCTGCAGAAGCATCCCTAGGATGTCTCCAAATTTCAAGATACTTGATTTAGTGCAGTATCACTCTTTGTTGGCCTTTTTATCAGACTGACGCAGAAGTGGGAGCACTGTACACTGTTCACATTTTCTTTGTGCGCAAAAGATAAATATGCGTTGCATTCACCACTAAGAGAATGTATTTAATGCTGTTCTTAAGTTTACAGCCTTACAGCACATGACACAGATATTCATGACAAATCTGTGCATGTCATACAGACAGCTGAAATGTCAAATGAAACGCCACTTTCCTCCCTCTCGAGAAAGTTCCACACCCAGCCAGAGTCAAGACAACACAAACAAACAGTGCGACTCAAAACACTAGCTTTAAAGGTGTTGCTCGCCATGACGCATTACTTCGGTAAATCGCCCAATTCAGAATGCACAATGCCACTGTGGAAAATGTGCCACGCAACAAAAATGGATAAGAAAAAAAAAAAAAGCGGGTGGTGCTAGTCACGTGAACCCGATGTGGTTCTTCGGCTCAAGTATGTGACAAGGCGAGGAAGGAACGTCGCTTGCGGATGCTACTCAAGGCAGAGGGAGAGTGTGTCTCTGTTGGCAGTCACGCTCACCTCATGGTGGTGTGGTAAGAGGGCATTCAATTTCTTCTGTCTCCTCTAATAATAAACCAGTTTAAAAGATTATTTCGGTAAAGCAATGCCAGAAGTCTGAAGTCATTACTCCAAACATTCATCATGGATATGAAGTCCAATGCATGTGGAACTGTCGAAAGTGGTTCACTCATATTCTTCTCATCTACTTTCAAGAAATTTCACACTAAATTGATCTAGACCTCTGCATTGTCACAAACAGCAGGAAGCAACCTTGAAGCCTGTTTTGAATTCCTCATTAATGCATGAAAATCCAGGATGCAGCAGCCAAGTAACAGTCTACTACACATAACTCCATCTTCACCTCTGTGTTCAGGCAATGAAATACAGTTTTTACCATAGCGAACATGAGATGTTCACTTGTTGGAGATGCAGCTCTTAGCCTGTCTACGTATGACTGTGACATTTAAAGAAGATGCCAGTTATTTAAAACTATAATATTAAAAAAACGTCTTTCATGTTCGTAACATGCCTGGAGGCAATAATAACCAGCTTGAAAAGTAATTATGTCCCATGGCTGTATTCGGGTCTCAAGAAGCTTTAAATTGCAGTGTAAACTAAAACTTGCTAGGGGGCCTGATGTAAGGCCCTCAAAAAACAGGCTAAACGGGGCTAAATGTTTCTTCAATAGGATAGAAAGTGCGTTGGAAAGTTAACGCCAAATATAAATGAAAATATATTAATTCAGACTTACCACCAGACTTTCACAATTCGAGTCTTGTTCTCCAAGGTGCATTGCCATTCCGACTTGTCCAGCTAGTGAGAAATGCAGTTCGTATTGCCTCCGCCAATGTGTTGCACATGCACAAGTGATGAACTCTACAAAATGAGAGCAGCATTGAAGATAAACTGAGCAGCTGAAAGTGCACGCACTGTTGCTTCTACGCACAATATGGAAACTAAACAGCAGAGGTAAATTTCGTTAATAGAATTGCGTAATACTTCATTCCCGTTCATATTGAAACATAAGTCGACTCTGAATATAAGACAACCCCCTACTTAAAGACATCACATTACAGTCCCCTTTATAATTGAAAACTACATGTTCTATAAAAAAAATTGGGCACTGAAAGCACCATGCCCCGCTTTGCTTCAGTTGTTTCGCTTAAATCTTTTGTGTACCCAGTAGAAGTTCTAGATTCTAAGCTTTTGTTTTAAATGTAACAAACCTCGTCAAATTTGGTGCAGTGGTTGCCGAGAAAAACGAATACTGCGTTTACATGTATTTAGATTGGAACACCCGAGCTAAAGCTTTCTCTTAAACGCGCCCGCCACGCGGAGGCTGGAGGCACCGCCAAATTATACTAAACAAAGAAACGTTGCGTACACTTAGTACACGTACAAATTTCCTCTTTATAGCGACAATGTAGGGGACTGCGGCTTGCACTGGCAGCCGGCTTTACCTATGCGCCGCCAGTCTGGTTCCTCAGACGTGTAACGATTGCGACAGTGTACGCGGCGGAAAAAGCACCTGGGACTCCTGCAAGACCAGACAAAACCTTGCCTCTGTGCATTATCTAACTCCTTCTCATTACCGTTAAACAAAACTCGAGAACGCAGTCAAGAATTTCGTATTGAGCTGAGAGTACGCTGCACAAGGTCTACTGAAAGACGGAACTTTTAACGACAGCTTGTAGGCTAACTTCAAGATGTATCGATAAGTAACTGTTCAATAACTGTAGAATAAATACGTCCACTTGCCTGTCTGTTCACGCCAATACCGCAAGCTCTTTTCAGTAGCACGAGACGGCCGCTGAAAAGCGTCGAGACATTTCATTCGGCGAAATTAACCGCTTGCATTTCCAATGCAACGAAAAATCAAGTGAACGATTAGAGTGTATTAACGATTTCGACGATGCAGTCGGCCATTTTGGGAAGCTTTAGGCATGGATCGGCTTGGCTATAGATGCGCACAATCTTTGGAAGCGACTTTTTTTTTGTCGCCAGACGAAAATCACTGTGTTAAACTTTTTTTTTTTTTTACAGAGAAGATATGTTTATACCAAGGGTATGGTGGCTAGCATACACTCTTAAGCATAATTACACCCTTTTGCCACACAACGATAATCGTCATCTGCTTGTCCGCATTTCCTTTCTTTAACGCGGCGAGCCCGGTACTTTCCAGTAACGAACGGCATGCGCGTTATCATTCCCGACAGGAAAGTAACAGGCAATGCTATCATGCTGATAACGCGTGTGCCGTTCGTTACTGTAAACGCCGCCAGAAGTGGGGAGCAATTCCGTGTGTCTTGAATGACGCTTGTACAGTTATCAGTCAAACCGCCTAATGTTGCCACTTCTCTGTTGTGCTTATGTGGGCTTTTTTCTAACCTTCACGGTGGGTGCAGCATGTCTAGAGCCGCAGCGTCCTGCGCTCTATGCGGTTGCACGGGACTGGCGGCCACGCATCGTTACACAACCTCCCAAATAACAATAAGAGTCAGTTTTGGCACTTGGTAGAGCAGTAAACGAGGGATCCAAAAGAAATGTGGTTGTTCCGCAAATATATATTTCTCTATAATTCTTCTAGAGGTAATTCAAAAAACGAAACTATAGTCGGATGCAACTTAAGTATGCAGCGAAGCCCCGCCCACGGCCTTATAACCGCCAGCCACTGTTCCTCTGCGAGGCTGCAAATAATTCATACTTCAAACTTTTCCTGTTAGGCAAATAAGGTGGTAATCACAAAAATAATATTATTAGCGCATAATTTTATACATTTTCCCTCGCCTATTAAAGTATAATAGGCGAGTATAAGTACAAATCTATCGTCCTCTACTGCGTCACAAACTACGTGCCCACTAAAACCAAGTGGCCGCCAAAAAATAATCCCTGGATAACCCAAGAAGTAATTCAGGCAAAGCGCCGTCTGAAAAGACTGCGTAGAACAATAAAAATTAAAGGAGGAGACGAATCCAGGGTGACGAAACTTCCTAATGCCATCGCGGAATTCAAGCTTGCAGCCAAATGAGCAAAAAAATATTATTTTAATGTAAAGTTACCGAGCTTTCTTACTAATAATCCCGGAAGGTTCTGGAGGCACTTTCGCACCAATGATGGAGAAGCGTCCCACTTAAGCCCAGAGGAAGAAACTGCGAAAGCCAACGCATATAACATTTTTTTTCAATCAGTATTTACTACAGACAATAACATTATTCCCCCCATTCTAACGAGACAGGGCGTAAGCATTGGCGAATTACACATTACGGACGCTGGCATACTTAATCTTCTGCTTAATCTTGACCCTAAAAAAGGCAGCGGTCCTGACAACATACCTAACGACTTTCTGAAAAGGTATGCGGAATGGTGCAGTAGATACCTCGGCATAATTTTTCGTAAATCACTCACGACTTCACAGCTACCGAACGACTGGAAAATTGCAAAGATAATACCTATCCATAAATCAGGCGACACAACAGAAATTTCAAATTTTAGACCCATTTCATTAACTAGTACATCCTGTAAGCTTCTAGAGCACATAATCTTAAAGCACATAACGTTTTTTCTAGAGAGCATTGGCTTCTTGTCTCCCTACCAACATGGTTTTCGCAGTGGTTTATCAACAATAACCCAACTAACAGAACGAATCCACGATCTTGCATATACTATCAATCACCGCGGCCAGACTGACATGATTTTACTTGATCCATCTAAGGCATTTGATTGTGTATGCCATAACAAATTAATCGCTAAAGTTGAAAGTGTTGTTGGGAAAGGGCTCCTTTCAGCCTGGATAAGAATTTCTAGCCAATCGTTCACAATTTGTAACCTACGAAAAAATGCCACCTAACACTGTCACCGTTACTTCCAAAGTTCCCCAAGGCTCAGTTCTTGGGCCTTACTCTTCTTAATAATCTATATTAATGACATCACAGCTAACATTGGTTGTAATATAAAACTGTTCGCTGACGACTGCGTTATCTATAGTGAAATCACTAATTATAACGATAACATCGCACTTAATACATCCCTCAACACTCTAGCTATTTGGTGCTCTAATTGGCAGATGTCAATTAACGTAAAAAAGTCTGTGGTCATGACCGTAACAAGGAAAACAAGACCATCTAACTTTACATGTGAGATTAACGGCATACCACTAACTAAAGTTGAACAACATAAATACCTGGGAGTTACATTAACCTCAGACCTCAGGTGGGATAAACACATTTCGAATATCACGGAAGGAGCATTACGCAAACTATTCTTCCTCAAAAGAAGCCTTGAGCTCTCTACAACATCAACGAAGCTACTGGCCTACACAATGTTCGTTAGGCCGGTTCTCGAATATGCAAATACAGTCTGGTTTCCTCATACAACAACTAACATAACAAAATTAGAGGCAGTACAAAGAAAGGCTATAAGGTTCATTCACAACAAATATATACGCACTGACTCACCGACTAATCTTCTAACGCAGTCTGGATTGCAAATGCTATCTACCAGGGCAAAACACGCTCGCCTGAAGTTCTTGTTTCAGCTTCTAAAAAATAACTATAAGATAGATGTGTCCAGGTACATTTCATTTTCTGAGGCTCGAAAAACACGTAACAAACATGCGCACACTTTAACAGAATACACATGCAACAATGACACGTTTAAGTATTCATTCTTCCCCCTTACAATTGCTGAATGGAACTGACTTGATCCTGCTATAACCGCCATCGAATCGTTGTCCGAATTTACTTCACAAGTGGAAGCTGCAGTGCGTAAATTAAACAATTTATCATCGCACGTGTCATCGTCAGAAATTTCGCATTGTGTTGCTTTCGACTTCCCACTTTTCTTTTTCCATTTTTGTTTGATTGTCGTTATGTGGACATATGGTACACTGTGTTCCCAAAATAAATTTTCATTACTGTACTACTGCTAAGATAATTGTTATAACTGCCATTTGCTGCTGATTGCTTGCCTAGATTGTTCTTTCTTTTTCCATTCGTGTCTTCTCGCTCTCAAAGTGTATGCTTTAAAGCGTATCCCTTCACACAACTTTAAAATTTCTTCACGCGTTAAGTGTTATCTTTCAGTTCGCTCCTATTTTATGTATAAGCTAGTTAATTACGTGTTCTTAACTGCCAGAATCATGTTAATTAACTGTCATGTGAAAACTTGCATTTTTGTTTCTAAACTCAGCTTCTTTCTTATATTACCATCCTCGGGCAATTGTTTTCTTTTTTCTTCCTTTTTGCAATTAACTGTTCTGCCTAAATGCATATTCATATACATGTCTACTGTATCGCCCAACTGCCACGCTCTCAAATGAGAGTAGCAGTATTGTAAATAAAATAAATAAATAAAATAATGGCGAAAGTCGAATTCTTTATTCAACTGAAAATTATAAAATGCTTGCTTTGCTGCAACTATTTGTTTTCAAGTTTCAGTGCAGTTGGCAGTGAAGTTTCATGAGTAAAACTGGTTCAGCAGTGAAATGAACTGTACCGCAGACTTTTGAAGAGTGAAATGCTCAGACTCCATACACTTTGTCCATGTCTGTTGCACACCTCATTGCTTCTGCCGATAAACGGCTCTTCAAGAACAGCAGACTCTCCGGATCTATCAAGTACGACGCATTGTTGAAAAGGCCACATGACGATGATTTTGTTTGCTTTTGTGATTGGCTGGCTAAGTAACACAACCCCGCGCGGTTCATGTGCCATGGTTGCTATGTATTCTACTATAGAAATCTTTAATTTACATTTTCACTTGTTTACTTGTTCTTGGCAGTGTTCTTCCTGCGGTTCTTTCCAGTGTGAGTCCATTTGATGGGGTTCCTTGTTTGCCATGTAAAGGAGAGGTGCATCTCACAGGCCTACCTGTGAGATGCACCTTATTTCATTTCTCTTTTCGGGTTTATGTGTCTTTATGGTGAATGGTCGGCATTATTCATATTTGTATAATAAAGGTACCCTTCCCCTAATTTGCATAGGAAGGAGACCTATGGTTGCCCCCCCCCAAAAAGTTACTGCATACGCGCCTGCTCTGTTGCCATTGATGAAATGACACAGAGGAATGCATAGAGCAAACTTTAGAGTCTGAAGGCTCGCATCGATGTCACTGGTTGTCCTTTCCCATTATGCACCATTAAAAGCACTCATTGGGGTTAAAACAATGTCTGACTAGTTGCTAACATATTTCATAGTTTCCTTCCAGTGCAGACCCTCACTCCAGGATGCTGCAGGTCACACTGAACATTAATTTCGAAGTTTCAGTGCACTTCCTGAACCGCTCCCACTGCCAGATCCATCCACAGTAATTTTGGGTAGTTATTCCCGTAAAATTTCCGGGTTCCTTGCCTGGGCACTCAACCTCAGTACACTGTAGCTACTAGTATAGGTGAGAAAATTATGCTGTATAAACAGAATGAAAGGCAATTTCCTAAACATGCAAAAGCATGCAAGTTCCTTTAACGCGCAAAGAGCATGGATAGCAGGCATATTTCTAATTTAGTGTGTTCACTGGGTGAAAGCTTACATTTACATATATGGAAGCATAGAACAAATGTTTCAAAGCATTAATTACATCCTTGAGCTTAATAATTAACATTAAAAAATTCTGTATAATTTGGGCAATTTAATCTTACACATAAAACCAATTCATTCAGTTTTGCAGACACTAAGTGGGCTCACAAGTTTTACTGTGCCTTTTGGAAGGATGACAGAGGAACAATTTCTGCTGCAAAATGTTTTCCAGTAAAACATCCAATTGGGAAGAAAAGCATTCTAAAAACAATACAGGGTTTTCAACTTACTTATCCCAAATGAATTATGCAGTAATTTTTTACCAGTGTCTTTTATAGTTCTTTCAACAAAGAAATTATTGCCATGTGATGCTTTGTGCACTACACACAAAATTCAGTGAATGACAATGTCATTCATGCTTAAAATAAAGAAACACTGCTTCCCAAGTGTTGCTAGCGGCTACTTCCTAATATAGGTTATAGGCACTCAAAGTTCAAAATTCTCAAGTGGAAATGAGAGTGAAGAAAGGCAAATAAGGAGGTTAAAGTGAAAACACTGTATTAGGCACACCTGCAACTAATAGAGAAGAAAACTCAACTAACAACTCCATGGAGGTAATAGCAGAAGTGACAAAGTATGGAAAAAAATAAACGAAGCACTAAATCGTTCAGTCGATACACAAACAGATACGTTGAACATTGATTGCGCTTTTGTAGGTGGTACAGAACTTGCAGACCGTTTTAACAATTTTTTTGTTAAAGTAGGATGCATAGATCACGACATTCAAGATACAATGCATGCCGCTTCATTAAGAGAATCTTTATTCCTAAAGATTACTAGCATCCCTGAGGTGATTACAACATTTTCATCCTTGAAAAATAGCCATAGTCGAGACGTAGATGATTTAGAAATTAGGCCAATTAAGTACGTCATAGACTTACTTGCACCTGCAGTAATGCACATTTTTTATATTTTCTTGTCAACCGGAGTTTTCCCGCATAATATGCAGGTAGCGAGAGTAATAGTTCACAAAGGAGGTGACAAAAATAATATGGGCAATTATTGGCCAGTATCTATACTTCCTGTGCTATCAAAGGGACTCAAAAAAATTGTTAACTTTTGTATTAATAAATTTTCGCAAAAACATAGCCTGCTAACCGACTGTCAACACGGGTTTAAGAAAAAGCGGTCTATGGAAACTGCTTTAAGTATACAGAAGGAGCTTATTCTAGAGAACACTGACAAAAAATTTCTGACTTTAGGGTTATACTTAGACTTCAGCAAAGCCTTTGATAGGGTCAACCAGAAATTGCTGCTGATAAAGCTGGAAAAATATGGCTTCCGAGGAATAACACTTGAACTTATCTGATCTTATTTAGAAAGCCGACATCAGTTTGCTGAAATTAATGAGAACAGATCGCAGATAAAATCTTTGACAGCGAGTGTGCCCCAAGGTAGCATTCTTGGCCCGATACTTTTCCGGTATTACATTAATGATATTGTACAAGTGAGCGATATGTGTAAATTTGTCACGTATGCAGATGATTGCTCTGTTTTCTTTACAGGTAAAGATTTAAAAGAAATAACGCCTATAGCAAGCTCCGTTTGTTATGGACTTCGAGCATGGTCTAAGGCAAACGGCCTCATCCTCAATGAAACCAAAACAAAGTGCGTTATTTTTCATGCTCTGGGAAGTTCTACTACATTGCCAGATAATATTGTGTGGGGTCTGTATAAAATTAACCTTACGTCATCCATAAAAACCCTAGGCATAATACTCGCTAAGCATATGTCCTGGAATGAACACGTTAGTCATGTTTGCTCAAAGGTACGAAAAGTTGTTGGTGTGTTAAATTGCAATTGAAGTGCATTACATTTTCAAGTTAAGTGTCTCATTTATCATGCTCTTCTCCATTCACACCTCAGTTACTGTTCACTTATATAGGGTAACACTACAGCGCAAAATATTCAAATGCTGGAAATACTTCAAAAGAAAGCAATTCGGGCGATAGCGAACGTTTCTTTTTTCGAGCATACGCAAGAGCTTTTCCAACAAAACAGAATAATCAGAGCCCGTGACATATATAAATTCAAAACATTACTAAGCTATAGAAATGCTATGCTGGGAAAACTCGATTCATTCCTAGCCCCGGCAACTCTACAACAAAATAGAAGTGCATATTCATATCGTCACCAGGCACCATGGCAGATCCCTTTCTCACATACTAATTATGGCTGCCAATGCCTTAAACATACACTACCGTCCCTACTTAACTATTTTAACCAACAACATGTTGATGTGTTATCTCTAAACAAAACTAAAATATTGGATTTGTTCTTATAGATGTGTATTGTTAACTGCTCCAACAGTTCCGCAGAACTTATCATATATTCTCGTTTTGTTTATACATTCACACTTGTAACTACTATTCCTAGAATCCGGGTTTCCGCTGCAGTGATTGTGCCCGAACCACGTGGCAGGGTTTCGTGTTGTAAACTGGATGCTGCAAAGGGCGTCTTCGCGTTTGTTAAAATTCAAGGATGTGATGACGCCCTGGGCTACGTTGCCGTGATGTCTGTCGCGAAAACAGCAGCCTATATGCAGATTTTCTTTTTTTATGTTTTTTAACATAGATGCACATATATATTTGCAAGTATGTAAAATAATTTCTGAAAAAAAGAATGTTTCCTGATGGTAACTTAACTTGTGTTTATTGTAAACTTCTGTGAAATTTGTTATATTTATATATGTATGTGTGTATATGTATATATATGTATACATATATTGCGTTTGCATTCTTATTTATTTATTTATTTTACAATACTGCAGGCCATCGTCGGGCCCATGCAGAGTGGTTACAACATGGAATACAGTACAAAAAAAGAATAAAGTGAAACTAGTGTATCCAAAACAAAGAGCATTAGCACACACAAAAAAGAACACACTCAATAAATATATACACTGTTTAAATGAGCCGTCCGGGAAGCAGGAGAAACAGCGTTTACCATAAGAATGCATCTACAGAGGCTGCATATGAAATACAGGTAATATCACCATTCGAATTCCAGATTCTCAATACTGTCAATAATTGCGTTGGCAGATGGGCAATTTACGGCTCTAGAGGGTAGTGTGTTCCAATGGGAAATGGCGTGTGGGAATAAAGAGTACTTGTGAGTGTTATTATGGCTGGGATGGTGTCGTATTGATTTATTATGGTTGGTTCGGGCAGAAAGTCTGAATGGCGCTTGAATGTATGTTGCTTGTGGTATTCGATAGGAGCCGTGATAAAGTAAGTATAGAAATTTTAATCTGGAAATCATTCTATGTTGAGCCAGTGATTTAATGTTAGCCTTGACGCGCAGGTTCGTAATGCTCGTTTGACGTGAATATTGTGAATATATAAATCTCAATGCTAAGTTCTGTATGCGTTCTAGTTTCTCGGTTAAATACTTTTGGTGCGGGGCCCAAATAATGTCAGCATACTCTAAAGAGGGTCTAATGAGGGTTTTGTATGCATTTAATTTAACACTAGGAGGCGTGTTTCCAAGTTTTCTTCTCAATAAATGTAGTTTACCTAGGGCCTTGTCATATATGTTATTTATATGAGTTTCCCAATTTAATTTCGTTGTAAGAGTGACCTCGAGATATGTGACCTCCTCGTATTTTCTTAGTGATTTATTGTGTATGTAAACTGAAGCACATTTTTCTTGTGAGTGAAGGAGATACTGGTAGTTTTTGATGCATTCAGTTTCATCCCCCAAATGTTGCACCAATTTTGTACAGCAGCTAACGAATCATCTAGTTTTACCTGATCCTCTCTGGTATTCACTGTTGCGTACACTACGCAATCATCGACGAATAGGCGGCTGAATGCATGAACGAATATCATTGATGTAGATCAGAAATAGGAGGGGCGCAAGAACCGAGCCTTGTGGAACACCAGAAAAAACGTTGACGTAATCAGACGTAATATCATTCACAGCTATGCATTGCTTTCTGTTTTCGAGATAGTTCTTGATCCATGATACTGTTTTCTCGTGTACACCAATGGCAATTAGTTTAGTAATAAGATCTGGATGAGGAACAACATCAAAGGCCTTTGAAAAATCTAAGAAAATGGCATCTATTTGGCTTCTGTTATTTATTGTGGTAGCTACATCATGGGTTAACTCAGCTAACTGAGTAATAGTACTTAGACCTGAACGGAATCCATGTTGCCGGCTGTATAGTAGGTTATTATTCTCTAAGTGCAATATTATGGCCTTATAAATAATATGTTCGAACAAAAAAAAAAAAAAAAACTGGACGCACATGTTACTGGATGCACATGTTTACTGGATGCACATGTTAATGAAACAGATCTATAGTTACTTACGTCGAGTTTAGAGCCAGATTTGTGCACAGGTATTACTTTGGCCCTTCGCCAGTCGTCAGGTATCACTGAAGTTTCCAAAGATCGCCTGTAAATTACGTATAAGTATTTTGACGTCCAAACTGCATGTTTTTGCAAAAATGCATCTGATATAAGATCAAGGCCACAGGGTTTCTTTACATCCAGTTTTTGTAAGAGTCAAAGAATTCCTTGTTGGTCGATATCTATTTCAGGCATTGGATTCTTGAAATGATAATGTAGTTCTGTTAAATACAGATAGAAAAAATTCATTAAATTTGCTTGCTATGACGTCAGGCTGAACAAACGTCTCGTTTGAAGCAGTAATCTGCGATACGGTGTGCCACTCCCTCGATAGGTAGCACCAGGATTTTTGTGGTTTATTCGTCATGTAAGAAGGCAGAGTAACAGTGAAAAAACGCTCCTTGGCCATATGTTTATCTTATATTGTAATAAGCGTACAAGATCTTGAAGGTCACGTGTGGTTTTCTTTCTGCGCTTCCTTTTAATTTTTCGTTTTAAATGTATTATTTCGCGCGATACCCAAGGATGTTCTCTGTTCACTCTTTTCTTTCTGGGGGGAATGTAGTTTTCTTCACAAAAGTGTACAATATGCTTAAAATGTAACCATAATTCATTTACGTCATGAAGTAATGAAACCTGCAGAAAGCAGGCGTTTAAATATTCTGAGATAGCATTGTCATCCGCTCTTGAGTAATCCCTGATAACAGCAATCGATGGCTTAACGCGTTCACAGTTTCCTAAAATCGGACAGGAGAATACAATAGTTTTATGGTCCGAAATGCTATTTTCAACATTTAATGTGTTATTTTGAAATAGACTGCTTACGAACATCAGATCAAGCACAGAACATGACGGACCAGCTATTCTAGTCGGTTCGGAAACTAGCTGGTCTAGAGAGAAGGTAAATGACATGAACAATAGTGATTCAGCACTTTTTGCGTCGGAGCTGTTGTGCGAAAGATTAGACCAATTGATTCCTGGTAAATTGAAATCACCCGTGATAATAATATTGAAACGTGAATAAGTGTGTTGTGCAATGTAATCATGCATAACGTCTAGGTATTCAGGGGGCGCATTCGGAGGTCGGTATACGCCACCCAGAAATATGCTTTTTCCATTAAATGTAAGGTTACACCATACGCTTTCATGGTCAGGTATGCTGTTTAAAACTGTGAATTTTATGTTAGATTTAATTGCGACAGCTACACCTCCCCCCCCGCGATTCTCTGTCTTTCCGTATGAGCCGATAAGAAGGTGGAAACACTTCGGAATCCTGGACGCTTTCCTGAAGCCAGGTTTCCATGATGACTATAACGTGCGGTTGATGGGCTGCAACTATGCTTTCAAGTAGGCTTGACTTATTGACTACGCTGCGCGCATTCAGTGATAACACTCTGATAGATTTCGTACGTTGTTGTCACGTGCCATCGCAAGCTGCTGGGTCAGCGTGTGCAGAAGTTTTCGGTTTAGATAGTTCAATTCTTCTGACCTCACACTCATTCCATATAAAGGTGTTGCCATTTATTTTTAGTTTATCAAATGACAGAGATACCTTTGCCCCTTTCGCCTTGTCACTTACTGCAGAACACCATAATTTAGCACGTGTGTCGCATACTTTCTTTGAGAAATCCTCGGATATTGAAATCCGGGTGTTTTTCACCTTGAAGCAGCTTGATAATATTTTGTTTTTCTCAGCGAAGTTGAATAGCCTGATAATAACGGGGCGTGTCCTTTGGCTTTGCTTTGTACCAATTCTGTGAACTCGTTCTATTGAGTTAATTTCTATTCCTAGGGTCTTCTTAAGTATACCGTGCACTTCTTCTTCAAGTGTTTTAACATCTTCATCAGAGCTCTCTCTTAATCCATAAATTACTAGGTTATTCCGCCTACTTCTATTTTCTAAATCATCGACCTTCGATGCCAGAAATTCTACTTGCATCATGGTAGATTTACAAGATTCCTCGCAGTGTACTATCCTGTCTTCGCATTCTTTCCATAATCCCCTTTCATTCTCAATAACTGTCATTATTCCTTGCAAATCTGCAACTATTGTCTCCACATGCTTGACATTTGAAGACAGTTGTTTCAGTGCTTTGTTCGTTTCCTTTTGTTCTCTTAGAATGTGTTTCATTAGTTCCCGCTGCGAACATTTATCTGAATCAGAGTAAGGGCCTGGATTTCGTTCGTCTCCGGATGTTAGTAACATTAAGCGGACAACATTAAAACAACCCCGCAAAATAGCAACACAGCATTGTGGACTTGGGAGCACCGTTAACGTTACGCCGTTGTCTCTAACTGAAGAGACTAAATGCTGGTCACTAACCTGTGCGATCAGAAAAAATTTGATCAGCATCCGTGCTCGTTAGGTGCTTCCAAGTCCACTGAAGGGAACGTCGAAAAGGCTGCTGCTTTTATCCGGGTGCCACGATGTCTCCGTCGACGTTACCGTGCTGGTCAGGTGGTCCCAGTGCAGTGCACGTGGTACAGCTTCCTGCGACTTGTTTTGTCCGATGAAGCCAGCAGGGCAGACAGCCGGAGGTAGCAGTAGATAGGCCTGATGCAGTGCATGCTCAGACCCTGCGTTGACGAATCCGGTCCTCGACAGCACGATCTGTGCGATCAGAAAAAATTTGATCAGCATCCGTACTCGTTCGGTGCTTCCAAGTCCACTATGATATATGCAACTGAGTCTGTGTTAAATAATAATATGCAAGATAACAGATTATAATTGTATACTGGGAGTCATTTGACACAACTGTATTACAACTAGTTTCCATGTAATAACATGAAAATTTCTATATGTATTTGTGTTTAAAAAACTCTTATATCCACACTTTCTGCGTAATTGTATTGCTACACCAGCCGCTTCCGTGCCTGTCTGGGAGACCGGAACTTTGTCAAGCCGAAGAGATTTCGGCTTTTTTCCCGGCTCTCCCTTTTTCACCTTGTATCCAGTGGTAAAAATAAAAATCATGATGATGATGATGTAGCAGAATATGATCACAGAACTGAAATGCCACTGTACTGAATTTTGTTAAACTGAAAGGCATTTGCATTGGGTTGAATGGGGTTTCGATGGGGGATACAAAAAAAGTTCGTACAGCTGAATAATTTGCTTAAGTGACGTTCAAGTGGTAGTTTACTGTATATTGGTTTTCTTGGATAAAAGATTTAGTTGGAAACAGTGCCTTGTATGTCCTCATTTTTTCTGAAACATTGCTCGATGAACAAGAGGCGCAAAAAGACGCCTTTCTATTTTGTCTCTTCCGACCTAACTGGCATTTGGCGAATACCTCTTGCGTGCGGGAGAAAGTAAGGAGGGGGGGGGTATATTGGAAAAAATTTGGCAGTGTCTGGCTCCTCCTGGGGTGGTGTTAGAGGTGCGTATGAACCACTGCTTAGATAAATCGAACTCGGTACCTTTTTCTCAGTACAAACATTCGTGAATGTTAACTTCTTATTCTAGCAGTTTAAAAATGTCTGGACAGGCCCTATATCACAATGTCCCAAGCCTCCTATTTTTTTATTTAAAAGGACTTGAAAGCATTCGAACTTCAATGTTAATGAAAAGAATGTTACAACTTTCAATAGCAAGGGATTGCTATTATCAAGACTCCACAAAATGATGCAAAAAGGGCTGTTCTGCCATGAACAATTTTCAATATTGTAATTCTGAGAAGCGGTTATTAAGTTTTGAGGAGAAAGTTTGTTGAATATATGTTCCAGCTTGTAAACCACGCACAAACTATTTGAGGGCGGTAAGAAGATTCTCTATTGTTTAATATCAAGAGTTGACAAACAGCCACAGTTCAGCAATGTCATGTGTTTTCTCATTTTGAAGAGCAAAAATTATTTCAACATATCTGAGCTATCAACACTACAATAGTAATGACGCTAGCCGTTAATCAAGTGGGGGACCAAGATTACAATTTTTTTTTCAGGGTGGGGGGCTCAGCCCCCCCCCCTCCCCCCCTGAAAATCTCCGGAGGGGGCTCGGGCCCCGGAGGACCCCACATAGTCACCATCTATACTGCTATGTTAACATGGATGGTATTATATGTGCATTTCTCAAGTGAATAAATTAAACAAAGTACACGTAGTTCATTTTCATGGGAAGCAACATTGAAGCAATCAATTTTGCGTCTTTCCATTTTAAGGTGAAAGCCTTAGATGCCTATGCTTTAAGGTCTCATTGTGAGGTACAGAAAATATCATGTGACCCAAGGAAGGCCAGAAGCGAACGAAAACATGTCCAGCCATGTATAAGACATGATTAATGATTATCAGAGTTATCACTATGTGGTACCTGTTTCCAAGTTCCTGTGATGATGTCAAAGGTTATTTCAGATACACCGCTTCATCACTATCATTATATACCGTTCTTTCATATGTGAATGCATAGCTTGTAGAAGACAGGTAGGTAGAACCATAATGCAGAATGGACCATTTGTTAAAGAATTGGTTTTCTTCAAATGACGATCCATCTATAAGATTTTTATAATGAGTGGGACATTGCACCAAACTGGTAGCCCATGACGGTGAGTTGCTCATTGTTACCAACCTTCTAGTGAAAAAAATATACTTTCGAAGAACTCCCAAGAAAAGAAATGTATAGATATATATAGAGTGAAATGCACATTATTGCAGGGACCTGAACTTTAATCAAAGTGGTGACAATAGTGGTCAAAGTTTTCTTATTATTTGTACTAATGCAATGTGAAGATGGGGATCACGATCCTGGCAACGAAAAATGAAAATCAATGATGACAGCGGTCATTGTCAGCTTAAAGAACTGTGTGGACAGACAGACATGGGAAACCAGCACTCACGTGGTGTCGGAGCAAAGCTGGAACTTATGGCTCAGCCAAATAACTTATAAGGGCTGTGGCGCACACGATAGCTGCGCGCGGGTATGATATACTAGAAATCATCAAGCAGCATCTGCCACATGGTGTTAGCGCATGCTGCCTGCACTAATAGATCTCCCACCGAGCTCCTACATCTATACGAATACACAGCTACAAAATGCATGCCGAGATGCAGGATCCATCCAGTAAAGGGAACAAATTCGCCAGTCGCTTAATATGACATTGACCGACACCTACAGAAGTCGCTTAATCATTTAAATAATTAGGTGAGAATGACTTGGTTCGACAGGCAAGGTTCTGACTGGTGTTGTCGCTTTTTGTGACTGTTGTCGCGGATCGCTTTTTAAGTCGCGACGATAGATTGGATTTTTTACAAGCACTGCTCCAGGAGGGCACATGCAACCGGAGGCCTCAGGAGAGGACCTGAGGTTATAATAAAGCAGGCGGCGCAGGATCCCCAGGGCACCCAAGGGGTAGTGGGGAGATCAAAGCTGGAAGCAGGATGGCCCGTAGGATTGGAGTGGCGGAGGCCTAAGCGTGCTGGACTTAAAATAAATATTATTACGTCCAGCCGCCAACTTGTGACGCCAAGACTTCTGCAACAGCAGTCAGAAGTTTGCCGTTTGACATACTAAGGCAGCAGCGGAAGCGGACGAAGACACAGAAACGTGAAAAAGAGACCCCACGCTACAAGTTAGTAGTATTTTAATATTTAAATTATGGCAATTGAATAACGCGCAACTGAGCCCTCTCGAAGCGTTCGACGCATGGAAAAATTCGCGAGGACGGTAAGATACCAGTGTGACAGGGGCACAAACAAGGAACGAAAACGCACACACAGGGCAAACTGTGAAGATGCTATATATTTTGCTATATATGTAATATATGCTATATCTATCAAGTGACTAGTGCCATGCTATAACCTTCAAAGGTCGCAATGCTTTCGCAATGAAATTGTTGACAGTGTGCGCTGTGTGTGTATCTTGTGTTCCGGCTCACTGCTCATCGCGATCACGCCCGATCCTGATCGAATTTCGCGGTCGTGATTGCCTTCTTTGGACAAAATGAGCGAGAGACCCAATAACAGTCGAGAATTTCGATCCGGATCGGTGCCGATCGCGATGAGAAGTATACGTGTGACACTGGTAGTGACAGGGCAACGCCATATCATACTCGCCTTCACGGGAGACCACTGACCAAACGACAACAATCGTTCGCGCCAGTGCACTGCGCCAGCAACACCCAAGGAGACGCACGAGGAAAACTTGTACGCGACGCTCAGATCGCCAGCCGACACATCGCAAAATGCCGGCACGCCAGGGCACGCCTAGGGACAGAACGACCAAAGAAACTGCTCCTCCGTGGTACCTAGGCAAAGGGAGAAATTTCAAGCGCGAAAGCCCCCAGATTTTCTCTCTCGCACCCGCTGAAACGACTGGCCAATCCCGTGAACTGGCGTTTCCTCTAATGACCGTCTCGTGACAGTTATGATTTTAGGCGTCAAAAATACGTCATCATAGGTGTCGAGTTTTGGACACCACTATATGCACGTCCCTCTAGAGTACACAGAACATGAAATTTCTCTATACACATACACAGAACCGAATGAAAGAGAGTTTGACTTGGTTTCTGTTTGCCGATGCTGTTGACTTCGCTAACTTCGCGGCGATTTGTGGACCACCATGATGTAGGGACAAGCAGGAAGTTTGTTTGAGCATATGGGTACATTTAGGACTTTGGCTGGGGACCTTTTGTTGAAAGATTGGCAACGTTGTATTGAACGCCTGTGGCTACTTTCGGTTTCCGTTAACTGCTGTTATTCAAGGTTACACGTCGCGTTCTTCGAAAGTACGCACGCCGACACGCTGGCAGCCATTGTTTAACATCTTCAGTCTCACAGAGGCGAACGCAAACACAACGATACACGAAAGAAAGAAGACGACGACGAAAACGGACGAACGAGCCTCGAAGGGTTTCGAGTCTCTGTGGTCTCAACTATGCGCGTTGTAAGCCTACAGCGGCTACGCTAACCTAGCGCTGTAGCATGTTCCAGCAGCTTCTTTATTTGTACGCAACACGGGATTAACGCATATCGGTGAGTACAGATATCATTCAATGGCTGTTCTGACGCAAGCACGCCGCTGTCAAAGTGGCGTTGACCTCGCGTCTTGCGAGACGTCCCTGTAGACGTATGCTTCCGCGTCCCTTGATTGGCACATCGGTTTCTTGAACTTATGCATCAGACTGTCCGCTGATGCATTAACGCTGGAATCAAGTGAGTGCTTACTATAGTATATTCGCATCGAATCTTGTTGTTCGTAATGGTTTGTAACGCATCCGACGACATTTGGTTGGTGCTGTGAATTGGACCGCCTGCAAGTCGGTTCTAGCAAATTCACCGCATCTGTCTACACCACATTCCACACTGCTGCCAAACAAACTTAATTTGGGTACGCGAAAAGTGCCACGATTGATTTACATTGTCATTGATATGCGAACAGTTGTCGAGAGGTTTAGAATTGCGTTCATGTCGAGTTGTTTGACAGCTAGTTTGTTTTGGTTATGCGTTCATTTTATCTCATCTATTTTAGGGCGCAATGGAGGTTCAGAAGAAACAAGAAGTCGAAACGTTTCTCCACTCTGTCCTCAGTTGCGAAAAGGGCGGAATTCCGCTCTCAAAACTGCAAGGTAAGATGAACGCATCTGTACGCATATGTTCAGTGCCGTCTGTTCTAAGTTTATTGCCTTTTTCTTTCCTGTCCGAAAAAGGCAAATTGAAGGCGTGCGCGCCCTGCATATTCTCGCAATGCGAAACTTCCACGACACATTATTTACGACCATTGATGTTTTGTTTCGAGAGGCGTGTATTGGAGAACATTGATATGTTGAGGTAGCAGGGCACTAACGGAACATAAACGCGTGGAAGCATCATTCAACGATGTTGCAATTTATACATGTTGAATACCGGAGGGGAATGGGTGGGGAGGTGGCATGCGAGCATGTGCTGCGCCCGTGTGTTGGTGTTGCAGCTCCTAAATTCAACACAAACAGTGGCACTATATGTATGAAAAAAAAAAAAATTGAAGTTCCATGCTGAGACATTGTGGCGTGGTACATTGTGGCGTGGTTCTCAATGTCTAGCTTTAAATAAGGAGCGCATATTCTGCACCCTGTAAAATGTATGCATTGTTACTGTCGGACTAAAAGGCAACATAGCTCTTCATGCTTTCTGGCTTACTTAAAATACCACGCTCAAATTTCTTGCTACAGCACTTCATAAAAGACAATACAGATAACCTTGTTTGTTTATTTGGTAAATGCAATAGAATGGTCACATTACTTTTTCCAGAAGAATACACAGTTCTGATTGGCAGCCCTATACCGTTCCAAATGCTTGGCTTTGAAAAGCTGATTGACTACATAGAGAGCATTCCTGATACAGCTGCTGTTCGAAAGTGAGTGTTGCCTCATATTTTTGTATGGGTTGTACATTTGTCCTCTCTTGAGGTCTTATAATGAGCTTTGTTTCAGCATGTTTTCATGTCAGGAATTTGCAGTTTGGCTTATAAGCTTTTGAAACAAATAGCATAGCATACGAGTTCAGTTAACTGGCTATAACTTCACAATGCAGTGTTTGTTCACCCCCTCAGCACAAGGGCTCTGTCTTAAAGTACGCCTATAATGAGTGTGCACGGTAGCACAAGTGAAACTTGGAGTTTCGCTCACTACAGAATGAGTTCAGTGCACCTTTGATCTTACCAGCAATGCAGCAACTGCATGTTCTTGTGGTAGTGGTGGCTACCATATTTTTGTTTGTGTAGCATATGCCAGAAGGGCATGAACCTGTGCAGCTCCAAATACGTGCCAGTGAAATTTTCCCTTTTAAATGGCTTCTTAGCTGGGTGTGACTGTTTAACTCTACTTGAATTTTTCTGAGATTGTTTTTCTGAGATTGTTTTTCTGAGATTGAAACCTAGCAGGTTTCAAAACGGGTTTGCGGCACTATATTGCTGGAGTGCGACACTTTAAAAAACTGTATAGAAAAAAAGGTATGCATGTATGGCTAGTTCATCATCCTTAGACTCTTTCTTCTGACATAATGGGGAGTGCTTGTAAATATAAATTATGTGATAGGCAATGTCTCTTACTTCCAATGAAATAAATATCTGGATAAATTGAGCATGTTCCTGTTGTTCAAAGGGTTAAATGCTTTCTTCATAGGAGCTAAATTTTCATTTTTGTTTATTGTATTGATTTGTTACCTAGTTAACTGATGCATATCAGTGGGCAATTATGTCTGTGCTAATCCATACCTTTTGCTGTTAGGTCAGCTGACAATGGGACCATCATTGTGGAACCTGTGTGCAAACCCACCACTGCTCATGTATCCCAGCTTGTTGCTGGTCAAAAGATAGCTGCCAAAACAAAGCCAGCCAGGGTAAGCACTCGAAGGAGCACTTTATTATTCAAATTTCGAGCAAACTCAACTACACGGAGGAAGTGGTGTACTTATAGATTCTGAGACAGCTAATGTGGCTGGGTTGTCCCTGTAGCCAACAGTAATTACTGCAGAAATTAACCAACAGAAATTACTGCCAGATTACAAACTGTCTTAGGAGCATTGTGAAAATATGTCACTTTTGTTTAGCTGGCAGAGGCCATCAGGCAAAATTTGTTGGGTGTGTTTACCATGCGGCAGAGAATGGAGAGAGGTCATCTGTGGTACTTCCTCGGAGATTGGCACCCTGTGGTCAAGCATTGTTGCGCTTCGACTACCATGTAGCAGACAATGGGTCTCTTATGATTATCCAGCCCTGACAGTACTGGTCTGCCCAAGGTGATGCTTTCAGCCAATGAACATTGCGTATGTAGCGTATCTAGCAGTCCTGGACAGTCCAGTATGACAAATTGAAAAAGCTCAATGAGTGCTCACATACTGCTTGTTCTGGAAGACTAGAGGTGCTCATCCAACCTGAGAGTCCTTGTCACTCCCTGTTGTCTACAGCGTGGCACTGAGAGCTGTGAACTTTTGCTCGGCAAGTGTGGGAGGCAATGGAAAGGTGCCATGCGTGGTATGGTACATATGGGAGTATTGACACAGCAGTTCTAACTTCAAATTCTTTGCTGTAAATGATGATCCAAATTCTCTAAATTATATATATATATATATATATATAGTGAGATAGCAAGCACCCATGCAGGCACTTTAACTAATTTACTGTAATACTTGTTTCTATGTGCCAGTTTCAGTACTGAGGATGTGGATGCGTCACGATGTCATGATATGTTGGCTTGCTCTGTTCCTGTGATTGCTGCAGCTGCCACACATTATCACATGCCGAAGAAATGTGCGCTTCACTCTTGTTTGCTTTCAGTGAGCAAAGTCATCATACCCAGTCTTATTAGCCCCTAGAATGATCTACAGATTCGCTGCGAGCTCTGCTCGTGTGACGTCAGGGCACAGACTTGCGCTTGTCGTCTGCTGCAGTTCGGTTGGTGTCTGGGCGCTTTCTGCAGTGTTTTCGTTTGTTCGCTCTCGTTCCCTCTGCTTGTATACTTATGGTGGTCGTCTCAAACATATTTTTGCAACGTCTTCGTTTGCGAAAATTTATTCAGAGAGCTTATTTCTTAGACGATAATACAGTTCTTAAAGGCAACGCTAGAGTACCAGCTGAAGGAGCGCAGACCAGCCCATTGCGGGTTTTTCATGCTCAGATTGACAACTACAAAAATTTAGCATATATAAGAATCCAGTCATGTTACCACACCTGCCACGTTGCAACAAGTATGCCACAAGCGCTGGCTATATATGACTTCTACAACAGTTACCTTGATTTTAATCCACTAAAACAGTTTTGCGCATGACAAGTGGTTCATGGTATAATAACGAATTTTTGCATTTCTTCACAGAAACGCTCAGCGGTAACACAAGGACTTAACTAACACTGCAGTTTAGATTCTTCCAGCACCACTTGCTTCTTTAACTGCTTCTCAAAATTAGGCGGTTCTTCACATGTTTGTTTTAAGTAGCGGTAATTTGAAGTAAAGCTAATTGAGGCTTACAGCTGTTTGCAGAATACGAAAAGGAATGTACCAATATATAGTCCCTTTTCCACGCTACATGTCAAACTCACTTGAGCAATTTACTGGTGTTTGTTGCTTGAGGAAAATATGTGACGAATCTGTTTGGCGAACCGACACAGGCTGCTCGGCCCAAATATTTTAGTGAAGTATGCCTTTTGGACCGTATGGCTGCAGCCAGAAAGAAGCCGAAACATCATTTATTAGTAGTATGGGACATATTGAAGATATCATAATTCCCCGGTGGAGAATCAAAAATCAAGTGAAATATCTAAGGCTCGAGGTGTTTTCCTTATGAAGGTTTGCGAGGTTCTCTCTTATGTACTGACGAAGCAAATAGTTTTCCGTTTGTATATTTAAACAACGCTGGATCAAAACATGGTGAAGGAGAAGGTGCTTGAATTTTCCTTTTCAAGTATACTTTAGGCATTGCAATTGGTGCTGTAAAAACTGCTTCATGGTTTCAATTCGAAGTTGTAGTGAACTGATGGGTTTCGCAAACAACACGTTCCTCGCCATAACAACAGTCTTTTGCTACCGTTGCAGGAGGGGTGTGTCATATTGTCGATAAAGGCTACTGAGGGCCACCATGAAACATTTCATCGCTTGCAATTGATTGGCTCCCGATCTTTACCACGAAACTTTTCTTTCGGGTGATTGCTTTTATGGTATTTGTGAATTAACTATGTAAATACTGTACATGACGCGCCATCGTGTTAGCAGCCATGAGAAATTTGTTTTATGGGGGTCTGTTTCAGAGGGTGGTGAAAGTAGCAGCAAACATTTTCATATGAAATTCGCGCCTAACTCTTTCTTTTACTCTTTAATAAAGTGGCCATATTTGACTAGAACAACTCACCAGAGTAATAAAAATCATGATGATAGCTTCGATGGGCAGTGTCTTTCTAACCCAGATAACAGGTTGACACCAAATACCGCTAAAGGAATGTTAAGTGTTTAGTGCAGCATTATACACGATTTCGCGTGTTGAATTTGCAGACATTATTCTTACGCAATATTTATGGACAGACACTGTGCATATATGCATTGCAAAACCAGTAGACCCCTTCAACACTACATAGCTTGCGATATCAAAGCCGCAAATTTTCTTGACTCTTGCACTTTTGAAGAAGGAACTATGGTTCAGGCATAGCAGCAGAAAAACACCGACATATCCTTCAATAAAAACGACTCGAGCCACCCATAATTGAAGCATACACGAAGGGAACAAGCGCGCGCGGCAGCCGAGCGAGCCGGAGTGAGCAGCGTCCTGGCCGTGACATTACTCGCGAGAGGGCACCACTCCAAGTTCTCACTGCTAAGTCTGACATGATGTTGGAAAATTTAGTTCTGTGTCATGACGTTATGATAATGACACAGGGATATCAGTACTGACATCACATTTTTTTACTTTTAATTTCTTGTGGAAATGAAGGTCCATGGCCTCAAAACAATAGAAAAATTACTGGTAAGTCTCAGAATGCCTTAATAGTTTACTTTAAACAGCCTTCTACAAACCAGTTTTGGTTTTGTTAACCCATGAGGCGGTTGCGTTATGAATTCATGACGCAGGACGTGGTCACTTGGGAGCAGAATGTCACAAATTTTGGCATTTGTTTTGTATCACTTAGTGGTCCATCATGCTTTCACTCATTGTGTTGCCCGATGTAGTAGCATAACAGATGAGTGAGTGAGCCAGTGTGAGTGCCAAAATGCTATGTTCTGCTCCTACGTGACCAAGGTTATGCATCGTGATGTCATAACACAGTCACCTCTTAGGTTAACAGAACTGAAACCGATTCATAGAAGGCTATTATAGTAATTTATTCATTGCACTCTTAAGCCTGCCAGTCATTTTTCTACTGTTTCGTTTTTGGACCTTTATTAACACTAGATATTAAAAGTTGAGGCTGTCAGGTCAGTACTTCTATAAGGCTTCCGCATTGTTGTGGGATTCAAAGTTGCCCATAATTGCCCCATGTTGAGATCTAATGTTTTATCACCCTTGTAGCGTCCAAGCAGGCACCCTGCACCCAGAACTGGGCCCAGTGTGAGGTTCGCCAGCTATCAGAGCAGGCTGGACAGCCAGAAGCCATCCACCATAGCAGCAACTCTGAGCCCCATGCCGCTACCTCCTAGGAGGACCCATCGTGGGACAGGCAGAGGGCTGCCACAGCTGGTGAGAGCCCTTTGATAATTTTTTAGCACACGCTGGTTCAGTTTACTTTTGTATAGGGCGTGTGAAATTGGTTTCAGATACCTTGCAAACCGCATTTGCCAACCTTTCAATGTGAGTGCAGTGTGGTGAAAGCTGATCATGATAAGCTATGCTTGTGATAGCGAAGTAAACAACACACTTCCTTTTGCAAACGGCACTTGTTAAATGTGCTCTCGTATTTTCAATACAGTTTACAAATTTCGGCTTGTTCTAAGATATTACAGTTGTTGTATCGGGTTTTTTAATTACAAGTTGCACTTGCAAAAGAGTATTTAAGGTGTTAAAAGATGGGGCAGCGGGAGATTGCGAAATATGCGCCCAAAACAGAAATTGTGGTGGTACTCGGGCTGCCCACTTGCTGCAGTGCGAGATGCCATATACCAGAGAGGTACTTGCTTTGAGCAAGTCTATTCAGAAACAGTCAAAATTGGCAAGAACAAAGTTGTGGAACGAGTCACTGTTGTCTAAAAACAGTGTTGCTTGTGACTCTGCTGTTTCAAGTTTGCTGCCACTTGTGTACTGTGTCTAAAGATGAATCATTGTTAATAAATAATACATGTATCTCACTACAGGGTGTATGCTCGGTGCAAACTTGAAAAAAAATATGTGCTGTCCCACTCCTCGGGGGTTGTGAACACAATATTTTTACGTACCATATTTACACGATTGTAAGTCGACCCCCCCCCCATATTGCGTGTGACAGGGAAAAAAAAAAAGGAAGAAAGGCATGTCTGCGGGCGCATTCCATAATGAAAATTTATTAGTAGCTGGCATGGTCACTGGACTACTCGTCTTCACGTCTGGCATACAACAAATCGCGAGCGGCAACAACAGTAGCCACATTTACATTGATACATTAGAAGTATATCCTATTAATATGCCAGCGCTTGTAATACAGCTAAGATTTGCCCACCCTTAGCGGAAACGTGCCATATTAAGATTGTAGTGAAGACAAATGCCGTAGTTTTCGTAACATGCCCACCATGTCTTTCTATGTTTAGCTCTGTTTCTGGCCCCTCAAAGTTTGCATGGCTACGTTATTGCCACAAACTTGCTGATAATGATATTATTCATTATTGATGTGGAATAAACTGTTTCAATGCACGTAATGTACTCGCGAGAAGAAAAGAAATCGTGTTCGGCATGTTTGGCTTGCTCCGTCGGCTGCCATTTTTGTTTTGATGTTCCGCACTGTTACTGCGGCAGCCATCTGTTTGTTGACCTGTTGTCATCCCGCAGCAAATGCGGGATGAATTTTTTTTTTATTTGCATGAAATTAACCCCGCCTAATGATTGTACCCCTTAATTTGCATCACTAGTTCTAAAGAAAGAAAAATAAAGTGCGATCATTATGCGAGTAAATATGGTAAGTCTTTTTCTTTCTTTTTTCGATACAACCATTTCACCATTTTGATAGGTGCATTCAAAAGCTTATCATTTTGCATGCAATAACGAAAGAAGCTAGAGCCACCGGCACAGCCTGCCACAATTGCCAGGATAAGGAAATGCACAGCTTGCTGCTGTCAAAATGCACATGAAATGCGCGCCAATGATTCAAATCTGCATCAACCAATAGGAGCGCTCACTGTGTGTGCATGAAAACGATAAAGAACCGCTATGAAAGTTTATCTTTTCACTTGCTTCTCTTGCTTTTAGTTTTGAACAGTGAAATAGGCCGTTGCAGCTATCTGAAGCCCCCATCTCTCCTATTTATGATGGTACCAAGATGGCAGCATTGTGTCAATGGAAAGTCGCACTCTCTGCAGGGCAATGGGACCTCCAGAAGCCTGGTTTACCACCTGATTTTTGTCAATGGTATACTAGACAAGTGAAATTTTCTCGGCCTCTACTTCAAATTTCTGTCTGATATGTTCTCACGTAGTAAAGGAACACGTGAGAACTGCAACGAAGATAAAAGAATTGGAGGATCTTATTAAATCAACAATTAAAATGTCGAGTCTCCCCTCAAAAGGTTGTGTGTTCAAACAGAACAGTGGGCGATATTTCCTGCGCTGCCCACTGTAGGGAAACCCTAATGGTAGGACAACGTTAGCCAATGTCCAGAAACCAAAGAGAAGGAACATGGTTTAGGAACGTTGTTTATTAAACAGAGTTTAAGTGGCCGAAAATGGTCGTGATAACATCTCGCACACCCAACAAAATTGAGCGTGACTAATGAATCTTTGTCCCCCAATACAGCTGAGCGTGAGACGACTGCGCGACACATGCACAAAGTGGCTGTCGGGTACGGCAACATCGGCTGAACGAGAGCGCATGCCCTGAGATGCCATCGCGGTCATTCCCGCCCAAAGGCTTTTCCGCATCGATGAAATCACAACAGTCACGGAAAGAAAAAAAGAGGGGTCCGTGATGCACTTTCTTCGGGACACCAAGACAAATTTTCCTTCAAATGCGAAGCTTTCTTTGCAAGAAACCTGTATTGGGTTTTCTTTGTAGCTTTGTGCTACAGTCGGGTGGATGACATTTTTTCCTGTCATGAAATTTCCTCCATCTTGAGGGCTTCCGCAGAAGTGATTTGCCATGGTGAGGAGTTGCCCCGTTATGCTACCCTCATGTCACCTTGGCTTATCATTATGTGCAGAGACAGCCATCTACGAAACCTGGCTTCAAGTACGAGGTCCCTCCCAGGTGGCAGCGGCCAAGCAATGGGTTCTCCCCTGTCTTGGGATCCAGCAGCCCACCAGGCAATGGTGTCGGGGAGCCTGTGTCAAGGGCGCCCCTGCGCATGCCTCGAACAGCCTCTGATGGTTCGACACTGCAGCCTGCAGCCACGCCGATGCCTCCACCACCTCCCAAGTTGCCCACACCGCCGGCCACGCCACCTGGTAAGCATGTGAGCCAAGAGCCCTCTTGCTCTTGCATCTGTGCAAGCATCTGTGCTGCACAAGCGGGCCTCCAGATTATTGTTTCTCTGCAGAAGCTCTGGCAGGCATGGAGGAAACACTGAAGAATAAAAAAACAGTGGATGGAAATTGACATAGTCTGGTGTCTGTGTTGGTTTAGATACGGCACAATGGGAAATTGAGAACTGAAGCAGGTAGCACAATACAACCAAAAGGAATTAAGCAGGCAGTGCAAAAAAGAAGGTGCAATGTAGAACACAAAATTATTTCACAGTGTGTTCTAGAATTTGATGTAATTTTCTTCTTTAGAAAGGCAACCTGCCTAAAAGAGAAAAAATTCTATGTCTATTTGTTCACAGTATTATTTGAAATACGTCATTCGAAATACATCTATTTGTTCACAGTACAGTGTCACGGCATTGTATTTATGTTGTTCAGTTTGTCTTGTTCATAACAGTGTCAGTGATAAGTGTGCCTCAAGAAATGTGAGGGAAGGAGGGGGAAAAAATGGAGTTGAGGAGGGGGGGGGGGGGGGGGGGCTGCCAATAATCACTGACCCTGGCACTTAACCTGTCAGTGCCAGGATTCACCAGTCTGTATGTGCAACAGAGTCAAACTAATTTTTTAGTCTTATCGTGTTGCGATTTATTAAAAGAAAGGTGCATTATAGTCGCCTGGCTAATACAGCTACCAGTACAAATAGAGGTACTTGGACCAATTATGGCCTGCAACACAACTGAAACCAAGAACAAAACGAAACCGCATTGATGTTTGACAGCGTAACAGAGGATAAAAACAAAATAATGTGCAACCGAGCTGTTAGGCATTGTAAAAAGAAAATCTGGTCTATTTATTGTTATTCTGTAGAAAAAACAACAGTATTTCGACATTTGGCCATCCTGACCGAGTCAAGTCATGACTCGGGACATTTACTGAAAAGTCAGTACTGTGCTGCAAGATTTGGGTGGTTAGCAACCCTATTACCAACTGCAGGTGTAATTCTAACCTGCACTGCGCAATTGCCATGAGCACTCGTGCTATTTCAGCCTACTCAAAGCTCTGCCAAATGTTTCTTGGCCTAGAGAAATTTTAGAACTACTATAAACTTTTATAGAACTTTTCCTCCATCACTCCGTGAAGTTTCAATTAGCTAATCCTTAGCATTTTCTCACAGTTGTTCACAGATTTTGAAAGCACTCTGCAACTCCTCAAATGGCCCCTTTCAAGATTTCTTTAAAGGGACACTAAAGGTTACCAGAACGTCAAGTTAAAGTGGTAGAGCAATGCTCTAGAACGTCTAAGGCGTCAATATAATCGCGAACAGAGCTTTAGTAACCGAGAAATTGAGGTAAATGCACGACACGATTTGAGACCCCCCAGCGACATTCCGGTACTAGCCCGATGACGAAAGCACTCCTCATAATTTGTGTTACTAATACTCAACTACTCGTATTAAAAATATCATTTCATTCGATTATAAGACGGAAGAAAATGCTGCGTGTCTACGTCTATTCGATTCTAAGAAACAATAACATTTTGACGTTACCCTTCAGTAGTATGGGTGGTCGAAAGGTTTCGTTTTCGCTCGACTCTGCGCCGCGCACGCTTTGGAGTTTCAGTAGTTTCGTTATTGCGTCGTGCTGTGCGGGTTCTGCTGGCTCGCGAAACTTTCATTTGGAACAAGCAGCGAGAATGCCACGTCCATGTGATGTCGTGGGAAGCCCTCGTTGCTTTCCCGCTCCGGAGAGCCGGTGTCGAGGCCGCCGTCGTAGAACGCAACGACGCCGGCTGCGCGAGCCCTCAGCAGCAGGTCGCGCTCGTCAGTGCTCAAATCGCTGAAGTTGAGCCCAGCATTGCGAGCCAATCTGTCATTGTCAGGGTCCATTGCGACGAACGTCGAAGTTTGCATCATAGAATGAAGTACCAGCTTTCGCGCGTTTCTCCTTCCGCTAGCCACCTCACTCCCGCTTTCGCTCTGCTGTCGGCTCTGTCTTGGCTCTGTTTCTGGCCGCGCGTTTGCGTTTTGCGCAGAAAAGCCGTAGCGCCGTCTGCGGACGCCGTTCTACTCACCTATGGCGCAACGTCACTATGAGACCATGATGTCAGTGCTCCTCGATCGTAGGGCGGGCGATTTGAACTGCACTAGAGGTACGCGGACGCTTCAGAACGCATTTTCTCTTAAAGTAAGTCTCTCCTTGGCACGAAACAAGCGTTTCGAGGTTTCTGGGATGGTATTTCAACAGTCCACGTTGACTTAATAGTAACCGCGTAGTGTCCCTTTAAGTGTTAATGAGCTACTCACAACGTTTGAGTGATAATCAAGCAACTTTTGTGACGCTGAGCTACATACACATTTTTCAAACTCCAACAATTCTCTCCCCAATATATGCCATTTGATTTTCCTGTAGTAACTGTTTAAATGTTGCGTGCTTTAAATGCTGGAATTTATCACCAGGCTGACAAAACGACATGTAACAAAACATAGCAACCGATGTTGCAAGATACTCATTGCTTGCATATTTATACTTTATACTGCCACTTCAATTGGCCTCCATGAGTCTGTTCAAGCCCAGTTGTAACATGGTCCCAGTGAAAGCGATAGCCACCGTATGTACAGCCGAACCCGACTATATCGAACCCGTTTACATCGAATTATTCCATATATCGAACAATTTCTGGACACGGTATAGTTACAATGAGTATATATAGCAAAAATTACGCATACATCGAACAAAACTAGTAGCGACTCCCGATATATCGAACGTCAAGCAGTGGAAAGTGCCCCCGGAAGTTGGCTTTCCCTCGCGGTGAAGGGAAAACCCGGCGGCGCGGCTCCATCCAACCGCTCTCCCTACGTGACCGCGCTACCTCGGAGCCGCCGACACCCCCCCACAAAATATGGTCCTGGCCCGCCCGCCCGCAGCGCTTGCTCAGACAGCCAATCAGAGGCTCTTGTGCCCTCGTCGTGCAAGATGGCGAAAGTACGAGTTGTCTCGCTGCTTATCTGATTCATTGTGTGCGCCTTCTCCCGCAGTGTTGCCGTGATGAAGCGGCAGAATTCGCCTTTCGTCGTGAAGCTCGGAATCATAAACCGGGTCGAACGCGGTGACAAGTCGGATGTCCCCGCAACGTACAAGATTCCGAGGTGCACTCTCGGCACGATCTTGAAGGGGGAAATTAGGGCTAAGCGGCCTAACTCGCGACCCGGTGCCCGTAGTGCCCGTGGCGCCCGAAGCGTACGCACGGCCGTGTACGAGTGGTTCATCCAAAATAGCTTCAGCCGTACCGACTTCCGCGTGCTCGGTGATGACTGTAAATTCTGATTAATGCGACGAAGCCGTTGTCGTTGTTGCCGAAGTTTGGAACGAGCTGTCAGAATTTCCGAAAGCTGTTGACGAATCAACGGTGGACGAGTTTGTGAGCGCAAATGATGGCGTCGCGAGTACGGGAGAGCCCGGAAACAAAGACTACATTGCCGACATCGTGCCGAGCACAAGTGAAAATGGGCACAACGAGGAAAGCAATGACTGTCTTTGGCCCACATCCTCCGAAGTGATTGGTGCGCTCGCACTAGTCCGGTGCTTCTGCGCGAATGCGGAATGTTGCGGCCTCAGCTGCTCCGACTCCTTAGACAACGTGGGGAAGTGCGTGCCTCGCACGCAGCGAAATTGCCCAAGCAGAAGAAAATGCAGGTCTATTTCATGCGAAACGAAGCTAGTTTCATCAATAAAGTGATTTCATAAATGCTATGTGCTTTTATGGCATCCAATTATTTAGCAGGCTTATATCGAATTATGCTCTATATCGAACTGATGGGCGTTTTTTTGCGAGTTCGATATAGCCGGGTTCGACTGTAGTAGTGCTTGCTGTCTTTGTTTTTCACCAGCCCCCAAGACTTGCCGGGAGCTGGTGGAGGAGTACGGTCAAAGCCGGGGCGTCACAGTGTCGTTTAGTGCACTGAGCAGCCGCAGCTCAAAAAAGGGCCCCCTGGTGTGGCTGGCAACACTGAAAGTGGATGTACAGTCCTTCTACTCATACCCGGACGAGAAAGAGTCACGGGAAGAGGCTGAGGAGGAGGCTGCACGCAAGGCCGTCTACTTTCTTGGCCTGAATGACGGTGAGTTTCTTGCTTGTCACTGCATTCATTGCTGTTATAATTGCTCCTTCCTTCAGTACTAAGAACCGCTTTTTCATGTGGTTACTAGCCTTGAAAAACTCTTACTCTAACTGATGCTTGGCTCTGAAATTAAAGGGGGATGCGGCTTTCGCATTGCGAAAAATGGCCCAAAAATAAATTTTTTGAAAGTCATGTTTTCAGTTTTGGTAACTCTCTTTCTATCATATTCTGAAATATCTTCTCTGAAAAATACGTAGCAAGGCTCTAATGAATTTGTTGTATCAGCGAAGGTGGCAAATAATTTCACAGGCATCACGAAAAATGCATTTATTAAGCCACAATATCTCCAGTTAGGTGCCATCGAGCACCGCTATTTTGGTCTCATTGGAGAGTGCATTTCTTCATGTTCAAATTTGCCGCTTCAACTAGCTCTTCCATCAGAAACAAGGGCACAAAAAGCAAATGAATGCAGGTTGTTCCAGAGTCGTTGATCAGCCGTGCCCACCATGTGACTTCAGCGTGCTTCGCCATTGGTCTGGTGCTTTCTGTAAAGGAGCATTGTCTACTATTCGCACCTCGCAAGCTCTCGACATTTCAACTGCTGCAATCTCGCTGAATTGGGCTCAACGCGGACATCGCAGAAGCGCAACTGATCAATCCGTTACTGGCCTCTCAGATCCACTGTTAAGCATTCCGAGCATCGACAACTCGGACTTCATGACCAAGCACTCGGCGCGTGGAATCCTCGGACATGTGAATAAGCCTTTCGAGCATTGCTGCTTTAGACATCGTGACTAAGCACATGGCACATGCAATCCTCAGGACCCAAAGCCATGCACCTGGTGCACATACTGTTTGGACCCGTGGCTAGGCATTTTGTGTGTTGGCGCGCCTTGGACTCTGTGATTAAGAACATCATGCACAGACTCCTCAGACTTGTGGCTAAGCATTTCACTCATTGGTGCCTCAGGCTTCGTCACTGAGTGCATTCTGCACCGAAGTCGGGCTTTTATTTTATTAATTTATTTTATAGAGCTGCACTTAATGGCCTGTTCCTGTGGTGAGCGGCAGCGTAACCGAGTGAACGAGGACAACTGCGAAACATGCGGCTGTGAACTTGGAGCGGCAGATGAAAGATGCGAACTGCGAACGGTGGACACCAACGAGAACAGACCCTCCAATGACATGCGCACGAGAAAATGGTTTCACGCGGACCCGGCCGACTACTCGATGCATAGTACTTGTCTCAGCCGGACCACTCTTTTCGTACTATCGTCTGCTCGCGTCAGCTCTCACTCATGCTTGCTTGGTTTGCTTGGTTTAGGCTCGTTCGCATCTCTTTCGATTGTCATGGTTTGTGATTGTCTTGTAATCGGATTGTATGCACAATGTGAATTGTGTAGTACTTTCTGGAAGCCAAGCGGCACCAGCTATTACACTGGAAGCTTTGACGAGTCATGTATAAAAGCTGACACGCTTGACTCGCAGATCAGATTTTTGACGATTGCTGACTCTGCTGCATTTCTTTGTCTCAATATGTTGCGAAATGAAAACACGTGTAGAGCTGCACTGAAATTTAGATATCATAATCATTGGTGAGTCTTTTTGTCATGGTTTCTTTAGGTACAGTGCAGGTCGGGGCTTTCTTGCTTTCTTTTTTTTTTTTTTTTTTGCTTGATTATTTGAATTCGGTCACCCCCAAAGTGTGTGTCTGATGGGACGATGCCAAGAAAAATGAAAAAGACAAATGCAAATCTTTATGTTCGAAAAAAAGGAAGGAGCGATGAAGTCAAGAATGTCACATTTGGCTATGCTCACAATGTTCAATAAACCTTCCACTGCATTTCAAAAGCTCTCCAGGCTCTCACAAGGTTCAAAGGCGAAAAAGTTTATCAATATGTCAATACGATGTTCTCAAAATGTGGTAGCTGGTTCAAACACTAGGCCACAAAAGCACAGGGTCGTAGTTAGTTTGAAATTGTTTGTGTTTAAATTTTTGTATACTGTACAGAAACAGGGCGGTGATTTCAGGGTGTCTACCAACCGGGAAAACTGGGAATTCTCAGGGATTTTAGTAGTCTGGAAAAACTCGGGGAAAATTTAGGGAATTTGTGTGTCTATCAGGGAAAATTAGCTGTTGATTGAAAGGGTCGAAAGTCGTGGTAATGCTGGCTTGAGTAACAGACAGGAATCGTAATGAAGTGACTTTGATGCCCTGTCGTCAGTTGGAGGAGTTGCCAGTGTACAGCCAATGACTGACTTTCCGGATGCCTGATAATTTGGATGGCTTCGTGGCACCACCACGTACCCCAGAGAGTCAATGTATCAGAACGTCTGAAATTTCGGATGCAAGAACCCTTCGAAGTCCGATTTTCCGGACTTTTTGCCACGACTGCAGGTCTGAAACGGCATTAATCAAAGCCACCACCGCCGCCATTTTGATTACTTCGCCGCCTTGAGCCGGCGCTCTCGCACGCAGATTCACTGGCAGCCGGAGCCACCACTGGGGCAACGCTAGACCTAGCTGCTTTGATGTTTGCTATTAAGCTTCATGCCGTTGGGTGCAGTGTTTTTATTGAAAGAATTCGCTGCTGTCAGCAATGGTACTGACTCTGCCTTTGTGGTCCTTGCGATTGGCTTAGCTTGGAAAGCACGATGCGTTGCATAAAGCTGCTTTTCGAAAGTCAGCTTCACCTCTCTACAGAAATGTTACTTGGTGAAGCATACGCAAAAGTATTGCAGTGAAGCATAACAAGTGTGGGAAGGTGCTATTGCCACGAGACACAGCATGTATTCCGTCATTGTACACGCATGCACTCAGTATCTCCTGTCACAGTATGAGCATCGATATGCCTAATACGTGTACCGACAGGCCTTCAGAGCTTTTTTGAATATGCCTGTGGCGGTTTGAGCCCTTAAGGGCAGTAAAAAACATGCATTCATTTTTTTCAAACTGCCCAATTTTTTGGACGTTATTGCGGCCCCAAGGGAGTCTGAAAAATTTGACGTTGACTGTACAACTGACCAAGAGGATGCTTCAAATGATCCGTGGGGTGAACGCATGGCAGAAGGAGGATGAGAACAGAAAGGACTGATGGACTGAGGAATTAACGGGAAAGAAAACGTGCCGCTGCCTCTTTAAAGGAGCTTGAGCTCAAAAAACAAAGTGTTGGCTGACGCCGAGATGCAGGTATCCCTCATCCAAACAAAAATAAACTCTTTAAAGCAGTGAAACCCAACACTGAGATGTTTTGTACGGGCTGAGAGTGCGTCAGGACAGTTGAGGTTGACTTCCCAGCTGCTGAGAGAGAATGTTAGTTGTGACAAAATTCACGCCTCATACCGATGAGCTTGCTATCAGTTGATAGAAATAGCCCATATTCAAAAATATTTACTTATGTATGCATCTCCTTTTCATTCATATTTGAATATGTTCGACTCAATTTGGAATGGGTTTTATCATTTTTTTCACTGTGCATTTTACTAACACCTTCGTTCTGTTTTCTTTTTAAATAAAATAGATATTACTCCTTACTATTCAAAATGGATTAAGCCATTTTTTATTTCAACATGCTTACTAGAGAGTGACAGCATCGGGCAGCATGGTGTCAGCCTGTCTTGACATAAAAGAAAGTTCTGGCTCATTCAGGGAATATTGCAAAGGTGCTCAGGGAAAACCTGGAAAACTCAGGGAATTTGGAAATGTCAACTTGGTAGATGCCCTGCCTAGACATGCTTGGTCATTCGGACAGCTTTGCGGCACCACCAATGCTCCATAGACTTAATGTGTAAAGATTACTGCTATTTCGAACAGCCCCCAGCACTACATCCAATTATTCGGACTCGATTCTTGGCTGTAGCGAACACTGACTCTGCCCCCATTATTCCCTCTGGCAACCTCGACGAGACATCAAGTATGTCCTCAGAGATGACACGCTAGATGGTAATCCCTGAGGCCTTGCCTTGGTTGCACCACTGCATATCAGAGATTTAACTGAAAATGCCAATCTTATAGGCTTTGTCTGAATTGTGAGGTCGCATCAACATCGTGATCATCACATCCATTCCGGCACCACTGTGCATGGCCCGTTCTTGTTTGTTGAATTTGCCTTCCAAACAGCGTTCCATCATTTCGTGCTTGCTTGCTTGTGCAGTATGCATTCCAGACAGCGTTATGCTGGCTCCAAAAAGTCTTTCTCGTGAAGTTACCGACAGTCCGCGTCAAATGGCACCAACATTGCCCTCGCAGTCCAACTCCGAATGAGTCTTGAGTCGCAGTCTGAATGAGTCCTGCTTTGCAGCTGAAGAGCCTGAACTGCCCCCTAGCACAACGAGCTCAAATGCCGATCCCTGCGGCCGTTACATCTGAAGACTTTGCAGACGACAGCGCAGTGTAACTGAACGATGACACTATTGAGCAAGTTCTCCCACCGTCAAACTGCGACTCTAATTGGATGATGATGATGTGCAGTGTGCTCCGGAGCTTTCACATGCGGATCTGACTCGAGCCTTAGCAGTCCTTGCATCGATGTACAGAAACAACACCAAACTGGCAAAAATACAGGTGGACTTTGTTTCATGTAAGCGGAAGTGCATGAAGCAATGAATCGACCACTTCTTCCTTACACAGGGCCCTAAAATGTAAATAAAATAATCTTTTCTGGATACATTTGTTTTTTCAGACATTCTATAGTTCGGATTTATTTACGTTCCCCATGGAGTCCATCGGTTGTCAACTGTAGACGCAAGCAGATCGCGCTCTGGAACATAATAGATTACACTGTTTTGTTGTCTGCCCTCGCAATTACACAACATGGGAACAACCAGACGAATTGGAAGTACCAAACAAAAACAAGGACACACAGACATTTGGTTTGTAGGTTTTATTATTTTTCTAAACTTTAGCTAATCTATTGAAGCAACAGATAAAACAAATAATTGCTGTTGCCTTGAATAATTCTCATAGTCAAGTGTCACTGTGAGGGACGTTGCAGCACTACAAATTACGTAGGCACACTTGTGTGAATGATATCAATTCTCCAGCAAGGAGCGCAGCGCCCACAAGGAGAAGGGCGCATGGCAGCTGTTTTTGAGGTGCGTAGTGGTGTAATTGTATGCACTCCACTTAACTCAACATTGCCAGACCTGGTAAAGAGCCCTATAACGTTACAACCAGAGGTATAAAGGTTAACTTTGGCCACAAACAAAATGGTAACCTAAGGAGTGTCAAGGATGAGCCAGGTGCACTTTGGATGCAAGTAAAAGTTTCTCAGACGCATGGGAAAGGAGCATTACTGCAGTGTGCATAAAGTTTCAAAAGGTTGCTGCTTGTTCATGCTGTCACACGGTGCTGCAGAGAGGCTGCAAGTCTACCTTTTTTTTTTACATTACTAAGAGTACACTGTGTGTCAGCGTTCATTCAAGCAGGTTTACAAAAAAAAAAAACAGTATTACGCTTGTATCTATCTGGTGCTGGTACCTATCTCCAAGGCTTCTCACCTCGCATTCTTGCAAGTCACCATATTTCTCTTCAAACTAATGCTTCGTTGCACATTGCTTCAGTTCTGTGTTATTCTATTTTGCTACTAATCCTTTTGCTGTTGAATGAAAAACATGCTCCCTGCACTTGTGCTCTTTCTGAGCTATTATTGGGCCAGGGGGAGCAACTGCCTTGGATAAGTGCCCAGCGGCAAAGGCTGGTTGTGTGCGCAGCAGTGTTCACTGCAGGCACATTTGTTTCACTCAATGTTGCTTGAACCATGTCTTACTATAGCAGCAATCGCCTTGTACAAGTATTGCACAATACTGGTTGCATTTGTTGTTTTTGTTGCAGTTAACTTTTCTTCTCCTTTGCAGGTTTGCAGAGCCAGATGCAAGAGACCAGTGTATCGACACCTAAGCAAGTCGAAGACTTTGTCGGTCGAATTAAAGAGGTTAGAATTAATCAGTTATGTTTATTGCATCTACCGCAGACTATCCTACCTGGAATCTTATCCTGGGGCATTTGTTGTTAGTAGCTTCATTGTGTTTTGGAAGCTGGTAAACTGTGCAAGGCGTTGCACAGTATAAATCAATGCAACAAGCACGAAGTAACACAAAAGGTGCTGATGCTTTCTAATGAACAGTTTTAGTATATAAAGAGACATGTATGCTTCATGAAATTTACGGCGAAGTAGAAAATAAATATTTAGCACTTAGGGAAAATTATTTCAGTGCATCTGTGCAAATAGCATGCAGTTCTTGAGGTTTTACATCCAGGGATCATAGATTGTCTATGAAGGACACTGTAAGTATGTTTTCTGGACTGATCTGTATGTAACATTTTGGGTTATTTAATATGTAGGTTACAAATTTAAAACTAAATTGTCCTATCCATTCTTTTGTGTGTGAATGGTAGCCTCTGGAACGTCCGAAACTCATAAATTTATTTAATATTCAGACTTGTTAAACCACAGCAAGAAATGATAATCATGGTCATTCGCCGACCGTTTGTACTCTGTATTCATCTGCTGCACATGCCACAGAAAGAATTCGTGCCATTAGTGACACAGTTTACTGCGCCATATATACTTTTTCACTGCTTCCAAACCTAGGCCCTGCACAGCTTCTGTGTTTGCTTACTGACCTAGGCCACCAAATTTAGTGAAAAAAGAAAGACTAGGGTGAGCAGCAGGAGGGCGTTAAAGCAGAAGCCTGCAGATATTTAACATATTTAACAGTTTTCCCCTTCACATAATTAGAATTTTACATGTCTATTTTGCTCTAAGTTAAACAAAAAATTGTAAGTATTAATCTTGAGGCAATATGTGTCGTTCTTTTATCTGAAAACTTAATACAGTTTGAAAATGCATGTTTTATTCCAGCTTAGTAGGCTGATAAAGCATGTGACCAGAAGTTTCCTGGGGATTCAGGCTCGCTGCTGTTATTGAACATAAGAAACAGTCTGTAGCAGCTGCAAAGCGGATATAAAATAACAGTATGCCTTAGGAATATCTTCAATTCTTCACTCTATAGCTGGTAATGACACTGAGTTTGGCAGGCTAACATAAATTCTGGTTTGTGGAATGTTCCTAGCATCTTTGTGTAGGTGTAATGACACAACAGTTGGTACAAGTCACAAATGTTTAAGGGGGGAGGGGGGGTTGTTTTTGTCGATGTCCGAATTTGTGGCTTCTATTCCCAGTTAGTGTCGCAGAAGAGCAACGGCCTTTGGAGCACTGTCGTGCCGCAGATGTACCAGGAGCAGTACAAGGAGTCGGTGCCAAAGAACTGGCTAGAGCTTGTCAAGGATTCGAGAGTTGTGTGCACAACTGAGTAAGTAGAGGCAATTTATTTGGCATGGATCTAGCTCTTGCCTGTAGGTTGGGTTTAACCACACAGGCTGGTCTCTAAGGGCACACTAATGCCATAAGCTAGTATCTAATCTAACTTATTTTGGAAACATGTCAGCATGTGAAGAAAGGTATAAAAAATCATAATCGAAAGTCGCACTTTCCTTGGTGTCCTGTGTATTTAATTGCGGTATCAATGACGTGTTATGATTTCAGAAATTTTGCTGTATCTTCGAAGATTTTAGACAAGTTCATTTTCTACAAAGTGAGCATACAGGATTTGCCAACTTGAACTTTCCTTTCTTTAATTCAGGGAAACATGATATATATATATATATATATATGTGTGTGTGTGTGTGTGTGTGTGTGTGTGTGTGTGTGTGTGTGTGTGTGTGTGTGTGTGTGTGTGTGTGTGTGTGTGTGTGTGTGTGTGTGTCTCTGTGTGCCGTATTTATTCGAATCTAGGCTGATAGTTTTTTACAACTACAGTCGCCGATCGTTTCATTATTTCATTTATTAAGCACAAGTAACTTCCCCTATGTTGTCCTTGGTGTCAGTGTTTGTTGGCTTCTTATGATATGACTAACAAAAAAAAAAAACGGGCCCGTCGGTTAATCCCCTTCCTTCTTGTTTTTATATATATATATACACAGTCGATTCCGGATATATCGAACCTGGATATATCGAATTATTGCCTATATCGAACAGTATAAAAATCCCCTTGGGAATCCCATGCAAAAGTATAGCGCTATTGTTCGCTTATATAGAACTCCCGTGCACCGGCATATCGATGTATCAAACTCCGTGCTGAGCTGCGCCCCGGCAAGTGCCTTCTCCCGCCATACCCCACCCCTGCAAGTGCGCTTCTCCCATCGCATCGCACCCCCGCAAGTGCGCCTCTCCTCACGAAGCTCTCGTGATGTTCCCGCGATCTCACGCGTGCCATGGCATGTGGGTAAAATGTTCCCGCGATCTCGCGGCATGTGGGTAAAAGGCACATGACGAGGAGCGCTTGGAGTGCGATTAGGTGCGAAAGGGAAGCAGGAGGGAGAAACCACCCTGACCACAGGCGCCCATTTCCTGTGTTTTGGTTGGCTGACACCACTGGCGCAGTGAGACGAAGGTCAGTGCAGCTTGGGCTTGTGGTATGGCGGAGACGTGGAGCGGTGCGTCTTTTGATTCTATTTGTTCCTTTGATTCACGAGGCCAGCGCGAAGGCTTGAGACTCTGTGGTGCATTGCGTTTTTCTTTCCGCTTTTGGCACGTGTTCCGGAGCCATGGCTGCGAAAGAATGCAAGAATTTGGATTTTTCAATAAAGGCGGACATCATTCGACGGGTGGAGGCTGGCAAGAAAAAGTCGTCGGTCGCCGTGGCGTTCGGAATTCCTCTCAACACCCTGAGTATGATCCTCAAAAACAAAGCCGATGTTAAGCTGAAGGCAGTGCAGTCCATTTGCGCTGGAGCGTGTCGTATGCGCGTCCCAACCTTTGACAAGGTCGAGAAGGCATTGTACGCCTGGTTGTCTCGGCATTTCCAGGCGCCATCCCAGGCAGTGTTACAGCATGCGATTTCGTCAGCGCTGACGACGGCGTGTAAGCTGTAGCGGCTCGGACTGATACGGAGATTGTGGCTGACATCATGGGTGACGAGGATCCAGATTTGAGCAGCGGCGAAGGTTCCGACGAAGAGGGCCAACCACCATGCACTGCAGCTGAACATGCATCAGCTTTCAGCGTCATTCGCCACTGTTGTGGCACAATGGAAGGAGCTGGCCTTTCTCATTTGGACACTGTCAACAAACTTGAGGACAGCTTAATGGACTTGATGGTGCAAAAGAAAAAGCAAGCAAAGGTCACAGATTTATTTCTTCCAAAATAAAGTGCTCTGGTCATCGCGCTCTGTTTTTGTATTTTTACGCGCCTTAGAGGCACAGCTCGGTAAGTTCCCAATAGTCACAACATAGGGAAACTGCCTTGAGATGTGTGGAGTTGTTAGAGAAGCTTTTGACTTGCATATTTTATATTTCGAATTGTCGATATATCGAACTATTTCGCGATCCCCATTGAGTTTAATATATCCGGGATCGACTATATATATATATATATATGTGTGTGTGTGTGTGTGTGTGTGTGTGTGTGTGTGTGTGTGTGTGTGTCTACATATATATATATATTGTTTGTTTTTTCATCCACTTTCATTTCCATTACTTTATCGTTTCTTTATTTCATTTACTAAGCACAAGTAATTTCCCCTATGTTCTGCTTGGTGTCAGTGTTTGTTGGCTTCTTATGATATGACAATATATATATATATATATATATATTTATATATATAATTTAAATTGCTCTATTTTCCTGTGTTATGAAACATTTTTTTTCTTCTGAAAAATATGGTAACTAGATTCACCCAGTTGCTGCAATCTTTGACACCACAGAGATTTTTGGAAATTGTACAATGTAATGTCATGCGCTATATTTCTCCTTTACATTGTTTCCTTGCACACCGTACTGTGCATTAGGTGAATTTTGTCCAATTTAATAAATTGGACAAAGCACCTAGTGTTTTTATGATGTAAACTCAAAAAAAGAATATATACTCTATGCCGTTTTTGAAGAGTAAATACTTATGTTTGCCCCTGTTTTCTTTTTCATCCAGTTGCAAGGAGAACCGCTGCATTCTCTATCCTCAGACAAACTCACCGACAACTTCCCAGGTGCGTTTCTTTTTGCCGCTCTATGGAGTAGGCCTTTTTCCGCACTGGTCTAGAAAATAGGCTCCTGTTGCTGATAATAGAGGAAGCCATACAGTCGTCCACTAATAATTCGTGGCTACGGATATGCCCAATAATACGGAGATGCCCAATTATTCATATAGCCTCACGGTACTGCCACTGGCCCTCTGGACATAATGTATAAGAATGACTGAAATTTCAGACAGCTAACAATACGCAATTTGATAATTTGGCTCTGCCTCTTGATCGTGAGCTAATTTGGTCACAGAGTCTACCAGAAAAAGCAATATTTTTGTTTTAAGAAGTTGCTGCGGCCTCCTCGAAACCAAAACCAACGAAGCCTAGTTATTCGAGTAGTCGCTGAGTGTGCCCAAACCATGTGTCCCATACCACAGAACAAGCCAAGCCACTAAGTTGGCTGCATTTGTGGCTTGTTGTGTAAGTATCCAGCGTTTGTCCCTGTTAGTGTTAAATAGTAACATGGTCCCAGGTGACTTCTTTGATTGCTAGCATGAATTCTTGTCACTTAAAATCATCAAGTAGTTCTTGATGGCACCAAATCCAGTCTCTATGTATGCCTCAACGAGGGTGGCGATGTCCAAAGTACTGGACAATTACTATCGCTAAAAAGTGCATGATGATTCGGCTTTTGAAGCTAGCTCTCTTTATGTCACCAGAGGATGGAGATTCTGTGCCTGTACTTTCGTCAATCTGTGGTGACAGCACGACAATGGTCGACAATGGACAGGCATGCGCTGGCTCAGCCACACTAAAAAAGGAGATGCACAGCAACCTGCCCTCGACTCCTCGTGCGCCCTTGCGTTGCTTGATTGCGTTACTGCAAGCTCGCTCTCGCTCCCCTCCCCATTTCCCCTTGCTTACGCCCTAAGACTATGGTCATCAAGCCACCATTCTTCTATGCTCACCCTCACATGCTTTCACTTGCACTCAAAGCATATAGTGCACAGAGAGAGAGAGAGAGAGAGAGAGAGAGAGAGAGGCAAAGGAAAGACTGGGAGGTTAACCAGAGATTATCTCCGGTTGACTACCCTGTACTGGGGGAGGGGCAAGGGGATGCAATAGGTGAGAGAGAGAAGGATTAAAAAAGGGGGGGAAATATAGTGCACAGGCTTTATACAGAACATGATGCTGCTCCACTCTAGTGGGCTCTCTTGATCTCGTGGCGCATGTCTTGAGAGGTGCTTTCTCAAGCTGCCGCTTGTAATTCAATCATTTGACTGTCTGCATCCACAGAAGTTTCCATTTATTGTCTCGGTATTCCTTCACGGCAGCAGTGAAGTTTCATTATATTGAAATCGTGTATAAGCGCACGTCATCATATTGATGTTCCACCATGTTCCACCATTTACCAACTCATAAACAATCAATTAAATCTGGATACCTCACAATACATAACGAAATCTCAAACTATGAAAACGTATAATAACCCCCCACACACACTAAACGAGTTTGCATTCCGTACTGACACTTTCAGGTATTCATTCTTTCCACAGACTATACAGGATTGGAACGCTTTGAATGAGAGCTGTGTTAATAGTTCATCACTAACTGCCTTTATCACGCTTGTTGAAAATGATCTACTTACATCTCAGTAATTATTTCATTTATTGTCCTTATTACTTTGTTACTACCTTTGTTTTTGCATATTGTGGCACATTTACCTGTCCAACCCAAATATTGCAGCATGAACCTCATATATTTCTTTTACTCCTGCTGATGTATAAGTTTATTTATGTAATAATGTGCATTTCTGAACCGTTTATGATTGTCATGTTTGTATGTCAGTGTGCTTTTTTGAATGCCCTTTCTGTAACGATCCCTGACGGGATTGACAGTATTACGTTAATTAATTAATTAGTTAATGATTAATAGTGTTCTATAAACAAGAAGTTAAATACTTCGTTATGTCGCAAATTTTGTTATATTGAAATTTCTTATATCGAGGTTTAACTCTATAACCAAAATAACATTTTGGTTATACAGTTAAACCTCATGGTTGCTCCTCATGGCTGCTTGGCTCATGCAAAACATGTGGACCAAGCAGCCTTGCTTGCATCTTGGAATCAAAGCATACGACCAGGATGTGCCCTCACTTTCATTGGTGAGGCAGTTCCTCCGCTTTCCATGTGCCATACAGCCTCAGCGAAGCATTTTGTTGACCCTGCACTAAACCTGCAATTTTTGCCGCCGACTCCTGATGAGACGGCGCAAGTTAGGCCTAGACAGCGGGTGTGTCGGAAGGGCATGCCTTCACAGGAAGCTCACCCTTGGTATGTGTTTGTATCCGTAGATGAATACACAGATATCTGGTGCGATACACACAGAGGCTGAACTGATGGTGTGCATGCGTGAAGCGGGTTTGGGGGGCGGTCAGCTGGCAACTACCACAAAAGTGTGTAGGAAAAGTTTGTATGTGCTCATACTGGCAGAAATGGTGTAAGTTCACGTGTGGACAACATTCTGAACTGATGAATTTATGGAACACAGTTCAAACTGACAGCATCGTGGAGTGAAGGTTGCATGCACAATATCTGCACTTCGCGACGCGTCCCGAAGGGCGGACTCAAAATTCACCCGCGGCTTTGACCAATTTTTACGTGGCGCTTGAGTTGCAGGAAGCAGCTAATCGATTTTCCTGTTGAAATTCATTTTTCTGGCCTGCCCATTAATTAAGACATTCTTGCGACCTCATCCCTCTCTGAAAAAAGTCAGTCAGCAACTGTAGTATTTACTTTCTGCACACAAACTGAAGAGCCAAAAAGTGGCAATGTGCGCATCTTTTTTGTGGACCGTGCACAGCTCACAAGCTACCCGAGCAAAAGGCTTCTCTGTTGCCTAGGCAACCCCCGCCCGCCTGCTGATCCAGCACGCTGCCGCCGCATTTTTCGCTCCTCTATTTCTTGCTTGTTTGCTTGCTCCATGTCTCTTCTTCCACAGTGCCTTCGTTGCTATTCTTTTGGCTGGTGCACCTCGTTAAAATGCATGCTTGCTGCCCCACTTGTCTGCAAGATTTTCTGGCAACCACGTTATAACCGGTATTTCGTCTCGTGTGGCTGCACTTTAAGCGGTATGTGAATACATTAAGTGTTATGGGAATATAAATGGAAGTAAGAAAACGCTGCATTATATCTGGTCCTGCACTACAAGCAGTTATGCTATAAGTAAGGGTTTACGAATATTCAAAACTTTTGAATGTTATCAAATATTATATTTTTAATATTTGATTTGAAAACTAGTTATTTCAAAATTTCTTATACAGTACAACTGAATTTCGAAACAACCCAATTCGTATAAAAGCAAATATTCAAAACAAACCAAATATATTGCTGGCTGTCTGGGAGCAAATACAGTTCTTAGAATTTGCTTGTATCTAACCTAAGACTCTGTCTGATTTATTGCTGCATTTTGTGATAATATTATACTGCTGGGGAAATTTCACATGTAAATCGCGCTTAGCCACTGGACGTCTAAGAAGCTTTGTGGGAAAGCCAGCCACTCTGTAGCAAGAGGCACGGGTTTGCAGACAGCAAGGGTGGGCTCTTTTGCAGCGCCACCACCAATTTGAACTTATTGCTTGACAGCAAATGTGATGTGTGCTGGCTGGCATAGGGTCAAATGCCTATGAGTTACAGGCATTTGATGTTGCATGATAAGGCACAGGTTGCTGGGAACAGGCAGCTAGTGGGAATCACTCAATTTGCCAAGTTAACAGGAGCCAAATTTACAACCCTTGATTATAACGGCTTACTAGTAAAATTTTTCACCATTGACAAAGTAATTGTGATGTTTCGACATGTTAAGATAAGCAAGCTTGCTAATAAATGCATGTGCTTGTCACTATTCAATATTTGAAGCTAGGTATTTGTGTTTGATTTGTACTAAAATATGTTGATACTCTCATAGCCCTAGTTATAAGGGCATAACAAGCAGTTGTGATTCAGTTTCACTTGTCATCGCTCGTGCCGTGCGCTCCTTTCTGTGTCCTTCGTCTTAGTGCTGAGTTCATTACCTGACATTCTAGATGATTGCCAGGTCTTCTTAGAACGTGCCTATTTGGAAGGACTCTTACAGTGGAGTTGACTACCTGGGCCGTTTCTAAGCTTGTGCAGTATCTGGATAGTTGATGGAGTTTATGCACGTGTTAGAAAAAAATGTCAATATTTTTGTCCTTGTTTTTCCAAGACTGGGCACCGGCGGTCCGTGACTGATGCAGGCCCAGTGCATGGCCCTGTTCCTGACAAGCTGCCCCTTCCCGAGGGCAACCACTGGGATGTTTTTATCACATATGCTGCTAGCACGGCGGATGTATTCTTCCGCTTGCTGGACTTTACCGTAAGTCTGTTTTGTGTTATGTGCTCATGCTTTTGTATGCTTGCATGTGATTGCGCCATGGTGTGCACTGGCAAGCAACTGTTCTTGAGGTGTAGTACATAAGCTGTGTTCCCATGAATGCAGCTGTGGCTTATCGCATTGATAGCAAATCTTATTAATGCAATGCACTGGCATTTACCCCTACATTGTCTTATACCACTCTTTTTGGGACAGGCTCCCAGCAAGAATGCATGAGTGCAGAGGGGTTATGGAGTAATAAGTACAACCTTGTTCATACGTTTTTGAAAATTTTGAGAAAGAAATGTACTAAAAAGGAAAACGAATGACCCAAAGTCATAAAAAAATTTGGCAGACTCAATGTGGTGACGTAATGCGTAATCTACGTAATGCAAAGCGTTGCACAAATTGTTGCAGGATGAATGCATGCCCAAGCAGCCCAAGATGACTGTTCTCGCTTTTATGGCTTTAGCAAGCTTATGTTTGCACTCCTCAAATTCAGCCTGGGTCTGCAGCTTCATTGGGCTGGGCATTTTGGCAGGTTGTTTTGACATGAACACTTGGCGAGAATCGTTGCGGCATAAGATGCTGACGTGCGTTTAGCTGCTGAAGCTCGAGTTGCCAGAAACGGTCTTTCTTGTTTTCCTTTTGCATGTTTTAAGGCAGCAGCGGCAAGCGAAACGAATCTTGTAGGTGCGCCTGGATACGATGCTGCCAGAGTGAAACAGGATGCTCACTCAGCACTTGTAGCAGGGAAGAGCAGTACGTTTTTGGTTAACGCCTATTAAAAGCATGCAGTACACTTCCAATAGCACTGTGCCACATCTGCTGTGAAACATATAGATGAAGATGCCTATCCGCAATAGGGCTTGGCAGCAAAAGCAGCGAATGCGATGTGCAACAACTCGCAAGGAGATTTGCTGGTAATGAAAGAGAAAACTAAGTGCATGCCAGCATTTCCGTGTGAAGTGAGTGAGCAAATACTGTGGGGAAGCCATGGCGGGTGCCTAATACTCTCGAACGTGTGTGCCTCATGCCTTTTCTTGTTCGCATGGGATGTAACGGCTGGAAAACACACAATACAATCACAGTTTGGCAATGTGTGCCAATGGATTGTGATTTTCGGGAACGTATGAACTGTTAAAAAGGAAGCGTAACTACTGGATTATTTTTCCTGTTCTTGATCGCAAACTGCACTGGGAAATAAAACAAAGCAGGATCATGTCAACATGGTTTTACTGTAGTAGTATTCATAGTAGAGTTGAACCCGACTATATCGAACCCATTTACATAGAATTATTCTGTATATTGAACAATTTCTGAGCACGGTATAGTTACAGTGAGTATATATAGCAAAAGTTACACTTACATCGAACAAAAGTAACGACTCCAGATATATCGAACGACAAGTGGCGCAAAAGTGCCCCCGGAAGTTGGCTTTCTCTCGCGCTGACGGGGAACCGGCGGTGCGGCTCCGTCCAACTGCTTTTCCTACCGTGACCGCGCTGCGTCGGGCGAGCCGTCGACATCCCCTTGCAAAAAAATTATCCTGGCCTGCCCGCAGTGCTTGCTCAGATAGCCAATGAGAGGCTCTCGTGCCCTCGTCGTGCAAGATGCCGCAAGTGTGTGCGAGTTGTCTCGCTGCATTTCTGGTTCATTGTGTTTACACCTTGCGGGCCTTCCCTCGCACTGCTGCCGTGATGAAGTGGCAGAATTTGCCTTTTGCCGTGAAGCTTGAAATCATAAATCGGGTCGAGCGCGGTGAGAAGTCGGATGTCCCCGCAGCATGCAAGACTCCTAGGAGCCCTCTCAGCACGATCTTGAAGAATAAGGGGGAGATTAGGGCTAAAGCGGCCAAACTCGTGACTCAGTGCCCATGCCGCCCGATGCGTATGCACAGCCGTGTACAAGTGGTTCATTCAGAATTGCTTGAGACGTGCCGGCTTCCGTGTGCCCGGTGATGACTGTAAATTCTGATGAGTGCGACGAAGCCATTGCCGGTGTTGCCGAAGTTGGAGCGAGCTGTCAGAATTTCCGGAAGCCGTGGACAAATCAACAGTCGACGAGTTTGTGAGTGCAGATAATGGTGTCGCGACCACGGGAGAGCCCGAAAACGAAGACTACATTGCCGACATTGTACTGAGCACCAGTGAAAGTGGGCACAATGAAGAAAGCAATGATGGCCCTTTGCCCAAATCCTCCGTGGTGATTGGTGCACTCGCACTAGTCTGGTGCTTCTATGCGAGTATGAAAGGTTGTGGCCTCAGCTGCTCCGACTCTTTAGACAATGTGGGCAAGTGCATGCGTTGCAGGCAGCAAAATTGCCCAAGCAGGAGAAAATACAGGACCATTTCATGCAAAACTAAGCTAGCTTCATCAATAAAGGGATTTTATAAATGGTATGTGCTCTTATGACGTCCAATTCTTTAGCAGGCTTATATCGAATTATGCCCTATATTGAACTGATAGGCGATTTTTTGCAAGTTCGATATACCTGGGTTCGACTGTAGTAGTATTCATAGTAGTAGTTGTAGTAGTACAAAACTTTATTTAGTCTTTTTTGATTAGTTGTCCCCAGAGGGGTGAGCCGTTAGTCCAGAGCCTCATTTGCTGTTGCAGTCTGGCTCGCCTGATGGCACGTGAGCCAGCTGCCTTGTCTTCTCTCCGCCTTTGTGTGGTGTGTGTGACTGTTTGAGTCAACTTGTCCCTCTATATATACACCCAGATATGAGACAAGGCCGATGTGTATTCTTTGCGCATAATGCCTATTTAAATGAATTCAGTGCACTATAAGGACGATACAGTGCACTGCTGTTGCATTCGTGTAAATTTGAATGTTGCTGTACTATGTACACAGTTTGGTTGGGTTACACAATTCAGGCTGAAGTAGCTGATGACGGGAAGTAGCACAGCAAAATACAAACACTGGAAGGGGAAACAAAGACTTGTAAGAAGTTAATGACTTAATTTATAATTCAGATTCTTCTATATTTTGGCTCACCCAGTATGATATTTGATGCGTCTTAATATAACTTAGTGAAAGGGCTTTTTGGTTAATGCTTTTTCTTTTACCTTTTCAGGAAAACAATTTCTGTACTAAGTGGTGCTAAAGTAATACAATTTCCATGACCAAAGAAGCGTAGAGGCTTCAGTCATTAAGCACCTCATATTTAAGGAATAGCCTGAAATAAAAGATTTCTGAGACCAACTGTATCGGCAAAGTAATCAACTAATATTGACGATCATCATAGGTGATTACCTATAAGAGCTTTGAAAACGTGTGCGGAAATTCAGTAGCTTTTGCCATTTTTGTATGTACGGGCGTGGATGTTTTTAAGGTTCGTTAGAAGGAACCGTAAAATGTGCTTTATGCAGATAATTTGCGGTCCTGAGGAGTTGCAGTTAACATTCATCGTCTGTAGACTTATTTTTGAGCTCACATTACATCCTTAAATCCTTACATCCTACCCTCAAGTGATAATGTTCACCTCAATGATCAAAGCATTTACATTAGGCTGCTCTTCAGTAGGTTTTTAGATGCATAAATTTGACCTGATGAGCACAGGATGGCAGGAATTACTTTTAAATTTATTAACACTGCTATATCTGCAAAAGCATGTGTATAGTTACTGTTAGGTGCAAGCTAATAACTTTGACAGTGACATGAAGAAGCGTCATGTCTTATAGTGTAGATTGTAATGACCTAGTTAAACTTAATTTTGCTTTCTGTTTAATAAATATATGCTTTGCTTGCACCATTTGCAATCTCTTTTGCAGGATATACCCAATATAACATATGTAAGTCACTTGACAACACTGTCATGAATTCGCTATTCAGACTAGGTACTGGAAAGTGTTACTCGTGAAATCCTAAAGTGTGGCTTCTGTGGCAGCTGTACTGTAGTAATTTGAAATGTGGATTTTTTGTATGGCCACTTCTGTTTCCATTCTCGCTGTAGCAAACTTGTTCTTGGCATAGAACAAACATTGTGAGGTTTTTAACACAAAAGTGGTTCTCTGCTAAGCTTTGACAAAAATTTGTCCCACGTGTGTATATCACGCAAACATCACACAAATTTTCTGGCATTCCCACAAGATGGCTACTTTACCATTTTGTGATAGCTTAGAATAGAGCTTTATGGATGTCATTTCTAGATATTGAGGGAACTTGTGACAGTGTAGACAGGCAATTGCTATGGGATATTCTCAAGCACAAAGGCCTGGATGACGATTTTGTAGAGCTGATAAGGGAGGTATATGAGGACAATCGTGTATGAATTGTATGGGAAGGCCGGAAATTGAATAAAGTTGTGTAAGTTCACTGATAACTGAAGCCAGGATTCCCTCTGTCTGCATTGTTGTTCACGCTTTATGTTAAAGGCATAGAAAGATGACTGGAAAACAGGGAATTAGGATTTGATTTACCTTGTAAAGTGTAATGGGCTAAGTGTGCAACTTTCGCCCCAGGCTGATTTATGCGGGCTGCGTAGTGCTACTAGCAGGAAACTTACAGAGACTTGCGAATATGTGTGGCAGTACAGTGTCAAATCTAGGCCTTAAATTTTGCACAGAGAAATCTAGAATTATGATGACGAGTGAGGATGCAGTATCGATTCAACAGCAAGTCATACCCATAGCCAAGTGTCATATATACCTGGGTGTTTACATAAACAAAGGAAAGACCTGCTCAAGCACTCACCAAAATAATTTAAAAATGAAGGGAAGCAGAATGCAGCAATAATGAAACACAAAGCACTTTAGGGTTACAATATATACCAGGTGGTAGGCGGAATCTGTAAAGGAGTAATGGTGCCAGTGCTAACATTCGCAAATGCCATTATGTGCTTAAAATTAGATACCTTGTCCCTGTTGGAAGTTAACCAAAGATTGGTAGGCTGGTTGGCTATCGGTGACGGCAGGTGGGTGGAGGATTGGGAAAAAGCAATTGTCAAGGAGAGGGCGGAGGGAATTGGCACTCCCACTCCGCCAAGGTTGCTCGCTTTTCATTGCATGCTCACCTTCAGCCCAGAGATGCCATTTGATGAGTGCGCTTTCCAAATATGTGTGTGCTCACCTTTGAACGTGTGAATGGGCACGCATGCGCACGATACCACCCGAGCTTTAATGACATTTTCACCACATACACACTCAGCGTCATGTCGTATGTGCCTATGACACCTGGTAGCCTCCAAGGCACTGTTTAAGCTGCGCAGCAGCACAGGGCTCGTGTGCTTGCTCTCACTGTCACTGCTTCAACCTTCAGGTGAAGCTGAAGTTAAAATAAGACTGTGCACATCTATGGACTTGTATTTGTGAATGTGCAACAAAGGTACTAGTGCTTCTTAGAATACACATTTTATTTTGTGTTATAATCAATTCCTCTGAAAGAGGGATTAATGAATTTTTTAAAAGAATATGTAACAATGAGAGGGATTTGTTGTGCGTACTTAGAATGTTTAGTTATGTTGAAATCTGATCATCTGCTATATTGGCACCTTCTAGTTGGATACTGAATGTGTCACAGCACTGTTTTGCCAATGCAGTCTCTCTCTGTACTGACGATTTAGAGTGCCCTTTGTGGTCTTCTGATGCTTACCTTTGTAATAAAAGTTCTTAAAAGGAAGAGATCCGGGCACCGACCAAAATTGCTTAAAAAATTTATTTACGTTCCGGCTTCCCCACAGAAGCCTTTTTGACAATGAACATTCACATTGCATGTTAGAGCTATAAAATTTTGTAGTCAACAAATGCATCTTGGTTAGTGCAAGCAGCAGTAACATGGTAGCCTTGTTCTGCCTCATCTTTCAAAGGATCAATATGAGCAACTCACTGAAGAGATGGACAAGTTTTATGCTGAACGCTCGCTGCCTGTCTCAGAAGCTAAAAAAAATTGGCTGTACGCCACAAATGTAGAAGACAACTGGATGCGAGTACAAGTGCTTGAAGTACAAGATGGAAAGGTAAGCAAGCATATAATCTTTGGAGGGTGCACACGCATTTTATTTCTCCTTTTATTATTTACAAATACTGCTCTCTCTATTTCGAGATATAGCAGGAGTGGGTACAGATTTTAGTACATACAAAAGAAATGACACTAGAAAAGAACGAATCAACAGGTAATATAATTATGTAATTGCATAAAGGTATGGACACACTGGCGGCAAGACGCGCGCGGCACGCCGCCGGTGGCAAGAACGCCGCGCGGCAGAAAGGCCACATCGGTTGTGCGCGCGGCGGCCGCCGCGGAGTCACGTGACAGCGCTGATCTCGCCTTGTCTCGAACTGCGCGAGCATAGGCGCAATATCGCGGTTGTCGCGCGCTTTTTCCTAGCTCGGTTAGCAGATACCGCGCAGATGCAGACGACGATGTTCTGACGACGATGAGCGTTTTGGTCATTGTGTGTTCTCTGCTGTTGCGACGGCGGCGCGCGCAAAAGGCGCGCAGACGAAGCACTAGCGCTGTTTGTCGCGGCTGGCTCGGAGCACTCGGTCGTCGATCGTGGTTCCGCCGCCGCCGCTGGAAGTTAACTTCGGCAGTAGCCAAGAGGTGGCGCTTAGGAGAAAGCCCGGACGTCTCTCATTGGTTCGCGGCACGCGGCAAGCCGCCGAAAATGGCTCCTCGACCCATCCTCCGCGCGGCAGACCAAACCGGTTCCGCGGCAGGTTTTGCGGCATGCGGCGCGCTGCCGGCGGCGTGCCGCGCACGTTTTGACGCCAGTGTGTCCGTACCTTAACAAACTCTTCAAATGGCAATGCACAAGGCAAACCATCCAGACTGTCCCAGATTTCAATTGTAAGCGGGAAGAAAGAAAATTTAAAGCAGTCAATATGTGGCCTAAAAGGAACAACGTTTAGTGGATGGCTTTGTCTGGTTGAACGTGCGCTCGAAGATATAAAAGAGATGGATGCCTGAATGCCGGATGACTTGTGGATAATCTTATGCAGCAAGATAATACATTCATGTGTGCGTCTGTGTTTGTGAGTCTGCAACGATAATATGTGGCCGTGTGATGAACGTGAAAAGCTGCGATAGTAACAACCATAGATGAATCTGATTGCTTTTTAAGGCGAAAGCCTTTCTAGGCTCATGGTGAAGTTTGCGTCTGCAGACCTGACCGCCGGAGTGTCCGCCGAAGCCTCATCACGCCATATGAAAAGAGATTAAAGCATAGAGTTTCTCACTACATTACCTAGAGGGAAATCTGGCGCTGCTGCGCTGTGGTATGCATGGGAATGCCGGTATATTGTGACTTCGGATTGGCATCGTTCTCGGAGAGACAGGACACCTTGAAGACGCGCTTGGCAAGTACCGTTCCGTCTGTCACAATAATTCATTTTCTACTAAAACAGCACGTGAAGAGCTGTTTTAGCTTTATTATTACGTGAAAACATGTTTTGTTTAACTATGAGAACCTGTTATTGCGTGTACGACTATATCTTGCGTAAAAAGTATCAGCGGGCCGCTAAAGTTGAAGGACAGACGACAAGGTTCGCGCTCGCTTTGAAACAATTGGTAGTCTGTTCTTGCTTTTCTTCGCTTGGTAATGCATTGTAGGTGAGTAAAGATGTAATATGCGTGAATGAAAACATTTTATGAAGATTTTACTTTGAGAACGCGTTATTTGTGTAGCCATATCCACGTTTTAGACGAAGCCTCTTACAACACCAGCCAACACCAGCCTCGCAGACACATATACCGTCATTCCCATGATGGCACGGTGCCTCCTTAAGAAACTCCCATAGACGGTGGCGCCAGATTTCCCTCTAGGTGTATAGTGAGAAACTCTATGGATTAAAGAATGAAAAATGTTTGATAGTGACAGTTAGTGAATGATAATGTTATAATAGAAATTAGTAGGTTAATAATTACTACTGACTACTAATGACTCCGAAATGACCAATATGTCTAATGACAGCTTGTGATGACCACAATTGATTACAAATGACTAACAATGCTTACTAGTGAGCAGTAATGACTAATAATATAGTGTACTAGAAGGCTTTCTAGTGGGCTCACTGGCCTATACTTCCAATGCCGTGGTTGCTCAGTGGCTATGGTGTTAGGCTGCTGAGCACAAGGTCGCGGGATCGAATCCCGGCCACGGCGGCCGCATTTCAATGGGGGCAAAATGCGAAAACACCCGTGTACCTAGATTTAGGTGCACGTTAAAGAACCCCAGGTGGTCGAAATTTCCGGAGTCCTCCACTACGGCGTGCCTCATAATCAGAAAGTGGTTTTGGCACGTAAAACCCCATAATCTAATCCAATCTCCACTGATGCGGCCACTGTCACCTGCCTCTGCCAATGCGTCTGCTAGAGGCACTGCAGCAGCTTCCTCCTGAACTCGCCAGTCCACCCGCTAGTTTCTGTCTCATGTGCGTGGGATAATTTGTGCTATGCTGCAGTGGCAGTCGGATGTCTGCGAGTTCGTTGCTTGCTGCCGGCTTCGTTTCCGTGTAGTGCCCGTCTCTGCGTGTCGCCCATGTTACAGACGTGTGTCCCAGGTAGGCGAAAATGCCAAATCGTCGCCGCAACTATTGCTTCGTGCACGGGTGCCATACGGGGCACAGCCGCGTCAAAGGCGCACCGAAGCCATCCTTGGTTAATGTGCCGCGAGACGAACAAAGAAAGCAGTGGGAACTGAATTTGCCCCGTGCAGATAAAGTTTTAGATGAGACGTGTGGTCTGCGAGCTACATTTCGAGCTGCGATACATAATCAGAGAACATGTACATAATTAGACACTATGCGCATGTAATTGATGGCAAGGAAACACCTATTCCTCGCTATTGGAAGACGCCTTCCCACAATTCTCCCGAACCTGCCTGACGTCTTCCCATGACCACAACCAGCACATAGATTTGATTTGATTGATTGATTTCCATTTACACACGCACACACACACACACACACACACACACACACACACACACACACACACACACACACACACACACACACACACACACACACACACAGACACAGACACAGACACACACACACACACACACACACACACACGTACAGAGGAGTGGTAAATGGAGGTGGATGAGGGAAAACAGCCACACAGACGCAGCTTAAGGTAACCTCACCCCCTTAAGTACAATATGGCTGCATGGGGCAGCACATCAAGCGCCATATAAATTACATTTATATAGTGGCCATAAAACATTGCACTTATACAATATATGAAAAAACAGTGAAATATTTCCACAATAACAATGCAAAACACACTGCGGCATTGAAATAAATAAATGATATACACTTGGTAACATAGACAATAAAAGAGGAACATAACATACATTATTAATCATTAACAAACACGCTCTAAAGAAGTGAAAGCAATAGAGTTTTAAATTCTGACAGTGATAAATCCTGTAAATTGTAGCCTGCTCTGTCATATGAATTCAGCAATCTTGGAAGGTTGTTACACAACATTTGACAACCGTAGTTAGTTCTAGAGCGTGGAACCTTCCATACTTCAGGTGTACGAGTTGAATAACGGTATGGATTGACGGATAGATTTGCAAGTTCTACAAGTATTGTTACGTTTGGTATTAAAGTAATACTCGCGTAATAGTCTGCAGTTATAGATGTTATGGGCTGAAGCAATGTTGTATTTCTTGAACAGGTTGTCAGTATGGACGGCAAATGGTACATTAGCAATGGCACTTGTTATTTTCTTCTGCATACGAAATAATTTTGCTCAAGTTACATTCAGTTGTGGTGCCCCATACAAGATGCCCATAATGTACGAGGTGTGACACAAAAAAACGAGACTGGTCCAATAACTTATTGTACACACTGAATCAGTTCTCTGTGAAATTATCACCTTCAAGGTAGTCCCCTTCAGCATTCACACACTTCTGCATTCGGTGCTGCCATTGCTGGTAACAGTTCTGGAACGAGGTTTTTGGAAGGCCCTTCAGGAGATTCTCCGTTTTTGCCTGAACCTCTTCAACTGAGGTAAAATGGTTTCCCTCTAAGCAAGATTTAACTTTAGGAAGTAAAACAAAGTCGCATGGAGCCAAATCAGGTGAATGAGGAGGATGCCCCATCACAGTAATGTTTTTGCTGGTCAGAAACGGCTTGACAGATAGGGCCATATGAGCGGGTGCATTGTCCTGGCGCAACAGCCATCCATCACTCCACAACTGTGACCTTTTTTTTCCTAATTTTTTTCACGAAGTCGTTTTTATTACTTCAATGTAGTAGTGTTGATTAACAGTCTGACCACTGGGAACCCACTCAATCATTACAATTCCGTTAATGTCGAAGAAGACAATTAACATTGCCTTGAATTTTGATTTTGACATGCGTACTTTTTTGGGTCTTGGGGATCCTGGAGACTTCCACTGCATTGACTGGTGCTTACTTTCTGGGTCATAGGTAAAAATACATGTCGCATCACATGTTACAACAGATTCCAACAAATTTGGCTCGTTTGCAATGCGTTCTAACATGTCCACACGCACGTCTTTACGGCACTGTTTTTGGTCAACGGACAGTACTTTTGAAACAACCTTCGCACAAATCTTCCTCATGTGTAATTTGTCCGTTAAAATGCGTCGAACAGCTTTCCCATCCAAGTGAACCAACTCCGCCGCTGCACGAACACTTAATCTTCGGTCACCACTGATCACATCACAAACTTTGGCGATGTTTTGGTCTGTAATCGCTGACCTTGGACGCCCAGCACGTTCATCATCTTCCACGCTCTCTCTTCCCCCTGAAAACCACTTATGCCATTCAAACACATGTGCACGAGACAAAGTTACATCTCCATAAGCCTCGGTTATTATTTGAAATGTTTCCGTGGCTGACTTCTTAAGTTTCACAAGAAACTTGATGTTGATTCGCTGTTTCGTTTTTACTTCAGGCATTTTTCCGGCAGAATGCAGTTGCACGTGTTCACTCAGTGACGCAGCACTCCCAACTGGCGTGATCGGTTCCGTCGAAACTGGATGCATGAATAGAGGAGGTGTGTGGGATTACGTCAGCAAAACAGTTGTTGCCAACTCCACTTTCTTTTCAAGCTACACACTTAGTCTCGTTTCTTTTGTGTCACACCTCGTATGTGAGACACGAAAAAGGCATTGTAAATTAATAATTTTACAGAGACGGGTAAAGTATATCTGTAGCGATTTAAAACACCTGTTATGCGGCTAAGTTTTTGGAGTACCAAGCTGACATGGTCGTCCCATTGCATAGTACTTGTGAATTGTACCCCAAATACCTTTGCAGAAAGAGCAAGTTCTATATTTGCGGATCTATACGCTAATGTTATATCTGGAGGAAGAGGAGCAGAGAACAGAGAGCAGAGCTGTTTTAAAAGAGCGACTCGCGGTTAATGTTGCAGGAAGAAAGCAGGCCCACGAGTGTAAAATAATGTATATTTACAACTGAGGTTAATGGCGTTCAGGCAACTGCCAGACTTCGTCTTCCTCTCGTCCAATCCAACTTCTTCCTTCCCTTCACCGTAACATCACCCTCCCAGTGGAGTAGCTCCGTCCCGGTGCAAGTTATAGAGCCTCACTTAATGGGGGGACATGGGGCTTCAGCCTGGCGACGAGAACAACATCGCTGGTGACGTTGGGAGGCACTGAAGGCTGACCGACTGGAGCGATCTCGTATGTCACGTCGGACAGTTGGCATAAGATCTGGTACGGACCAGAATAACGGCAAAGTAGTTTTTCCGACAAGCCGACGCGACGTGTAGGCATCCAGAGAAGGACAAGGGAACCAGGTGAAAAATGGGAGTCTCGGTGCCGAAGGTCGTAGCGTCGCTTTTGAGAAGCTTGCAAGACTGTGAGGCGATGATGGGCAACTTCTCGAGCATGGGTGGCTAAGTCAATAGCATCGCGAGCATATCCAGTGCTGGGTGATTGTACTGCGGAAGGTAGCAACGTGTCAAAGGGCAAGGTGGGGTCGCGGTCATACAACAGGTAAAATGGTGAAAATCCGGCAGTGTCGTGACGGGACGAGTTGTATGCGAAAGTGATGTATGGTAAAGCGACGTCCCAGTCGCGCCAGTCGCGATGATCGTCGGAAACATACATGGCCAGCATTTCAGTTAGCTTGCGGTTGAGTTGCTCGGTGACGCCGTTCGTTTGAGGGTGGTACGCGGTAGCAATCTGGTGTTCTGTAGAACAGGAGCGGAGCAGATCGTCTACGACCTTCGATAGAAAGTAGTGGCCACGATCCATCAGCAACTGGTGAGGGGCGCCATGGTGCAGGATGATGTCGTATAGTAAGAAGTCGGCGACATCTGTAAGCGCAGCTGGTTGGTAGCGCTCGTGCGATGGCATATCTCGTGGCATAATCGGTTGCTACAGCAATCCATTTGTTTCCTTTGATGGAAAGTGGAAAGGGGCCAAGGAGGTCTAGGCCCACCCGGAAAAAGGGCTCTGTAGGGATATCAACTGGTTGCAGCAAACCAGCGGGAGGCATAACAGGCGTCTTCCGGCACTGACACAGGTTGCAAGAAGCGACATAACGGCGCACAGAGCGATAAATGCCGTGCCAGAAGAAGCGTCGCCGCAGGCGGTCGTATGTACGAGTGATGCCCAGATGTCCAGCAGTAGGAGCGTCGTGAAGTTGCTGGAGCACGGCTAGTCGAAGGTGCTTGGGAACAACTAGGAGGAGCTCCGGGCTGTCAGGACGAACGCTACGACGGTATAAAGTTCCATTGCGCAAGGTGAACATCTGAAGGGACGGGTCATTGGGCGAGGAGCTTAGGCGTTCCATAAGTGTTCGAAGAACAGGATCTTTGCACTGCTCGTCGCCAATATGGTGGAAGCCGGAGAGGGACAGAACACTGATGTCCGAGTCCACGTCGGTATCGTCCGGTTGATCCACGGGATTGCGGGACAGGCAGTCAGCGTCTTTATGCAGGCGCCCTGATTTATACATAATAGAAAATGTATATTCTTGTAGACGCAAGGCCCAACGTGCAAGTCATCCAGTTGGGTCCTTCAAAGAGGAGAGCCAGCAGAGGGCATGATGATCAGTTACGACGCAGAAGCTCCGACCGAAAAGGTACGGGCGAAATTTCGCGACCGCCCATACGAGCGCGAGACATTCTCTCTCAGTAATGGAGTAATTTCTCTCGGGCGTGGAAAGAAGGTGGCTTGCTTAAGCGATGACACGGTCTTGGCCCTGTTGACGCTGAGCGAGGACAGCGCCGATGCCATGACCACTCGCGTCAGTTCGTTCTTCAGTGGGCGCAGAAGGGTCAAAGTGGGACAGAATTGGGGAAGTTGTAAGCCGCTCAATCAGGGCAGAGAACGCTTTCTCCTGCAGTGGTCCCCAAGAGAAAGAGACGTCTTTCTTAAGAAGGTCAGTGAGAGGGTGAGCTATGTCGGCAAAATTTTTCACAAATCACCGGAAATAAGAGCATAAGCCCAGAAAACTACGGACATCGTTTGTTGAACAAGGTACAGGAAAATTTCGCACGGCATGAACTTTCTGTGGATCAGGTTGGATTCCGGCGGCGTTTACGAGATGGCCGAGCATGTTATTTCACGGCGACCGAAATGGCACTTGGAGGAGTTTAGCTGAAGGCCAGCCCTGCAAAACACGGAGAGTATGGTTATGAGGCACCGCAGATGGCTCTCAAAGTTCGGCGAAAACACAATCACATCGTCGAGGTAACAGAGGCATGTAGACCACTTCAAGCCGCACAAGAGAGAGTCCATCATGCGCTCGAATGTAGCTGGCGCATTTCATAATCAAAAGGGCATGACTTTAGATTGGTACAGACTGTCCGGTGTGACGAAGGCGGTTTTCTCGCGGTCCATCTCATTGACGCTAATCTGCCAATAGCCGGAGCGGAGGTCAATTGATGAAAAGTATTGGGATCCGTGAAGGCAGTCAAGAGCGTCATCAATGCGAGGCAGGGGATAAACATCCTTCTTTGTTATCCTGTTGAGGTGACGGTAGTCAACGCAGAAGCGCCACGAGTTGTCTTTCTTCTTTACTAAGACAACTGGTGGTGCCCACGGACTACTTGAAGGTTCAATGATGTCCTTGTCCATCATCCTGTCTACCTCTTTTTGTATGATGGCCCTTTCTGTTGCGGAGACATGATATGGCCGCCTATGAAGGAGGCTGGCGTCACCGGCGTTGATGCGATGCGTGACAACAGATGTCTGGCCAAGTGGATGGTCATCCTAATCAAAGATGCCCCGATAAGATGACAAGAGGTGACGAAGAGCTGCTGTTTGCTCTGAAGGAAGGTCAGGGGCGATCATCTTAGAAACATTGTCCGTAGGCGTCGAGTACGGAGGAGTGGGTGACAAAGGTCCGTTGGTACGGAGGAAGGATTCAGATGTCAAAGAAGAAACCTCAAGTTCTTCCAAAGGAGTAATATACGCTATGGCGATACCGTGTGGCAGCACATGCGACGAAAATCCAAAATTGAGGATGGGCATGCGAGTGCAGTTTTCACGGATCCGGACTAAGGTGCTTGGCAGGGCAATATGGCGCGACAAAACCACATCAGTAAGCGGCGACATGACGTACTCGCCATCAGGTACGGGAGGACAGGGCGTCAGGAGGACATTTGTAGCTGCTTGTGGAGACAGCCTTGCAAACTCAGCAGAACATAAGCGTGTGAAGCACAAGTTGTTGTGTCGGCAGGAAGCGGCAGATCCAACTGTACAACACCTGCGGAGCAGTCAATTTGGGCAGAGTGTTTCGAAAGGAAGTCCGTCGTGCGGACAGTGTTCAAGGACGATAAATAGAACAACAGTATAATGGCCCCCAATGGTCACACTTGCTGTGCACATTCCAAGGACAGGTGAAGTACTCCCATCGGCGACTCGCACAGTGCCCAGTACGGCGGGCGTCAGAACCTTCTTTAGCCTTCGGCGGAGAGCAGCGCTCATAATGGAAAGCTGTGCTCCTGTATCAATGAGAGATCTAACAGGAACGCCATCAACTTCAATGTCCAGTAGGTTTCCACATGTAGGCAGGGTCAACAGAGGACTTGTGGGCCAGGTCGTAGTTGCAGCTTCACCTCCGGGAGCTGCACCGCCTAGTTTCCCGAAGCGAAGCGACCGGTTGCAGAAGGGGACGAAGAGCGGTGAACGAGAGGCGAACGGGACCTACGACCTTGCGGAGACGGGGAGCGGCTAGATCTTGGTGGAGTACTGTCGGCGTTGATGTTCCTAGTCGGCGTATAGGGCGAGAAAGTGCGATTGTCTGGTACTTGGCGGTAGTGACTCGGAGACGACCACCGAGGAGGCGACGACCAGCGATTGCGGCAATGACGGGCGATGTGTCCAATACCTGAACAGTTAAAGCACATGGGTTTATCATCCGCTGTGCGCCAGTCAGCTGGGTTGCGACGGGGTGGCGGAAAGCTTTGCGTCTGGGAGCGAGCGGCCGGAGAAATCTGGTAGGTGTTTGTATGGCGGACCGAGCAGAGAGATGGAATGCCCAAACTTGCTATTTCCTCCCGAACGACCGCTTGTATAAGGGAGATAGCGGGCACGCTTTCCCGATAGTCGGGACGAACTGGAGCCAGAGCCATGGCCTCAAGCTCACGGCGAACGATGCGCGTGATATCTTCCGGGCCTGCGGGCTGAACGAACAGCGGCGGGTCTTCGCAAGAAGATGTCGCGGCGGTATTGGGCAATCGGTCGAAAGTTTGAGCGACGCGGCAGCCCTTCGCTTGTTCGAAGCGCCGGTACTCCTTTACAATTGCGTCCACAGTGGCACAATCCTTACACATCAGGAGATTGAAGGCATCGTCTGCAATATCTTTCAGTATGTGACCAATCTTGTCTGCCTCGGTCATGTTGTCATCAGCCTTGCGACAGAGGGCCAGCACATCCTGTATGTACATGACATAGGATTCTGTGGACGTCTGAGCGCGGCACGCAAGTTCTTTTTTCGCTGCCAGCTGACGACCGACAGGTCTGCCAAACAGGTCTCGCATTTTTTCTTTGCAGACATCCCAGCTCGTTAGGTCAGCTTCGTGTGTGTCGTACCATTGCTTCGCAGTTCCTCTTAGATGAAATATCACATTTGCTAGCGTCATTGTTGGATCCCACCTGTTGTTGTCGCACACTCGCTCGTACATCGTAAGCCAGTCCTCGATGTTGGCGTTGTCCGTGCCACAAAATGTCCCTGGGTCCCGCGGATGAGCGAGGATGACCGTTGGCACAGGCGGCTGAGGCGTTGTCGCTTGTGTCGATTGATTTGCCATTGTGGCGGCAGGTAGATGATGTCCGCTGCGAAGTTCCGTGATTGTACCCCGCACCTTCCACCAAAATGTTGCAGGAAGAAAGCAGGCCCACGACTGTAAAATAATGTATATTTACAACTGAGGTTAATGGCGTTCAGGCAACTGCCAGACTTCGTCTTCCTCTCGTCCAATCCAACTTCTTATTTCCCTTCACCGTAACAATATTATGTCGCTGGTTATGTCGCACAAAAATGTGTGTTAAAGACTTAGTGTGAAGTTTGCAAGCAGACTTTTACAGTACCAGCCAGTGAGGAGTGCTCAGAAGTCGCAGACATCACGTGGCTCAGGGATAAGGTAGGGCTATTGTATCCACGTGGAGCACTGTTTTGCTTTGTTGAGACACTTGAGAACTTGTTCACAGAATACTTTAACAAAAGAAGGCTGCACTCTGAAAGCATCCTGGATGTACTGAGTTTGGCAAAGGTCAAGTGCACAAACATGATTGGTTACAGCGAACCCGCGGCTCAACTAACTTCAACGAAGGTAGCCATTTTCTACCTGACTACTCAGCTGCACTTCTTCGTGAAAGGAGAATGCAGAGAAGCGAGACAACAAGGAGACAGTGAAACTCCGAAAGATGAGTAGGTGTGCCTAAGCTCAATATGCAACATGGTGGGGAATGGTCATTTGGGATGCTGCTCGGCTTCTGCAAGCTGTTCTGCTATGATTTTGCTAGGTGCGCGTGACCAATGTGTTGTATTTGTTACTGTAAATTAAGTGTTTATGCGTGCTCTGAAAAATGCTTCTTTGTTTTGGCAAATTTGCTTAGGCTTTGTATTGTAAGGAAATGGTCTTGTAAAGGCAAGCATGCACGAGTGCCGTAGACAAACCATTTGAGATTGCATATCCATAATTACTGAACAAATTGGTCTCTGAGCCTATGCGAGCGCATGGCAAGTTTACTTTCTTGCAGCTGCGTAATGTACTACGGCAGTTTAACCATCAAACTAGGTGTGGTTAGAGCAAACGGTATGACGAAGGTAATGGGCCAACCGTTTGTGCCTGATTAGGCTGTGGCAGTGACATAGGCAAATTAAACTTCCCATGGAAGCATAATGATTGTAAGAACAAACTGAGCAGACTTCAGCATCATCGTGGGAACGACGTGCGATCTTCCCCGAGCCGCCTGCAGTGGTCCGGAGAATCTTGCTTTTTTATTCCTGCCAAAGTGTTGGGGTACCTTACAAATAATTGCCCGGTCGGCAGCGCAGAAACCGGCAGTCTACTTCGAAGTGAAATAACACCTTCCGCTAGGCAGCCACCGTGTCCCGGAGCTACCGGAGCGAAGCTTCAGGAGGAACTTCTTGCCGCACCCCCTCTCGGTGGCAACATGCAACACATCAGGCCACGCCCTCCTCTGAACCCCACTACAATACCTTCTAGAACACTACACTAATAATGACTGCAACAACTTGTAATGACTAGTAATGACTATGAATTGACGAATATCTCTAATGACGACTTGTAATGACTAAGATTGATTAGAAATGACTAAAGATGCTTAGTAATGACCGGTAAGGACTAATAATGACTGAAATTACTTGTAATGAATTTCAATTGATCAATACATTTAACGACAAGTTGTAATGACTACAATTGATTAGAAATGACTAAAAATGCTTAGTAATGACTAATAATGACTGAAATGACTTGTAATGACTACTAATGACTATGATGTGACCAACGTGTCTAACGGCTTGTAATGACCACAATTAATTACAAATGACTAAAAATGCTTAGTAGCGAGCATTAATGACTAAAAGAAAGAAGAGAAAGAAGGGGAAAAGAGAAAGAGGTGAATGACAAGAGGAGGAAGAGTAGGCTTTCGCCGTTGACCTCTTAAGAGAGATCTTTAGAGACCCTGTAATTTTTTCTGAATTGATTCCAAGTGGTCAATTTCGCGCGCGCGATGAGGGGGCTAAATAGTTGAGGCGTATTCTAGTATCGGGCGAACTAGTGATTTTTAAGCAGGTTACGTTCCTTTGTTGCATCTTTTAATGCACATTTAAGGTAGCCAAGTTTCCTAGGCACTTTTCTAGAGATGTGGTTAATGTGAGCATGCCATTTTAAATTATGTGAAAAAATAACACCCACGTATTTGAAGTCGCTAACACAAGACGAGTGATTGCCATTAATGTTGTAAGAAAAGTGCCATGGCTTCTTTTTGTTACCAAAGTACATTGCGACTGTTTCATTGAAGTTAATCTTCATTTGCCATGTGTTACTCCATTCGAAGAACAATAAAAAAAAACCTTGTTTAGTTCCTGTTGATCATGAGTGTTAGTAACAGTGCGGTAAAGGATGCAATCATCACCATATAGATGCAATTTGACGGCTGTGTTATTAATTACATTTACTATGTCATTAATGTAAATTAAGAATAATAGAGGTTCAAACACTGAGCCTGGAGACACGCCTGATGTAACTTTGACTGATGATGACTGAGCAAGGTTAAAAGTGACATATTGAGAATGCAAGTGAAAGTAGTCATTGATTTTCCATACTTGGGGAATTGATGACATTTTCAATAATATCTTGAAAATTATTGTAAGATAACTGGCATTCCATTCTGAATATAGCTTTGGGAACATGTTAGGTATGGTGTCAGGTGCCGTTCCTTTAGTTGTGTCAATTTTTAGCAACAAATTATGAACCCCAGCGTAAGTTATTTCTAGACTTGGCAAGGGATGGACTGAACTTTGAACAAAAGGAGGATTAGTACCATGATCATGTTGAAAGACTGAGCAAAAATAGTTATTAAAGGCTTCAGACATGGTGATAGGATCAGTGGAAGTCTGATGGTCGATAATGAATGCTACAGAGTCATGAGGAGAGGGAAATATTGTTTTCCAGAATTTTGACGGGTTATCTTTCATGAATGTAGACACTGTTGTGTTAAAGTAAAACTTTTTAGCTTCAGTCATTTTTGTCTTTAGTTCAGACTTTAGTGACAAAAGAAGTGAATCGTGATCTTTGTTGTGCAGGCGGTTTCGCTTGCACATGTGCTTGATGTGTCTTATGAGGTGGATTGGTCTCATGCGCACCATGGATGCTTTGGGTTATGTTTTACAAATTTTATTTGAACAAACTTCTGCACACAGGTGCACACTAAATTATTAAACTCTTCTTACAAATCATCAACACTTCTTATTTCACTGCTTGCCACAAAATCACCAAACATGTACTCTAACATTTCAACTCTAGCACAATCGTTAGTATGTGTAAAGTTGGTAATGACATTAAATTTCGGGGTACATGGTTCTCATGCCACGTTAAATTGCACAAAAGCACCCTTGTGGTCTGATAAACCATCAACTACTTCGCACTCAAAACCATACTGCAGCAACTGTTGATTGACGAACACAAGGTCAAGAACTGAATTCTCTAGAGTAGGACATTCAACCACTTGGGTTAAATCAAATGAAACAGCCATATTAATCAGACAGTCGCAGAGAGCCTTGTCATGGCCTGTTGAAGTTAACAGGGCCCAATCAGTGCAAGGAGTATTGAAATCACCTGTAATCACCATTTATAATTATGAAGTGCATGTGTATGTGTATGTGTATGTGTACAAGCACTTGGTGGTAGGTGGGAAAGTGCATGTTCTGAAGCACTGGCGGTCTGTCTGTTGTATACAAATTCAGCTTGTGGTCCTGACTGAAGCTGTAGCTGGCAGACATGTATTTGAGGCATTTTTGCCCTATGTGGAATGATTGACATGTGAAACTACTCTCACCTAAATGGCCTGTTTGCACCATAGTAACAAACTGCACATAAACTGCAAACAATTTATTGTAATGTGCATGCAAATGACATCACACTAAGTGTAAATATACATGCTTATTCACTAGATCACTAACTATCAGAGGTGGGCAAATATCCTCATTTCTTGTTTTCCTCCCTCGCTCTCATGATGCCTACTCTCATGTTTAAAAATGTTTCTGCCTTCCTTCGCCCTCACCACAAGAAATTCACATTCATTACCAGACACACTCGAGAACTGACATTGTGTACTACACCAATGCGGGCATGTACTGAAATTCATAGTAGTATGAGGGGATAACATGCTACAAGCAAACACTCCTGAAAACATGACGAGTCCAAACATGCTTGTTGCCCATGAGGCAAGTGTTATTAACAGGGATAAGAATATGCTGCCAGTTTAATACAGTAATACAAAGGTACGGTAGAAAACTAAGCAAAACACTGTTTCTCTGACTCTACAAACAGAAGAGAAATGTGGTATAGGTTTAGAGAGTTTGCCTGTCTAAGTATGGATTGCAGTTTTGCAGCATCATGGCCTTGCTCACTATCATATTTTTCAGCCGTTCAAGCACATACGAATAATATACGGGCTCAAAAGTTTGGTAATCCGAACAAGGTTTACACACCTCCTTAAAATCCTTGAAAACCCTTACATTTGGGAAAACAGATTGAAGGGCCCTTAAAGCTTCTCGAAAATAAAGGTGCTTCTTGAGCTCCTTGAAAACTGGGGTTGGGGCGACTTTTGAACATTCAAAAAAACAAACTCTGCATAGGGGCTATTCCATGGACACTGTCTATCGAGAAACAGTCCGAGATATTTTCTTTTGGGAGTGTCTTTAAACAATGTCAATATGGCATACCCACAGCCACCAACCGCAGGATTGTTTAAATCACCATTGCCATCGTGGAGCTAGACAAAGCCAGATTAAGTGACTAAGCTGTGCCAAAATTTTGTTTTATTAATTGGTTCAGACCACAGTTATCATGGCTTTATGTTCTAGCTCTATGCTTTAGAAATGCCTGGTCCAGGCATTTGGCTTTAACGTGATGAGTGTCTTAGTTTGGTTGAAGTCGGACACTGCTAACCATTATGCCATAAACTGATTGACATCATTACAATGGGAAAGTCAACTTAGAAAAGCAACCTTAAGCTGCTTAGCTGAAATTTCTTGCAGCTGAGAAAATTTTCAGTATTTTTCAGTATATGTGTGCGTATAAGGTTTGTTCCCTCCTTGAATTTTGGCCATTGGCATCCTTGAAATCCTTTGTCCTTGACTTTTGTGACAAATGTGCTTTACAAACCCCGAATCCCACTAAAAATACCATGCAGATCAGCCTCCAGAACTCATAATCGCTTGCAGCCTGCACTTCTCACCTTTGCTTGCGCATTCAGACATAATCCAAGAGCAACATACGAGATTTGCACAACACATGACGCACGGGTGAGAAAAACGCAAACAGGCAATTGGCCTCGAGCTCCACCACTGGAAAAGCTGGCGCCATCATCGGTGTGACATGCTATGAGGGATCACGTGGACATAGCGGCTGCGTCGGCTGCTTCGGGAGCGCCGAAGCGAGCTGAAAACGAAAGTTTAAATTCCCTCGTACGCTGCGGTCCTCATTTAGCGGCGAGATTTTCCCGCTTCGAGTGCCTCCTTTACAGCGCTTGAAAGCACTGCAATAGGTAGTGGCTGCCTTTGAAGGCGCGCAACATGGTAGGCTACTGCTCGGTGCCGCAGTGCCGGACGTACGCAATGGAGCCCGGTGTCAGTCTTACTCACACGTAGCCGCTGGACAAGAAGCTGCGTGAAGCTTGGCTCGCGAAACATAAAACCGGCAAACAGTCGTCGGCTACAACTCGGGTATGCAGCAAGCACAAACGCGAGGAAGATTTCTGCTACGGCGCCGTTCTCTGCGATGTTCAGAAAACGCGCACTGAGACGCTCACCCGAGTCACTGCCCGACTAATGTCATGACAGTTTGGTCTGTGAACTTGTCGATGCTATAGATACTGGCTAGTTCACTGGAGTGGAAAGGGAGCGGTAAGAAGCACATTAAAAAAAGCATGGCATATGGTCATGTTTGTGTTATAAATTAATGCACTAGATAACAAAAAAAAAAAAAAAGCAGCGGGAAATCGCACGCTGAGAACACCGATAAACATACAGTGCGGCGCAACTCGGGAAATAATATTGAAACGTCCAAGAATTTAGAAGAAAAAAAAGGATTGAATCGTCGCGACGTTACATCACAGTCCCCTCCCCGTAGGCGTCGAAGTCTCTACAATGAAATTATTTTTGAACAGCTCTGATAGTGCCCACGCAACAATGGTTGCTTGTATACTGTCAAATGCTCATGTTCTGCGGCCTAAAGCTCATGGCCCGGTGCGAAAATGCGCACGCGGCAAAAGCGAAACTGCACGGACAAGCATGCAGACACGCAGTCGGTCGCTGCGAATCTGTGCGATCGCTGCATTGAGGCTTCATTCTATTACACTCCATTTAGTTGTACAAACACTATAAGAACGTATTTCACATAGTTTGCTCTCAGCGTTTACCTACCTTTCACGCAAGAAGCCAGTTCGGGAGACTCCATCGCGGCGACCGCGCGCAGTGGCGTTCACTGTACGTATTCGGTAAAAAGATAGCGTCTGTAAACGATTGTGTGCTTTCAGTTTGCCCAAGATTATTACTTTGACAGTAAAAAACTTCTCTCGTTTCGAAAGTACTTACAGAAATGTCCAGGAGAGCTCGTGCGTGGTGTTTTCAGTGAGCGCTGACAGCAAAACCTATGAGGAGCGCGCCGCATGATCCCTCATACTACGCCAGCAAGGTGCTTCCGATAGATGGCGACTCCGTAACTCCTCGCCGCCAATATCTTGACAGGCTGGATCGGCGGGCTGTGAAAAACCACCTTGGCGCGAATTTAGATTCGCTCATTCGGGAACTAGACCCTTGGTTAGAACATTTATGGAATATATACATTTGCTGTATGTCTCAGTATGATCTACAAACATCATCTGTTCGCAATTTTTTATGTGACTGAAATTTCAATCATGAGGTGGCAATAGGAGCTCAGGCATGCTTCATTCCTTTATTGTTTAACACTGGTTGAAGTGGTACTCCTGATAAATGAGCATTTGAGCCACTTTATTAATCTTAAGACGTGACCTTTGCAGAGCTCCCAGAGTGCCATTTGCAGAGCTCTCTCGTTTGAGAACAGCCAATCTGTATCATTGGATGATGCGAGTAGGGCCAAGGACTTTTTCGCAAGGCTGCTGAGGACATATGGTTTAAATCGATCTCCAGTAACTAAGCGCATCTTCTTCAACAGGTAGCACTTCGTACAGATAAATTTCGACATCCATCTTTGCGATTCCCTATGATGACAATGCACTGTTTCCCAGCTGCTCGTCAAGGAATCAAATACTGAGCTGTTCCTCTGCCTTTCTTCAGAACGTTCATGTTTGTCGCTTCCTGCACGAAGAAGGAAAATTAACATTACGTATATGAAAGTGCACACTTTCAACCTGTACCAATGCCATTCTATAAATTTGTATAGGAGGATCTGTAAATTATAGCAAGGAACAAGCTGTCCAATTGAAAGTGCAGCAGAAGAGTGATGCAACAAGGTTTTTCTATTTGTTCATTTTTATCACATATTGAAAGTAGCTTGCTTTTAAGTCTGTTTAGTTTCTGATAGCCTGAAACCTTTTAGTTAAATTTGAAAGCACTGTACTCTTGCAGTTAACTCCGAAACAAATAGTGTAATTTACAAATTTGGGGAGTTCAATACTTGCACATACTGAGTTCAGTTTAATCACCATTTTGCAGAATAACTTTAATGATGCATGAAAGTGAATGATTCTTTTACCTGGAAAATTTGCACCAGTTAAAATGATGGTCACATATGATTTTCTGTGTATGTGACTTAGTAACTGGAAAAGCACAGTGTTGGATTTGTTAATGCATTGCTTTCGTGTTCTTTTCAGGCTGAGTGCTTTTTTCTAGACCATGGTGATGTTGACTCTGTGCCGGTCCACAAGCTTCAGGAGCTGGATCCAAAATTTTTAAATCTGCCGTTCCAGGTCTGTCTGCCATAAAACAAAACTTTTGCTTTGGGAGTGGGTGATATGTTGATGTTTTGTACACAGGTAAAGCACGTGTTCAAGAACTAACAAATGTTAGTTGTTCATATTCTAGATGAAATAGGAAAGTTGTGGACTTTAATGGAACGAGTAACATGCAGAACAGACACCTCTTTCTGCACAAACAAAAATTTAGGAAAATTGTAAGCAAATGTTTGAGAAATTTGTAAGCATGTAGTGAGTGCATAGTGGGTGATGATTGAGCATACGAAGCATTATAGTTTAGGGAAGATTTGTTTTGTTCCAGCAACTGGTGCCATGTCTTGTTTGGAAAAACAATGTTGTTTTGTGCGATCATTTGTGCTAGTTATATCTGTGGATTTCTTTTTCTTTCCTTATGGTTGTTATTAGGGGTTGTGAATTTAGGAAGAGTCGGTTATACTTTTGAAACTGGGGTAACTGTGCTTCTAAGTACAGAACACTTACCAAAGAGAGGAGAAACATGGTTGGGAGCAGCAGACAATTAGATTGAGTTATGAGATTGTTAAATGTATGGTCATACGGCAAGTGTGCTTTGTCCCCAACAGGGCTATAATACTGATTGTAAAGAAAAGAAAGATCCGGTTCTTTTTCTTTTATTGCAGTTGTTGGAGTATTAAATCCTTATTTGACACTGCGCATGTCCCTGTGTTTATCATCATCAAATCTTATAGAAGTGTAAATCATGAGCTTTATAAATTGCAAGTATGTCCTCTTGCATCACCTTGTGGGACTTCGCCTCTCTGCTTAAGAGGAAACTTTACCTCGGGGGCTCCTATCTATATACACGGGAAAGGAGAAATTGTTTTTCTCTGCAACTACTGCACCAATTTGATGAGGTTTGTTGCATTTAAATGAAACAAAATCTAGTGACTGTATGGAAGTGTAAATATTATTTACAGTTGATCCTTTTAATAAAAATCGTCAAAAATCACAAATTTTCAGAAAACGAAATTATCAAGTTTGCAACTCTGGTTAACTTGGCAATGAAAAAAAATATAGCAATTCTTTAAACTGCATCTAATAGCACATCTAAAGCAGACAAATTTGGTGTATTATACATAGTTCCCAAGTACACCACTAATATGTGAGTAGCACTTTTGCAAGACTTTCATAGACATTGTAACGAATTCACATGAGACATAAATTAATATTATAATACCGAGACCGATCAAGTTGTCCAGCGCTGTTTATTCCACCAAAGGCAACGCCCCCAGCTCACGCGCGAAGAAGTTGAAGAACAGTCAAGATGATGATGGCTATGTACAAATGAAAACGACGAAGTACGTTAATAGTGCTTACACTAACTTCCCCCCGTCATGGAAGCGGCCAGCCTGGCCGCAGATTAGAGATTATCTAAACGGGGAGTGAAGGGCTTCATCCGCGAGACGTGAACAATTTCAGCATTCCGGCGGCGCCGGTCAGTGACGGAGTGTACTGGGCGAACGAGATAGTTCACTGCAGATGTTTGCTGCACAACGGTGTATGGGCCAATGTAGCGTGGAAGGAACTTCTCACAGAGGCCTGGGGTGCGGACTGGAGTCCAAAGCAGGACTTGGTCTCCAGGGTGAAAACGTAGGTCACGGCGTTTGTTGTCGCAGTAACGCTTGCGCTCAGCTTGGGTAGCTTCTGTGCTTTGCCGGGCGATTTGACGGCAATGTGCAACTCGGGCAGCGAAATCTTCCGGAAGCGACGCGTTAGGCGAAGAAGGTGCGAAAAATAGTTCTCTGTCGAATATGGTGGAAGGAGATCGTCCATACACAAGGAAGAAAGGGCTGTAGCCGGTAGTTCGTTGAATAGCAGTGTTATATGCGAATGTCACAAAAGGAAGAATTTTATCCCAGTCAGTGTGGTCAGGACGGATGTACATGGAAATCATGTCAGACAGCGTACGGTGGAAGCGCTCAGTAAGGCCATTGGTTTGCGGATGATAAGTGGACGTAGATTTGTGGACGGTATTAGTGGCTCGAAGAACTTCCTCGAGGACTTGTGAAATGAACGCCTTGCCACGGTCACTGAGAAGAACGCGAGGAGCCCCATGGCGCAAGACGATGGCGCGCAAGAAAAAGTCGGCGACCTCAGAAGCGGTGCCGGATCGCAGAGGGGCAGTCTCGGCATATCTTGTTAAATGGTCGACCGAAGTGACAATCCAACGGTGACCGGAGGGTGTCAACGGCAAGGGACCATATAAATCAATGCCAACAAATTCAAAAGGTGCGTCCGGGCAAGGGAGAGGTTGTAGTAAACCGGCAGGAGGGGATGTCGAGCGTTTGCGGTGCTGACATGACGCACAAGAGGCAATGTATTTGGCCACCGTTGAGGACAGGCCAGGCCAGAAGCAGCGGGTCTTTATGCGGTCGTATGTCTTGTGGAAGCCTAAGTGGCCAGCCGATACATCGTCGTGAAGTGCCTCTAATACCCGCAAACGAAGGCAGCGAGGTAGAACTGGGACCCACCGGTGACCTGTTGGGTGGTAAATGTAGCGGTGTAGCACGCCACCTTGAAGGCGGAATTGTCGAAGTTGGCGTCGCAAGCGGCTGTTGGGCGGTTCGGCGAACCCACTAAGGCGATCCATGAGAGCTCGACAGTAGGAGTCGGCCCGCTGAAGCGAGACGAAATCAGAGCGTGATGAAAGCGTAACTTGGTCCAGGGATGTTATCGAGAGTTGGTGAGAGGCAGGCGTAGCATCGGAACGACGTGGTTGGGAAGACGACGGCGCGTTACCTGGAGAGAGTGAGAGTGGGCAGCGAGACAATGCGTCTGCATCATGATGGTGTTTTCCAGACTTGTACGTTATAGTGAAGTCATATTCCTGCAAGCGGAGTATCCAGCGTCCTAAGCGTCCTGACATGTTTTTCATTGATGACAGCCAACACAGAGCATGATGGTCGGTGACGATGGTGAAGTGGCGGCCGTAAAGGTATGGGCGAAATTTCTGAATCGACCAAACGATAGCCAGGCACTCTTGCTCTGTAATGGTGTAGTTCCGCTCAGCTGGAGAAAGTGTTCGGCTGGCATATGCTATGACTTGCTCTTTAGATGCTGTATTACGTTGCAGAAGTACTGCGCCAATACCTTGTGCGCTTGCGTCAGTATGGAGTATGGTGGGGGCACGATTATCGAAGTGGCGAAGCACTGGTCCGGAAGTAAGATGCCGCTTAAGAGCTTGAAAAGCCGACTCGCAGTCGCTAGTCCACGTGAAAGAGGCACCGGTAACCAGTAGCTTGTGTAGAGGAGCTGCTATTGCTGCGAAGTTGCGTATAAACCTACGAAAATATGACGCCAAGCCGAGGAAACTACGTAGATCTTTCTGTTGCTGGGGGCGAGGAAACTGAAGAACGGCACTAATCTTGTCGGGGTCAGGCTGGATGCCATCTTTTGAGACGACGTGACCCAATACTTTTATTGTTTTGGTTGCAAATTTGCATTTTTTTGTATTGATCTGGAGACCAGCATTCGCAAGGCACTTGAGAACTTCGTCTAATCGTTGAAGATGTTGGCTGAAGTCAGACGAAAAGATGACAATATCGTCCAGATAACAGAGGCATGTCTTCCATTTTAGACCACGAAGTACGTTGTCTATCATGCGCTCAAATGTGGCAGGAGCATTGCAAAGGCCAAAAGGCATCACGTTAAATTCATAAAGGCCATCCGGTGTAGCGAATGCGGTCTTTTCTTTGTCAGTCTCGTTCATCGGAATTTGCCAATATCCTGATCGAAGATCAATGCTGGAGAAATACTCCGCCCCTTGTAGTGTGTCCAAAGCGTCGTCAATTCGAGGTATTGGATATACGTCCTTGCGTGTGATCTTATTGAGCGCTCGATAATCCACGCAAAAGCGAACTGAGCCATCTTTCTTCTTTACCAGGACCACGGGAGACGCCCATGGGCTAGATGAAGGTCGTATTATCTTCCGCGCAAGCATGTCAGCGACCTGTTGTTCAATGACCTTTCGTTCGGACGGCGATACACGATAGGGGCGTCGTCGTATTATAGCGGAACCTTCGGTTTCGATACGGTGTGTAGCCGCAGGAGTTTGGCTCAACACAGAGGAACAGCTATCGAAACAGGCTTTGTGTTTTGCCAAGACCACCATTAAGGCTTCGGACTGCGCGGCTGTTAGGTCAGAACCAAGAACGGCTGGAGGAGGGAAAGAATCATCCAAACCTGAGGTTGGTGCTGGCGATGAAGAAGGGCAAAGCGTGACTAGAGAGATTGGTTGAGTGTCGGCGAGGGTTGCCACAGTCATCCCTTTGGGCAGCATCACAGGATCTGGGGTCGTGTTGCAAGCAGACAGAAGGGCGCGGCCGCGTGAAAACCGGACGAGACAGGTGGCAATGAGAATTCCGCGAGAAGTACAGCGGGAAGAAGGGGCGACTAGGGCGTCTCCGTCGGCGATCTGACTGGACGTTACGGCTACAACGTCTTCGTGACCAGGACGCAGGACGTAGTCTGAAGCGAGGACCAAGTTCACGCATGAAAGTGAAGAGTCCGCAACAGGTTCAAGCTCTGTATCTGTGATGTGGACAACTTCTTCTCTACATGAAATGACGGCTGAAGCAGAATGTAGGAAGTCCCAACCAAGTATAAGTTCATGGATACACGTTGGAAGGATGATAAACTCGATGTGGTGGCGTATGCCGTCGATGAGAACACGAGCAGTACACTGTCCGTCAGGGTGAATGAATGCATTATTAGCGCCACGCAAAATAGGTCCAAGATAAGGCGTTTTTACTTTACGGAGCCGGGAACACAGATCACTCCGAAGAACAGAAACGGCGGCACCGGTATCGATGAGAGCTGATGCGGGAACACCTTCGACAGTCACAGAAAGCATGTTGGCCGGGCGAACAGGAGGAATTTTTGAAGACCGATAAGAAGCAGTTTCCCCTCCAAAAACTGCAACAGTTAGTTTTCCGAGTGCTGGTCGACAAAATGGGAAGTGGGACGAAGTGGTGATGTAGAGCGCCGGTAAGGGGATGGAGAACGACGTCTGGCCGAACGGGAACTATGAGGCAGATTGGGAGCAGCTGGTGGAGACGGAGAACGCTGTTGAGGGAATGAGTGCGGTCCGGGATAGTAGTCGTCTGATCGGCGAGTGCGGTCTCTTTCGTGCTCAGCATAGCCTCGCCTTTCATCCTGCTGGCGCCGGCGGCAGAAGCGAGATATATGGCCGCGTATGCCACAGTAAAAACAAACCGGACGAGGTGGACGCCACTGAGGGTACGATGGCGCAGCAAGTGCTCTGGTTCCCATCGAAGCCAAATGGTCATAGGAAACGCCAGTAGGCACGGAAGTCACGGTAGGGGTGGGTAGCGAAACAACATCCGCGTAGGTAGGGGTGGAGCGCGCTACCGGAGCAAGATGCGTCGTGGGTGTAGTCATCGCTGTCAACTCCTGCTTTACGACCTCGCGCAAGTCGAAGGTGGGGGTTGGTGCGCAGGCAGCAGGGGGACGCTTTAGGTCTTGTAGTTGAAGCTCCTCGCGGATGATGGTGCGGATAAGAGCACGTAGATCTGGAGAATGAGCAACCTGAGGATCGCTGCTGTCATGTGGAAGACGAATAGACTGCAGCTCGTCGAGGCGTTGACACGTTGAAGTGATGTCTTGGACAGAAGCCGGATTTTGCACGATTAAGGCGTTGAACGCGACAGGCCCAATGCCTTTTAAGATGTGGCGAACGCGTTCGGCTTCCGTCATGCTAGGATTCGCACGGCGGCACAGAGCCAAGACATCCTCTATGTATGAGGTGTAAGACTCTTGGGGAAGTTGGCGGCGCGTTCCCAGCTTCTGTTTGGCGACTTCTGCACGGCCAGACGAGGAAGCGAAGATTTGCCGCAGCTTCGAGGTAAACGTGGTCCAATCCGCGATGTCGGTTTCGTGGTTGAAATACCACGTCTTTGCAACACCGGTCAAGTAGAAGGCGACGTGCCTCAATTTCTGGGTGTCGTTCCACTTGTTACAAGAACTCACGCGGTCGTAGTGGTCGATCCAATCGTCTACGTCATCACCGCGGAGTCCCGCAAAGACAGGGGGATCGCGCTGAGGGCTCGTCACAGTCCAAGAGGGCGCCGCAGGTGGGGTTGTCTGTGTGGTAGGGTTTGAGGCGCCGGAAGGGCCGGGGTCGGAAGTGTCCATTGTTGTAGGGGTAGTTGGGTGCAGGCGGCGACCGGAACGGAGCTCCAGGGAGGACGGGAACGCGAGAGGACGTCGGGATCTTGACGTACCTCCACCACTTTATAATACCGAGACCGATCAAGTTGTCCAGCGCTGTTTATTCCACCAAAGGCAACGCCCCCAGCTCACGCGCGAAGAAGTTGAAGAACAGTCAAGATGATGATGGCTATGTACAAATGAAAACGACGAAGTACGTTAATAGTGCTTACAATATGTAAAATATGTCTGCTTCGTATGTTCTAATCGATGCAATTTACAGAACAGCGATACCTGTTTTTGACGCAGAGGGACAAATTTGTAAACATCGGGCTTACATTTTTTTAACACACAATTATATAAAAATCCTTGTAAAAAAATTAAAGCCATAAATCAAAATTCTGCTTGCAACAGTCGCTAGAATTTAACCTGTTCTCTCAAATGCCACAAATTTCATTAAAATCTGCCCAGGGGTTATATCAGAGAAGCATTTCTGCGTTTTACATGTATTTGAATAGACGGTGTCACGAGTTTGGGCTGACTTAAGGCTTCCTCTTAATAAAGTGACACTTTGAGGAAGATTTGCAGTTACATCGAACTTAGCTGCCAGACCTGTTTTATCTCCTTCTTCCTAAGTCTATGTGATGCTATTATGACACCTTAAAGTTAGAATAAACAGATTTAGCTGAGCGTTTACAGTCCGTTCCGCTTGCAGCTGCGTCGGCTTAGCAGCTATGGTATTGTGCTACTACTAAGCACGAGCTCACTGGATCAAATCCCAGCTGTGGTGGTCACATTTCGATGGTTGCAAAATGGAAAAACGCCTGTGTCCAGTGCATTAGGGGTGCGTTAAAGGTGGTCAAAATTAACCCGGAGTCCCCCACTAAGGCTTGCTTCATGATCAAATCGTTGTTTCAGCACGTAAAACCCCAGAATTCAATTCAATTGCTTTCCACTCAGACTGGTGGGTCCCAGCAATTTGCACACACATCCGCTTAATGGGAATGCTAGTGCATGCGTGCACAGTGCTGATGTCTGCAGTTGAACGTACAATGCTTCCCTCGCTCTGCTAGAAAAAGGCCAATTAAGCACAGTGTGAATGTGTGTTGACTTGACTTCTTTGTCATTTTGCAGCCAAACTGACAGTATGTTGCTCACGTCTCGAAAAGATGCGCTTATAAAAAAAAAAATGCAAAATCAATTCACTTCCATGCAGTGCTCTGGAGAGTGAAATCCAAGTGGAGCGTAAGCGTCGCTCTCCTAAATTGTCTAATCACGCAATATGTTTTCCTCTCAGGTTTAACTCCTGAAGTTTTTAATTAAAGGCCCACATAAATAAAGTTATTCGGCATTTTTAGTGCTCAAATGTCATGCACTGGTTCAAACAAATGAATTTTTTGAAAACTTCAGAAGGTCAGATAGATTGAAGCTAATACTCAGTATTCGAGATGGAGGTAGCAAAACACGAGACGAGAAGGAATATATCTTGTTTCTGATAGGAGGTGCCAAAAAAAAAATATAGGTGGCCGTGCTTAAACAGCCAAGTATACAGCTGTTTTGACTGGTTTTTGAGTGGAGATGCAACAAGCCTTTTACCAGTAGTGCTGGGATTAGCACGGGAAATGTTCTTGATGAAAAACAACTACAAAGAGCTCCATATTCACAATTATATGAATGGCTGACTATTCATGTATTAGTGAGCGGTTGTGACTCTTTTTCAGATTGTTCACTGCCAGCTGGATGATTTGGGTGATTTTGCTGATGACGAGCAGGCGAACAAACTGTTGAATGAACTCTTCGTTGGCAAGTGCCTCATTGCTGAAGTTTCTGCCAGGTAAGCATCTACTTTTCACATATGCTTTAGCTCACGACATTGTGCAATAAATGGCATGGTATAACTGAATGCAGTGTATTGTTTGCAAGTGGTGTGGTCTTCAGACATGTTAATTCAGACAACTCTAGTGTTGGTACTATCGTTTGAGTTGTGAACATTTTAGATACATGGATGTTAAATTGAGTGCAGTCGAACCCACTTATAAAGATACCAGTTTTAACAATATATCGGTTATAACAATGAGAAGCTGCTGCACTGTAAACTTTTTTGGGTTTTGCATGGTGAAATAACCCGCTGAGTACAATGCCCTGATGCTGAATTATTGGCTATAACGATGAAGTCTGGCTGCTGGGTGTCCGAGCCGAAAGTAGTGAAATGTGAAATCTTTGAAAAGAAAAAAAGAAAATGAAAAATTCGAGCCACTGCACAATGGGCCGCTGCTCGCTCATTTTCGAGCCATCTCCGAACACGAATGGGCTGCGCCCATAACTCTATGCCGCCCCACCCTCCGAAACACGAATGAACGGCGCCAATTGAATTGCTCCCAGGTTGCTCACATGTTGCTTGCTGGCTCCTCATTCAGCGCAGTTCTGCGAATAGCTTAATCGCTCACGTTTGTCTTTGTTGGTTGCATTGAAATCGTTCCTGGCCACGTAGTTTCTCAGCCTCGTTTGACTTTCCGCCGAAAAAGAAGATGGCTTATCCGCCCGCTGATCATCGGCAATGCACGACGTTGTCGGTGAAAAAAAGCGCACGGCTACAGATTTGGAAACTAAGTGCCTCTAGCTGATGAAGTGATCATCGCGAACATGCTTGCATCAGATAGCGACGGCAGTGATGATGTATTAGGACAGCGCTGTCCTCACAGGAGGGCCGGCAGATGATTTAGTCCCTCCAAGCCTTCGTTTTCATGAGGAACCTTCCGCTGCACTTTGTGGAGCACCTGGATACCTTGGAGAAGGGTGTCGGCGAGCTTCGCATAAAGCATGCAAAGCTGACGGACATACGATTTTCTCGTGCAAGCCAGTGAGAAGTACGGGGCGAGATGCTCGCGGCAATCTTGCCTCAGCATTTCTTCTGGATTTCTCAAGCTGACAGGCTGCTGTGGCAGCCTTCTCGCAATTTTTTAAGGCCCCTTTTGGGGCCACCAAAGTGATGCCTCAGCGGTGCCCGCATATCGCTTGCCACCTGTGACCCCTCTTTGCAGTTGTTATAGCAGTGCCATTCTTTAACGCCGACAGCCACGGCTTGTTGCACACAATCGGAGCACCCAGGAAGCTGTTAAACGAGTGAAGGAAGGAAGATGGTGGAGGGGCACTGGCCTACCCGCCATTACAGTTTTCTCACAACAGCTCTGCCATCCCCCTATTTTGATTTTTTCATGCAGCCCTGTTATAACAATTATCAGTTATAACAAGGGAGTTTTCATGGCACTTGAATATTGTTATAAGTTTGTTCAACTGTATAACCTAAGCCAAGAAATGTTATTTACTATAAAGCAGAATAATTCAAGATCTCCGTTAATTCAAAGAGATATAAGTTGACCTGTGAGGTTCTCAGTGAAATTTGAAGCCATTTCCGTTGTCAAAAATGTGGAGCTGATTGCAAACTACAGTAGAAAAATGCATGCATGTGCAAGACTATCCCTTAACACAACAGGAGTTGACATGCATTTGTATGAGGTGCCTGTTAGAAGCCAAAAATACTCTTTAATGAAAAGTAGTGAGAAAATAAAGCTGTCATTGTTAGTGTAGTCTTTCTTTCTTTCCTTCTTTCTTTCTTTCTCAGTACTGCTCTTCCACCAGCATGCTCTTTGGTGCTCAACAAGCACATTGGCATTGGTGTTTCGATTTGCGTGTATGTGATATCAATCTTTGAAAAGTGTGGCATGTTCAAGCATGATATGGTTTATTGCCTGCCAATAGGGAACCTGTAGTGACTGCAATCTTCTACGATACGACGACTGATGAGGATGTGAATCTCAATGCCCTCTTGCTGAAGCGTCTTGAGACTCCCGTGTTACCAGGGCCTGAACAAATCACACGAGTGCGGCTTGGTCACATCGACTCGGAGGGGAATCTCTATGTGCAGCTGCAGGGGTCTGGACTGGGCCGTGTGACTCGTTTCATGGAAGTCGTTGGCAGCCACATTAGGGTGAGGAGCACTGCATGAAAGGAACACATTGGCAGTAGATAAACTTTGCCATGTGCATAGCAGATGTGCACGGTTTGCTTTGTTGCTGTGGTGTTTAGTGTCTCCGGTGACCCACTTGCTGGCTAACACTTTAAACAAGTGATGAGGTGCTTTTTTGTTTCTGGTTTGGTATGTGCAGTATAACTTTGTTGATACGATCCCGTTTCATACGATTAATCGGCGCCAACATTCGCGATCAAGAATATAAGAAGTGACCCAATACAGTTATGCTTCTTTTTTACCGATTGATATGTTCCTGGAAATGCGATCGTCCTGCACCAACATTCAATGCATCACCAATCACCAACTGCAATCTTGTTTGTTTTCCAGCTGCTAGATCCCATATCAACAAGAAAAGGCATGCGTAATTGAGAGCAGAAGGCACCTGCCATGGCAGCTCCCCCGCAGTACTTGCCCACCTGTGTCATGTGAAAATGCCGGCATGCACTCAGTTTCCCCTTATGGTACCAGCAAATCTCCTCCCAGGTTATCGGAAGTCCCACCCACAGCTATCTCCATCAACCCTGTTGTGATAGGCGTCTTCACCTATCTGTTTCACAGCACGTGTGGCATAGTGGGAAGCATATTGCATGCTTTAAATGGGCAATAACCCAAATGGGCTTCCATTCCCTTGTGCAGGCGATGCGAAGTGAGCATCATGTTTCGCTCTGGAAGCACTGTATACTGAGGTTGCTCACCAGCTTGATTTCATTTTGGTTTCCCATAGTCTTAAAGCACTATGCAGTAAAAAACTTCAAAGCATATCTCGGTCTGCTTGTGCCCCATCGATTCTCACTGAGTGGGCACCTCATAACTTCCTGCCAAAACACCCCACCCGAAGAAGTCACTGCCCCAGGCCAAATTCGAGAGGCACAAATGTAAGCTTGCTGAAGCCGCAAAAACAACAATGCGCGTCTTAGGCCGCTCAGGCCCTACCAGCTCAGTGCGCATCAGTGTCTTGTCAGCATCTCCTGCAGCATTTTGCACACTGCTTCGCATTACCTAGATGTCAACTACAGTTTAACCTGCCACACTTTTTTCTGTGGCTTCGGATTGTATGTATTCCCAATTAGTACATTTTTTTTCTTGTTTCTTTTAGCAAAACTGATGAATGACATTCTGCTGTAGCCTTCAGCTTCACAGTATCCTTCTTCCTGTGCATTATGCACTGCAACTAAAACGATTATGCAGTGCGTTAATCAACAGTTGAGGATTTCAGCATTTCACGTTTCATGGTGTAGGAGCAAGCGCTGCGCCCATAGTGCAGACGAACTTTTTCAAACCTCATTGACAAGCTGTGCTAGGGTTTTTTACTTTTATGTTGGATTAGATGATCCACAGCACCAGTGGACCTACATTGTAGATAAATAATACGCTAGCGATTGGCAGAACACCGTGCTTAGCTGGTGGAACACAGAAACTGATTGGCATTGGCTGAGATGGTGCAGCAAGATAGTTAATGAAGCCCATATGTTCCCGAGTCTCCAGATGTGTATGCAGTGTCTTTATAAATCATTCCCTTTATAGTGTTAGCATTCGGGTTGACTCAGTAGTGTTCACCAGGCCCATTGTTGCAGAAATTGAACTAGCATTGAGCTTGGGGGGATGCTTTGATTAACCAGAACTTTGCGTATAAAAAGCGTTACTTGTAGACTGAACTGAGAAAATTATCTTGATATGAACAATTCTTGTTTGTACCTTATATTTCAACAGCATGAAGATGTCGCGACTTGCCTAATTCATATTTCATCTGAAGCCAGGTGGCTAATGATGTGAACTTGTTATTTTTTTTTTTTCTGTTGACATGCAGCAAAATAACCACCAACCTGCATCGTCGCTTTGCGAGTCAAAGCTGTACGCCTGCAGGCTGAAAGACTCTGTCACTTTCTGTCGAGCCCTTCTCCTTTCTGCAGCACGCACAAAGGATGACAAGGTAGGTGGCATTAACTGATGATGGCAATTCACGAAACCTAATCAAATTCAGCAGCATTTGCTTCAGTTGTCGTTGGAACTGCCCAGACAGCGGTGCTCACTGAGCATTTAATTTGATGCTCGTTTGTGTATAATGAACATTCAAAATGCTCGTGCGACAGTACTACTGCAGCCTATTACTGTTTTGCTCTGTGTCATGTCTTTTGTAAATGTTCATGAGTGAGAAGTTGCAGTCTGTAAAGCTTCTGAAATGACTTTTCTCCTCGTTTCAAGATTGACAAAAACAGTAGCATTGTGCTAATTTGGGATTTTATTTCTTCCTCTTTCATCCCGTGTTGGATTGTACTTTTTTCTGCCAACAGGTGCTTGTGAGGCTTGTGGATATTGGCAAGGAGACTCTGGTGTCTGCATCAAACCTTTATGAGCTTGACATTTTTGGGGAAAGCTTTGTGAGCTTCCCGCACCAGGTTTGTGCCATGCATGCATCTTCCGTCTATAGCATTGTAGCTGTTGAGCAGTACAGCGTGTAAGATAACCAGAATATGTTTGAGTGCTGCTGTGCGAATTATAATAGTGTAAAAACACTATGTGCTCACTTGGGCACGATCACACTCTTACCTTCAAAACATGCAAAAAAACTACATGGTTAGAATTAATGCTAAAACACTGTTGGCGCCAGCGCTCTAGTGCAAATCATCTTTCAAGCACATTTGACTGATTCCACCTGGTCAAACTTTCTTAGAAGGAGTGTGACTGTTTGACAGAAAGCGAAGAAGTGTTTCGTAGAGGTGTGCAAATACAGTCGCCGACCGTTTATTCGGACCTCACGGGGATCGCGAAAATGTCTGAATAAACAGGTGCCCGAAAAGCTTGATTCAGAAAAAAAAAAATCCTTTATTTCCATGCACTTATTCGGGCTCGGCAGTAGGCTTGAAGAAATTGTGAATGCGCCGTTGCACGCTGTTCCGTTTATGCGCAATCAGATCAGCCTGAATCTCGGAGAGGGTCATGCGGTTACGATAGGTGGCTGAAAGCAGAGTCACTGCTTGTACAAGCTCTGCGTGCGACGGCAGAAGCACACCTGGTGCATCATCTTCCAACTCGTCGTCATCGAGTTCTGCGCATGTCAGTACAGCACTATCAGCATCTGCGAAACTGTAAGCCGAGACCTTCTTCTTCGAAATATTAAATTCTCTGGCAGCTCCGCTTTGAGACTGGCCGCTCTGGGCTTGCTGCACAATGGCGATTTTTTTTGCCATGACATTGTGGTGTATTTAGTACCACACTTGCCGGCATTCCCCAGCGCAGTAATGGCCCTGTCGGTGGCATTAAACACTTGACGCGATGTTTCCGTATGCCGCGTTGGATCACCGCAACCTCGACACAGCACATAAAGCAAACACCACCGCACCGTCACGCCGACGCCAGTCGCACAAACTAAAAACCTAGCCTACTCGCAGCGTCGTGCATGAAGAAAGAAACAAATCAGCTACTGGATTGCCTTGACATGGCTTACTAAGCTGATTCCGGAACTGCTGTAGCCACCATTAATATAACATGAGCTTCACATTCTAGTACTATACTCACAATGTTAGCAGGTTTCCATCATTACAAGTAATGAAACATTGTTTATTAAACGCACAGTAGGAGCAAAGAAACTGTTTATTCACATGCTCTGTACTTGTAAGTGAATGCAAATGGTGGTCTAGCCAGTCTGGTGCCTGGCTCTCTGAGAGACATAGCATGCTCCACCTACGTAACTTCTATACTCTATCTCACAAGTCACTTGCAGCACCGCCATAGGTACGAGGTGCATTCGGGCAATATCATTGCGCAGCGTAATATAGTTCCAGGTGTAACTGTCTGATTATTGGAAGGATTAATGAGATTGATTTTGGCTTGCTTCGTTGTACATTTTAGTGATACATAACATGTGCAGCCCTTTGCACATGCATGACTTAAATGGCGTGCATGTGGCATTAGCCGCCGGCAACTGTAATAGCCACCCTAACCGCAATTATGTAGCAATGTAGTAGTGTCCTTATAGCCCGGACCATCTGCTTCGATCCGAATTTGTGCTTGTTACTGCCTTTCTGCTTTGACAGCAAGAAATAAATGCTAAATTCAGTCACTGATTCGTGTCATTGCATGCTCAGGGCCAAGCATCAAGTATGTTTTGTCTTCATTACTGACATCAGATGTTTGTTTTGGCGCTGCTGGGTGGTACTACAAAGTTGGTGCTGAGCTGTAAAAGCAGTTTCATTTCGATTTGGAAGATGATGCCACAGCATGAGCACTGGTGACGCATTGTTGATGCAGAATGCTATATAAGCCTAAATATTCACTGCATCATTAATTTAATGCTCCACTCTAGTATGGTACGTGGTGACGTTGACTAGCTTATGACAAATAGATACCGAGCATATGGTGCGGTGCGGGTGAACATTTATAAGTGCATTCGCCATTACTACTGGCCGAGGAGGCTGCAAGGAACTGCTAAGAAAGCGTATAGATGAAGCAAAGCCCCCTGTCACATTGAAGTAAATGCAGCTTATGGTTACAACTAAGGGTATGTGAATATTGAATAGTAGATTTCGAATCGAATCAAGGAAGAAAAAGCCAAATATCAAATCGAATATTGAATATATAAGAATTTATCAAAATGGTTAATTCTTACAAATTTAGGCAAGGAAACACGATGCTGCACATACTCAGGATTCCCCTAGCATTGCATAGCAAGGATGTAGCCAGCTATCAGTAACATAAATATTGTTGCAGTGTATTTGGACAGGACCGTGCACGCAAGAGGGAGACAAAGAAGAAGTGATAGACTGCCTCCTGGAGCTGCAACCTTTCTACCAGCCTGCGCAATTAGCTATTCCCCGTGTAACTTTTCCCCATGTACATAGTTGTAAATGCATTTGTGCATCGGGCTTCTTCTTTGTAACAATATCAACATATACAGTACAGTATATGAAATTATCTTATTAAAATCTTAATACAGGAAACTTCAAATTCGTATGCCACTACTGACTAAAGCTCAGTTCTAGTGTATAAACGTCTGGAGAATATCTCTTTATCAACAGGATGTCTGTTAATAGAATGAACTGCTCTTTTCCCTCTGAAGCTAAAGAATTAGTGATGTTGTAATGAATACCAATGAGGTTCTCAGTTCATATAGTGGACCTGTGTTTCATGGCAATCTTTTATTGCATAGAAAGTTCTGCATACTGAAAATGTTTTGCGCCAAAAAACAACACACACGAAAAAGACGACGACACCACGGGCGCTACTTCAACTGTCGTCGTCTTTCTTGTGTGTGTTGTTTTTTAGCGCAAAATCTTTTCAGTATGCAAGATCACCAACTAGCCCAGCAGTTAACTCTTCTAAAGAAAGTTCTGCTTTTTAGTTTTTCTGCAAAATACAAAAGAGCTTTTCCATATCACGACAGCTAGGTTATCGTAAGGCCAGTCTGCACAACAGACAAAATCGCACACTGTGCATCACATGGCTCGGTCACCGCTCTGCATGTAGCCATTATTGGTGCTGTGCGGGTCGGCTGTTGTCGCCATCGATGTTAAAGAACAGGCATCTTTTATTGTCAGGTTTGGTGGGATTTGTCACCTGTCAGACTCTGAACTCGAGAAGGTTGCGGCAAGATTGCACAACCCCCCACTCCCCCCCACTTTTGTTTTTCTGGTCAATCTGTCGTTCGTGCAAATGTATGCAGCCGAGTCATCGACGCACTAGTCGCATGACACTTTCGTGCCTCCGTGTAAATCTAAACATAGTCTTGTGTCAGGTTGCTCGACACTATGAAGAGACCGATGTGCCTCTGTGAACAGCGTCGGGAACGAGAGATGGCACCGCACGGTGTGTCGCAATGATTGCAGCTGTGAACACATTTGTTGCCATCTCGTGCACTCGCCTTCGTTTGTGAGGCAGTTTGGTGGCTTTCTGAGTATTGTGCAGCTTCTGTGAATATATCTGCATTGATTCGGCACCAAATTGTAACTTTAAATGCTGGCGCCTCATAAAGCAGTGCCGATTCAGCCTTACGGCCTAGGCCATGACAAACAGTTCGCCTCTGGCCAATGTTTTAATGGGCTGCAAGCTGCCGCAGAATGTGCAACACTAATATGGTTGTACAGGTGTCTCATTCATGATCGTCCAAGCTCATGTGTATAGGTTAGATTTGCAGCAGTTAATTGAAGCAGCGTTATTAAGTTCGTTGCCATGTATCCAACAGGAACGGCATGCCTTGCGGCGGCTAATCAATCCTATGCTTGGACATGCTTTCGCACTTTCCAAAATACCTGCTGCTTTTGTTGCCATTCCCTCTGTCCACATCGCATTATTATTTCGATCAGTTCTGTCGACCTGAATGAAGTTCGTATCAACAGAGGTGGTGCTGTCCCGCGAATTGCAGTGTTCAGGCACTGTGTGTGATCTCTGCACCAGCTTGACATGGTGGAGCATATGCACTCGGGCAGAAGCATCTGCATGACGAGTGCAGTTGTCATGGTATTTTGTGCCAATATAGCCGATAACAACTGTGGACGTAATAAGACCACATTACAGGAAATCTCAGGGAAATGCCATACACTTGCTGTAATTTCCTATGGGATGAAAAGGGTTAATGCATGTACATAAGTTTCCTTGTTGTTAGTACAGAAAAAGAGAAAATGGGTGTGTAGAGAGGCAAGGAGCTTTTATTACATATATTTATTTCATTTCTCTCTTGCTCTTCTTTCTCCTTCAATCTGCACTGTAAGCCTCTATGACGAGACTTCCATCACAGAAGTGGGTTAGAGGAATATGGGTTATAGAGAAAAACAAATGATGGACAAAACCCATCTCGTTAAAACTGTGCATTTATGTAGTTCTTGAGAGAATTGCTACATTTTAGTGCAGCCGACCGCTTTTGTCAAAGACCAAACACATGGGTGATGTCTTCGGTCGACCACGCATCATCAGAGTCTGTTGTTTTCACCTGGTAGTAAGTGCACAGTGAGCCAGCGATGGACATTCCTCACAATGTTGGTTTTGCTGGGCTGATCGACACTCTACTGGGGGAAGCTTCAGTCAGCCACAACGTACTCATGCAAGCAGGATCGGTGAAAGTGAATCTTCAGCTCAAGACACTGAGCGTGAACCTGTTCTGAAACTCGTATACTGTGACAGTCTCAAACAGCAAGCACATGCCAAGATGAGCATGGTCTTGACTGTAATGAAACAATAGCAACAGCACATGATCCAACAAGGGAAGGGAAGTAATGGAATGTTTGGCCAAGTCATCAAATCAAGAAAATCCAACACGAAATATAGTAAAGCCAGACATATTTGGAGGAGACTCGTAATGTGCACTCTATTGGCTGTGGTTTATTGAGTACACCTGTTTCAAGAATACGTGGAACTCCGACGAAGATGTTGAATACGTGCCGGTTATTGCCAAGATGCCCAGAGACAATTTACGAACAGAAGATGCTTTTCAGGTGCCTAGCATAACAAAGGCTAATTTCTATCTAGGAGGACATCAAGACCCAGAGCTCATCTGAATAATATATATGTCCAGAGATAAAAAGATGTGGCTGAAGAAGCAAGAAATGTTGGACTCTGGTATTATCCGGCTTCCTTCGGTATCCTCATTTGCTTCTCCTATAACTATTGCATCTAAAGAAGACGGAAAATGTTTGCCTCTGTGCAGACTGCTGGGCTCTCACTCATAAAACAGAATTGATACATTATCTAATGCCGAGGTTCTACAACATCATTGATGTCGCTGAGGGCTGCCATTGTTTTTCCCAACTAGACCTCTGCAAGTGTTTTTGCAGGTTCTACTGAGTGAAGAAATGAAAAACACTGCATTTTTTTTGGCTTTTTGACTTGTTTAAATGCAACAACCTACCATTCAATTGAAAAAAATTCTTTGTGTGGTTCCTAAAGATGGTGACTAAAATACTGAAACCTTACTTTGGCACATACTGTAGTGTATACATTGAGGGCACCATATTCAAAGGACGGGCACCACAATCGCCTTTCAAGAGTTCTTCGCCCTCAGCCTTGCTCAACTTAGTCAACTTCTAGGAAAGTGCCTTCTTTCATAGTAAAATAATATTTCTCAGAAGAAGAGTGTTCGATAAACATACTAAAGCCACTAAAGGTTCTGTGGAAGAAATTTTCAAACTGGTAAATCTTTATGACCTACACTTCCTGCATGTTTTTCTCTGCCTTTATATATGTATAGTCTGTTATATATGCAGGAAGAACAAGGTGTTTTCCACGTTTAACCCAGAAAATCATACCTTTTTAATCCAGGAGTGTGAAGGTGCCTATTATGAGCTGTTAAAGTTAGTGTATTGTCAGACCCTATTTTATGGATACATAAATTTTCTCTACTTTTTGTGGTGAATGCGGCTTAACGCTATGCTGCCATTGCAGATCTGTAGCAAAAACACTCAAGATGAGCGAATCAACAGATGCACCACATGGTTGGGTACTGCAGCTCGCTGAAATTTGCTGAAATCAATTACTCGACCATAGAAAAAGAAGCGCTGACCATCTTTAATAACTGCTCATTATTTTCGTATTTGCCTGGAAGGTAACAAATTCATGCTATTTACTGTTAATTAAGCACTGAATCGCCTTCCTAGCAGGGCCCAACCAGATGGGTAAAGTATCTTCAACAATTCAACTTCGTGATTTCATACCGTCCTGGCCTGCTTCGCACTGACGCAGATGCACCATCCAAGTTACTTGTAGATGAGGCAAGCGAGCAGTAGAAGGAATCAATCACATTAAGCTGTGTGGGGAGGTACATAAGAACTTGTGTTTATCAATGAAAAATATCTTGTACCACCCACCATGTTTCTGAGATTCTTCATCTGTAAAACAACAATCCTGGATTGGGCGGACCACACATGATAAATTAGTCGTGATGTTTACATGGCTAGGCATGAAAAACTACGAAAGCAATTGCATCTGAACAGGCTACCACTGCTAGGTGAACAAAGTTAAGTAATTGACAACTAATATGACAACCCCAGAATATTCGAGTGTCTTGTTTGAAGTCATTCATTTGGACTTTGCAGAGCTCAAAAAGATGGAAAAGTAGTCAAATGAATGCAGTATTTTCATCTGTCCATAGAACAAGCATGATTTTGGCTAAAGCTCGAAAACACTAACATTGTTATTGCTCTTTTCAAGACTAATTAAACACTAATACGTTAGCTTGTTAGGTTGTGGCAACAGGCCAGCTTTCTGGAGTATCAAGTTGGCACAAGATCACAGGATAACGATAAAATATTCTTCTCCGTACCAGATATTAAACAATACCTTAAGATGTATCTGGATTTTGAAGGCAGTTGGAAATGCTGCCTCGAGGTTGCTGGGAAAAATCGCAACTGATCGTATGCAAGTGGTTTAGGCTGCAGTCCTCGTTTCTCAGCCTTCTAGAAAATCTCAAGCCTAGTGAAGCCAAGAATAATCCCCATATTCAGAAATGCATCTTAGCTTGAAGCCCATGCTTGACTTGACCTACATGATGCCTAGCGTATATGTGCCCTAGATGCTGATTGCGTTTTCTTTGGTGTGTTCACGACAGGCATCATTCATATCAAGTCAAGCATGGGCTTCAAGCTAAGATGCATTTCTGAGTATGGGGGTAAGTGTTGAAGAACAGGAGATCTACAAACAGCCAATCAAGAGAAACTTCGATAAGGCACAGCAGTGAGGCACTGGACATACAAACGAGGGCTATGTTCTTGTAAAGAAAAGAGTTGTACCTTCAAATGGTAAATTTTATGGACTGTCGCAAGTGGTTGAGCCCACATTTCAGCATGGGATCTTGAAGAATGACTGGTACACCAAAGCGTCAGGCCAAACAGTATGCCTCTATTCGCAACATATTCAATATTACACCGGGATGGGGGGGGTGTCTTGAAGAGAAGTCTGGGAGAGTGAAGCAATCTGCGATAGACAAATGACAGAAGAAGAAAAAAAGACGAGAAAATAGAGAAGGAAGTGAAAGAATAGAGACAAAATGGTGGATCACACCCGGTTATATTAAAGGGGCTTTAACCACCTTTTATCCAAGCTGAGAAATGCATTTGAATTTAAAGGGGCCCTGAACCACTTTTTGTCGAAGTGGAGAAACACATTTGAAGTTAAAATAGTCTATTTCAGAAGTACTGTGTCACAACAAGTACTTCAATGTATTCAGCAGAAACGGAGTTATTGGCAATCAAACACCACCCCCTTTGCAGTGCTTCTGCTCCTTCATCAATGCCTTACACTGCGAAGGCTACGGCGTAGTGGGGCATGCCCATCATGTTTTGCCTACTAAAGATAATTTTGGAGCATAGTTCATATTTGATTTTGGACGTTCACTTAGAAACCGCTACTTCCAATTCTGGCACCTACAACACACCAAATTCGGTGGCTATCCCTCAGATTCACGGTGTCTCATCCCTTTGTTGTGTTACAGTGTACCAGGTAGCTATATGTGTGGCTAATCTTGCACGTTTCCTTTCGCACTTATTTCTACGACAATTACATGATTTCTGAGGTTTGAACAGACTTCATTTTCATGTTTGCTCCTGTAAGTACGTCAGTACTGCATACATTGCCGAAGCAATGGATGCCGCATTCCGGACTTGCATAGAAAGGATTCCTAACGTAACGAACTTCAGCCATTATGGTCACACACCTCAAGGGTGTGTATTTCTCTAAGCAGGTAGCCTGTTCTACGGATGTTGGCACTTGGGCCTTGAGTCACATCACCAAAAATACTAATCAGAGCACGCTGTTGTCCTCAGCGAGCCGCATCGAGCTGCAGCGAGCCGGCTAACTATGTGCTCGACAGGACTGGAGAGCTCATATGTTTAGTCTGGCCATGCTGTGTAAGGCGGACGGGCTTTGTCCTACAACAGCTTGATTGATGGATAGTAAGCACATCCAATTTGTGCATTTTGTGCAATGGCACAATAAGAAGCGAAGTCTGCCAAGGCATCTAGCCAGGATCAGCCAGGAGTGAGCGCGCGCCTACAAGCTTACCTCTGGCCTGACCTTGAGTTTCGTATGATTCGAGGCTCGTTGAGTCTTCAAAACTAATTGAAATTAGCAAGACCCATTGGCTGCGACACTGATAAGCAGTGTGGCCAAATTTTCTTTCCTACGCTGGAACGGAGGGCACGGCCAAGCGTTAGCAGATGATAGTATGATAGTCGTACTTCCAGAATTGGGCAATTGTTATAAAAATTCAGAACATTGATTTTCGCTTACTTCAGCCTGTTTATTAAACTGCGAGAATAAATATACACAATAACAGTAAGAAGAAGTGCACTGATCCAAACACCCTTTTTGATTGATGCCAAATATTGACCAATAGCAGCTGTGTATGGCAATATACTATATGACAAAATATGGCAGCCCCAAAGAGAGTGAGGAGGAGGCTTTTTTTTAGTAGAGAATGTCTGAGAAAAAGGTGACCTCACACTCTGCTTATGAGCTCCACGTGTCGCACACGACTGCAAAATTTGGCTTAGAAGTACCAAGCCCAAGGGGTTGTTCAGGACCCCTTTAAGATTGTCTTTCATATAGTGGTTCTTGTGGGGAACACTAGAGCTATTAGTACATCTATCACAAGCTTAGTGGCATGCTTTTGTATAGATATCGCATTCTCTCTATTTTGGCAATTTTTACTGTGCTGTCAGTGCTTTTCTTCAAAGGTGTTTTTTCACCTTTTTGTTGTTGCTGCATTCTGCATTGAATTTGTGCACTCTTCAGTCTATTGGTTAAAGGAAATTGAATACTGTTTCGTTCATGCTTGTTGCATACATGTTGCAATACAATGCAGGCCATCATCTGTCGCCTAGCAGATGTTGCACCCGGTCTTTGGACGTTGAAGGCAACATCTCTTCTGAGGGAGATGGTTCCTTCGGACCTTGATCTGCTGCTCAAGGTGTGCCATCATTCCTCAATTTTCACTTGTGTTTGGCCTTCGGCATCAGCCTTGAGCAACCCATCACTGCTTGATTATGTGTGACTGCAAAAATGCCTCAATGTAACTTGTGAAACTGACTACTGAATCTGTTCTTCATTGAAGATTTTGTACATCTTATCATACTTTAACAAAGTAATTTTACATTGCAGTTTCAATTTAATGAAGTTGCTGTACATGACGTACATATACATGTGCCCTGGTAACGAGAGAGAGAGAGAAACAGGCAGGCAGGCTGCATTACTGGCAAGTGAAACAGGCCTTTGCATAACACTTTCAGCTCTTGTAAAACTGATAGCTTAATCTTTTAAATTTTTATTTTTCTGTCGTGGAAATGTAGACATAGTATGTGGGGTTTCTAGAATGCAGAGATCATTTGCTTTGGGGTCTGTGTTTTGTGACCAGCACAGAGGTGCGTTTTGCTACCAACATATTGAACCACACATGGCTCAGAACACCTGTGTGTTGAAAATAAACTTAAAGGTAACCAGAAACAAAGTGTGAAACTGTGAAGGTATGTTGGCACTAGAGTGAGTGCTTTGGGCTTAAGCTGTATTTTTAATTGGCTTCAATTAACCAAAAATTGCAGTGAAGTTTAACATTTTTGTATTTTCTGTTCCTGCATTCAGGTTGTTAGGCCAGCAAAGGATGGCTCTGAACCACTGGTGGCCATGTTCAAACGCATTGGGCCAAACAACGAACTCGTGTCTGTCAACACATCGCTGGCAGTGGCTTTGGAGTCTTCAAAGTGAGCCCAATAAGAAATTTGACAACTGAAATGCAGATCAAAGTTCTGACTGGCTTCATTTCTACCTGAAAGCAGTTTTTTTTTTTTCACTTGTTTTGAGATATTAATAGAGGAACAGCTCGCCAAGTTACTGCTGTTCGAGTGATTCTGTGAAAATGTTGGAGCGTAACACCATGAAAGAAAAACGCATATGGCAACACAAGATAGGCACATGGCAACACGAGATAAGATTACATATGTAGCTACAGTTGAACCTCATCATAACAGTGCGCCTCAATTTAGCTAAGTTCACAATAAATCTTTTTCATTTTTAAATGTATAGTAACATTCACAATCTTATTGTAAAATGCCAAGTTTATTTATTTTACATTCACACTTGATTTAGGGCAAAACTGATTTCAAAAGAATACAAAAAAAGATGCTGACTGAATTCTCAAACTGATTTTTGGGCGTGTCGCTAATTCAAGCCCACTTGCAGCAGCAACACCAACTTACGGTGTGGATGTATAGTGGCAACTGAAGTTCTGGCTGCCCGTACATGAATACGTCAAATTTCTGTCTGTGGCACAGGTCATTTTTGTTGTTACGGCAGCTCGTGCTGGCTGTTTACAGCGTCCTTACAAAACAAAATCAGTGAGTCAATAAACAATCAACGTGTTGAGTACTGGTATTTTCTGGCGTTTACTGTAATATTTTTCATATTCTGAAGTTGGCAGGCCTGTATGTATCTTTTGACCGAGTTTCAACTTATCAAAGGTCTTCTGCATCATATGCATGCTTTGGGGGCAAGGAACAAGGTAGAAATAGCTGAGATCTTGCCATTTGCTTGTGTTTCCCCTCGCACATTTGCCATCAAGCACAACAGTTAATAAGCAAATGCAATGCTGTGCTTAAGTGCCTTTGCAACATGGAGGGCGGAAAAACTAGGAGGAAATACAGTCAAATCTCAGTTCAGTGAACATGGGTGTAGCGAATTAAACATAAAATTTGATTGGACATGCTTTGTTTCAGCGAGTACAGTTATACCTCAGTACAACAAACTTCACTATAACAAAATTCTCGATATGACGAAGTATTTACCTTTCACAACCTCTTGTCCATAGAACACCATGTATTTAGAACCTCAATTTAACGAAGTGTGTTTATATGCGATTTCAATATAACGAAATTTTGCTTCTGCCGCAAGGAAATGCCCAGACAATAAATGGAAACTTCCGTGGACGCAGATGGTCAAATGGTTGAATTACAAGTGGCTGCTTGCAAACGCACATCTTAAATCGGGGGAGGCCACAAGAACGACAAGAGTGATTGCCGAAGTGGAGCCACATCATGTTCCGTATAAAGTCGAAGTGCAATAAGATCATATCATGCCCTGTGCACTTTCTGCTTTAGGTGTGAGTGAAAGCATGCGAGGGAGAGACAAGAAAGATGGTGACTTCTCGAGTGCCACTCACGCAAGCAAAGGGAACAGGGAGAGGGTAGCGAGCACGTGGTAACGCAATCAAGCGTGCGCAATGGGTGAGAGAGGGGGGGGGGCGTGTTAGTTGACGTGCGTCTAAGGCCGTGGCTGCGCATGTCTGTAAGCACGGCTGAATGCATACGCATCTGCGCACCCTGCTTTAAAGGTAATCTGCCCAATGTGCAATGAGTGGGTGTGCCGAGAGGATGTGGCATCATGTAAACTGTCTTACAGCACGTTTAGTATTGGAAGTTGTGTAATCTCGAGTTTCGGCGACCCGTTGGAGCGAGAGGCAGATAAAGCATTCGGTCCCCGCTGCTACAGCTTTTCACGATAGCATCGTCTCAGTGCGGGCAGTGCTATCAGCCGCGGGGGCGGAGTGCACGGGAAAGCATGGCTAGCTTCGCTTAATTCATATTGCCAACTCCCAAATTCATCAGAATGAATTGTTTTCTCATTGAAATTTGCTTTCTTCGATTGCCTGATAATTCGGAAAATTCTGCAGCCCCTTTCTGTGTAAGAAAAATCGATCGGCGACTGTACTTATTTGCGTAATAGATCGAATTTCAATACAAGGAAATTTCGATATAAAGAAGCAAATTGCCGATTTTACCTACTTCGTTATATCTATTTTTAACTGCATTCTTCTGTAATAGTGAAACCAAAAATGCCAGATTGGAGGCAATATTGGTCAAAGTGAAATAAAAACTTGTTCACTCACAGCTCAAGGTATGCATTCTAATTGCAAGAATATCGAATCCTCAGAGACTTGCAGTGGCACATTCTGCATGTGTGTACATGTTTTGGCTGGTGGCTGGATGTTTCTGCACCAAGCTAGCCGAAGAGCTGATCCCATTGGATTGTACCAATCGCATAATTGTGTATTAATGACTGTGTCAAGCGTGTGTTTGTAATTTGGAATTTTTAAGTACCACAATATAGGATATAATGAAGGTATTATTTTCATGTTGTATGTGAATTAGCCATAGTGAGCTGGGACTGTTTCATGTCACAGTCTTGATTGAAATGCAATCTTAAAGGATGAAAAGCCACAAAGTAAAATTTCCAGTGTGCAATGTGTGGGAAGAAGGAGCCTTTTGTTACTGCTGGTGGTGCTGACATGGGGTCTTTGCTTTGTTGATCAGTGTGCAGTGTGTGAGAAGAAGGAGCCTTTTGTTACTGCTAGTGGCGCTGACATTGTTTTCCCCACTGCGCCCAGTGCGTTGCAAACACGTCTAATTCTAATGTTGTGCTTGTAAGCTGCCTTATGGCCGCACTTCACCCATAAAGGTTAAGGTACCGGGAAAGACTAATATATTTTAGTATTGACACTGGCCTGTGTGATCGGCATTGCTTTTACAAAGATGTTCTGTTCTGCACAGCCTTCAACTAAATTCTAACGATGCACCCATGCACGTTTTGTAATTTCAAAGGGCTGTAACTTGGAACACCTTATCACTGTGCTTCTTTTTTTTTCATATTTGTTTGCATTAATGCTCTATCATGTTAGTCTTCTGCACAATTTTGTAGTTTGCTTTATAGTTGCTGGAGATCAATTATTGCCATGTTGTACTAAACTCAGGCTTGGTTGCAAAAGAATGAACTACACATTGAATGTTGGAACTGAGCTGACATGAAGTTATTTGAGTTCTTACTGTAGCGTGGGAGTCATTCGCCGACTGCAGGAGGCCTCAAGCCTTTGTCGAACCTTTCCCCCCATTTTCGTGCCTCAGCAAAAGTTCCACAACCATGTTAACATTTTGTTGAAGCATGCCGCTACAGTGAGTAAAAAAAAATCTCAATATTCCTGCTAAATTTTGATGCCAAGCCACTAAAACTTTCAATAGAGCTTTTAAGTGAATTTTTAGTAATTTAGGCATTCTGGGACAGTGTAATATAGCTGAAGTGGCAGAAATCACCTTCCGAAACATTTCACATTTGTCTAATGTTCATGCAACGGAGGAATAAATGGTGAAGTTGGGGAATTTATCAGCATGGTATATGTAGAGGACTTTTTCTTTACTGATATGCTTGCATAGCAACGGACAATGACAGATGAAATTCTGCGTTTACCTTCAGATTGTGAGGTAACAAACACAGCATGATTCAAATAAACATGAGTTATCTGATCTACCTATCACCAAAAGGGACTTGGTCCACATTATACCTGCAAATTTTCTAGTATTCGGCGCTCGTAAAAAAAGATCTAAATTCTGCTACATGCACTTAGTTGTCACTTGCACCCCTTGATATATACCCAAAAGCTCCGTGCAGTATTGTCCAAAAGCCATGAAAAAAGGAAGCAGTATGTCCAGACTGGTGCGAACGAGCCCTGCTGCTCCGATATCTATGCCTTTCTAGAGTCAGTCTGCCTTATCATATACCTACTGTGTTCTAAACCTCACTATAAAGTTATTGCAATAGGTTTTTGTAAACTTATTGACTGCTGTGCTTGCAAATATTTGCCTATAGAACATATTTAGTGAATGTGCTGATCATGCAGTGTTATGGCCCATTCATATAAACTAAGCAAAAAAAAGGGGGTATTCATTTTGTCAGCACAATGTGAATTCTGTAAAGGCCACCATGCTGCGAAGGACAGCATGAAGACTATTGACGTGAAAGCAACCATTGGGCTTCATCACGGTCACAGCGCTCACCCATCGTACAGCCAGTTTTGGCCGCTTACATGTAGCTTTTGAATAATGAAGTGCGTTCTAGAAGGCCATTTTCAAAACCTTCCTCATTTTGATGTCGCTATAATGTCGCCAATTTTTCTGTCTAAAAATGTCACCAGTTGCTTCATCGAAAAATGTGTCGCTAAACGTGCAAGAAAGTCACTAAATCTAGAGACAGATATCCATGGCAACACTGGTCCATAGGACCTTATGAACAGTTTGTTGAACTGGTTCGGAACGGTACCTTCCACAAGTTCCATTTCGGGTTCAGTTCCAGGATGGCGGAAAAATATTGGTATAGTCGTGTTCTGGATCAACTGAAAATAATAGTTCAGGTACGGTTCGATTCAACACCGTAGTTCAAACACACAAGGCATGAAGTCTAGCATTGTCTGCTGCATAGTGGTGAAAAAGGAAGTGGTCGTAATGATGTGTGTGCCAAGTTTTAATATTGGGTTTGAGCCCTATGCATGAGGCCAGCTGCAGTACAGTCTACACTCGCTACAACGGACCTGCGTACAACAGACTTTCAGAAATAACAGACCATATTTCAGCCTTAGTTGTTCTACCTATTTTATTACAGCAACGAAATTTGCTTTTAACGGACTGCGCTACAATGGACTATTGGCTACAGCGGACAAAATTAGCGGCAATTTTTGTCAAAACTGGGCGCATAAAATGGACTTTTGCCATATCGACACATGCTGCCAACTGATTTACGAGGGTCAGTAAACAATTGCGGCTCAATATCTTGCGTACGCGCGAGGGATGGAGGAAAGCGGGGCGGAAGCGCGGGGGAAAGACTACTCCGGTGGCTGCTGTTAACAGCGCAGCTGTGTGGGCGACTTATCTTGAAAGCGATCTGCAACATGGACAAAGCACGTGGCTGCAGGCGCAGTATCTGCCATGTGAACATGTATCTGCCATGTGAAAGCGATCTGCCATGTGAACAAAGTGAACACCCACACAGGCGTCGTATCTTGAAAGCAACCTGCGATGTGGACAAAGTGCATGCCCGCGCAGGGGCTGTATCTTGAAAGCAATCTGCGATGCGAACAAAGTGCGTGCCCGTGCGAACAAAGTGCACCCAGTGCCGGTAGCTTCGTATGTGCTGTGCTTTTGACGTTTAGTTCGTGTTGAAGCGAGAGACAGCACGAAGGTCAATTCGCTCGCTACTGCTGCCGCACTTGCTTAATTTGCTATCGCAATCAATGATTTGCCTTTCGAGCGAAACTCACTTTTTTGTTTTTTTGTTTTGGACATTCGTCACTCACTCTTTTCAGTGAAGTCAGAGTCCGTTGTAATGAGAGTCCACTGCATTACTCTCTTTGATATGTCCCTGTTTGCTATCATGCATTACATGCATTATTTAGCAAGGTTCATGTGCCACCATATAGGATACAGTTAAACCTCAATATAATGAAGTAGGTAAAGTCGGCAATTTGCTTTGTTATATCAAAATTTCATTGAATTGAAATTCGACCTTCTATGCAAATAAGTACAGTCGCTGATCGATATTCTTGCACGGAAAGGCACCGCAGAATTTTCCGAATTATTGGGCAATCGAGAAGAGCAGATTTGAATAAGAAAACAGTTCATTTTGATGAATCTGGGAACCGGTGATGAATGATATGGCTTCATTCCACATCGACAATATCTTCACATAGGCAGTACAAATTAAGCGAAGCCAGCCACACTTTCGCGTGCACTCCACCCTGCGGCGGGTGATAGTATCGCCCACACTGGGACAACACTATCATGAAAAGTGCCGGCAGCGGGGAGAGAATGCTTTATTTGCCTCTCTCTCCAACAGGTCACCGAAATTCGAGATTATGGAACCTTCAATACATAATGCACGGGAAGGCAGCTTACATGATGCCATGCTGTCTTGGCACACCCACTCCTTACACACGTGGCAGATTACCTCTATAACAGGGTGCGCGGCTGCGTATGCACTCAGCTACACTTACAGCCATTCGCAGCCACGGCCAAGATGTGCACCAGCAATAGTGACGCACGTCAACTTACCCCCATCCCCTGCCCCGCCCCTTGCGCATGCTTGATCGCTCCCGTCCTCCTCTTTCACTTTGCTCACACGGAGAGGCGGCACTCGTGCGTGAAGCCACCATCTTTCTTTCTCACCTTCGCACACTTTCACTCGCACCTAAAGCACAAAGTGCACGGGGCTCAACAGAATCTTATTGCACTTGGACTTTATACGGAACATGATGCGGCTTGACTTGGCAGTCGCTGTTGTCGCGCTGCGCATGATTCGAGAGGTGTGTTTGCAAGCAGCCGCTTTGTGATTCATTCATTTGACCATCTGTGTCTGCGAAAGTTTCCATTTCTTGTGTTGGCATGTTATATGGAGAAGTTAGTTATAATGAAGTTCGTTATATCGAGATTTAACTTATAATGAAGGCAGTATTTTTGTGTTGTACGCATTATATTGAAATCACATATAAACACACTTCATTACATTGATGTTCTATGGACAAGAGGTTATGAAAAGCTAAATATTCTGTTATATTGAGAATTTCCTTATAATGAAGTTCGTTATATCGAAATGTAACTGTATAATGAAGACAGTGTCGTACGCGACTTAGCTGTATTGAGCTTGGGCTGTGTCATGTCACAAGTCTTTAAGCATAGTCCTACGAGATGAAAAGCCACCATGTAAAATTCCCAGTGTGCAGTGTGTGGAAAGGAGGATACTTTTGTTAGTGCTGGTGGTGCTGCCAGCAGTCATCGTCATGCATTGTGGCCTCGCTTGCTAGTTCAACAAACAAGATATGAAGTCTAGTGTTGGCTGCTACGCAATGATGAAAAAGTAAGTGGTTGTAGCGATGTGTGCATCAAGTTTAAACACTGGGTTTGAGCCCATTGCATGAGGCCGGCTGCAGCATTGCTCTCTTTGGCAGGTGCCTGTATGCTATGACACATTGCGTGCATAAGAAATTATGGCTAGTGTGCTTGATCGCAAAGCTATCACTTGGGTCTTTTTGTAGGATTTCATTGGTCAGTGCTTACTGGCAAGGCTTTAGCCACAAAAAGCTTCATAGGAGCTTGTGAAGCTTTTTGGACTGATTTACTAATCTCACCTTCAAGAGGCACTGAAACACTTCTTGGATATAGTAATGAAATGTTAAGAGGCTCCTGTGAACATATGAGACAAATACTAATTCACTGCCCCCCACAGGTGCGTCTGCGTAGGTAGGCGTTTGGAGTGTTGTGACACCACGCACCCGAGCACATGAGCGTTGGCCCCTCCCGCGCCTAGCTGTATGTGGCATTGCCGTGTCCGGGGAAATAGGGTTCCTGGGGGTTTAGCAGACTGATGCTGAGTGTTTGCACCTTTATGGCCCCTCGGCAGAGGCAATACACCTCTTTGGCCTCTGCTTAACATAGACGGCACCTCCGGACTGACCCTCCAGGAGGAAATCGGCAGTCACCTTTTCCTGTCCTCTTCCTTCACGTGCCTTTTTTCATACCTGTCCTGTCTTCTTGTATCTTCTATTCACTTCTAATTTTTGTAGGTGGCAAGGGTTAACCTTGTGTGGCTAACCTACCTTGGTTATGTCATATATTAGGTTATAGTCTCAATGTACAGATGGCGTGGGTTGGACTTGTTCTCAAGTTCCTGTCCCGTCCCCTCGTCTGGCTCCGTGGTGGGCGGCTGGCACTGTGGCCGAACAACACAACTTTTACATGGCTCCTCCTTTCCTCCAAAATGATCGCCCCTCTTATAAAGGAGGGCAGACCGAAGCAGCTGATTTTTTTCAGAAAAGAAAAGTAACCTTCCCAAAATACCATTTAGTATATAGTGATGTAAAAGAAAAGGCAGCAAGAATCTTGTCCCCATTCACAGTATCCAAGTCCTTGGCAGAAGCCCTAGGCCTTGGCTACAAGCTTTCCAAAATGTCCAGTGGCGATTTGCTGCCCGAACTTCGAGACAATGTACAATACTCAAAACTGTCAAATGTTGCGTCCATTGGGGACATCCCTGTCTCCGTCACATCCCATCGATCCCTCAACACTGTCCGTGGTGTAATATCAGAAATTGATTTCATACACTTAACATAAAAAGACGTCATAGATGTTCACCGAATCAAAATCCGGAAGTACAACAAAGAAATTGACACAAAACACCTGATCCTAACGTTCAACAGCAACACACTCCCTGAATCAATAGAAGTCGGCTACTTGAAATTAGATGTAAGACTACATTCCCAAACCCTGCAGATGCTTCAGTTGTCACAAGTTCGGTCATGGCTCACAGAGTTGCCGGGGCCGCAATACTTGCGCAAAATGTGCTTCAAGGAACATTTGGAAACCAAAGAGAACATTTCATTCAAAGAAGCTAGAAGGCGTATTGCGCTAACAAACACATTCTCCTTCAAAGGAAGTAACAAAAAACCTCAGAGAACATTTCATTCAAAGAAGCTAGAAGGTCTATTACGCTAACAAATACATTCTCCTTCAATGGAAGAAACAACTTTGCCGATGTGGTGCAACGGGGCGTAGCACCACACCAGTCTTCGGTGCCTGCTCAGGCCACGGTTACCGCGCCTCCAGCAGAGCCACCCACGCCCCAGGCAGAGACAGCGCAAGCTGCCCTACCACCTGCCAAACAGGGCCTGCCGGCCCCTCAGTCGGCAGCCCACAAGGTTCCTTCCCAATGGGAGAGGCCTGAAACACACACACTCGTGGCTTTGTGGATCTCCAGTGCCTCGGGAGATGCCATGGAAACAACTACCAGTTTGCTCTCGCTACTGCGGAGGCACAACTCTCTCAAAAAAAAAGAAAAAACCCCCAATAACAAACCCTCAAAAACGAGGAACTTAATTGCTTTTAGCCACATCCCCACAATATAATTAAACATGGTGTTCCCGATACATTGGAATTGTTGTGGGATTATTCAAAACTACAGTGACAAAAAAATAGTCTTTCGTTGTGACAGAGAACAAGCGAGTAGGCTCTCTGGAGGTGTTGCAATCATAGTGAAAAATGGTGTTGCAACTCATGCAATCAGGGTTCAAACGAAATATGGAGCTATAGTAGTGACCGTTCTTGATTTTTAAAACAATTACAGTATGTACTATGTATCTTGAACCACATGTAAATGTTACATTTCATGATTTAGAAGCACTTTTAAACAGCTACCAGAGCCACATTTAGTAGTAGGGGATTTTAATGCGCACTCACCTTTTTGGGGCAGTGACCAAACGGACACTAGAGGCCATATCCTAGAAGATTTTATCTAATAATGTCTGCCTGCTCAATACAGGAAAGCACCCACCCCACAGGGGCGTCTGCATTTAGCAGGCGTTTGGTGTGTTGCGACACCACGTACCCGAGCACACGAAGGTTGGACTATCCTGCGTCTAACCGTGCGCGGCTTAGCCATGTCCGGGGAAAAGGTGATCCTGGGGGTTGAGTCAGTGCTGGGTGTTTGGACCTTTATGGTCCCTCGGCGGCGGCAACACACCCTTTTCGCTTCGGCTTCACGTAGATGGCACCTTCAGACTGACCCACCTGGAGGAAATCGGCAGTCGCCTTTTCCTGTCCCCCTCTTCAGTATTTTTCTTTCCTATCTTCTTTCTTTTACTCTCCTATCGTCACTTCCCATTTTTCCTAGGCGGCTTGGTTTAACCTTGTGTATGTGCCCTCCCTTGGGTATAATAGGTTATAGTGGCAATGTACAGTTAGCGCGGGCAGCCTTACTCGTTAAGCGCTGCAGTGTCCCCTAGTTGGGCTCCATGGTGGGTGGCCGCCATTGCTGCCGAAAAGAATCCGAACTACTATGGGAACACCAGCATTTCCCCAGATACTTGATCGTCACGTTCAAAAGAGTGGACACACCAATGAATTAAACACTTGTTTCAACCGACCAAAAGAGACTTATCCGAAATATCATGTTGTACACAGTGAGAACTCTGAAAAACAAGCTAGATTCATTTCCCCATTCATAGTTGCAAAATCTTTGACCAAAGCCTAAGGGTCAGGTTATAAAGTGTTGAAATCGGCTAGCGGAGACCTTCTCCTTGAGATCCCTCAGAAATATCAGTATAAGAAGCTCAGCAGTGTTGTGATGCTTGGCAACATACCAATTTCTGTCTGCCTGCTTGCTTAATAATAATACCAATAATGTCTGCCTGCTTAACACAGGAAAGCACACATATTGCTCTCCGAGCTCAGGAAAAATGAGCTGCTTAGATTTACCTTTTTTTTCTCCATCTGTTTTTAACGATTTTGAATGGGATGGGGTTCTTGACAAACCCCTACGGAAGCGATCACCTTCCTGTAAAAATTCGCTTATCATCCCCACCACAAATCATCCCAAGCAAACCACACCGTAGGAAGCTACACTTAGCAAACTGAGCACTGTTTCGAGAACAGGCCAGCCTGGATAAAGGTTTCTCATGTAATCTAAATGTCGACAATCTAAGTCAATTGTTCCCAACCTGTATTATTACTGCCGCGTGGCTAGCTATTCCTCAGTCCTCAGGAGTAGTTCAACATAATCACAAAATCTGGTATGCGCAAGAATGTAGGGAAGCAAAAAAGAAACAAAACAAAGCCTGGGGGATACTCCACAGATACCCAACGCACAATAATCTAGTAAATTTTAAAAAGGCGAAAGCCAATGCACACCGCATTCGTCGCGATGCCAAGAAAACTTCCTGGAAGCATTACATTTCATCTATCAACAGTTCAATCACATCCAAAAAAATGTGGGAACAAGTCCATAAATTAAATGGCAGCTTCTCCCCGTTCACAATTCTGTTTTTAACAGCCCCCGGCACACAAACAAGTACAGAGGAACAGGCGGACGTACGAGGGGAACATTTCTTTGGTGTTTCTAGTTCCTCACACTACATACACTCGTTCCTGAAGTACAAACATACAGCCAAAAAAAAACAAAGAATTCGTACCAGTGGCAGTACAAATGAGCCTTATAATACACCAATTACACTTCAGGAAATCCAAAAAGTACTATCTGCCAGTAAACAGACAGCACCTGGCCCTGATGAAATATATTATGAAATGCTGGCTCACCTCTCAGAAGCTGCTGTAAATGCACTTTTGCAATTCTTCAACAAAATATGGGTATCGGGAAAAATACCGGAGGCTTTGAAAAGAGCAGTGAGTGTACCGTTTCTGAAGCTTGCAAAACCACCAACGACCCCTAGCCGTTATAGGCCCATAGCTCTTGCAAGTTGTCTCGCAAAATCATTCGAAAGTATCCTGAACATTAGGCCGATGTTCACTCTTGAATCACGTGAACACCTTGACATCCACCAGTGTGGATTTAAAAAAGCATGTTCAACAACTGACTATCTTGTGCGCCTAGAACATACAGTTCGAGAAGCATTCGTACATAAACACTGTCTAGCAGTCTTCGATATCGATAAGGCTTGCGATACCACCTGGAGGTTTGGCATTCTCCGCGATCTAGCAGAACTTGTTATCCGCGGTAGGATGCTGAACTGCCTGAAAGATTTCCTGTCCGACTGTTCATTTCATGTACGCCTGGGTGCAACCCTTTCAAAGAAGTTTGTCCAGGAGAATGGAGTGCCACAGGGTTGTATTTTGAATACAACACTTTTCATAGTAAAAAATGGACTCCATCGCAAAAATAATTCCAAGGTCCATTATGTATTCTGTATATGTCGATGACTTTCAAATAGCATGCACATCCTCCAGCTTGCCAACGTGCGAGAGACGGATACAACTCGCATTGAACAAACTCGATTTGGGCAGACAGAAATGGATTTAAGTTTTCACCACAAAAGACAGTGGCTCTTCTCACTCAAAAGAAGCCTACAGGTTGATTCCATTCTGCACCTAAAGGAAGCCATACTTCCAGTAAAGAATGAACAAAAATTTTTAGGTATAACTTTTGACAAAAAGCTCACATTCTTACCACATATAAACACCCTCAGAAAAAAAACTTCCCAGTCACTGAATATATTCAAAGTACTGTCATGTAAATACTGGGGGTCTGATAGAACATGCCTTCTACACATTTATCGCTCTTTGGTATGTACGGTGTATTATGGCTGCATAGTGCATGGTTCAGCAAGATCGTCATACTTAAAGTAATTAGGCCCAGTACATAACTCAGGCTCGCGTATTTCATGCGGTGCATACCGAACTCTCCTGTAGGCACCCTCTATGTAGAAACAAACGAACCCCCACTAGAATTTAGAGGAGCTGCTCTAATCTGTGCATACATTCTTTAGGTACAATCTCTACCAAAACACATTTGCTATCCACTTGCAACAAAGTGTGCTTCCAGAATAATATTCAACAACAAACCACAAGCTACTAGACCACTGCTCCTGCAATTTGAAGAGATGTGTTGGAACCTTGACGTAGTGGACACATTACCTGGCATTGCCTACAGACATGACCCACTGCCCCCATGGTTTGTCTTTCCCACAGCTTGCGATCTCACTCTAACACAGTTCCGCAAAGCACGAACTCCACCACAACACCTTATTCAAGAATTCCTTGCACTAGAGGAAACCTACACCAGTTTCACTGACTTTTGTACTGATGGTTCTAAAATGACAGGCCATACTGGAAGTGCAGTTGTCCAAGGGAACTGGTAAGAAACAGTAAGACTTCCGCAGTGTACATCCATCTTCACTGCTTAATGTTAGCGCCATTTCTATAGCCATAGAGAAAATAGTAAAGGAGAACCTCACAAATAGTATAATACACACAGACTACCTAAGTGCACTCACAGCTCTTCACACCAGAAATGCAGTCGCACCACTATTGGGAGACGTTATACATAATTTAATAAAAGCCACCACACAAGGACAGAACATCAAGTTATGCTGGGTTCCGAGCCACGTCGGAATTAGTGGCAATGATAGAGCAGATGTATGCACGGCACAAGCCCGACACAAACAAATCACGAAAATAAACATACCTCCTCATGACTGCATGAAGTTAATTCATTGTAAACTAAGGTAAAAATGGCAGTCCGCTTGGAACAACGAAGTAAACAACAAACTACACTTGTTAAAGCTCGTGTTAGGCGAATGGAAATCTTGCACATATCAGGAATGTTTCGAAGAAGTGATTCTATGCAGTCTTCGCCATAGGACACACACACCTCACACACAACTTCATCCTAACAAAGCAAAACAAACCCCAATGTGAAACATGTGGAGGTGAACTAACAGTAAAGCACATATTATTTTCATGCAGAAAACTTGAACCACCTAGGAAGAAGTTTTTTTACTCCGTTTTACGATGAACACATTCCTTTTCACCCAGCTTTGATTTTAGGCGAAGATGCACTTGTTGATATGTCAGGATGCAGGTGTTCTAATAAAACTTTAAAACCGCACCGAGTCCATCGCTACATATTACAGAACGCCTCATCCACCTTCTTACCTCTGAGAAAAAGGCCGAGATCTTTAATTCATTGGGACCCTCCAGGCTCTTGCCCAGACAAGGACTCACTGATGTGACCCACTTTTTAAAAAGAATTTATACCTAGTGTTTGGCACATGATAGTTTTAGCTGCTTATGTGCTATTAAACTCAACTCAACGTAACTCAACTAATTCACTGCATGCACCAGGGAATTTACAATCCCGTGCCAAAAACTGAAAGATCGCTTGCTTTAGTGGCTTCCGCAGTTTCGTTATGCACTGTCATCGCATGCAGCTAACCCACTAACAGGTATTGGCTGACTTCGCAATCACAAGAACATTGTAATTGCAAATTCTGAGTTAAATAAATGAAACGTATATATGTGTATATACTCAAAATAAAGCACCAACAATGAATGACGCCAAGGACAGCACAGGGGAAATTAATTGTAGTTCGTAATTGAAATAAAGAAAATGATAAATAAATGGAAATGAAAGTGGATGAAAAAAACTCATTGCCCTTCCACTCTGTGAACAAGGATGACCAGCGAAGCTTTGTACGTGGGCCCCTTGATGGCAAACTCCACCTCCACCGTGGGTTGGCCCGGCATTGCACTATCTTCGGGATCGCCCCATGTACGGGGAGTGCTTAACGCCTGCTTCACCTCCGCTGCGGGTCAGCCTGGTATTGCACTATCTTCAGGATCTGCTCACGTATAGGGAGTGCTGAACGTCTGCTTCACCTCAGCCACGGGTCGGCCCGGCATTGTACTACCTTTGGGATCGGCTCATGTATGGGGAGTGTTTAATGCCTGCTTCACTTCCGCCATGGGTTGGCCCAGCATTGCACTATCTTCGGAATCGGCCCATGCATGGGGAGTGCTGAACACCTGCTTCACCTCCGCCGCGGGTTGGCCCGGTATTGTACTATCTTCGGGATCGCCCATGTATGGGGAGTGCTGAACGCCTGCGTCATCACCACCGCAGGTTGGCCCGGCATTGCGCTACCTTTAGGATCGGCATGTTTAACTTTTTCATTACCACGCTTATTCAAATCAATCACCGGTGATCGATGCTTTAGATCGTAGATTTCTACATGTTGGAGCCGTTTCTTATCCACTTAAGGGCATCCAGTAGTTAGTACAGGCACTGAACTTTCAGAATCAGTTTAAATTTTTGCACTCTGGCAATATTGTGATTTTTGACAAACCTTTTTGCGAACTAATGTGCATATGTTGTAGCGAAAAGAGACATGGCTGTCACCTTCTGCCTTGCTTGAGGAAAAAGCATGCTGCTCACGATTACGCTGCACTAGTATCAAAATTTTGTAATCAAATTACTCCTAGCAAGCCAAGAATTAAATCATATCGCTGGCTTCATGCCTGACAGTGCTGAACAGTGATAAGTAACTGAAAATGACGCTAGCTTTTCACTAATGAGCTTTGGTTTGGAGTCCGAGTCATTTTATTCCGCCAAAGTGTATTTCTCAGGGTCCGCCATATGTCCTACATGTGGACCTGACATTTTCAACCAGTTTCCAAGAGTTTCGCTTTCACTTCTCTCGTAAAATGCAGGCAAGAGGTGCAGCCGGTATCACTGTGCAGTTATCGAACGTCACTCCTGTTGCATCGTCCTGCGTGGCTGCGTCGCGAGAAAAGCATTGTGCTCGAAACTATGCTGCACCAGCACTTTAATTCAGGGATGAGGACTCGAGTTATGATTCTGAAGATGACAGCAAAGAAAACTCAAGCTCTGACGGTGACAATGTTTTGAGTCAGCATGGGACATCCGCAGCTGTTCACCGGCGAGTTTCCTTTACAGCATTGAGTGGTCTCCTTCCTTGTGCGCACTTATCTGCCAATCTTTTTGCACGACCTGAGAGTGCTACTGATTATCTTTAGGGTGCATACTTTGCTTGGTTATGATGTGCTGCCACGCAGCAAAGATACTTCTGCTCACGCCAAAAAGGCCGCCCATAGCACATCTCGGCCCAGCACTGCGGATCAGCGCAAGACAGTTTACAACAGCGTGGGATTTCTCTCTACTCTTTTTCTCTGCAGAGGTGACAAAGACAATCTGCAAAAAGGCAAAACAGATATGCTTGGATGCATAATCTTATAGTTGCCCAGCTTCGCTGAGAGCAATCGGTCCTGGAAGAGGTGCATGACTCTAGATGAACTGGTGAAGTACATTCCTTGGACTTCTCATCGGACCATCCCCAGAAGATGCCCAAAAGGTGGAATTGTAAAATGTGTTATGAGGGCCGCAAAGTCGAACAAAAACCAGGCATCTTGTGGGAAAAGTGTGGAGTGCACCTATGCTTCACAAAATCCAGGAACTGCTTCACCGCATGGCATGAGTGACGAACTGGTCTTAGTTTCTTTTTTGTATACGAATAACGGTGGTGTACTGAGCATTTATTTTTTCAGACTATTCCTGGGTTACTTATCTTTCAAATGTATATTCTGAATTTCCTTTGGTATTAATGTTTATGTAAATATCCTGTTTTTTTATTGCTATATATATATTGTGTTTGGCTGACTCAAAACATTGTCACCGTCAGAGCTTGAACTTGCTTTGCTTCGGAATCATAACTCGAGTCCTCATCCCTAAAGTATTTTATCAACTGGCAGTAAAAATGGTGCTTTCTAGAATTTTTGTTTTACCTAATAAATTTTTTTGTCGGGCAATATATGTTTTTGGAAAGAGCATTTCATTATGCACAATATGCTATGCTGAAATGTGTGCTGCAATATTATTTGTAGTGATAAATAATTTTTTTCCAAGACCTATAAACAACCCGACCATTTTCTCATGGCATCTAAAGAGTTAACGCCTGCTTCAAGTCCGCCACAGGTCGGCCCAGTATTAGAGAGGTTTAGCTTGTCCGGTATTCGGGTAACCGCAGACGGACGGGGCGTTGGGGCGGAGGTGTAAACGGGAGCAGCCTGCATGGTGCTGCCTCCTGGTGGCACAGAGCTTAAACAGACAAAAACAGCTGTTATTGCTGTAACCAAGTGTATTTTACTTTGCTGCGTGTGTAAATTTTTGGCAGCAACATGATTACGCCAGTGCCTGGGAGTGTTAGCCAGCGCCACCGCTCACAAACCTTGGCGGCAAATGTGGAGCATCCTTTCTCCTGCAGGTGTCACGAATACATGATCTATCTCGGTGAAGGCAACTGGTCAATCAACCCACACATGTTACCTGAAGGCGTAAAATCTGCTGGATTTGAGACCCTCGCTATGTAATGAACGAAAAGAAAGGAAACAGCAGGATGTGGGTTCTTATGCCACCTGCTGCCAATTGTTTTTTCATCCACTTTCATTTCAACCTAATCTGCGCAGGTGAAGTGATGCGGGGGGGCATGGCTTTATGACTACTAGACAAGCTGATGGATAAATGCTTGCTGAAGTCAATGACACAGTGTACTGGGTTTGAGGTGGTGTAACTGTCTGTTCACATGCAGCAAACAAACTCAAGGTTCGGTTGCTGCTACAGCATTATGCTACTGAAAGCAAAATTTGCTTCACTGCACCAAGATGCGGTCTTGGTGGGCCTATAAAGTAGCAGGCTACATGAAGCCTTACCTTTAGGGGTCATTGTGCCTGTGCATATTTGCTTCAATGTGCAGCCATAGCAGCTGCACTGGCGCTACACAGAGCGCAGCTACGCGTTTGCAGGCCCAGCAGTATCTTGTGGCCGGTTGCACTCTGTCAGCTTGAGAGAAAGAGCTGCCCAGAATATTTTGTCACGCTTTTTGTGGTGGTGCAGAACTGGATGTTAAAGAGAAGCTTTCTTTGCCTCTTCCTTCAACTTTACCACTGCTGCTGCTGTCTGGCACACTGTGGTAGGAGGTGGTTCAGAGCGTGTGTATGCATGTCACAAGTGTGGCAGAGAATAAAAGCAATGTGAGAAACTCGTTTGAACCTTTGCATCGTGTCAAATGTGCAAAGCCCTGAGCCCTCTGGAGCTCCCTGGGCATCGCCACATTAGCCTCTTGACAGCTGTAATTATCCGTGACACCCACAAAAGCATTGCAGAAATTGCAGCGCTTACCTTTCTACTTACGTGCAAGTCCAGAGGGAAGCTAGATAGAATGGAAGAGAGGAGGGGAGAGGAGACACAGCCTGGGTAGAACAGGCACAGTTGCAAGACAAGTGAGTAGCAACCTTGCCGCCCTTCACTTGCAGTTCCCATGCAAGCAGGGGGGAGAGGGGAGATTGGGAAAAGGTGATGTGTAAAGGGCAAGGAAACGCTATTACTATAGACATGACAGCAGTTCCGGGCAAACAGTATAAATTTAAGTTCAAGGTACGGTATGTTTCTGCTATTTCTGAAAAATAAACACCATGCAGATGTGTTAAGTGGACAACTTACGCTGGGCGTACAGAAGCAGAGTCGCATTAAAGCACACTGTAAGGTCTAGGCGACACTATAGAAGTGGTTGCACATCAAATCAACACTTCTGTGGCTGCCGCGGTTGTTTTGTGGCTTTGGCACTGCTTGAGGTCATGGGTTTGATCCTGACTGTGGCAGCCACATTTCGACGGGGGCAAAATGAAAAACGCATGTGCACTTAGATTTAGGAACACATTAGAGAGCACCACAGTGTCAAAATTAATCTGGAATCCACCACTGTGTCTCATAATCCGATTGTGGTTTTGACACGTATAGCCCCATAAGTGAATTAAAGTTTAACACTTCTGCCCCAATGCGATGTGCCATGTGAGGCAGTGACAGTGCTCAACCCTCTGAGAGGTTATGAAGTAAGGCGCACGACAACGCCTCCAGCAAACACCTCCCCCCGGTGTGTTCGCACTAATATGCAGACAAGCAGTAGTAGTGCACACAAGGTAACGTTTAACATCAACTCGACACTTTTGTGTTGGACTAAAAGTTGAAGAAATTAAACGTGAACCATCAACATCACTGCTAATTATCATCGATAAACGCGAACAGCACAGGAAGCTTCGCTTACATCGATTCTCACAGTGCATGGGATCCGTATATTTTACTGCCTAATGAATATTCCATTCACATCTGGTTATGCAAGTCAAGCATTCTTTTTTCAACCAACCGCTACTGTATGTTGTGATACATGGAAAGTTGCAGCTTTCTATCATACGGCCATACCATTCAGGATGCTTCAAGTAAAGAGAAATCGCACTTTTCTTTACGGGGATGTTAAAGTGAAAAAGTTTTTATCTACATTAGTAAGTTACCCTCCTACAACACCAGAAAAGCCACTCTTACTGTGACAAGTAGTTTGGTTAGCCAGAAAAGACTCAAAAATGACAGGTGGGTGGTGATGCTTTCTTGGAGTTTCCACACGAGTTCAACATGATGTCATGAATTTTGATGTCTGCTTCGGCCTATTTAATTTATGAGTAGAGGCAGACTACATTGTATTCTGAAGGAGCCAAAGACTGAACTTGGCAAGTTTCAAGAACTTTTACTCAGCCATAACGGTGCCAAATTTGAAGAAGTACTTCGAAATCTGTGGTATCACACTGACATACTGCTGCTGGCGTTGTGGCACAAAATTCTAAACGAATGGAACTTCAACCTTCATTTTGTTTTCTAATAGGTGAACATGAAACGAATCTTGAAATATACTTCATTAACCTAAACTGTATTAGTATTTAAAGACAGAGTCCCTTTAAGTTGCTGCTTATAGACATTTAAAAAGTTTGTGCAGATTGCCATTTGAGAATCACTATCATGTGAATACCTGCCAATTTTTACGATTTCGTTGTAAAAGGTCAGATTTTTATGCTTGTTTATGATTGTCATAATGTCATCAGTAACTCTAGGATTTTTCTTTTTTTTTTTCAGTATAGTGAAAAACTGATTTCAAATGAATATTGAGTCTCTGACCGACTTTCTTTCAGAGCCTGACCTTCCACATCCACTCGATTATTAAAACCTCCCAGAATCACCACCACCCGTTCCGTAGATCCAGTGAATAACCGGCAACTTCTAATTCAGCTGTTGTTTATATTAATGTTTCATGAATAAAGTACATGAATATTTCTGTTTTTGGTGCAAATCATTTTAGCTGTGCCTATCAGAGTGTCTGTTCATAAATAGCACTCCCACAGGATTTCCCACAGGATTCAGAATTTTAAAAGAAACAGTGAAATTCTTGATAATAAGGCAATGTTTAGTATTTTTCGTAAAATTTTACTGTTTTATGCCTTGGACTTTTATTCTTTAAATTTTAGGGTCAGCATGTGTATGTGCATTGTTTTCAGTGACACATGCTGTAGCACTAAATTCAGTGAGAAAAAAATGAGAAAGGTGTCCTTACATTCTGGTGTTTTGCAGACAAGAAGAAAGAAAAGCCAAGCGAGTACCTGCCTTGACTCGTGTCTCCTCGCAAACCTTTTCTGAGAAAAAGGTAGAAGAGAAAAAGTTTGATGAGAAGAAAGCCGAAAGCAAGAAAACTGAACAGAAAAAGCCTGAAGCTGCCACTAATGGGTGAGTCTTGCTTCTGAGTCTCAGGAGACAAAAAAGCATTGATTTCTGTTTCATAATTAGTCTCTCTCAGTTGCATGAACAATTTGCTGTGTGTGTGTGTGCCACAATGTTCCACTGTGATACATAACCACTGCAAGTTTCTTGTTAGCATGAGCCCATTTTTTTAAGGCATACTTGCCATTGATGCATGGCTTTCTTGTATCACCCTTTTAAAATTATACCTGTGGTGATTGCAGTATGTATAAATAAACAAATGAATAAAATAATCAATCGTGTACTTTCTGTGCTTGAGCCCTAGTTGCTACTCTTTCCAAGTACAGTTGCACGTGCTCTTATGATATGTGCTGCGCCAGTAATGCCTTCAGCGCCTTTCAACCAGCTACCCATATGTTAAAACTCAAAAGCTAACCCTTGGCAAATCAGTTTGGCAGATATTCACAATGTCTGGTATAATTAAGATTCATGAAAGGGAAAAAGTGTCATGCACCTCCAGTAGCAGAAGGCTACAAAGAACAGCCACTTGGGTTTCTCAAAAGAAAGGTTCGATTTTTTTTTTAATTCTTTACTGCTTCATAACTTTCCTCTGGTACACCTGTATGGGTTTACTGCAGCTCTGTGCTGCTATCAGGTGGATATCTGCTGAACTGGTTTGCCTAGGATTCAATATTGAGTTTTAACCTATGAGTAGCTGGTGTACCTTTAGATATCTAAAACACTAGCCAGAGGATGTTAACTACATGGGCAGGTTACCTCTAGTTTGAAGCAATCTTTCACAAGTCCTCAGATTACTATAACATTGGTCTCCTTATTTGTTGCACGTTTGTAGGCCATAAGTTCACTTTTACCTTGTATTTAACAAAAGCAAAATTAGACCATCCTGAAGTTTCCCTGATATTGCTTCATTATGGCTTTCCAGCTGCTTATAATGGAAAGCTCCAAGAATGAAAGAGGACCGGCACTTTTTTTATTGTCATCTGTTCATTCTCCATTGTGAACCTTCACTAACTGGCCAAGTTTCTGTGTTGGACGTGTGTTTTATCATCGCCTTGCACTTGTGAACGTTGCCATGTGGCCCACAGGGAGTCCTGCCCTATATTATGTGGCCTCTTTCTGGTTTGGAACCCCTGTTACGACAGTAGGATATGTTAGGTGTCTCAGCTAACACTGAACAAGCTTAAAAAAAAGTGAAGCCTTCCCAGTGGATGAAACCAGCTGTATGTATTTTGTTGGTATAGAGTAATTAGTATTGATTAATTAATATACTTTAATTATTAACTTTATAACCACAATGCTAGCATACAATATTTTAGAAAACAATGTTTTCTGTCATTAATGATGTGTTGCTGTGTAAGAAAACTGCAAAACATTTAAAGACTGCCACAGCCTGCCGCTTGTGCACCATGGCAGCCTTCTTGTCAAATATTAAAAGAAAGAAAGAGCTATATGAGAATAGTGCGTTGTAACGAACTGAAAGTAATATTCTCAAATGTGTTCTATAAGCCTTCTATTGCCATTGTAGCAATAAAGTTAAAAACTCAGTTAATCACCAAATTATTCTAATAACTAGAAAACAAAACATACTGGAGGCTACTCTATGAGGTTAAAATCAATGGCATAACCAGGAGGCGACACACAAGTCACATGCTGCTCCCCTCCTCTGTCAAGTGAGTTGCCGCCCTGAAAAAAAGTTTCTGGCTATGCCACTGCTAAATATGTAGTTTGTTTCATTCTCACAGAAGGCTTGCCCAGTATACAAAGGGAAGCATAAAGAAATAAAAAAAATTAGTGGGGGCAGCTTGCCAACGAAAGCTGTGGATGCAACTGTTAGACTTCAGGCTGCATTTCGAGCTACAGCCACAACTGAGAACGTGACAGCAGGCCACCTACTCGGGAAGAGATGTTATAAGTTAAGGTGACGTTATTGTTTGGGGGCCTTAATTGCTTTTTGTACGCAGTTACATATAGAGGCAGGACTGTAACATCAGCCAATGTAAAGCATAAAGAGGCAAAGCATGTGCCCCTGAGGTTTGAGGATCTGAAGTGCCCCCAACTTGACTCTATCGAAAGTGCTCAGTTGGATGCTGCGAGATTATTCGTAGATCAGTTTCCTTTTTTGCTGGTGTTTGAAGGGCAGATACTAAGCCTGCATTAGATGTTCAGCGTTATTTCAACCAGCTACAAAAACAAGCTTGTTTTTAAATATAACTAAGCTAGGATGAATAAATAAACAGTTTTGTGCAGCTGACAACCATTTGAATATAGTATAGACAATACTTTATAGATTCTACTCTGGCAGCGACTGTATATGGCATGGCTTAACATGGCTGCGCTGGCCTTATCTTGAAAGCAATTTGCGATGAGCCAAGTCTTAGGTGCACCGAGGGTTGATAACTTCGTGTGCACTGGTTTCTGACCGCTTAGTTCGCGTTGAAGCGAAAGGCAGCACGAATGTCAGTTTGCTCGCTGCTGCTGCCACTCTTCCTTATGCCAGCGTTTTGACAAGTCCGTGGTCATCGAGTAAGATGTGTTTGTTTTCCTGTGTGCATGTGACACCATGCTTGTTGGTTAAGTTACTAAGTGAATGTTTACGAGTTTATACTGCTGATAAAACTACTATCCTTACTTCGTACAGCTGTCTAATAATTTGCTATCGCAATGGATGCTTTGCATTTTTGGCGAAACTGCTAATTTTTTGTCTTGGTCTCTATTGTTGACATTACATTTTTTGGAAGACCTTGGCACCAGCAATGCGAAGTGCTCACTAGTCAGATCTACAGAAGGTATAAACCAACCTTTCTGTTTGAGATAAACCTTTTAAGATGTTGAACATGTGTACCTGTTGCTTTGGGAACTCACCTGAGTACTCGCTGGCCTGTCAATCCACCTTTCTGGTGCCTCAGTCAGTTCCTGCCAAGATGCTTGCAGGCTAGCCTTGAATAGATAATGTTCAAAGTTCCACAAGTGCACTTACCCACACCTCTCAGGCCCTACCACCATGGTTGATCTCGGGCTATAGAATTGGAAAGGATGATGTTGTGTGCACTACGGTGTGCACCCCTGCCGGAAATGGCTATATGTGCCATAAAGGGAATGACAGTTCTTGCATTGGTGAAAATTATGTTCTTGTTTTTTTTTTATTTGGGTATTAATGCATTATCAAAATATTGACTGTTTTCACCTGCCGAAGGAGTCGTAATTTTGTTTAGAAGGCATAGGTGTCAGCTAGCGTCATGTACGGGACCGCGGTAAAAGCACTTCCGAACTTATTTTAGAGCGCAGCTCTTTGGCGCCCGTTCCTGCATTTCGCGTCGCCGTCGTGCCTCGCCGTAATCGCCTCCGTAGCCGGGGCCATCTAAAGGTGGCTTTGTGCCAGCGCGCTGCTCTAGCTGCGCGCGCTAAGTTTAAGGGGCTATAGCGCGCGCGCGCTCCTGGCGCCATCTTCCGCGCACGGCGCGAGCCTTGCTCTCTTCGTACCTCCTCCAGAGAGCGCCGGCTCGGTGCCCAAGCCGAAACGCATAGCCACCGCCGTTCGCCACTGCGTTTTTGCCAAATAATATATCGAAAAGCCAAAACACAGCTGAAGAGCTGCGCACAAATTTCGCATTCGGAAGTACAACGTAATCGTCTGCAATTTTTTACTTACGCAGTGTCTAAGGGTATGTCGGACAGACTTTCTTACTAGAATCAAATTGGAAATAAGGCGTTGGTGTGCGGACTGATGCCACCATCCCCGCTCCCAATCCTTTCCTCGTACCATCCGAGACTTCGGAACGCGTCCCCCAGCTTCAACAGGTCGGTCATCGTAATTGGATATAGAGTCAAAAGAGATGCATATGTGGGAAAGCCTACTTACGGAATTTCGCGTATCGTGTATAATTAAACCTCCGTCTTCGTCGTCGACTTCGGTCCATGCGAAGGGCTCCGTTGATGCTCAGGAACCGGGGACGCCCGACCGCGTTCTGATGTAGCTACCACAGCCGCCGTTGTAGGTAGACAACGCCGCTCTCCGGTCTCTGGAATGCGACACCTAGCTTGTGCCGCACTGGTCGCGGTCGCGTTGCCGCTCCTTCTAGTTCCGCGTGCAAGTTAGACGACGCAAGCATTCAGCAGCAGCGCCTCGGCACAGCTTAAAAAAAAAAAAAAAAAAAAAACTGCATTGCAGACTTGAGATGCAACGCAACCCTATGTCGCGTTCTGTAAGCGTGGACGTGCATGCTCCCAAGTGCCGCGCGTGCTGGTGTGGCGCAGCTGCTCACGTGCAGTTCTAGCGCTCCTTCTCATTCCGCGTGCAAGTTAGACAACGCATACGTTCACGACCAGTGCCTCTGCACCGCTTAAAATAAATAAGGAAAAAAAAAAAGACTGGTCAACCGGTGTCGACGCTAAAGAAAAGGCGACGCGCACATGCTGGTTCAGATGATTCGATAATTAAATGTTAATTCTCTCTATTATGTCTATCTTCCATCTTCATTATTCACAGATTTCGTATCTTATATTATTGACGTATTTCACGCTTTATTATGTCGGCCTTGTCTTCGCCGACACTCAATCGGTTATAGGGTTGCCACCTGGCCGGTTGCCCACCGGCACAGCCGGTTTTTAGAGCGCAGCTCCGGGGCCCCCGTTCCTGCGTGGAGCGTCGGCCTCGGCTGTGATGATAGGGATCTAAAGAAAGGGAAGACGCTTGATTCTGCAACCTGTGAGGGAGCACGGCGAAGCGTCGATCGTCAGGGGAGAGGGCGTGGAAAGTGAAAGATTATAGAGAAGGAGAGAGGATGGGGGGGGGGGGGGGCGTGGCCGCTCCTGACAGTGGAGGTGGTGGTGGTTACAACTTTATTGAGATTCTGCTCAGTTATCTAGGATGGCCCCTCACGAGGAGCGACCCTTTTGGCACAGGCAACGAGGGCTTTTTGTAATTTTTGATCCGGCGTTCTGAGGAGCTCCTCCCACGTCAGTTGTGAGGGAGCTGGCAGGAGCGACCTGGGAGGGGTAAGCCCTCGCACCCCCCAAAGAATGTGATTTTGGGTAGCCAATGTTTGATTTGTGCAGTTTTGACATATTGGGTTCCATTGCCCGTTGGTAATTATGGCGCGCCAGCCAATGTGGGCTGGGCAACGACTTAGTTTGGATTCGACGCAGGATCGAGGCTTGCGCTCGCGTGAGGCTTGCGTTTGGAGGCGGGTAGATTCGCCTTTTTTGCTTGTAGTAGTTTGTTATCTCGTGGTATGTCGTCGGTGCCTCATCCATGGAATCCGAGTCTGAGGGGCACACCTCCCGGTTGATTAGACCTCGGGCTACCCAGTGCGCCTCCTCATTCCCTTGATTCCTCGAATGGGCAGGGACCCGTACGAGTTCAGCAGTATTTTCATTTGTAAGGACCCGTAGGACCCGCGCTGCACAGGCGCCTATGCTGCCTCTCGAATAGTCGTTTCCCGGCGACAGCCGCGCCACCTGTAGCGTCGAAAGCGCAACTCTGGCACTGATACAACTTCAGTCGACGGCGTAGAATCCAGCTGGCGCACGTGTTGTTGTTATGGCCGTGTGTAATTCGAAACTTCTGAACCACGTGCGCCGCCGTCCTGCAGGTAAACGTTCTCATACCGCTGTTTTACGATGGCAAATGTGCAAGACATCGAAAACTGCCAGGAAAGAAAGCGTGGGTACGGCGGTACTGCTAACGGCCGCTCAGGACTGCCTGCCCTCCGTCTCTACAGATTGCCTGGCTGGCCGTGGTTTTGTGCTCGCGCTTCCCTCCTGGAGGATCGCGCTAGATAGTATTGTAATCAGTAGACTGAAGTTTTTGGTCGAGAAAGAGCCGACTTAAATATTTTTGTAAATTCTTCATGTCTTTTAGAGCTATTTATTTCCCTGCACGAAGCGTACTGCGTGATGGCTGCAGGTGTTCCGGCTTGCGTGAGTCGCTGAGCGCTTCACGCTGCGCGGCTCTGCTTGGGTTCGGGTTGCCGGATACGGTCACCCGAGTCTTGGCGGCCGGAACGGCCCAAGGTCGTGCCGGTGCCTCGGCAGTTGTAAACAAAGTACTGTGGTTGCTTGGCAGAACGTAGCAGTCTAATACAATTTTTGTGCAAGTTGTTTAAAAGAGCCATTTAGTAATTCGAAAAGATATGGCTCCTATCATCTATGGTCAATGAGGCTTTGCAAGTGTGTCAAAACAGCGTGCACCAATTATGCTCATGATCAAGCAGCTCAAGTGAGTGTGCAGGCATGGCTGAGCTTATTAAGCATTAAGCGTAGGTGTTCTTGGCCCACCATTTGAGCTACCGTTGTCTATAACGGTAGCTCAAATGGTTGGCCAATGTTTGCCTTGCTGGGAGTGACACTTCGCCATCACAGTCACACCGGCGACTTCTTTCACGCTGTGAACGCGCCCGGCAGCGTAGAGCTTTTCCCCGTTATGACGAATGGCAGGGCATATCCGGATGACCGTCTAATTTTGAGATTGGTTTGAAACTGCACAGCAAAACTTGCGCCATTTGTTCGTTTCACAACAAGCATGAACATGCGATCTCGTTGGCAGATCCGCGTGGGCAGCCTGAGTAGCGTGGTCCGTCAGTGTCAGTTTTGACGGAAGATGCCGCAAGAGGCGCTGACGATCACTACTCGGCCGCGCCGCCTGGGCAGTGTCATTAGCGTAATTTATAAACTCCAGCAGGCTTCGCAGCGCAGGGAGCCGGGGACACACCGGGAACAGCAGGTCAGTCTCTGTGGCCGCTGGAAGGCCGTGGCGTCTGTAAGTGCTGATCACTATATGGAGCGTTCGTGTGCCAAGGATGGGCAGGCACAGAGAAGGTGCTCCAGTCTCGGGGTCCCCGCACCTCTTGCGGGCAGGTGACGCACGTGGCGCGGCCCTTGGCGTACAGCCGGGCCGCAGTCCAGGTGCAGCCAGTCCGCAAGCGCAGGAGCGTGGAACGGTCTCTTCTGGATAGGCCGTTCCCTGGAAGGGGCTTGGCTGTGGCCTCGGTGTTAATATTACGCTTTGGGTGAGGACACTCGCGACGCGATCGACCAGATAGCAATGGTGCGCGTCCATCGACCCGGTGACGGCCGCGCGCGCGGATACCTATCGGCGGAACGACGCACTTTCAAGATAGGAAAATTTTTGTTGGTTTTATCTCCCGTTGGTATAGACCAGCAGGTAAAGACAGTTTTTTCGCGGCATGCTGGCTTAGGCGAGCATGCCGTCTTGCATGGCAGGTATACGCTCGGCGGTAGTTTCCGGAGTTTTTTTTTTTTTTTTTTTTTTGGGGGGGGGGGGGGGGGTGCTCGTGCGGTTTATTTAGTATGACGTGCGTCTTTTGCGTGGAAAATGGTTCTGTGAGACTTACTTCAGTGGTTTAAGTCGGGTATGGCCGGACTTTGTGCTGGCGTTGAGGCGGACGGAGCAGGCAGCACGATATGTGCGCGAGTGTTTGGGCCTACAATCAGCCCCGGAGATCAATTGTGTATTTCTGGATGTTCTATTCACTAATGTGACCTTATTGCAGTATTATCCTCTAGTTCTAAGCGGCGGTTTAGGAGCAATGAAACATACGCGACGACCGTGGGTACCGTTCTGCTACGATAGGAGCTGTGCTGTACGTTATACTTTGACAAGCATTCAAACTGTTAGCTGCAGATTACATTGTGTGACTACTTGGTTCAGTGGATGAGGTTTCCACCCATGAATAAAATAGTTTTGGTTAGTAATAACAGCATACCTTACAGTGTGAACTGTACTTGTCCAGCAAATTAAGCGACCGTTTACGAACTGCTCAAGCATCCTAAGCAGTGGTAGGTGCTGAATTACTGAAATCTTCGTTCTATATAGCGCATAATCCAAGCATGCGGCATCAACGTTCATAGATCTATAAGCGTTGCGCGGCGTGACTATGCGAGGTCGTACTGCGGCGTTAGCCCGTTTTCTTTTTCGAGAAAGAGGATAACAGTTTTTTTTTTTTTTTGTGGTTGTGTTCGTTTCGTTCTCTACGAAGCTTAAAGAAGGGAATTGCGCTAAAAAGACACGGACGAGTAAGGACATGGACGGGCGCAAACAATGCGCCCGTCCATGTCCTTACTCGTCCGTGTCTCTTTTAGCGCAATTCCCTTCTTTAAGTATGTACGACCGACTCGCCCAACAACGTGCTCTCCTCTACGAAGCGCTCACACGTATTACGGAAATATATATTTTTTTTTCAAAAATAGCCATCGCATTCTTTTTATGCAATCCATCTCGGATATTATGGCTTTAAAGGCAATGCCGATCGAAGCACATATATAGCTTATGTATCATGCAGGTTCACCAACCGTATATGTGATCGCTGTGTTGAGCAACGCCATCGGCCTCGTGCAGAAGGCTAGCGTAGACATAGTGATCTCAAGCCTAGTAGACCTAATTGAAATGTGTGAGAATGATGCCGGTGTATCACAAATATTTGATAGCGCCTGCCGCTTAGATGTTTCGTCGTTGCCTTAGGTTGGCCGTACACGAGCATGCGATCTTACGTTTTAGTCCCTACGCCAGGCGATCAGATAGTGAGCAGATTTACCATTTCATGCTGGTAATACAGAGACGCCGGTTCCCTACGTTGAATTAAAACTGATATACGCAAAATAGTGCACAACATATACACGCACCGCTGCTGATAATGCGCGTCGCGTGTTTGCGACCCCAAGAGATATTTCTGCGTACTGTAGTTAGCGATGCACCGAAAGGCTTCCCTGACGACCTTATATGAACTGTCATTGCGTAAATTTCGCAGAGTACGATGTAAAACATCTCGAAATCGTTCCGCAGCACGCGACAGCAATACTTTCAAGCAGCACCCCGCCGGATCGCACAAACCAGAAAGGAGGAAAGGCTCTCCGAACACCCTTTCCTCCTCGCCCAATGAAAAGAGCTTTGCGGGTAGGTCACCGTGGTGAGGGGAGAGCGTGGGGGGTGGGGGTGGGGGGAGGGCATCCCCTAGCAGCTACGGCGCCGCGACGCCGCGTGCAGATGCCCTTCTCTGGTTGCTTGTGTCATGCGCGCGTTCCTTGTCTGCGCCAGCTTTTGCCTGTTTTCTTACTGAAGTTGCGTCGTCCAGCCTGTAGGTATCCGCTGCCATCATTGAGGCCGATGAACGTGCGCCGTTGCTACCTTTTTGATTGATCGCGTCTAGCAAGCAAGCCGAGAAGTGTCTCCACCTAAATGGTGTTGTGTGTATATATGTATATATGCAGTGTCTTCTGTATTAGGCCGGTGGACTTTAAAAAATTCCTGTCCACAAACTACTCGTCTAATTGAGAGCAAACATCGCTCACAGGGTAGCATATTGTAGTCTAAGTTGTTTGAGATCTACTTAAACTTTGATACTTGCCTGAATTTTGCAGAACGAACCAGAAATTGCTTTTGGCTACGAGCACAGATGTTGCAGACAGGAGCCAAGCTGCTGATCTGACAGGTTGCACCATCTGGCGTACAGTGAGGAAAAAACTCAGTTTGGGGGGATAGGATAGAAGTGCGCTTGCTTCGAAGATGCAGCAGATGCATTTCGTCTGCCCGTCGAAATGAATGTTGCAAAAAAGAGTGGCAGACGAACTGCAAGCGCTGCATCTTCAAAGCAAGCGCACTTCTCTCCTATTCCCTGAGCCGAGAAGTTGTTTTCTTTGCCGTCCACCAGATGGCACGACCTGTCGAATCGGCAGCTTGGCTCCCGTCTGCAAAATCTGTGCTCGTAGCTGAAAGCAGTTTTTGCTTCATTCTACAAAATGCAGGCAAGTACCGATGTTTAAGTACATCTCAAACAACTTAGACTACAATATGCTAGCCTGTGATTGATGTTTGCTCTCAATTAGTTCGTGGACAGGAATTTTTTGAAGTCCACTGGCCAAATATGGAATACGCGGTATGTAGTCTTGTACCGGGACCTAGGCGTTTGCATAACCGGCATAACAAACGAGTGGAGCGCAGCTGAGAATGAGATGGTGATAGCGAAGAGAGTGCGAAAAGGAAAGCGGTGGATGAGGGTACAGCAGAAGCATGAAGAAAAATGCGGAGAAGGAGGTTATGGTGAAAAGGCGATGAGGAAAGCAGAGTTCCAACGCTGGTTCTGTGCAAGAGCTGTGCTCCACTGCGGTGACCCGCAGTGAGATAGTGGCATAGTAGAGTGTGCCGTCACCCAGTCACCAATCACGGTCATTACTAAGGCATGTGGCGAGCACATCTCCTGATAGCATTATGGAAACAAAGTGCTCCTGTGGGCTTAAGGCCTTCTGCGCCACTGCCACTAGAAAACGCACTCCGCACAAGCCACACGTTCCCATGATCACATTTTTTATGCCCAAGTGGACATGCCCTGTCTGTGAAATTGGTGAGGTTATGTGTGTCGCCACAAGGGAAGCGAGTGCCAGAGGAGGAAGGCGGCTGGAGGTGGAGAAGAGAATTGCGCTGCGGGAAAAGTACAGAGGAGTGTGCCGATTGTGCAGCAAAACAACGCCACCTAGAGAAAAGTTTAAACGGCATTGAGCGAAGCAGGGAAGGAGAAAGGAGGCAAAGCATTGCAGAGGTGAAGGGTAAGCAGAGACGCCTTGGGTTGACCTCCTCTGGCAGTTGCTACTGGTTCTGTGTGCGCTATGGGTGTACCGGGTTCATTTCATAATCGAGAGGCCAAGCATCGAGCGAAAAGAATGGAGCAGCGACGCAAACGTCAGCACGCCGAGCATGAGTTGACTGACACCGAAACCGTCCATAGCGCCGAGCACAAGCTGAACAAGTCCGGCAAAAGGCGTGGGCTTGGCTTGCCCAGGAAACTCCAGAAGAGGAAGGAGAAGGGGAAAATGATTACACTCAGACCCACTCAATAATGATACCAGTATTAACAATATATCAGTTATAACAAGGAGAAGCTGGCGCACCGTCAACTTTTGTATATTTTTCCATGGTGAAATAACCCGCTTACTACAGTGCCCCGCTGCCGCATTATCGATTATAATGATGAAGTCTGGCTGCTGGGTGTCCATGCCGAAAGGTAGTGAAATGCGAAATCCCTGAAAAGAAAAAAAGAAAACTTGAAATTCGAGCCACTGAATGATGGCCCGCTGCCCCTACACCTGCCGTATGCTCATTTTCTAGCCTTCTCCACGCGCCTCTCTCCCATTGCCCTTCCAACCCTCCGAATGCAAATGGGCGGTGGCGCCCATAGCTCTACGCCGCACCACCCTCTGAAATACAAATGGATCACGGCAACTGCGCTATTCCCAAATTGCTCGCTGGCTCCTCATTCAGCACAGTTCTAAAAGTGGTTTAATCGCTCGCGTTTGTCTTTGTTGGTTGCGTTGAAATCATTTCTGGCCACATGGTTACTCAGCCTCGTTTGACTCGCCGCCGAAATGGAAGATAGCTGATCTGCCCGCTGATCATCGGCAGTGCTCAACGTTGCCAGCGAAAACAAAGTGCATGGCTGTAGATGTGTAAACGTAGTGCTTCTAACCGATGAGGCTATTGTCGCGAACATGATTGCATGGGATAGCGACAGCAACGACTGCAGTGATGGCATGTTAGGGCACACTGCCTCAACATTGTTCTCGCAGGAGGCCCGGCAGATGATTCAGTCCCTCCGTTGCTTCATATTCTCTAGGAACCATCCTCTGCACTACGTGGAGCACCTGAATGCTTTGGAGAAGGATGTCAGCAAGTTTCGCATAAAGCTTGCAAGATTGACAGTCATAGGGTTTTCTCGTGCAAGCCAGTGAGAAGTATGTGGCGAGATGCTTGTGGGGATCTCGCTTCAGCGTTTCTTCTGGATTTCTCAAGCTGACAGGCTGCCGTGGCAACCTTTGCGCATATTTAAAAGGCCCCTTTTGGGGCCACCAAAGCGATCGCTTGCGTATCGCGTATCGCTTGCCACCCGTGACCCCTCTTTGCAGTTGTTATAGCAGTGCCACTCTGTAATGCCGACAGCTGCAGCTTGTTACACACGATCGGAGTGCCCAGGAAGCAAGCAAGTCAACACAATCAGCAGCCAGATGGAGAAAAGTGGGGGCGAGGAGGGGCACTGGGGCCTCCCCGCCGTTATAGTTTTCTCGCAACAGCTTTGCGATCCCCCTATCTTGATTTTTTTCATGCAGCCAGGTTATAACAATTATCAGTTGTAAGAATGGAACTTTTGTGGCACTTGAATATTGTTATAAGTGGGTTTGACTGTAGTGTGAATAGTACATTACTAAATTGCTAGAAATAATAAAGACTGTGCATGTGCTTACAGTGCCTTGCCATCATTCCTAATGGCATTTTACACTTCATAAAGATAGAAAAACGAACATAAAACATACAAAGCAAAAAGTAAGCCTTGAAAACACCACCACACTTGCACACAATCAAAACATTTTGAAGACATTTTATGCGTAGTGCACAAAAAGGGAATAGAACACATGCGCTTGCACGTAACCCGCTCTCACAAAGTGAAATGTCACTATAACATTTTGTGAACAATGAGTGATGCAACCAGTGCAATTTAAGAACCTGAAAGAGTTGTGCTCAAATTTCATAATAGGAAGTATCGTAATTGGCGGTTAATTCTTCCTCACAGTGGCGGATGCCAGTTTGGACACTAAACCAGCACCCTGGTTTTCCAGGGCTGCGATCAGAGATCATTGTTTGGAACATGCATTCAGTTTCACCTCACATGATTTGCCTAGGCTGTGCCAACGTCGTCCGCAGCAGGGCACAGCCACATTTTGGGGATGTCAGAATAACGACATGCTTTTGTCAATCATTTTCCAACCGAACATGTCGCTTGCTAGGAGGAGAATGTGATGAAAGGTGTTCCGTTCAGGTGCTCATGCGCTTACTACGAGACGAGCTTTGCATGGCACGTGGGGTAGATTGAATCGGGTCCAAATAGCGACTGCAGCTATGGAATGGAGCATCGGATCCAATCAATAGTCTAATTCGAGAAAATGGCAGTTGCAATGGGAGCTTTGGTTCTTGCGTTGGCATTGCTCAAGGAGGAAGCAGAGTGGTTGGAGGTGCGAAACGCGTTTTAAGATATGGCAGAAAGTGAGTTCAGGCGTCGCATTCGTTTCTCAAAACAAACAGTGCATTGAACAGCTCCCTCTGACATGCCAGGACCCGGGAGCCCTGTCGGAAATTGCAGTGCATCAACATGTTGGTGTTCCCCCTTGAAAAGCATGCCACTGTTCCCGTCCCTTTCTGTTCTTCTTGGTTTTTTTTTACAGCGAAGCTGTCAATTGCTAGGATCTGGAAAAAAAAAAGAATGTGTTTGAGATTCTTTTTTTAGATTTTTCTTTAGATTTTCTTTTTAGTTTGAGAAAAGAATGTGTTTGAAATCATTATGTGATCATTCATTATCAATCATATATCAGGTCACTCGTTATCATGGTGATTGTGTAGAAAGGGTCCAAGCTCAATGGCACATACCCCTGTGAGCTCGGGGACCTGTAACACGCCCTTTGAACTACCCTTGTCACACGTGGGACCAGGTGTCAAAACATCAGTGTATATGTATGAAGTTTAAAAAATAATAAATACATAAAAAGTAGGAAAATAATAAAAAGAAGAAAAATGAGAAAAAAAATTTCAGAGAACAAACATGCAAAGTTACACTGTTGACAAAAACAATGCGCCGGAGCAATGAATGCTGTTGCCCTAACGCTAGTTTATGACAATGCATGTAGACACGTCAGTGTATATGCATGAAGTAAAATACGTATGTGTGTATATATATGTATGAAAGCAAAAAAGAAGGAAAATTTAGAAAAGATGGAACGGACAATGAGGTTATAGGTTTGTGCCTTTATTCAACTAATATAGCATAACCCACCATACAGAACTTAATATAGCTTTTTAGCAATACAGCTTTGCTGGTCTTCCATTTTCACATAGCGAAAGGACTCTGAATTATTTTTTTATATATTTTTTTTCGCTAAGCAAGACAACACCTAGTGACCATGCAGGCAAACTAATAGTAATAAATTGTAGTAGTCATGTGTATTACTGTTCGAGAGCATGTTTAAGCTTGAGAAGAAAAAAAAATATATTTTTTTTTCATATAAACATTTTGTTCCCCACAAGGTGGGAAACATTTCGTTTTTTAGTATATTGTCCCCGAGCAGACGACAAACAAGGCTCGTGTACTTCCAGGGAATTCACCAGTTGCCAATTGACTGCTCTCCTCCTCCCGTTCCCACAAATTTTGCTAACTTTGTGACATTGCAGCAACCGAATGTGTTCTGTTGCAAAGATCTTAGATTGCCCGCCCCCCTCGAGTTCTCTGCTAAATCAGCATATGTGTGCATGCCTTTCGGTGAATACCATCCCTGCCATAGTGTTTCTAACCATATTACCTAGACGGAAATCTTGCATCACCATCTGAGGGAGTTTTCTAACGAGCGTTACGCCATCATGGGAATGACAGTATATGGGTGTGGAAGGCTTATATAGGCTGGTGTTGTACAAGGCTTCATCTGAAACATGGATATGGCTATGCAGATAATGTGTCCTAAAATAAAATCGTCATAAAACATTTTCATTCACCCATATTACATTTTTCAATAATGTTTACTCACCTACAATGCATAATCAAACAAAAGCAAGAACAGGCAACAAAATGTACCAAAGTGAGTGCGAATCTCGTCTTCAGTCTTTGGCGGCCCACTGATACTTTTTACATTTTATATAATTGCACATCCAATTCAAGTCTTCATAATTAAACAAAACATGTTTTTGCATAATAAAGCTAACACAGCTCTTTACGGGCTGTTTTAATAGGAAATGAATTTTTATTACAGACTGAACAGTGCTAGTCAGGCGTGTCTTCAAAGTTCTCTTGAGAACGATGCCAATCTGAAGGCACCATATACCTGCATGCCCATGCATACAACAGCCCAGCAGCACCAGATTTCCCTCCAGCTAATATAGTGACAAACTCTGATGCTAGCCAACGTAACTATGACCAGGGTCAGTTCATAACCTCTGCTTTAGAACATCGCAGAAAAGTCTCTGTTGCTGGGTTCTTTGTACATATACATTGTGAATAAGCAAGTACAATGCAAAGATCTTAAATGTGTGCTAAATTTTATACCAGTAGATAAATTTTCTTTAAAAAATTTTAATCATGCAAAACTAGTATCGCCACTTTTTGTTTTTATTTTCATTTTGTTCATATTTTTCATGCAATAGTAACTCCCCCCGCCCCCGGCCCCGCCTTTGAATCGGTGTCGTTTTTTTTTCTTTCTCGGCAAAGGCAGCAACCCCACACTTGGTTCACTGTTTTTTGACCAATAGGTCTGGTGGGCCGATCCCCGAGATTGTGCAGTCTACGGTGCAGTGTGGTTAAATTTCGACTTGGGCAGTGCCCGCAGCATGCTGAAAAATCTCAAATTCTCTGAGCTGGAACTTACGTTATCTCGACACAACCAGGTACACACATTGTTTGTTTAGGTGATGTTAAAAGCCCACTAACAAGAAAACTATTTAATTACTAGCCCTACGTCTTTGCCAAGATTGTGTTAGTGATATATACTACTCATCTATAACAAGTTTAGCCAAAGTGAAATTTCATTGTTGTTGGCCTTTAAACACCAGGGCTGCAATTTCGTAGCAAAACCTCTTCCGTTGCTATTCCTTTTCGTGTTTTTCAGTGGTTAGAGCAATGCCACGCCTGCATTATCAATGGGAGCGGCTGAATGTGAATGGTGCATAATAATGGTGGCATAGAATTGAGCAGAAGGCATTGCTATGAAATCATAGGCCAAAATGGACCAGCAGCCTACTGAGCATCGTTTTCAATGCGGGGAGGTGGATGAATGAGTGTCTAGCCCTGGTCCACTGCGATTTACTCCTGTTTTCAGAAATGCATGTTTACATGAAGCCCATGCTTGACTTGACGTAAACAATGCGTGGTGCAAACGCGCCCAAGATGCTCATTGCGTTTCCTTTGGTGTGTTCACGAGAGACATAATTTAAACCAACTCAAATGTGGGCTTCAAGCTAAGATGCCTTTCTGAATATGGGGGCTAGTGGTTCCTCTTAATTTTTCAGGGTCAGCATTCTGTTTCATGCTGTTGTGTCCCTGACTATATCATGGAATTTTTGTTCCCTTGCATTCCCTTTGCAGAGGTTCTGGCGACTTTTCACCGCCATCAAAAATGAGTGCATCGGCGCCGACCATTGGGCCTTCAGGGGATGGCCCAGGCATCTCCAGCATTACCTCGCCATCGTCTGAGCTTGCGGCACTTAGCCTGATGTCGTCGCCTGAGCTGGACGAAGAAGGCTTGCAAGGCAAGCCCCTTGCAGCACCTGAGCTCCCTGAGGTCGGGGATTACCTGGACGTCAATGTAACGGAGGCTGCCAACCCACTGAACTTCACATGTCAGTCGTGGACTCACGGGGCACAGCTGGATGCCCTGATGTCCGAGATGCAGAGTTTCTATGCTGCCGAGGGCTCCAGTGCCTTCCCTGAAGGCCTTCCCGAGGCACTGCTGCGCAAGGGCCGCTACTATGCAGGCCGCCACATGGACAAGTGCTGGTATCGTGTGCTAGTGCAACAGGTTGGTCTTGCCATCGTCCTATCCTTTAATATGGTTCGGCAACTATGGAGCTCTGCTGATTAGCATGAAGTTGCTGGTTGGATTCCCAACTGTAGCAGCTGTACTCTAGTGTTGTGGAATGCCAATACACACATCTATGTAGATTTCAATGCACATTAAAGGTGCTGCTTTGAGAAGTTCATATCAGTTACTGCTGCCGCATGCATTTTAAAATATGGAGAATAAACACATGACATGTAACAGTGCAAGAAAAGTAAAAATTTTTGTACTCTGTAAATGAGAAGGCACGAGGTGTGCCTTGGTTTGCACTGTAAAAGCATTATTCTTAGTTCAAAAGCATGTATACACTCACTCACTCACTCACTGAAGAAACTTGGAGTGAAAATTTTTTTCCCTTTTTGAGGCATCAAGTTGCTGTCGTTGTTTACTGATGAACAGCTATTAGGGGAGCTTCCTGAGTAATCACCGCCATTGGAGCCTCCTAAGTAATTGCCGTCATCAGGGAGAGGTTCATAATCAGCGGAGTCATCACTATGTTTCATGTCATTGTCACTTTCAGTTATCAAGTGTATAATTATTCTTAATTACTTAATATGAGAGGCCGTGGTGATGAATAGCTGCCATCATGCTTCACACTTGGGAAGCCTGCTAGAAACATATAGTGATGTGAACAATATATGCTTGCACAAGAGGAAACAACTACAGTAGAGGCTCGTTGATACGTTCCCATTACATATGTTTTCCCGGCACCAACGTTCACAATCGAGAACACAGAAAATGACCCAATAGAGTTACGCTCATGTTTTACCGGCTCCCAGAAAACTCAATTTTATAGCACCAATGTTCAGTACGTCGCCAAACTACGATCGCATGATACATTTTCTGGCCACTAGATCCCATGTGAACAAGAAAATGTGTGAGGCGGGATCGATAACAGTATATAGCTGCCCGCCATGGAAGCTTCACCGCAACACTTGCCTGCTCGTCTCACGTGAAAACGTTGGCGCCCACTCAGTTTCTCATTTCGGTACCATCAAATCTCCGAGTTCGTCGCACGTGGCATTCACAGCTATCACCACCAATCTTTTTGCGATAAGCATCTTCGCCTATCTATTTCGAAATGCGTGGTGTCGTCGAAAATGTAGCGCACGCTTTTATTTATTTATTTATTTATTTATTTATTTATTTATTTATTTATTTCTTTATTTGTTTGTTTATTTGTTGTGAATACGTTCAGGGCCCAAAGGTACTACAGGAAGGAGTGGTATGGATACAACGTGTGCAGTGAAATGACAGAAAAAAAATGTTACAAGGCATTTTCCAAGGCGTTCTTTAATCATTCTGTATCTGCAATGGCAGCAATGGAGGAGGGAAGGTGGTTGTTCTTGGAATGAAAGAATTATGAGTTGGTGCAACACAATGACAAGCTTACTTTGAAAAGTTGATCAGTTCTAGCTGAAACGTTGCAAGGTGGTGGAAAAAGAGTTACTTTCAATACTTGATTGTAGTGGTGGATTTTATGAAAAAGAGTCAGGCAGGAGCATTTGCGGCAGAAGGAAAGGTTCGATAAGTTAAATGTTCTTTTTATAGACGTGATGCTAGAATGACGGGAGTAGTTAGACAAGATAAAACGCACTGCGCAATTCTGAACTGCTTCGAGGGCAAGGATGAGAGATGTTTGACTGGGGTGCCATATGTGCCATATGGCACATGCGTACTCTTAATTTTGAGCTGACAAGTATTTTGTAAATCATTAACTTAACAGGAGATGCTACAGTGGAAAAATTTCGACGCAAATAGCCAAGCGCATTGCGGTTCGCATTGCTACTCACATATTCAGTATGGATATCTTGGGACAGATTAGACATGATGTGAATGCCGAGATATTTTATAACAGTATTCTATAAGAGTCAGCGGTGGGGGGGGGTCAAGGAACATTGCTAAGGAAGTAAGTAAGCATACTTTGGAGTAGAAGAGTGGCTAGAGATATGCATGCTTCTACATTTACTTGGGTTAAGTGTCATAAGCCAATTAGTGCACCAATCAAAAACCCTGTCGAGGTTACGTTGAAGTTCAAGGGAATCTGTATTGTTGGCAATCTTTTGGTAGATTACACAGTCATCTGCAAAGAGCCGGATAGTTGAAGTTGAAACGCAGGAAGGAAGGTCATTAATGTAAATTAAAAAGAGCAAAGGACCGAGAACTGATCCCTGCAGGATGCCAGATGTTACTGTGGTAGAGACTGAAGAGAAGTTATTTGCTGTGACATACTGGGCGCGGCTAGACAGAAATTCTTTTATCCATGCTAAGACATTGGAATCTATATTAAGCTGACTAAGTTTGAAGGTAAGTAAATCATGCAAAGCCGAATCAAAAGCCTTTGCGTAAACAATGAATGTACAATATGTTTCAAATCCCAGGTCTGCATTAGTGAGCAGGTCATTAGTGAAAGACAGCAATCGCGTTTCACATGAAAACGTCTTGCGGTACCCGTGCTGGGAATTAATAAAAAACTATTGGACTCAAGGAAATCTATGAGGTGCGAGTACATTATGTGCTCTAATATTTTGACTAGAATGCATGTTCATGAAATGGGACGGTAATTATCGGGAAAATGTACATCACCTGACTTATGCACAGCAACAACGTTCCCTATCTTCCAGTCCGAGGGCAGTGCCTGCATTTGTAATGACTGTTGAAAAAGTTTCAATGAGCGATAAATATATTTTTGCACACTTCAGCATTTTTGATGAAATGCAATCGAGACTTGCGGCTGACGAGCTTGGAAATAACGGAAATACTGTGGTGACACCTTTCTAAGAATATGTAGCAAGCTTGTGGTTTAGCACTTCGCAGCACTTATTTGATGTCACCAGTGTGCCGGAATGAATTAACTGAACATGCATATTTTTTGTGCCATTGATTATGCGCCAGAACTTGCGAGGATTGGAGGATAATAATGATGGAAGTGTTGTACCGAAAAATGTCGTCTTGGCATTTAGTACTGCAGTACAGTGCTCTCGACTTACTTTGATATAAGGCGTCCAATGATTGGTCTTGTGTGACAGCTTTGTGTGCCTGAATACCCGCTGCTTTTTCTGCGCAGTCGTTTTAAAGAATTAATTAACCATGGTGAGCAGGAATTTGATGGAACTTTGCTTCTTTGCACTAATTGGTCGACCAGAGACAACAGCTTGGTCTTGTAGAACAGCCAGTTGTCTTCAACTGATCGCTGCTCGAAACCAGAAAAATAATAGTCCACAAAAACCTGTAATTTCCGGTTTATGGCATCGACGTCTGCTTTGCTATAATCCTGGAGAGGCAGATGAAGCATTTGCTCCCCATGGCTGGAGCTTTTCATGACAGCGTCGTCCCACTGCAGGCGACACTATCAGCCGTGGGGGCGGAGTGGATGCGGAAGCGTGGCTGACAGCCCGTCGTATTATGTCGAAAAGCGCAATGAAGCTGTCACCTGTTTCGGTGAATTTTGGGGCAAGATTTCAGCATTTCCAGAAGCTGTTAATGGCTCAACGATCACAAGCTTGTGTATGCGGACGAAGGTGCCGCAACCACAGAAGAGCTTAGAACGAAGTTTTCATCTCCGATGGTGTGGATCAGTACATTAGTGAAGGAAGCGTGAGGAACTTGGGTCCTGCGCCCACCTTCTCCAACGTGATGCATGTGCTCCTGCCCTGTTTCGGTGCTCCTGCACAAACATGGATTCTGTCTGCAGCCACCGCTGGCAGCCTTCCATAGCTACAGCATGAAAAAATGCATGCTTTCCTGGACAACGGAGATGTTGAAGAAAATGATTCGGGACTATTTTGTGCCATAGTAGGGCTGAAATTAAGTCCATTTTGTCAATAAAGTGCTGTTAAAGATGGTGTGTGCTATTATGTTGTGCAGTTATTTAAAAGTTGTTTTTTGGATTACATAGTATATCAAACTGATTTCCATATTTTTGTGAGTTCATTATATGCAGGTTTGGCTGTACTCGCACGCCGGCGTTTCGCTCTCTTTAATAGAAACAAGTTTACTCCCCAATCAGTAATAACACCACTTGATGATCATTGGTTCTTGTTGGGCTCTCTGCAAATTGTCGATGTAGCAATCTTGCTTTCTCATCTGTGGTGTTTGTGCAAAGAGTAAATGGGGCTAAATGATATCTCTACCCAACTAGGTGCAGGGGCCACTGATGGCAAGTGTGTACTTCGTGGACTACGGGGACTACGGCATGATGCAACCGTCAGAGCTGCAGCCCCTGTGGCAACGTTTCAGGCACCTGCCAGTGCAGGCCATCCAGGCATCCCTTGCTGGTATGTGTACCGTTCGCTAAGTCACATTGTGGCACCAAACCTGCGTGTGGACTTTTACTAACTGTGTGACCATGTTAAGCCAGAAAAAAAAAAAGAAGTTGGTTATTGTGCACGTAATGTGTGCCTAAATCTATTTAGATTGTTGAGGTAAGTGGGACATAAAAGGGGTGATTTGAACTATAATTAGTAATGCAAACATCCTGTTCAAATTGGTATCTTCATACAGGTATCTATGCATGGCATCATAAAAACTTGTCTTTACTGCAACATCTTATGCTTATGCAAGGATCTTTTATTTTTTCTAGACGTACTATGTTATTGATTCTTTTGCAGTGGTTGCGTGTGTCAAATCCTAACGTGTCATCTGAGCCGCATTAAACTTCGTATCCTGCAACTTGTTAATATGCTTGAAGTACCTGTGCGTTGTTTTGTACATTGGAGAACTGGAACCATGGAATGTTTATATGAGGGACGTTCTGAAAGTAAGTTTTGTCATTTATTTTCAACGGAAACGTTATAGCCCAAAAATATGCACCATGGCATCATGGACTGTACACCATAGCATCATGGACTATATACCTCGTGCTATTGTTCCACATTGTCACCACCGACATTGACACATTTGTCCTAGCGTGCAATCAAGTTAAAGAAACCACTCTGGTAAAACTCGGTGTCCTGCGATGCAAGGCCTGAGGATGACCTCTTCACCACACACGATCTGTAGGTGTTCATGGATGACAGACACACTAGTCCCACGTGCCCATCCATGCTGGATAACAGCGTGCATTTCTATTGGAGACCTCATTGTCAGCACACGTCTGTCTGCCATCTTGATTTGTACTCGAATAACCCTGGGCACACCAGTCTGCTGCTACTCTCTCGTCTTTGGCACCCTGCGCATGCATCATTCCTCCTCTGCTGACACTCTTTCCGTCGTTGAACCAGCAATACGCGTGGATTCTTGTGGCGATTGTTTGCTTCACCTGGTGTACAATCTTCTCTTTAGAACAAAAATGAAACTACTTTTGGAACGTCCCTCATAGTAGAGCCAGACAATGCTTTGAAGGAATCAAAATTTTAAGTGTAGAGGAACGTTAAACCAATGTTCTATATGTAATAGCAATTCTGAAAGCTTCACTCTGTGATTAAATTGGAAGCTGGGAAATGTACTGTATATAAGGGTGCGCAAATATTTTAAAATTCTAATACAAATTAAATATTCCTTGTTATTCAACTTGAGAATTCACTTTTCTAAGCTGTCGAATATTAGTTTCTTTAGAATATATGAGGTATGAGGTATGAGGAATATCACACCATCAAGGGCAAGACCTGTTCCAAATGATTATGCTGCACGATAGCTGCAGTTCCACACGAGCACCAGTTCCTTAGTGAATGCACGGGCAGACAACTTCTGCTCAGTAATTTCCGTTAAATAAGAATGCCTCGCTATAAGCAACCTGCATAAGCAGCCTATATACGAACTTGTTCTGATTTATAAGTTGGCATGTTTCACCATGTTTGAATCTCTTGAAAACTATATGCAAGGCTGTAGTATCAGATGTCTCTCCTTCAACGAACTCAACACTGTAGATGCGTCTGGTAATATGCTGTTCCCTTGTTTCATTACTCTCATTGCCGTGGTGAGCCAGATAATTGAGAACCATTGTTTATCATTTACAAGCTCCTCAGTTGTCCGGACGTCTAATTGTGGACGGTATTGCAGTTGAACCTTGATATAATGAAGTTGGTAAAGTTGCCACTTTAATTCATTATATCAAAATTTCGGCATATTGAAATGTGACTTCTTCTGCAAATTAGTATCAAGAACAACGAATTGTTCTTATATGAAAGGGGGCATAAAATTTTTTTAATGATGGGGTAATCAGGAAAAATAAATTAAAAAAAAATTATTTTGTTCAATTTGAGAGTCTTGGACCATAGATAAGGCTTCATACTGTGTCGACGATATTGTCACATTGCCTGTGTGAGGCAAAGCCTGCAAAGCTTCTGTGTCCACTCCGCCACCATAACTCACCTGCAGTGGGACAATGCTATCATGAAGAGCGCAGGCAGAGGATAGCAAATGCTTCACCTGCCTGATGCTTCAACATTTCTCTGATCTCTGAAAGTCAAGATTGAACTACCTGTAGCGCAATCTGATAGTGCACGTGAAGCCACAGCCATCTTGGCTACACAGATTACCTCCAGCATAAAGTGCACGGGTCGTGTCTGCACTCAGCCTTGCTGAAAACCATGCGGCTGAGCTAAAAGAGGGGAGACACACGCTCAGCTGCCTGTGCTAGCATGTGCTTGATCACATTACCCCGCTCATGCTGAAAGACGGTGCACATCAAAGACGGTGTGCATCAAGCCATGCTTTACGGCATAACCCTCATACCCACAGCACATGGTGCACAAGGCGTGATAGGATCTTATTGCATGTGGACTTCATACGGAACATGACATGAGAATCTCTCAATGCTCCGCTTCTGCAGCTACGCTCTGTCATGCAGTGCGCATATTGAAAGATGCATTCACAAGCAGCTACAGGTAATTCAGATATCTCACCATCTGCGTCTATGGCAGTTTCCATTTATTGCTTCGTTATCCCTTCGAGTGGCAGTGAAATTTTGTTATATTAAAATTGCGTGCTGTATAGACATATTCATTATATTGAAGTTCAATACGCACGTTGTTGTATTGAGAAGTTATAAAAAGCAACATACTTCACTATGTAGAGAATTTAGTCATATCGAAGTTAAACTGTACGTGGCTGAGTCAGTATATATAAGCCTGATTATTTTTACAGTTAAACCTCATTAAACCGTAGTTGGCCGGAGCTCGGAAAAGGTACTAAACGGTAGTACTGCTTAACCGAAACAGCATGAGATCGCCCACTTACCTGTCAAGAATGAAACTATGAAAAAGGGCAGAAAACAAAGTATTTATTAACTTCGCGTGACAAAAGTATGTGAAAGTATTTTCATTTGATGCCATGATGGGCTAGCAACGACGACGGTGGTCTCAGACTCGCTCATGCTGCAAGCCAGCTTTTCCGCCAGTCCCCTCTTCTCAGCAAACACCCGCATGAGGCTGACCTAATACACAGCATCTGCCACTGTCGAGCCTGAATCGCCCGTGCTGACGCTTTCCGTGTCGTCCTCATCACTGTCATTAGGCAACACTTCGGCAATGACAGAGGCAACGATGGCGAAAAGTCGAACCTCGTAGCTAACATATTTTTGCGGTTGCAGCAGCATTGCCGACCAACTTCTCCTTCACATTCCAAAAATGCCACACGCCGTAGTCAACGGTAGATCCCACTCGCGTTCCTGCACAGACTTCTTCGTGCCACGTTCGACAGCACGAACTATATTCAGTTTTCTGCTATGCTGAGCACTCGGTTTTTGCCCTAGCTTGTGTGACACCACAACACCGGCCACAACGCTCAGACTCTGGCACAGCGTCGAAATGATGCTGATGTTGACGTGGCTTCACCCTGCCAAGCGCCCTCTGCGTTTGCACTTGGAGGCCGTTCCGATCTCTGAGGCTCGTTGTTCACCAGGCCGACGTACCACCGTGATTTTGTAACGAAAAGTGGGAACACTACATGTTAACCGATACATACGCAATAAGCTGGTACGGTTTATGCAGATACAAAATGCAAATACAAAATTGAAATTGAAATTGAAAATTCAAATTGAAATTATATTCAATGACTGTTGAGTTGGGGATTTGACTTTGCTACTTGAAAATGAAACAACTGTTTAAGCGGGTATGGTTTAATGAGGTGTTAGTGTATTACAAAATGTACTTTGTGTAAATATCATATTTCATGTTTATTCAGAAATTAAAAAAATTATTCAGTAGTTCATTCAATATTCGGTGGTCATTTTTCTTGCATATTCGTATTCTACGTTATTCAGACATTTCACTAGTACTCGAACAACTGCAGTTTTCTTATTATTGCAGTACCTTGGTTTGGTACACTTTTTTTGGACTAACATTTTAACTTGTGTATGTGCTGGGTAGACGCTGGTGACTGCCTTGTCCCATTGGCAAGTGATTTACGCTTTGGCAGGCACGAATGCTGCTTTGTATTTTCATGGGATAAAATTGTGTGGGAGGGAGGGGGAAAGGTGGGTGCGCGCAAGTGTGTGTGAGAGAGAGAGAGGCATAGAAGTGGACTGCTACAGTTAAACGCACTTATAACAATCCCATGTAAATCGAACTTTCAACTATTACGAGTAGTTTTTCAGCACCTAGAAAGTTTGGCAAGGAATTTGTTGACACGTGTACTTGTTTATGGGATGACCGCATTTCATAATTTAACAAATGCTATCGCTCAGCGCAGGACGTGCTTGCATGTATCGGAAGTTTCTGGAATGTTATCGATGGTTCTATCCGCTGTCGCCAAACCTTGTGTAATCTGATTTCATGTATGTGCGATGCGAATGGTGTACAACTTTCTGGAAGACATGTGGGCACCAGCGATTACTCTGGAACGTTCGATGGGGCTCATGTATAAAAGCTGACGAGCTTGACCTGCTGCTCAGATTTTCAACGATCACCGACTGTGTTCGCCACTACCATTCTTTGAGTGTAGCCTGTTTTTGAGGGCACAAATTCGCCCAATGAAACACTAGTTTCGGCCTGGGTGCTGTCCTAGTCCAGAGGAAAGGCGGGCTTGAACAAGTGATAGCTTACGCTAGCCGGTCGCGGTCAAGAGCAGAAGGCAATTATTCTACAACCGAAAAGGAATGCCTCGCCATCACTTGGGCTACAGCAAAATTCCGCCCTTACCTATATGGCAGGCCATTCAAAGTCGTCAGCGACCATCACGCATTATGTTGGCTAGCGAATTTAAAGGACCCTTCAGGACACCTGGTGCGGCGGAGCTTCAGACTGCAAAAATATTACATCACTGTAGTCTAAAAGTCCGGACGAAAACACTATGATGCCGACTGCCTATCACATGCCCACATTGACCCGCCACCGCAAGACGACGAGGTTGACGATGCCTTCCTTGGAATAATAAGTGCAGAAGACTTTGCTGAACTGCAACGAGCAGACCCAGAGCTAAAAGCCCTCGTTGAGTATTTGGAAGGGAACAGCGACGTTGTCTCTAGGGCATTTAAGCGAGGATTGCCTTCATTTTCGTTTCAAAACAACCTACTCATAAAGAAGACCTTCTCGCCAGTCCATGCCAACTACGTTCTTGTTGTTTCCTCAACACCCTGTCCAGTAGAACTGCACGCCCTACATCACGATCTGACCGCTGGGCACCTTGGATTCTCCCGGACACTATCGAGGATACAGGAAAGGTATTTCTGGCCGTTCCTGACCGCCGACGTCGCCCGTTACATCAAGACGTGCCGAGACTGTCAGCGACACAAGACACCACCGACAAGGCCAGCGGGATTACTACAGCTGATCAAGTCTTCTTGCCAACCATTTCAGCAGATCGGAATGGATATTTTGGGACCATTTCCAACATCAACATCCGGAAATAAATGGATCGCCGTGGCGACGGACTACCTCACCTGCTTCGGTGAAAAACAAAAGCTCTGCTGAAAGGTAGCGGAGCCGAAGTGGCACAATTCTTCATCGAGAACATTCTGCTGCGACCTGGTGCCCCAGAAGTCCTCATCACTGACAGAGGAACGGCCTTTACCGCAGAGCTCACCCAAGCCATTCTGCAATACAGCCAGGCAAGCCACAGGAGGACAACTGGCTATAACTCGCAGACGAATGGTCTTACGGAGCCCCTGAACAAGACCCTCGCCGATATGCCAGCAATGTACGTCGACGTCGAGCACAAGACTTGGGTTGCAGTCTTGCTGTATGCAACCTTCAAATACAACATGGCAGTGCAACAAAATACATAGATCACGCCATTCATGCTGGTTTACGGCAGGAGCCCTATGGCGACTATGGACCCCATGTTGTCACATGTCACCGACGAAGAAAATGTCAACGTCGGTGTCTATCTCCAGCGCGCCAAAGAGGCCCAACAGCTCGCCCGCCTGCGCATCAAGAACCAGCAGAGGACCGACAGCTGGCACTACAATCTTCGACGACGCTACGTGGAATACCAGCCCGGCGACCGTGTTTGGGTTTGGACCCCGATACGCCGACGAGGACTTAGCAAGAAGCTTTTACCTCGCTATTTCGGACCCTACAAGATTATCCAACGCATTGGCGCACTCGACGATGAGGTTGTGCCAGACGTCATTTCGCTATCACAGCACCACCGCTCATGACCTGAAATAGTCCGTGTTCTGCGACTTAAGCCATTTACCAGTGCTAATGAACTTTGGGACTTTGCATAGCTGAGCTTTCGACTTCCTTTGGACTTTGTTACTTTGGACTTAGTTTCTTTCTCGTTTTGTTACTTTTTCTTAGTAAGTGTGCTTTTGTTTTTTTGCTCTCCTTTTATGTTTACGGCATCGGGATGATGCTTTTTTAAAACGAGGGTATTGACACATGTACTTGTTTATCGAATGACTGCGTTTCATCGTCTAACAAATGTTATCGCTCAGCATAGCACGCGCCTGCATGTATCAGAATTTTCTGGAATGTTATCAATGGTTCTATCTGATATCTGTGGTCACCAAATCTTGTGTAATTTGATTTCAATCAACCGATTCTTTAACAGTATTGCGCAAGCGTCGACTAGCCAGCCAGTCAGCGCCTTGTAATGGCATGAAGCAATGAGATCTGCAAGAGAAAGATAGATCAGCAAGAGATCAGCAAGATCTTATAGCTTTGTATCGTTAAAAGGCCTGACTGGCCAGCCGGTCAACACTCGCGCAGTACTGTTAAAGAATCGGTGTCTGCACATTACGCCAAGGTGTCTCTAAAACAGCCATGCTATTGTTTTCTGTGTGTTGGTGACCAAGCTGACAAAAGCCAAAGTAATGTTCCTGTTGCCTTCTTTGCACTGGTGTGGACTGCACCTGTGTCTGTATCCTACACATTTAGCATAGCCTATTTTGTATAATAACGCCGGAGGACTTTGCTGAAAGAAAGGAATTGGGCAATGCTAGTGGATTGATACCTTCCAATTCCTTTCTTGCATACACACCTATTTGCACGAGTACAGTTAAACCTCGATATAACGAACTTCAGTATAACGAAATTGTCGATATAACGAGGTATTTAACTTTTCATTACATCTGGTCCATAGAACACCATGTATTTAGAACCTCAATATAACAAAGTGTGTTTGTACGCCATTTCAATATAACGAAATTTCACTGCTGCTACAAAGGAATGCTGAGACAATAAATGGAAACTTTGACAAACACAGATGGTCAAATGATTGAATTACAAGCAGTTATTTGCAAACATACCTCTCAAATCGCGTGCCATGCTACAAGAGTGCAAGCCAAAGTGAAGCCACAACATGTTCTGTAAAAGTTCAAATGCAATAAGATCTTCTCGCGCACCGCGCAATGTGTGCTTTAGGTATGAGTGAAAGTGTGCGAGGGTGAGAGAAGAAAGGTGGTGTCTTCACGACTGCCACCTTCCTGCGTGAGCAAAGGGAAAGAGGGGTAAGGGAGTGAGCTTGCGGTAACACGATCAAGCTCGCGCGAAGGAGCAGGGGGGTAAGTTGGCGTGCGTCTCACCGTTGTTGAGCAAGGCTGTAAACGCGGCAGCTGAGCGTACAGCTGTGCACCCTGCTTTAGAGGTAATCTGCTGCATATACAGAGAGTGGGCATGCCAAGACGACATGGCACCATGTAAGCTGCCTTGCTGCACCTTTAGTATTAGAGGTTGCATAAGCTCGAGTTTTGGTGACCCATTGGAGCGAGAGGCAGACTAAGCATTCGCTCTCCGCTTCTGGCACTTTTCCTTATAGCGTCATTCAAGAGTGGGCGACGCTATCAGCCGCAGGGCTGAGTGCACGCGAATGCGTGGCTGACTTCGCTTAATTCATACTACCAATGTGAAGATATCGTTGACGTGACATGAAACTGTATCATTCGTCGCCGACTCCCAAATTCATCAAGGTGAACTGTTTTTTTCATCCAAGCTTGCTTTTTTCGATTGCCCGACAATTCAGAAAATTCTGCGGCCCCTTTCCATGTAAGGAAAATAGATTGGCAACTGTACTTATTTGCATAAAAGATCAAATTTCAATAGAATGAAATTTCGATATTACGAAGCAAATTGCTGATTTTACAAAGTTCGTTATACCGAGGTTTAACTGTATTCGAAGTGTGCAACTTACTGAGCTGATGGTATTGTTCCATGTCGTATACAGTATTCCTGGTCAGCAATGAAATTCAATATCCCTGAAGTTTCTGTGCTCCAAGAATGGCTGTGGGCACTTGCTCATACAGCGCGTAATGTCTTGCAAGTCTGAACCTTTTCCTTTCTTTATCTTCCCAGGTGTAGAACCTGTGCAGAACGACTGGAATCCGGTGGACTGCATCAACTTCCGAAACATTGTAAAGGACAGGCAGTTTGTGGCGCGCATTGTGGCCAAGAGGCCCGACACCAAGACGGGCGTCGAGGGTGCCCAGCACCTAGTGGTGCGTCTCGTCGACACCTCCAGCAGCGATGACGTTCACATTGACCAGCTGCTTGCCGAGCGCAGTATTGTGCGCCTTGTCTCAACCTGACATGTACCATACGGTACACAATCAGCTTTATAGCTACTGCTTCTGGAAGCTTTGAACCCTCCCCTCTAATTGTCACGCCTTACTTTTTTTTGCACAATTTTCCTCTATATCATCATTGCCTTGTAACAATTTTTTTGGTTCCCCTTCTTGAACTGATGGAAAGGGACAATGAGTATGCGTACCTATTTTTTCTGTTGTGTTTCTACTACTGGCTAACTTATTATTGCTTGCAAGTTGCAGGCAGGTGCGAGATGACCTTCCACCATTTCTTTGTGCCAGGGGGTATCTGAAACAATGTTTTACTTTGACTGCCCCCCCTGCAGCCCTTTGGTTTTATTAACTTTGGTCATCATGGTCTGCACCTACAGATTGTTAAATAGATGCTTCGATCTACTCATTTTCACCTCATTTGCAAGAGTAACTTTAATCGGTGGTAGGCCTCAGATTCTCTGCCCAAACATGCACATGCGAGGCCAACATTCCCGAGGATTCTTCTTTGTGTGGCATTGTAAGTAGAAGAAATGCCAGTTGATGCACTTTGCTTTCTTATACTTTTTGCCAAATTTTGTGAAAGCTAGTTTCTACGTTATGTTGCCTTACCGGACAGTTGCCTCTTGCTAGTTTGTGCTGAATTTGTGTGTGTACTTGCAACTGTAAGTCTGCTGTTTTCTCTAAAAGTTGTTTCACGCCTTTGGGCACCAGTTGGGTTCACTTTTTTCAGTTGTCTGAAAACCTTACATTCTGGGAAAGAAATGCCTGATGTAGAAAGTGCATGCTTGGTGACTATGCACTACACCCCCCCCCCCCCCCCCTCCCTACGTCCCCTTCCTGAGTGCGATGCACATTGTGTGCGCATATATGTAAAGATGTCATGTTGAGCATATACACAAGCTTGTACAGTGCTGTTGGCACAGATATATGCATTTCTGGGATTCAGGGCCTTGTAATGCTCAAGATTTATTTCTCTGCCTTCTGGTGACCTCTTATAGGTAGTGTGCTATGACATGGCCAAAACCTACCATTGTGTCATCTGGAAGTGTTGGTCATGACCTTGCTGTGCTTGTTTAGCATTTTTAGTGGAAGCACTATTTTCTATTGCTGCCGTGATAATGGCAGAAAAATCTTTATTTGCGAATAAGCGGTATTAAGTCTCAGAAAAGAGGGCGGGGGAATGACGCAATGGCTGCTAAATTTTCGTTTCTATGTGTGTACATGTTTATTGTGCCAGTAACCACACTTCTGTTCTTTTGCCTTTTTGGGTGCTCTGTGGATTGTAGGGACAAGCTCAACTTTCTCCTTATGCAATAGGAATAGTACTGTGATCTATTAAGGAACAATCTTTGCTATGAGACCACCAGATGTGCAGTGCAATTCATCAGGTTTGAAACATACAGAGGTTCATAGAAACTGGAACATACACTGGATAACCTGTAAAGCAACGTGGTGTTCAGCGTGGGTTTAGGTATGTGCAGCACTGTTTCACTCAGTAATCTCGAGTTTTGCACATGTGTTGCCTATGATAGAGTGTTGCATGGGGCTATGAGTGTTAACATGCTTGTTTTTATTTTCCCCCATATATGTGCAATATATTGAATTATGGATAGCTTGTATTGATTGTCATGCTTGTGCAACCATCTAGCCACTCTCCTCTTAAGCTTTCCCTAAGGTACCACATAGGCTTATGTTTGCTCTTATATCCCTGCTTGGGTGTTGTGATCTCTTAAGCATTTTTTCATTGCAGCAAGTAGGCTGCTAATTTTGGTTTGTATTGTTTGTGCTGTGCTTTGACAAATTATTTGATGTATAATATTTTATTTAAATCTTTGTGAGTTTGCTTTCGTTTTTTAGAAGCAATTCTATAGGTGACCTCTGTCTTTCTTTGTGCTATTGTCTTTCAAGTTATGTCACTTAATATGAGTGATGGGACAATATAGGTAGTTGATTACTGTGGGCATAGCAATCATTAACTGTTATTTTGCAGGTATTTTCCTGTAACCTCGGTTACATATATTTCACTATATGTTACTCTATTGTGGCACCTTAAGTATGTGTTTAACATGAGTGTCACATGGTGCACTTTCGATTGCGATTGAATTTCTTAATTGCAATTGCCTCCTTTGCGCAAGCAGCCACTCACAGTTGACGATTGCGATCCAGATTGGGTTCAATCGTGATAGAAAGTGGCCATGTGACATCGGTATAAGATATGGTAATAAGCTCTGCATTGTTGCAACAGCATTGCAGAACGCTTGTTACAGCTTTGTATTTAACAGTAAAATCCTATTTAACATTTATAGTATGGTACAAGTACAGCAGTGCTTTGCAACTTACGGAGGAAATATTAAAGTGAGCACTGTAGTTGCTCCTGGATACTAGTTCTAGAAACTAAAGCAAAGGTCTATGGATGCATCATTACTCTATGGATGCATGATGTGATTATCATTATTTAATTAGTGTAACAAGTGTGTTCCTAAGTCACTTATAAAAAAGCTCTGTGTTGTCAGAGACAAATATTAACTCAACCCTTTTGCTACTCGAGGGCACCTGGCATCAACATTTAGCTGTATCATTGATGATTAGGTATGCAACGCTGCAGTGCGTTAACATTTGGCCTTTTTTCTTTTTCTCAGTGCTGAGAAGTTACTGCTGCTCTCATACTCAGTGCCGTAAGCAAGCAGATGTTGGTGCCAAGTATTCCTTTTTCAAATTAGTTCCTAGATGCTCCTTTGCACCCATGTATAAGTTCTACATGTTGACATATGTGTATAGGTGCAGGAGAATGCCAAACAACAGGAGAAGGAATGTTACTGAGATCTGTACGTCCACATTGCTTATGCATTTTTCTACAATAAACCTGCATTCCAAATTGTGACCAAGCATTGCGTTTGTCCTACCTCTCTAGAAGACGGCTAGGTGTTGAATGTGGCATGTGCCGGTAACACAAATGGGTATTTACCACCTAGAGCAACGCCACGCATTTTGGAAGAAATCATTTTCTTGGAGAAAAAGAAAGACGCGCAAACGAAACTTGACCCATGCACTACGCCGCCCACACACAGGTGCGTACATTCAATTGCAAGGTTTACAATCGTGCCTTGGCCCAGACCCACTTTTGTGGCGCACGTCAACAGCATTACGTGGGTTGGTTATATTATTAACTATGTTCCGTGGTAGAAACTTAAAACAGCTGGCAGCACAGCGGCTATTACGCTACGCTAGCGCGCTGCCGCTGGGACTGCTGCAGATACCAAGCCCCCAAGCCGAGATGTGCAACGTGCCAACGGTTTTTTTTTTTACATTTTTATTTTAAAGTGTTCGTATTCAGCAGCCGTGCGCCAAGTATTTAGCATGTCAAGCAGGCAAGCTTACTTCTGTTGTAGGTTTCCGTAGAGCTTTGCGCTATTTGCATTACACTGCGCAAGGACACAACCATTGCGGCGGAGGACCGCGGTGTAGGGTCGTCGTTCGGTCCAGGGGGAATGGCCAGCCGAAACATATGTAGCAAAAACATAGCTACTGCTACTTATTTTGTTCTCCATGTGCTCTGGTGAAGCCCCGTTGCTTGCTTAACGATGCATTTTTCCATACCGGATACGCAAGAACTTAAAGACGAAAGCGGCTCCACATACGTCGTAAGTAAAATTCTTGCGATCCGAGCAGCTTTGTTGAGGAACCCCGCTGTGTGTCGAGTTGAGCGGGATCGCGTAGACCGTGGCATAGTTGAAGTTTGTCTGGATTTTTGATGATCGGTTTTACCACTACTTGCCGCCACTCAACTTTTGAGGTGCACAAGCACGTGGATCTTGGTAGCAAAAATTCAGTCAACTCGCATGTGTGTTTCGTAACTTGGGTGGTTTAGAGAACAAGTGAATGTTTTCTCACTACAGCTGTTCATTTCGTCCACTACACATCACGAGCACTTCGGTAGTTTGTGTATCATATGTAGGTGCAGGTCGTTCTTCCTTATTTCGGAACCATCTAGAGCTCGCCGTATTAAACGCAGTTTTCAAAGTAGGCCACTGCTCCCGTTCTCCTTTTAGTATGACTGTTGTGGTTTAAAACCAAAAAACAGTGATTGGGAGACAGCACTTCAAAGTTGTGTAACTTGCTGCGCAGTCCTTTCATCTGTGATCGAGCGTTGAAAACTTGATGAAAAAGTCCGCATTAACACCTTAGTTATCTTATTTACATCTCGAAGGTTTGTCACTTAAGATGAAGACGCGATGTGAAGAGAAGTATTACGTTGATGCTTCTCTACCACAAGATGTTCAAGTATAGGTGAAAAATTCATCGTATCACGCATTTACGGAGAAAAAGTGTAACGTGTTTTATTTTGTTACATGGCGCCATACGAGACGTAGGATACGTATACATGTATGAACACAAAAATGTATAATAACATGTACAGATCAGTGTAGTAGTAAAGCTTGAGAGACTGACAGCTCCATACACTGATGTATATTTCGTCATATAAAACGCAGCATAATTGTGAGGATCGAAGCATCTTTCATATTGTACGCTGTGCACTGCTTGAAAACTACATGTGACATTGTAACTTAAGCTTGTCAGCTTGAAATAAGGGCCGGTGACATATTAGGAAGTTGCCACTGGTCGGAAAAAAAGCTTTCCTATGTTTCTGCTCAAATGCTTTTTTTATTTATACACATCACTTCACATTGAAGAATTACTTCAGACTGCCTGGTACTGTACTTGGTTTCAGAATGTAACAAAGCCTGCATATACCAAAGTAGGGCACGTGAAAGAGCTCATGTGTTTTGACTATGTTTAAAAAGTTAATTACTGCTCAACCCTGGTTATTTGAAGCTTCCCTTGTGGCAGGGGTGTTAGCTCCTCAATGTATAGCCTTTTGCAAAAAAATACTGGCTAATCCACGCATTCACCACATATACATTTGTTTGGCTTTGTGGTGCAGTTCTTCTGACAATCCAGACATTCTGTATGGCAATAGGAGAGTCCTTTTATTTCCCAAGGGTGTTGTAACCTATGGCATACAAATTAAACTCCTTTAAACCGTTGCAGGCAGCATAGCAGGCAGCGTAGCCCATATACGTTTGACAAAGACTGTACAGATACCAGGGCTGTGCTCTGTGTAAATTAACTCTGGTGTGATGTTTCATCCCTCAGGCATATAACATACACGTGAATGGAGCCTTTCATTGTGCCGTTCGCTATAAGCAGCTCCACAGTCTGCATGATCAGGTGAGTAATTGCTGGAATTGTTCACTTGTCATCCATGTAAGAATGAGGAACTGGCATTTCAGTCCTCGGCTACATCCTAGTAAAGCAAGGGTGGAGTATGGAGACCTGATTGTTGAGTGTTATTTGTTGCGATAGCTCTGTTGCTGTGGCTTAATGAAAGCAAGCTGACAGTTATGGGTCGTAGGTTCGATTCCAGGCCACAGCAGCTGGATTCTTGCAAGAGAGGAATAAAAAAATTGTGTGTACCAAGGTCTGGTAGGGAATTAAAGAACTCCAGCTGAACAACACGGATCAGGAGTGCTTCACTGCAGCACCTGTCATAGTCCCTGTGTTGCCTTGTGGCATTAAATCTCTTCGATGTATCTAGTGTAGTGCTTCTACAACCATCATTTGTTAAACAGGTCTAGATTTAAGCAGAATTTTGAATCTCTTGCAGAAGGTGCGTGGTTTTGCTGCAGTGAGAATACGTGGCTGTCTTTTTCTTCATTGTGTGGCTACATCGGTCATGTTATTGAGATAAAATAACAGGCTTGAAGCATTTTATTCTTCTTTCATGCAAGGCTATTGAGTTTTCATTGCTGTCAGCCCGTCTTCATTGCCAGACATAGAGTTTCTCACTACATTACCTAGAGGGAAATCTGGCGCTGCTGCACTGTGGTATGCATGGGAATGCCGGTATATTGTGGATTCGGATTGGCATCGTTCTCGTAGAGACAGGACACCTTGAAGACGCGCTTGGCAAGTACCGTTCCGTCTGTCACAATGATTCATTTTCTACTAGAACAGCACGTGAAAAGCTGTTTTAGCTTTATTATTATGCGAAAACATGTTTTATTTAACTATGAGAACTTGTTATTGTGTGTACGACTACATGTTACGTAAAAAGTATCAGCGGGCCGCTAAAGTTGGAGAACAGATGACAAGGTTCGCGCTCGCTTTGAAACAGTTGGTCGTCTGTTCTTGCTTTTCTTCGCTTGGTCATACATCGTGGGTGAGTAAAGATGCAATATGCATGAATGGAAACATTTTATGAAGATTTTACTTTGAGAACGCGTTATTTGCGTAGCCATATCCACGTTTTAGACGAAGCCTCTTACAACACCAGCCAACACGAGCTTCGCAGACACATATACCGTCATTCCCTTGACGGCACGGTGCCCCCTTAAGAAACTCCCATAGACGGTGGCGCCAGATTACCCTCTAGGTGTTATAGTGAGAAACTCTATGTTGCCAGGCACACAAAATGCAAATAGTTTTGAACCCTCTCCTGTTCAAACTAGGAGGGGAACAGAATAGTTCTTTCTTTGTTTTATTTATATTGCTGTCAAATGTTTCAAACTCGGTTTCACAATCATTTAAGAGGGAAAAAAGGTATAAAATGTTGACACTAATTGTTATATTACCTGTTAGAGGCATATTCCTAAAACTAGTGTGTAAATTAGATCGAATGGAACCAGAAGATGTGTCATGGGATGCTGCGAAATGCTTTCTGCTGGCAGCTGAGCCCTTGTAGAAAGGAATGTGTGCCAAGAAACATAAGTTAGTATACTGACTTAAGGCACTAGAATTGTAAGCCAGGCAAGTTTGTGCTTGTTGAAAGGAGCTCCGAACAGCTCAAATGACAAGGGACGAAGAAGGTAGATGCGATCAAGTGTTGGCATGCAACCAAGATTTATTTAGGAAGAACAATAATTATATATGTGTCAAGAGGCCATTGAGCATGCATGGAAACAATTCAAACAGAAAAAATCAGGAGTCATGTTTTGTTTCAGTTCCTTTCATTTTTCACTCTTCTTGCTATGCATAATTGGCTGGCATAAAGCTGCACCCTCGCTATTGCCGGGGTCAGCTACTAAGCAGGGCACATGAGAAGAAATGAATTGCCCATGAAAAAAATCCTTAAAATGTACTGCCCCAGGTTATGTTATTGGCCAACAAAGTTCAGGACCTTTACCATGCAGAACAGCTGAAGGTATTTCTGGAGTTTATTTTTCCTTTTTTTTTTTCATGCCTATGTGAGAAGCCATGAGTTTTGTTACAACATAATATCTCTGTTTATTCAAACAATGGGATGCAGCCACACACCTTTCACTGCAAAGCCAAGGAATTGATAATTTACTTTTTAGACAAAGGCTCTTTCTCTTGATCTAATCTTATATTGAAACATAATTCTATTTGACCTATTTATTTTATTTCACATGTGATAGTGACCTCCTCTATGCATTAAATTAATTATTTCGTGTGTCTGGTTGATGAGTCAGGCTTGCAGCTTCTTTGAGCATTTGTAATGACCAATTTAATTATGCCTTTTGCCTTACACCATTGGCTCAGAGGCTGTGGTGCCACCGTTATCACCGAAACTGCTCACTTGGCATGGTACATGATAAGAAAGGAACAATGGAAAATGAAATGAATCATTACATAGTATGATGCCTAGTTTCTCACTTGTGATCACATTTGTCATTTTTTGAGGAGCTTCTTCGACATTCCAGTCACTACACTTTGCAGAGTTTGCATATTGGTTCTGTAGAAAAGGTTGCAGAATAGTATTCAATCTTCATTTTTCAGCTAAAAAAGGTGTTTGGATCAGCAGCACTCCCTCCGTTCCCACCGAAAAAGCTGTTACCATTGACACCGACGCAAACTGAGGAACGACGAGGATTCCTTGAAAAATACATACAGCTAGGTAGGTGTGTGTGTGCATGTCAGCTGTGATTTTGGTGTCAGTGTTCATGTGTTTTGTGCTTGTCTGTATTGCATGCGCTCATGTACAGTCATGAGCAACATAAGAGGGTTTGTTTAATTCATTTTTAAGCAACACTTACTCATTACATGTGGGTTCGAATCTCGCATATCAACTTCTTGCCATCACGTATATAGCCCCTCTCAACACACAAAAATATTGGCTTTGATCAGATGTTGGGACGCTTCCAACACACATGCTTGTGCGTGCTGCTCTTTCTTTTTTTTTCTTTTTTCTTGTGTTTGTTACATCAAGTTTTGTGGACTCTTTTGTCTTTATAGCACTTTTCTTTTCAGTGTCTGTGTACTGAGGGCAGTTCTTCTTTGGCAGATCACTTGAAGGAACTTGCGCGTTATTTTTTTGAGGGGCAAATCTTTGAGAGGATGGCAATGTTTTTTCCGCATGAGCCGAGAGAACCTTAAGGTAATTGTAGTATTGTGGACAAATATGTTCTGGTTAAATGACCAGTAAATATCCTCAGGTGAGAGCACTGAAGATAAATGTGACAATGAGAAAGTCTAGAGAAAATGGTTTCTGTGGTGATCGCCCACAACATGATGGTGTCTGAAGAGTTTGCGGAGTACAAGAGCCTTGGAAGTTTTCAGAAATAAACTACTGCAGGATTGTTCACGCAAGTACTCTTTCTTCAAAGCACCGTAAAATCGCAAAATAGTTCCCGACTGGAACGACATCTAAATGGGTTAATGCTCATAACTACAAAGAGTGAAGATATAACATGTAGCCTTCTCTTTGCATATTGTCTTGTTTAACATATTTATACAAGGAATGTGTATACATGTAGCCACTATGGTTTTCTGAAAGCAATTCTTATGTTGCAAAAAAAAAAAAAGCAATTAATTATTAGGAGCATGTAATAAATACAATTCATCATTTTTTGGAGGGGAGGGGGGGAGGGATCTGGAACTTCCTGGAACAAATGGCACTTTTACTACTAATCTTTAGCTACAGAAGAATGTTTTAGTGTCTGGTGAGCTTGATGAGAAATCATGCTTACTGACCTTTTGCTCTGTTGCATTTGCATGTTATGTGTCATTTTAGTTTAGGTTTGAGCTAACAATTTCTTCAAGACATTTTTTTATGCTAGGTATATTGCCATTAGCCACAGTGGAAGTTGAAGTCCTCGACAAGTAATAGCATATACTGAATGCCTACCTTCATTGCTTGTTTGTGTGAGCTGAGAAAACTCGTTATAAGTAGTGATGGATGGCCGTTAGCCAACAGCAGAAGTACCTGCTCAGGACTGTATTGTCTCTGCAGCCAGCCAAGATGCTCGTGTCTCATCCGACGAGGCTTTCACGGGCTTCCTGCTGTCTGCTCAGCAGGAGACCATGGGTGCCCCTCCCAAGGAGGTTGACTTTGACGTGTTTCTAATGAATTGGCAAAAGGTCACCGTCTCTGTGCTCTCCACAGACCCCACTGACGTGGTTATGGATGTAAGTTGTCTCATCTTACGGCAGTGACTGAAATGGGTGTATGTGCATGCATGCATATGCTTAGGCTGCGTTGCAAGAGTACAGTCAATTGCAAAATTTTACCGCACACAAGAGTCGCGAAGAACTGAATTTCAGTGAAACCAGGGCGCATAGCCTTGAATTCAAAGTTTTAATCTAAAGTCGTTTTTGCGACCACCACTGTGATCCATAAAATTATAAGTGCCATTTCTAAACAGAGCCAAAATTAACATTTCTTGTGGAACCAGTGCCCCACAAACGTTTGCGGTCGATTGTATCTACTTCACATAGCCTTCATAGTTCGTTCAGGTACCTGGACTGAGGTCATCTAAACGTTTCCTCAACACTCATGAAGTCATAGAGCACTAACAGTAGAAATAAGGAATTGTAACATAATATTGCTGTTAACTCTAAAATTTATTTCTATATTCAATATTGGAAGCAGTATATTGTCACAATCGAGGTGACCCTTATGAAGCACCACCAAGCCGCTACTAATAGGACCAAAAATAAATTTTAAAGGCACACTAAATAGGTAAACCACTTGGGCTGTGTTAATTAATCACCTTTGTACCATAACAAAGAACTCATTCTTGCCATGAAAGAAGGCTTTTGATGAGCCAGAAAAGATGCTAAAACGAAAGACGAGTTGGCGACGCTGCCTTCAACTTGATTTGCTTATATGAGAAAGAAATATTTTGAGAGTTTTGGGTCATGAGGGAAGTGGTGAAAAATATTTTGCATTCGGACCCTAGAGGGTCAATGGGACATATGTGTCCTACTCTTTGAAAAAAAACATTTAGTGTCAGTGGGACAAATACATCCCACTTATAAAAAATAAACGGCTTGGCATAGCAAAGTGAAATTTGTTGTTAACTATTTCTAAGCACCTCAGTTATTCAATACCTCACAGAAAAAGCTGAGTCTTGTAAAAAATATAGGCTCTTCTACAAAAGGGTTTAAAAAATGTTTTGTTTGTATTGCTCTCTTTTTTTTTTCTTTACAAATGGATTGCCAAGATATAATTGAAGCGGCACAGATGTTTTAGCCCAAATTGCACTATTCACTTGCTTCCTAAATTTTTCTGTACCGGCTATAACTAGTGTCTGCAAACATCAGGTTATAATTGTCTTGCCTGAAGCAAGAGGAAACTTCAAAAAATTTGATCATGGTAGCTTACCTGTCATCATTTAAATCTGCTTCCTCAGTTACAGGCTCTTATCACTCTCTGTGTTCTCATTGCAGGCAGTAGCAAGGGAGATTGGATTGCCTCCAGACCTCATATGCTACTTTGCTTTGTTTTTAGTAAAAAGGACAGACGCGGACATAATCAGTGAGTTTCAAATTAAGCTATGTTCAAGACATTGTGTGTTTTAATACTTGTATAATTTTTCATGACACGAGCACATGCAAGAAGACAAGCTGTTACATAAGGCTTTATCAGCTTGAGCAATTATATTGATAAAGCTGATGTGAAAGTAAAGAAAGCAAGGTTCAATGTGATTAAAAGCTCTTTGTCGCCTTGAGTATGAGCAGGGTTTGGAATACTGCGCCAATTGTGCCATTTTGATATTCAAGCAGATAGGTGTGCCAAATTACGCCAGAAGTGGAAAAATAACCGAAATTGTGCCAAGCTGTGCCAGAACAGCTGTGGCAGGTGTCAGTGAACGATCACCAATGCAGCGCAGGGCATTGCGTCGTTGATCTCTGAGGGCGTGTAAAAGTAACTTTTGTCTTCCGGCTGCCAGTGGGCATGAACAGCAACACCCAATTAAGTCCCATGAATAAAACTCCAGACACAGGAGGTCTGGAGCTAATCTGCACCTAACTGTTGGTGAAGCGGAATCACATGGTTGTGCTGGTGCCTTTTTCGTGAAAACTCATGCTGTTGGCCACGTCTTTTCCCTTGTTTTGTTTTGTTTTGACTCGTGCCGCTGCCATGATAGTTGCTCCTTATCATAGTGCGCAGCCCCATGATCGTGAATCCTAGTATCATGTCACTTGCATTGTTGTGTACTACGACTGCCGTGATCAAAAAGCTTGAACTGAGAGGGTGAGTCCTAAGGGAAGGTGCGTGCGGTTAGGGGATTCAGAAAAGGGGAGGCCAGGAGAAGAGGAATGTTGCTCCCTTTAGCTTATTGAGTGGGCATACACTCAATCACTCAATGTGGTTGCCAGACGTCTGGGTTCTTCTAGTGAGTGGCAAAGCAAAATCAGCCACATGCATAATCTTGGTTTGAGCTAGTTGGCATTGTTACATTACTTAGAAATATCTTTGAATAAACCACTGCTGGGTTCACTAACTGTAGTGTCTTCACAACTTCTTTTGGAAAACACCTCCAATCACTTCACCAGCACTTGATATAAAAGTAGTAGGAGAAACGCCTTTAGGCTTCTCTTGAACACTTATTTAATGCTGCAGAAAGCAAAGGCTTTTGACTGTTACCCCACTTAGTTATAATAATGCTCTAAATTAAATCTTGTATGCTCCAGACGGCTGAAATAATAATATATCTGTGTTACGGACTGCTGTAAAATCGGAATTTATCTGCTCCGATCTGCTCCAGAATGAAATTTCATCTGCTAAAAAAAGTGCCACAAAATAACTTTATGAGGAAAACTCATTTGGTGAGGTAGAAATACACTTAAGCTAGTGTGCACGCTCAACACAGAAACAAGTGAATGAAAGCCAAACTTTGGCATTCTGCACCTTGTACATGTCCCTAGTATGTAGCTTGTACACATGAAGTCCCATCTGGTGTGGTTCATAAGAAGCTGTGTAACGACTGTGGAACTACCTCTAGCATTGGCAAGCCTGAGAACCTCAAATTATGCACAAAGCAGTGAGAAAATTACATTGGGAAAGGGCACCATGCTTGTGACATGCTGTCAAAAAGGCATCAAATTGACTAGAGCTCGGCATCAGTAATCTATCCAGAAAAAGTCGCAGTTTCATATGAAAGGCAAAGCATTGATTGCGATAGCAAGTTAGTAGACACCTATACGAAGTAAGGATAGTAGCTCTGTCGGCTGTGCAAACTCGTAAACATTCGCTTACAAATTAAATTAATAAGCATGGTGTCACGCATGCATAGGCAAACATTAACACATCTTGCTCGTCGAGGAGGAGCAGCAGCAGCAGAGAATGAATTTAGCTTGATGCTGCCTCTCGCTTCAACGCGAACTGAGCGGCGAGAACACAGTGCACATGAAGCTATGTGTCCCTGGCACACCTAGGCTCTGTACTCATCGCAGATCGCTTTCAAGATAGGGCCCACGCCATACGCGGCAGCTGCTGGAGTAGAACCCCCTCCCCCCAGTGTGTTATGCGTGACAAAAGGCGGTGTGCTTCCTCCCCACTTTTCTCCCTTGTGCACGTGAGGTTGAACTGCCATCGTCCGCTCACCCTCGCAAGCTTTCACTCGCACATACAGCAGCATCGATGTTATCGCTCTTGGCCTTTGTACGGAACATTACGGTGACGCCCACAGCGACGGCAGAAATGCGCCTGGAGTGTCTATATAATTGCTATCGTAATTAAAGTGGCCATCAGCACGTCAACTGTTAGGCTTATCACGCACTGTTTACACATCACGAGAAACGCTACATTGTATATAAGGCAATATGCTCAACATTAATTCATGCTCACTGTGCCATTATATTTGTGTATACCTCGCTGTTTTTTCACCAATATTGTGACAATTAGCCGATACGGGGCTCCAAATGTTAGTTATAATTTTATCAGTTTTTACGATGATAACACATTTTATTTCATATATAGATGCCTGCATAAATGTGAACTATTTTGCTATAGAGAAAATAGAAGAAAGCAGAGCACTTATAAAACTGAGTTTTACCAAATTGTCTAGTGTTTGCCAGGACTCTCAAAATTTTCAACTTCCTTGAAGCAAGAGAAGTTGACAAGTTATGCATGCACTTCCTGAAGTACTCTTTATAATTTTCTTGCCTCTTTGCTTTTCCAGTTCAGAAACGGCTAGAAAACTTTGAGGCCCCTTACCTCTCCCAAACATCAGCTGGTCCAGGTCACTGTATTGTTATCAGGAAAAGGTATGCCAGCAAAGCATTTTCCAGCTTTGTTTAAGCTTTGAATAAAATAAGTGTAGTTCAAAATGACTGAATGTAACTTATAATGGATAATTTTTATGTTTTACTCAAACATTTGAAAGGGCGATAGTGTTGTAGAGCACTTGGCACATGTCTACCCTGTACGTCACATTCTGTATGCATGGTAAATTTAATTTGCACTTTGTGTTTTGTAGTGGGCTTGGCCTCTTTGCAATGAAGAACAGAAGCGTTTTCGTCATTGCTGTTCTTGTATGTCGTTCTGGTACAAGCGAGAAGTGGTGGGTTTTATTCCCAGCTGCAACATCTGTGTTTTGACAATGATGGAATTAAAAAATGTTGGTATGCTTAGATATACAGGGTGTTTCACGTAACTTGTGCCAAGAATTTTTAAAAAGTGGTTAGCCACAGTTGAATGAAACCAACAGCATATGGTTTGCCATCATGTGGCGCTCCTTAGAGTATTTTTATATTCTGCTTAATTAGTTGATTAACTAAGGTGAATTATGCAAAATATTAATATTCACTTTAGGGCCAAGTGTGTGTCATAGTCTTGTAGAGGGGGTTCAGAAAGAACCAATACGATTTTTGTGGCAACGGACATGCTGTGTGGCGATATTTTTCGGCGTTTGAAGAAAGCCTGCAAAATACGAAATAAAACCACATAACTGCACTCGCGCTATCATATTGCAGTCACATGGTTTTATTTCATATTTTATGGGCTATCTTTAAATGCTGAAAAAAAAATCACCACGCAGCGTATATGTTGCCACAAAAAATTAGATCAGTTGTTTCTGAACCCTCTCTATAACACAACGAAACGCACTTGGCCTTAAAGTGATTAAAAATTTTGCATAATTCATCTTAGTTAAATAACTAATTAAGTGATATATAAAACATACTCTAAGGAGTGCCACATGACAGCAAACCGTATGCTGTTGGTTTCACTCAGCTGCGGCTAACCACTTCTTTAATATCCTTGGCACAAGTTAAGTGAAACACCATGTATATGGACATTAAAGAACTCCAGCTGGTCGGGATTCATCCAGTCCTGCATTATAGCATTTATCGTAGCCTGTGTGTGGATGTTGGATGCTACAACCAATCAATTAATCAACTTATTGGTCTGTTTTTTTTTTTATGTTAAATTTCTATAGCCAAACCTCGGAACCTCAGTTCTTCCTTTATTTCCTTAGGAGGTACAGGTTTTTAAATAATCCTTCATTTGTCACGAGGGGAATTCTGCCACCTCAACTGGATCAGTTTATAAGGCGGCCATGGCTTGCACAATAAATGTCAGTTATCATATAGCTAGTTAACCCTTTGAGGGTCGAATTATTTTGAAAAAAACTTTCCCAGGTGGTCAAATTACTTTATTACGGATCTTGAATGTACAAAATGTATAAAGTCGGAAATAAATAGTAAAAAAAAAATTAGGAACAGTATTTTGGTGTCGGCATGACTCAGAACTGCTAAATGTTCAATATTATTTCAGAGTGTGGTACTCCTTGAAACACAGGTCTACGCACAGCGCCTTATCACAGTCTGCACACCTAAAGTACGTGTCTGGTCTCCTCTTGGAGCGACGAGTTGTGTTGATGCACACATGACATCTTCTCTGCGTGTGGCTGCCTTGGGCAGAGGTCTGAGGCACCCTCTCGCGTAAGCGCTTTGCCACAGAGAGCAAGAATACCTCGTGAACGGTGGTAAAAAACAAGCTAAGAGCAGCACTAATCAAGATAGAAATCAACTTCCGCCGCCCCTACGAGAGCATGCCGACAAAGAAAAATCACATTTCGTGCGCCTCCGTTGCGATCACGCGGCGGAACCGAAACCGTGAAAGCGTGTTGCCGCTGAGACCGAGAATACCTCGCAAGCGCCAGTGATAAAGAAGCTAAGAGCAGTGCCAATCAAGATAGAAATCAACTTCCACCGCCCTGCAAGAGAGTGCCAACAGAGATAAAAATGACGTTTCGCGCGCCTCTGTTGCGATCACGCGGCGAAACCGAAACCGCAAAAGGGGTGTTGCCGCAGTCTGCGCGATCCACTGAAGCTAGAAATCAGTTCTGTTTATCTCCCCAAGAAGGTAGCACAAATTTCAAATGCTTCTTGTAAGTCCTAAGAGGTGGCAGCACCTCCCAGTTAGCACGCATCGTCATTATGGCACGAAATTTCAAACAGAGGGACGAAACCGTACCCGTACGGCAAAGACCTTGCGGGACAGAAAACCACCGCCGTACATGTACGGCAAAAACCTTCAAAGGGTTAAACAAGCCCACAAATCAGTTTTTAATTACTTAGCATGCAGTATCATTTGTGGAATTGAAACTGAGCAATGCTAGTCCGGTCTTTTTAGCAGAAATCCAAAGAGAAGCACCAGTATTGGGACATCCATACTTAAAAGTGCATCACAATGCAGTGGCATCCCACTTACAAGCTCCCCAGAAAGCGTTTTCTGATGCACTGTGGGACAAAACAAAAAATCATATTTCATGACACATTTTGAGGACGAGTTTTTTGAACTTAGTGGTGGTCACAGTAGTATTCCTGTTAACATGTTAGCACTGACTGGCTTCAATTCTTTTAAGGCGAAAGCCTTTCTAGATTCATAGTGAAGTTTGTGTCAGCAGACCTGACCGCCAGTGTCCGCCGAAGCATCATTATGCCATATGTAGACAGATTAAAGACAGCTTAAAGAATGAAAAATGATTGATAGTGACAGTTCGTGAATGATGACATTATAGTAGAGATTGGTAGAGGTTAATAATGACTAGTAATGACTAATAATGACTACTAATGCTTTGTAATGACTACTAATGACTCCGAAATGACCAATATGTCTAACGGCGGCTTGTAATGACCACAATTGATTAGAAATGACTAGAAATGTCTAGTAATTGGTAGCAATGACTACTAATGACTTGTGATGACTTCAAATGACTACGAAATGACCAGTATGTCAAACTACAGCTTGTAATGACCACAATCGATTACAAATGACTAAAAATGCTTACTAGTGAGCAGTAATGACTAATAATGACTGAAATGACTTGTAATTACTAGTAATGACTATGAAATGACCAATGTGTCTAAGGACAACTTGTAACAACTACAATTGATTAGAAATGACTAAAAACACTTAGTAATGACCAGTAATGACTAATGATGACTGAAATGACTTGTAATGAATACTAATGACTATGATATGACCGACATGTCTAACAATGGCTTGTAATGACCACAATTGATTATAATTGACTAAAAAGCTTAGTAGTGAGCAGTAATGACTAAAAGAAAGAAGAGAAAGAAAAGAGGCAACGAGAAAGAGGCAAATGATAAGAGGAGGAAGAGTAGGCTTTCGCCGTTCACCTCTTAAGAGAGATCTTAAGAGACCCTGTAATTTTTTTGTCAACAGAAGTTCAAGCTTGTTATTACCTTTCTACTAGTTCATGCAATAATGACAAATTCTTCTTATTTTCCTGTAACAACAGCTACTGGGACAGCGGTTGGGACAATGCACTGATGGATGACCGTGTAGCTCTGAACCTAGCCTACGTGCAGACGTTAAGTGACGTGGAACGTGGCTGGGTGGTTGTGCCCAAAGACACACAGCGACAGCTAGCCACCCTTCAAGCCAAGGGCTCCAAAAAGGAGGTCTGCTTGTTTTTTACCGTATCCAGTGCAATTCCGCAGAACTTCTGCAAACACTGAAGTCAATTCTCCGCACTGGCATGGTAAAAGGAACATCTGCACTGCAAGATTTTTTTTTACCATGGCAGTGCAATTTTTTAGTTATACACACAATGCCAGTGTTATCTGTAGCATGATGCTTAAGTTCATCACCATTGCTGGCATCTGGTTGGTTATGTGTTATGAGGCTGCACCTGAACTTTATAAAGGACAGGCCTTATTTTCATTGTGAGGGAAAAAATCATGATACCTCACGCAGTGCATATGAAGTTGGACATTGATAACCTTGTGTGCGGTTTCCATGAGCTTTGTGCTTGCTGTTGCCAGCTGGCGTGAGCACTTCATGCAGAACCCTGATAAAAACACTGATTATGACTGCTGCGGTGCTGCGAGAAGCTTTGGCACAAGTCACTGACATTTACAATGTTTGGAAAGTTCGGCACTTCGCAAATATGCGAAACCATGAGCTGGGAAGCCAGGCTATTTCAGAAGTAGCAAAACACCTCGCAGATGGTGAAGCAAATTCATAGCTATGCCTGAAGGCCTGCCAGTTACAAGTTTCATAAGTCACAGATTGCATTGCAAAGGTCCTGCTTCTGCATGTAGCGAATCTAGATTGTAATATAGTTGGCTTGTTAAGACTGTGAAAACTGTAAACAGTGTATCGTATTTACTCGCATAATGATCGCACTCACGTAATGATCGCACCCCTGAATTTTGTTGTCAAAATTTGATTTTTTTTATTTCCCGTGTAATGATCGCACCCCGAACTTGCCGCAGCGATAAGTTGTGTGCCAAGTCTAGCTAATATTGATCACGCTTACCATCTGTCAAATGCTACGCGAACAACTCTTCAAGACAAACCAAGCAGTCTGCACTCACCAAACATTCTTAAGTAGATGCCTCATTGCATTACTTTCATCACTTTCCGCACTTCCGTCACTAAAACATGGCTGCAACCGAACTTGCCTTTATTATGTGTAGGCTTTATAATGGTTGTGGTCAACAACAAAAAAGGCGCCTTTCGATTCTTTTCATCTGCACTCGTGGGCACACAACAAACCGCGAGCGGCAACGATAGTAGCCACGTTTACACTGATACATTAAATGTGCACCCTATTCGTACGCCGACGCTTGTAACACAGCTAAGATATTCACCCATCCTTAGCGGAAACGTGCCGTATTAGGATAGTAGTGAAGACAGATGCCGCAGTTTCCGCAGCATGCCGGCCATGTGTTTCTATGTCACTGTCAGCCAAGCGCGCCCATCTGTTTTTGTCCCCTCAAAGCGGACATGGCTACGTTATTGTCGCAGACTTGCCGATATTAACGATATGAATACATTACTGATACGGCAGAAACTGTTTCAATGCACGTAATGTACTCACGAGAAGAAAAAAGATCGCGTTCGGCGCGTTCGGCTTGCTCCGTCGGCCACCATTTTTTGTTTTGGTGTCCCGCAGCAAACGCGGGACGGAAAAAATTTTTTTTTCCGTTTCACGGGAAATTTAACCCGTGTAATGATCGCAGCCCCGATTTTGCGTAAATTTCTCTTACAAAAAAGTGCGATCATTATGCAAGTAAATACGGTATACGCTCACACAGGCCCAAAACCTGCACTCTTAACGCTGCACCCTGTCTCATGCGTCCATGCGAGGATTCACACTATGTGTGAACCCAAGAGAGCTTTTGGTACTCCAAAGAGCAGAGGAGCGGGTTCTGAGCCATGGAAGAAGTACAGTGCAGTTCTCTGTTAAAGGGAACACCCATTTATTATATTTGGGTACTGATAACACCTAGTTTGCGACATGAAGGTGTGCAGACTACTCTTTAATGCCTATGTTAACTTTTTTCAACATTTGGCATTTTCCATGAAAAAAACAAAAGTTCTTGCACTCTAAACCCGTGTGTCAGGCAATACCCCTGACACTCGGGCACTCTAAGGTCCTTTAGGTAAGGGGACACATACCGGAAAGGCGTTCAAGCGCAGTGACACATGATAAAGGAGTTTCTCCCTTAAGGCAAAGTTTCTTTGTGGGAAAGGACATAGCGCATCTACTTTTCGAGCGGAGAAGGAGTTACTCTCACATAGAGCGTTCACAACTCGTCAATAGAAGGAAGCCTATTACACAGCTACAGTGCCCCATATGTATTTTTTTTACCTTGCGAAAATTAATTTTGTGGAGTTCTGTGATTTGTCGAACAGTGAAGATTTACTCTAGCTATACTCTAAAACGCTCGCATCACGTCGCTAGTGCCACCGTATTGAATTCAGGCAGTGTCATTTCCTGCGTTGTCTTTGGTGTGTTAACATCATGAAACCATTGTTCGTTGAGCATGTAGGCCCACCTTTTGCGGTTGGCGGCTTGAGGGGACACTGCCGAAGCAGTCAACATGAAGCATACTCATGATGAGTGGACGTTTGATGTTTTCCACTTTCGCCTTGGCTGCGTTTATCTCATGTTCAAGAGATCCGAGAGCGACAAGCGTCAGAGTGACCTCAACTCTTGCTTCATTGCTAGCGTTTCGCTGAACCATGATGCAAATGCGCAGTTCTGTCATGCGATTACAATTGTGTGAATAACACATTCAATAAAACTCGTTACACCTGCACACACGAAGGAAGGGACAAAAAGACGTGAAAACGGACAACAGAAATGTGGCCAGCACCAGAATAAATACAGCATGCACAGCTATTCTAGTACACTGCAGCATAGCAAAACACCGACTGTACATAGTTGCTAGACCAACTTAAATTGCTGCTAAGAGCGCAAAAATGCAAATAGAATGAACTAATATGTGCATTATAAGCCATCAACAACAAAAAAAAAAAGCTTTTGGGTTCTACAGTAGCTAAATGTAATCCAAATACGCAGCTTTTTAAAAATGTTTTCTCTCTTGCTGCACTAACAACCAGTGCTTTTTTCTTGTGGCATTCATCTGAGGAACCACTTAAAAAAGTTAGTGCAGTGCCATGTGTCATCGGTGCAACTCCTTTCTGCAAAAGGTCCTTCAGAGTAACAAAAGAGGTTTACTGCAAAGGACTTCAGTTTTGCCCATGTGTCAAGGGTATAAGACGAAATGACAAGGTTGTGAATAAAAACAAAAATGGTTTATTTTTTGCAGGAGTTTACACAAGTGCATGCAAAGTAATCAGTGGTAATGAAATTAGCATAGGGATTTAATTGTGAAATGGTAAGAAGTGACTTCGCTTCTTGGTGTGACTCAGTGGTACCTGGCACTTCATGTAAAATATTCTCGAGTGACCCTCAATATTCCATCTGGACAAATCTCTACTTGCTGCCGCCCGAGCTTCAGGCCAGTGCTCAACGGCATCTTACTGGGCATCTGCGTTTGGTCATTCAACATGTTTTTTCCTAGAGCAGTTCAGGCGCAGGTCTTGAATGTCATGCGTTAATTTTCCACGCTTCCTTGCGCTTGGCACAGATGTAATTAGCGTCTCTGCGACCTGTAGTTGAAAATGCACCAAGTTTAGGAGATTTGTCCTTCCTCTTTCTGGGTAATTTTTGATATACAGTAAAGAGCTTCCCTCTTTCTTAGGATTTGCTGATGTTTAGAGGTTGTTATGTTTGGCTTATTTGCCAAAGAGCGTAGGCAGGGGCCATTGTGGTACTAACGTCAAACAACATTCCACCGAGTCAACGTGGACACTGAGATGCTGACAGTGATGGCAAATTAGAGGTCGGTGTGAGAACAAGACGATGGAGGTTTTCCCAGAACTTCAGCAAAAGATGGCAGGACCTGGAGAAGCTTTACCTTTTGGCGAGCTTGGGTCATTGACCTATCCCTGGTCGTCAGTGAAACTTTTGGTCTAGCATGCTTGCTTCCCCCTTGCCAGGATCAGCTTGGGGGGGTGGCACATGGCCTTTGTGTCAAGCTTCTTCTCGGAGGCTGTGTGCTGTGGCGATACGAACCACCAGGCTGGTTGATTGGGACAGTACCCATTTCTCTAGCGAGTGATCTTGAGAAGACAGAGGGTGTTTAAGAGACATCCTCAATGTGTGGAGTGTGCTCTCCCAGAACGATGTGGTCTGCTCTGACGTGTAGCCTGTAGGTGCGTGCTACATGTACTGTGCTCCATGCTCCGGCCAGTACGAGTATGCTTTTCCCTGTAAATAAGTCTGCCCTTTTTCCCCCTTGTGAATAAATGCCCCGTTCTATTCCTCCAACCTCGTTACTACGTACTCATAAAAAAGTTGACAACTCTCATGGTAAAAATTCGGACAACTGCATGTGCCCTCCTAGCCTCCATGTGACTGGCGCCCCACTAGCGTAGGCCAGTTACCCGTTTTGAGATGCACCGGTGGCATAGGCTGGAGAAGAGACCCTCAGTGTGACATCAGACTCTGAGACCACGACAACCCCGAATTCCACAGGGTGTTTGAATACTGTGTAGGCTTGCTCTGTGATGTATTAAAAACATTTGGGTACGTACTTTTCAAATATAGTTGTATTGATTAGTAGACGGGTCATCTTGCTGCCTGTGAGGCTGTAGCATTTCGTCTTAGGTCGAGGAAAATATTGTTTCCTTCTCAATTGAAAGTTCCTCTGAATGTTGTCTGAAGAATGTATTTCTTGCAGTAATGCATCTGGCAGCTTGTTTTCTTCTTTGCGGGCAAAACACTGGGAATAAGTCTTTTCTGGCCAACCTCATCTTCATCGTTTTCACCGAAATGTTGTATGTTACTGGAAGCAATGTCATTTCCGCTCAGTGTTTTGTCACGTTGTGAGACTTTTGCATCTAGAATGTTGCTAAGAGTACACGCAAGAGCTCTGAAAAAAAAAAAGGAAAGTAGGAGCTGCTGGTTATCGCGGCACGCGGCTGGTTATCGCATGTGACGAGCGAAGGGGGTCACTTCACGCCCATTATCACACTTTCTACATATTTATGACCGTGCACTAATTCTGCTGCTGCCAGAGCACTCTTAGGAGCAAGGGAATATACTTTGTTGTGTGTACAGTCTGAAGGATTTTACCTATTTGACAAATTTGTAAACATTACAGAGCACTTGGGAAAATGAGAAAAGTTTTATTTACCTGTTGAAGCTGCTACAGGCATCACCAAGCTGTTCGTTTTGGTGCATAGGTAATGGATCTTTAGTTAGGTGGGGCTGTACGCATGCAGATTGCCAGAGAGGAAGCACAAGATTCAGGTAAACTAAACAAAAATGCCTACTTTTCAGCAAATGCTCTGTAATAAATGTATTTGTAGAATGTACACGATTGTGTGCATAGCATTGCAAAGGGCCCTTCACCAGGTCTGGCCGTATTGAGCTGACGAGCACAGTGCATGCAATGTATGCTAACGATCACGTCTACAAAGTACTACACTGCTGCGCGCCGCACTAGGAGCTGAAATTTCACTGTGCCAATCGCACAAGTGTGCTTGCATAAATTCCAGTGCTGTGACATTACTTTCAGTAATAGGCGACTTCGAGAATTATTCAAGGCAACATCAGTTATTTGTTTGACCTGTTGCTTCAGTAGACAATTTAAAGTTTAGAGGCCTAATAAAACCTACGAACCGGATGTCTGTGAGTCTTTGTTTTACTAGAGTAAGAGGGATAGCAAGAGGGACCATACTTCCATTTCATCTGCTAGTTCTAATGTCGTGCAGTCACGCACGCAGCAAACGAAGCTATATGCCATTTTCTGTCGGGTTCCAATGCGCAATCATGCTCTTTGATCCGCTTACGTCTGCCTCGTTGCTCGTGACTGTGACACCTACTTATACCTCTAATCAGGTGTACTCGTGCCGAGCACGCAAAATTGTGTACTGCGCAAAACAAGACAAACGCAACAGGGGTGCGATCGGAAATGGTTGTTCGGCGCGTTCGTTCGGTTACCGGCGCGCGCGATTGGCCTACTCCGCGCCGACGTCGCCAGCCGCGGGGCACTGCCCCGTTTTTGGCGACGTCAATATGACGACACGCTCCTGTCATTCATCCGCCCACCGAGCATTTCGTCCGAACGCGACGGGAGTTGAGAAGTTTGGGGCGATCATACGGCTTCGCATGGCGCGTCTGGTGGATTGGATTGGATCCAACAGGCGGCCTTTTCGGCTTTGGAATAGCACGTTTGAATCCAATCCAAAGTTTAATTCGAGAAAATGGCGCTTCCGTTGGGAACTTAGGTTGTTGCTGTTGGAGGAGAGCGGGTGGCGGTGCGAAACGCGTTTGAAGAAATGGCAGAAAGTGAATTCCGGCGTTGTTTTTGTTTCTCGAAACAAATAATTCGTTGGTTGTACAGAGAAATCAACAACATCATTGGTGCCAGCGAGCCACTGGAATGTTGTCGCTGCCCCTTGAAAAGTGCGCCTCTCCTCCCGTCGTTTTCTTTTTCTTTTTTCTTCTCGCTGTGCGCGACACCACCTAGGGACAACGCAAAGAACCTAATAGTTATAAATTGCAGTAGTCACACATACTACTATTTGAAAACGTGTTTGGGCTTGAGAAGAAAAAATACATTTCTTTAGATAAAGATTTAATTCATTTGGAAGACGAGAAACATTTGGTTTTGTAGTATACCGTTTGCAAGCAGACGACAAACGACGGAAGTAAACTTCCGGGGAGGTCACCGCTTCCTGATTGGCTGCTCTCTCCGCCCCGCTGTCACAAATTTTGCATACTGCAACTTTGTGACGTTGCAGCAACTGAACAGAACGCGTATCGAACAGAATATCTCCGATCGCGCCCCAGTTGTGCACGAGACACTCACCGGAAGTGCACCGCTTGGCAAAAATGGGTGAGAGAGAGAGAAAAAAAAAAAAAAAAAACGAAGGCGGGTCCAGTGACTTATCCGTCACATGATCCTCTGGCTCTGGTATGGGAGAACTCGGAGAAGGAATTTCCCTTGCGGAGGCTAGATGGGGGCAAGTGGAGAAAGTGTATGTTGTTGGCAGTGATGCTCGCCTCCTGAAATCATGTGTTTGCCACACTTCAAATATTGCTCTCTCTGATATTAATGAACTATTTTGAAAAATTCTTGCGGTAGCACACTCCTTAAAGGACACGCAACAACTTCCAGTGTACGACCAAAATTTGCTATGTGGCCTGGTGAAGGGCCCCTTCACCAGACTCAGTTTCATGAGAGAGAACAAAGCAAGTTTATTTTCCCCGCCTGGTTTTCTTCCTTTTGCTTTAGGACCAGTACAAATAAATCAGCTTTTGAGTCGCATGGATACGATGCTGGGGGATCCCAACCAGCCATTATTGTTTGTCGATAAAGTAGAAGGGTTTAAGTTAGCTCTGTTACCTGCTAGGTGTTCCCTTTAAGGTTGAACCATACTGTACATTCATTCTGGTTCTTGGCTGTCTTGTCTGCCACTTCTGTAAGACCTTTTATGTTATTGAATTGTTGGTTGCAAATCCATAAAAAGTGTGACAGAGTACTGTTGGGCAGAATATAAGCTCATTATTAAGCTAGTGCTGCTTACTTATTGGTATTAATTTTTTGCAGAGAACATGTGGTGTGCAGTTATGGCTGTGTTACTGAATTCCTTTTTATTCCTGTAGTATCTACAACTGGCACGGACTCTCAAGTATTACGGCTATCTCCAGTTTGCTCCCTGCTTTTGCGACTATCCACAGCCTGATACTCGGGTTCTCATTAGTGCTGGTGGTAGAGAGCTCAACTTCAGGCTTGCCTTAGCACAGGTAAGTGGGCATTAGTTTAAGGGTTCTTATCTCACTTATTGATATGATATTGCTAAGCAGTTATTATGTGCCGCTGCCAAATTCGAACATTGAGAGAAAGTGTGCATTATGTTATTTCCAAATAGTGATAATCCTTTTCATTCTGATATGCATTGCATAGTGTGTGCTTGCATAAATATCTGTGATCACATTATTCAGGATAATATGGTCATGTAGGGTCCATGGGTTACGCTGCATGCGCGGCTAGCACAGAAAACAAGCTCGGGATTTATCCCCCACTTGGTCAATCTGTAATGCATCCCCACCCAAACGGTGCAACTAAATTGCAGCCGTTTGGGTTGTGCCACTAAGACAAAATGGTGACATACACATGAGAATGTATTGCTCGGGATATAAACAAAAGGAAATTTGGTGGAGGGTTTCGTCTTCATAAACAATAGTAGAAGACTAGGAAAGCCTGTCAGCTCACTTTTTGTTGTGAGTGTTTGGGTGACGAGCTTGCTTACAGGGCAACCAAAAGCTGGACGAACAGAGAATGTTTCACTCTTGGACATTTTTTATTTAACTTCCTGTTCACTCAGTGTAAAGTCCATCCTCCTCACCGAAGGGACAGAAATTGTCCTTTTTTTTTTGCAAATTTAGAATGAGCATATGCTGCTTTGCCACAGTGACTGGGGGCAGCAGAAAGGGGGTCTGTGTTCTCACAGATGTCTTAACCAGTCACCTCATTTCATGTGTCCGTGCCCTGGTGCGGCATTTTCTAATAGAGGTGCATGCTAAGTTCATGTTAGGACGCAGCTCTTAGTCACCCGTTCCTGCATTAAGCGTCGACCTCAGCGTTGGGATGAAGAAATAGAGCGGACGCGGAGCACAGCAGAGGATGAAAGGCAGCGAAAGCAAAGAGAGTGCTAGAGGAAAGCAGAGGAGGAGGGTAGAGCGGAAGCATGAGGAGGAAAGTGGGGAAGGAAAGCATGGTGAAAGGGTGTCATAGTTGGTGCCATAGCAGCGTGCACCGTCACCCGGTTACCAATAACGCCATTACTAAGGCATGCGGCACACGCATTCACTGATACCACATGTAGAAACAAAGTGGGCTTTAAATCCTCTGCACCTGTGCTACTTCGCCTGCACCGCTGCTGCTTGAGAAAGCGCTCCACGCGAGCCACGCGTTCCTGTGTTTATGCTTTCTTTCTGAACTATGAGTGACACCACCGGTGGCAGTGCGTCGTCTGCCGCTGATGCTAAATGAGGTGCCCGAGCAGAGGCTCAGTGTTGCCACCGAGAAGACCCTGCTGTTCAGATTCAAAGTCCTTGCCTCAGTATATCGCGAATTCGAAAGACCTAAACGGCTACACTCAAATTTCGCATTAGGGAGTATTGTAATTGTCAATGAATTTTGTAAATGCATCTTGTACGTGTTGTCCCATGGCTTCTACAAAAAAGCTAATGTTTTAATGCTAAGAAATACCACTCTTAAATAACAATTTGATTAATATACAGTGAGAAAGAAGCAAAATGGAGGATTGTATCAGGGTAAGCATGAAGAAAGTGTCCAATCTTGGGCTTCAGTTGCAGAAAAGAAAAGAAAAAAAGCTACTTTATTTTACCTACCCATTCTCTTTGTTTTTCAATAGGACCAGTACAAAGAAATCAGCTTTCGAGTCACAAGAATACGATGCTGGAGGATCACAACAGCTGTGAGTCAATAAATGGCATCACTGTCCTTTTCATGTTAAAGTTAAGCATTGTGTATTCTCAGAATGTTGAGTATATATATCTAATATCAGGGTGTCATGTGCTTGTTCGCAGTGCCTTAAAAGGGCTCAGAAATGTCATTAGCAGCAGTTTACAGGTGTGATGTCCACTTCTGGCAAGAGATGACCTGCATTATAAAAAAGTAGTGTTCTTTTAATTTTTTTAATTTATTTTGTTGCTGCAGAAACGTAGTTCACGAACATTTATGATGTAATCTTCACTTTTATTCATCCCCATGAGCTATTTATTTTTGAGCTTCTCTATATTTTGTTACAATTTCAAGCATAGCGTGACCCCCCTTGTGCGAGTGTGCAGCGTGATTTCCTGGTAAACATGAGAATCTTTGCTTCTTAGGTGATAGACCATGCAAATGGAGAGTGTTCTGGGAACTCTCAAAGTTCAGATGGAAAGCACCAGAGACTGGAGCTTTCGTTCGAGTACCTGATGAGCAAGAACAAGCTCCAGTGGATCACAGTGGTCAGCAGTCAGGTATGTGGCAAACTAAACAAGAAGAGTTGCATTTCATTCATTTAATTTTATTTCGGCATTATGGTACATGTATAGCATGCACAAAAATGCTGGGGGTACAGACTAAAAGCCAAAGAAGGCTTGATGGTGTCTGTACCCAATAATTGCACTTTGGCAAGGACAAAAGAAAATGTTCATGTGCGACAAGCACACAATGACAAAAACTATGCATGTGAAATATACTGCCAAAAGTCTAAGACTAAACACAAAATACTTCGTTGCATGACATAAAAAAAAAAAAGAAAACAGCAGCACTACAGCAAACAGTGTTGGTGGTTTAAGAGAATAGGCAATGTATATGCAATCATTTGTCGGCCATAGTTACCATATTTACTCGCATAATGATCGCAGTCGCGTAATGATCGCACCCCTAAATTTTGTCGTCAAAATTCGATTTTTTTTATTTCCCGCTTAATGATCGCACCCCGAACTTGCCGCAGCGGTATGTCGTGTGCTAAGTCTAGCTAATAATGATCGCGCTTACCATCTGTCGAATGCTACGCGAACGACTCTTCAAGACAAGCCAAGCGGCCTGCACGCACCAAACATTCTTAAGTAGATGCCTCATTTCATTACTTTCATCACTTTCCGCACTTCCATGACAAAATGAGGTGCAACCGAAATCGCCTTTATTATGGGTTGGCTTTATAATGGTTGGTGTCAACAAAAACAATAAAGGCGCATTTCGATTCTTTTCATCTGCTTTTGCACTCGTGAGCACGCAACAAATCGCGCGCGGCAATGATAGTAGTCACGTTTACTCTGATACGTTAAATGTGTACCCTATTCATACGCCGACGCTTGTAACACAGCTAAGATATTCGCCCACCCTTAGCAGAAACGTGCCGTATTGGGATAGTAGTGAAGACAGATGCCGCAGTTTCCGCAGCACGTCGGCCATGCATTTCTATGTCACTGGCAGCTAAGCGCGCCCACCTGTTTCTGTCCCCTCCAAGTGGACATGGCTACGTTACTGCCGCAAACTTGCCGATATTAACGATATTATTCATCACTGATACGGAAGAAACTGTTTCAATACACGTAATGTACTCACGAGAAGAAAAAAAAAAAATCGCTTTCGGTTTGCTCCGCCTGCCGCCATTTTTGTTTTGGTGTCCCGCACCCGCAATCTCGCATCCCGCAGCAAACGCGAGGCGAAAAAAATTTTTTTTTTTTTCCGCGGGAAATTTAACCCGCGTAATGATCGCCCTCCTGAATTTGCGTCAATTTTTCTGACAAAAAAAGTGCGATCATTATGCGAGTAAATACGGTAGTATGAGTCCATGGCGCAAACAAAAAAATTATTCCGCATGTATAATTCTTTCTGTCAAGTTAGACAGTTCAGTCACCTACAGATTGTTTGTTTTAATCCTTTGTTTATAGTGTGTCATTAGTATAGAATTGTACACGTTGACAACAGGTATTACGTCTTAACTTTATAGGTGGGCCTTGTGTGAGTGTTATACGGAGCATTGACAATCAAACGGACAGTCCTTTTTTGTTTTATAGAAAGCATGAGAATGTTGCAAATTGTTGTGGTTCCGCATACAAAGTATCAGTGGCACAGTTTTGAAAGGAAAAATGAATTATACAAGTTTTACATTTTCTGGCAAAAGAAAACAAGTGCGCGATGGTATACAGTTGAATCCGACTATATCGAACCTGTTTACATCAAATTATACTGTATATCGAACAATTTCTGGACACGGTATAGTTACAATGGGTATATATAGCAAAAATTATGCTTACATCGAACAAAAATAGTAGCAACTCCAGATATATCAAATGTCAAGCGGCGGAAAAGTGCCCCCAAAGTTAGCTTTCCCTCGTGGCGGGGGGAAAACCCGGCAACGCGGCTCTATCCAACCGCTCTCCCTATCGCGACCGCGCTGCCTCGGACGAGCCGTCGACACCCCCCTGCAAAACATGATCCTGGCCCGCCCGCAGCGCTTGCTCAGACAGCCAATCAGAGGCTCTTGTGCCCTCGTTCACGCAAGATGGCGAAAGTGCAAGTTGTCTCGCTGCTTTTCTGGTTCATTGTGTGTGCACCTTGTGGGCCTTCTCCCACAGTGTTGCCGTGATGAAGCGGAATTCGCCTTTCGTCGTGAAGCTCGAAATCGTAAATCGGGTCGAACGCGGTGAGAAGTCAGATGTCCCCGCAGCGTCCAAGATTCCGAGGAGCACTCTCAGTACGATTTTGAAGAATACGGGGGAGATTAGGGCTAAAGCGGCCAAACTGGCGACCCGGTGCCTGTGGCGCCCGATGCGTACGTACTATGTATGGCCGTGTACGAGTGGTTCATCCGAAATTGCTTCAGCCGTGCCAGCTTCCGCGTGCTCGGTGATGACTGTAAATTCTGATGAATGCGACGAAGCCGTTGCCGGTGTTGCCGAAGTTTGGAGCGAGCTGTCAGAATTTCCAGAAGCTGTTGATGAAGCAATGCTGGACGAGTTTGTGAGTGCAAATGATGGTGTTGCTACCACAGGAGAGCCCGAAAATGAAGACTACATTGCCGACATCGTACCAAGCACAAGTGAAAGTGGACACAATGAGGAAAGCAACGACGGTCCTTTGCCCACATTCTCGGAAGTGATTGGTGCGCTCGCACTAGTTCGGTGCTTCTGCGCAATGCGGAAGGTTGCGGCCTCAGCTGCTCCGACTCCTTAGACAATGTGGAAAAGTGCGTGCGTCGCAGGCAGCAAAATTGCCCAAGCAGAAGAAAATGCAGGACTATTTCATGTGAAGCTAAGCAAGTTTCATCAATAAAATGATTTTGTAAATGGAATGTGCTTTTATGACATCCAATTATTTAGCAGGCTTATATCGAATTATGCTCTATATCGAACTGATAGGCGTTTTTTTTGCGAATTCGATATAGTCGGGTTCGACTATAACAATGCGAGAAAGGCTGGAACAAACAGAATCAGACTGCGAATCTCAGGATATGTGTTCATTAAAAAGTATACCAAGGCACTTCACAGCAGGAACCACTTTGATTTTTGATGTACCAAGAAAAAGCACCAATCAAACTTCCTCGTTTTCAGCTCTAAATAATACCGCTTTTGTTTTAGACATATCTATAGTTAGCGAGTTGCTCATACTCCAGGCGTGCAGTTTCATGAGTATGTTATTGGCTCTGGTTTGAATTTTCAATAAATCTGATCCTAAAAAAACAAGCTAGTATTGTCAGCATATGCTATAAATTGGGTATTGTCAGCTATTTTTACTACGTCATTAATATAGACATTAAAAAGTGGCGGCCCTAGGATGCTTCCCTACAGTACTCTGCTGTTTAGGGATCAAAGGGTTGATTTGTAATTATTCAGTTGTACCTGCTGCCGGCAATGACTCAAGTAGCTTTGCAAAAGTGTAAAAAATGCTCCGCAGAATCCGTAATGCTCTAGCTTTTTTAAAAGTGTGATATGATTAATCCGATCAAAGGCTTTTCAATAGTTGATAAATATTCCAAGTACGTAAAGTTAAATGAGAAGAAAGGGGGTTAACTGAGGGGCCCGATTTTTATTAGTCATATCATAAGAAGCCAACAAACACTGACACCAAGGACAACATAGGGGAAATTACTTGTGCTTAATAAATGAAATGAAGAAACAATAAATTAATGGAAATTAAAGTGGATGAAAAAACAACTTGCCGCAGGTGGGAACCGAACCCACAACCTTCGCATTTCGCATGCGATGCTCTACCAATTCAGCTACCGCGGCACTGTTTCCCCATCCACTTTCTTTGGTATTTATGTGTCCTAGTAGAACCCTGGGAGTGTTAGCCAGCGCCACCACTCACAGACATTGGCGGCAGACGTGGAACATCTTTTTTGCTGCAGGCGTCACGAGAATGTGATCTTTTTGGGTGAAGGCATCAATGCTGCCGGATTCGAGACCCTCGTTATGTAATAAACGAGAAGAAAGGGGGTTAACCGAGGGGCCCGATTTTTATTAGTCATATCATAAGAAGCCAACAAACACTGACACCAAGGACAACATAGGGGAAATTACTTGTGCTTAATAAATAAATGAAGAAATGATAAATTAATGGAAATTAAGGTGGATGAAAAGACAACTTGCCGCAGGTGGGAACTGAGCCCACAACCTTCGCATTTCGCGTGCAATGCTCTACCGGTTGAGCTACCCTCGGTTAACCCCCTTTCTTGTTTATTACATAACGAGGGTCTCGAATCCGGCAACATTGATGCCTTCAGGTAGCATGTGTGGGTTTATTGACCAGTTGCCTTCACCTAAAAAGATCACGTTCTCGTGACGCCTGGGGCAAAAAGGACGTTCCACGTCCGCCGCCAAGGTCTGTGAGTGGTGGCGCTGGCTAACACTCCCAGGGTTCTACTAGGACACATAAATACCCAAGAAAGTGGATGGGGAAACGGCGCCGCAGTAGCTCAATTGATAGAGTATCGCACGCGAAATGCGAAGGTTGTGGGTTCGGTTCCCACCTGCGGCAAGTTGTTTTTTCATCCACTTTAATTTCCATTGATTTATCGTTTCTTCATTTCATTTATTAAGCACAAGTAATTTCCCCTATGTTGTCCTTGGTGTGAGCCGCCGGGACACATGCAATTGCAGCGCACACCATTTCCCTTGGAACTCGTGTTGAACAGCACTGCATTCTGCATAGCCTGCACGAGAATCAAACGGAGACATTGCACTTCGTAACTGAGCATTCGTCACGTGTACACTTTACCATCAGGTCGGTGGCTGACTGAAGTGGGCCAGAAAAATGGTCTTATGAAGTATTGTCAGCGTCCAGAGACATGCTGTCTGTGCAGCTGCAACAGGCTGTGTTTGTGCAGGCAATTCTGCTGAGTGTGTGCCTGCAAGGCATGGTGGGTGAGCTGCTACTCAAGAAGCAAGGCGCTGACCGGCCCCAGGGTACCAACCCTCGCCAGAGGCCCAGCAGCAGTCGTCGTGGCTCGTGGAGCTTCCTCAAGCGCGATGGTTCCAGCTACCAGATCTCTGTCAGCCGATCAGCATCTACCGACGGTATCGTCCATGAGACGGTGAGGACATGGCTTCTCTTCGCCAAGTCCACCAGCATGCCTAGGATTGGACTGCGCTGTTTTGATTCATCTGATAGTGTGCTGTGGGACCCCATTGATGTTAGCCTGGTTGTTGCACTTTCCTTGCTGCTCTTTTTTGGTGCTGTTGCACACTTTTGGAACAAAGCCCATAGAAATCTTGGCTTCCTAGTTGTTATGTTTTCTTCAATCTAGATTTTTAAGAGTACAGAATCTTGGGTGGGTTTGTAAGACTGCATTAGCTACACAGAATGAAAGAACATAGACACTAGGGAAGGTAAAGACAAGATGAGTGCTGATTTCAGCATTTGTTGAAATGAATTGAATTCTGGTATTTTACATGGCAAAACCATGATTGCCATAGTGGGGGGACTCCAGGGATCTTCAGCATGCCCCCAATGCACAGAACACGGGCGTTTTTTCATTACACCCTCTTTGAAACCAAGTTGCTGCGGCTGAGATTCGATTTCGCGACCTCTTACTTAGCATTGCAACACCATAGCCACTAAGCAACTGCAATGGGTTTTCATTGCGTGTTCTGTCTTTACCTTTTCTCATGTATGTGTCTTTTCGTGTGGTGTAGCTGCCTAAATCTTAAATGTTTTGTTGTTCCATGAGAAGTGAGTGAATGGGGTTCTACACCAAGCAAGGTACAAACATGATGGTGATGATGATTATGATGATGACAACGACGTTGATTGCTTGTGTAGCTAGTGTCGAGCAGGTGTTCAGGAAAGGAATGATATTAACTGTGTAGAGTGAGACATTATTTCGTATGTTGTTGATTTTTGCCTCAGCATAACGGTAAACTGTATTTGTTAATGGATTTACTGCTTATTTGTTTATTTGCTCTAAGATTATATTGCAGTTGGGAGTCGGTGGTGGTACTCAGAATAACATTTTTGGCGATCAATAAGTGATTGCAACTCAAAAGGTTTTTGGAAAATTGACCAGTTAGAAAGCAAGACTGAGACATTTTTACACTTTTCCTTGTGACTTTCTTTAAAGGTGAAATATGGTGCAAGATAAAATGTTTTTTCAAGCACTGGCGTAATTTGAATAAGATATATGTGGAGGTGGGGGGGGGTGGGGTTATTGTAAGCTCCTGGGCCAAATTTTGATCTGGATAAGTTCTAGGAGTTGTGGCTAATATAAATACTAAGTGATTATGTTTGCTTGGGAAAACGTTCTTCTAGACCAGGGGCTCCCAGATTTTCTGGCCCAGCTGCTGTATTCTCACATTTAGCGTATTTATTCAATTACAAGGCGGTCAGCATTATAAGGCGAGGATGCCAGTTGGGACACCAGAGAAAAAGGACTTAAGTATGCACACTAATATAAAGTGATGTAGAGTGTCCTACAGGTTATTTAGATTCAGCAGGGATTGCCCAAAATACCAAGTAATCTGGAGCCTCCAGAGTAACCAGAATAATTGGTGCGGGTTAACTGCGAATTTCACTTTGAAGTGGGATTTCATGGCAGCACAAATTTTACCTTTTGGTGTAGCTCTACGGCAGTGCAGCATGCATTGCTGGGAAGTCATGCCATATGGAAAAATTGGCATTGCTGTGAAGTCGCACCTGAAGGTGCAATTTCAAATTCACGTTTAATGCACTCGCCAGCTTTACTGTTAAACTTTTTGAATTCCCGATGCGAGTTATACGCACAAAAATACAGTATTGCCTCACCTGCCAAGGTTTATTAGTTGCTACAATTTTTGCTGCCATCTAGAATCTGGATTGCTGGAAATGTCGCACTGGTACTGCTATATTGAAACAGTAACTGAATCTGTCATCCTCACATGTAAGGGTGCGTGAGAGGGGGAGGGACTTGAGGCTAAGAATTCTGAGGAAAAAACCTCTTGTTATATTCAAATAAATACAGTACTAGCCATTACAAAGAAGCAGAATGAAGTGTTTACGCGATGCACACTGTGGATAATCTTATCACTGTCACATTGCATTCCCGCATTCTCTTTATCAGCCTGTGGTCAAACATGAGATTATGTGTAGAGCGCAAGGTTGCACAGTTTACTCAGCAGCATACACGTATCTCTTGTTGTGACTTATCTCCTTTCCCGCACTCCTGGGAGAGATGTGTGGTGCAAGATATGGCATCATGATTATTAAGGCCAGACAGAAATGGCAGTATCTTGACATTGCTCCGTGCAGCTGTACTCGGGCGTCTTTCAAATAACTACACAGTAGAAGTCATGGTGTTTGCACAGTACTGCTGAAAGCGATTGCACAACCCCACAGTTATGTAGGGCTGTTTTCTTGCATTCCTTTGCCTTGCTGTCATTGTAGAGGACTAGTACAGTGCATTCATTGTCATTGTGAGTGGACTGTATTGTAATATGTCTTTGCTGTGCTGTAATGTGTAGTTACGTGCAATGGCTTCTCATACTGCCTAGCCTAAATCCCTTCGTTAGCTGTGTTCAACAGTTGTCTCCTTTTGTATGAGTCAATGTTGCTAGTGCTAAAATTTCAGCATCTTGTGTCTTTGTGCTTTTAGCGAGAGGATGGCAAGTCTAGGACAAGGGAGGCCACTCGAAAGCACAGTGTAAGTTGGCCTTAACTTGCGATTCGTCCATGTTCATCATATTTCCTGAAAAAAAGTAATGTGTGCAAGTTCGAAGAAATGGAAGCATGCTCTTATTTAGATGTGCAAGCTTAGCAGTGATGAAGCAGATGAACAGCAGTATCAAAGCAGATTAGCGTTTGCTAGACTGTCTCATGCAGCTTATCAGTGCCAAACACAATTATGAAGCATGTTCTGTTGGAGGCACAGCGGGGCATCACAGCTGTTCTATTGTTTAAGCTCTACCACAACTGGTCTGCGCAAAATATAAAAGTAGGCTAGAGACATTACACTTAGCACTAATGGGATAAGAGAGCAGGAATGGAAGCTCAATGTGCAAATTGTTAGGCTTCCTGTTCTTTAGCTCAAGAACCATAGCAGGTTTCTATCAAAGAGGCGGAAATTATATGTCACTATGCTTATTGTTATGCATCATTGTGAGGGTTACCAAAAGAATAAAAGAAAAAAGAAGGTTGGACTTTATTAAGCAGAAAATTTTGTCGTTCCAGATGCCTTTCTTTTTTCATTAGCATTTTTTTAGATGTGCGTAATGTTATGAATAATGTTAATGTGTCTCATGACACAGTAAGCGTGCAGGCTCTACTCTTCAGAAAATAATTTGTGGTACATTTTTGTGAACATCTGCTATCGCTACATTGCAAATGTGAATCCTGCGTGCAAGCATTGCCTTTTAACATGAGAAGTGCCACATTCCTGTGAAGCAAGCAGCAAACGCAGCTTATCCGAATCAAGCTACAGCGATAGTCATGTGTTACTGTTTTGTACTTGCCACACACTGTACACGTCATTACGGCAGTTTAATTTTGCAAAGACAAGCTAGTGAGCATTAGAGATAAAACTTCTTGCTAAAAAAAAGAAGAAAGAAAGATATGCTGCAGTTTTGTCTGTTTAAGGTCATCTGCACACATTTTGTGCAGAATATTGAAACGCACTAACAAGTGAATGTACGTACAGAGGTTTAGCTGCTACACGTGTCTCTGTGATAGCATTTGGTTGTTAGCGTAATGCATAACAAACCTACAACACTAGTTTTATGCATGTAGATAGCATGTTTGGTTTTTATCTCTTCCAGGACCCTAAACGCAACAGTGGGATCACGTCCCCAAAGGCAACCATGGAGAACGACGCGTTTGAAGGCATTGGGGATGACGATCTTTGAGCATCATTTTATACAAAGGACTCGAAAGGAGATGTGACTGTTGTGACATACGCACTCTTTTTAAGGATGGGTGTTGGCATGAAATGATGAGTGGTTGGAATGCTTTCATAGCCTTGTGTTGTAAAACTTCAGAATTCCAGCAGTGAGTGCAAGATTTATTTTCAAAAGCTCGATTGTGGGTACTGTCCTTGTATTTCTACTTGCTAACATAAGCTGCATCTTATAACACTCGGAAATCATGTTTTGTCTTGCTGGGTGATTGAAGTGTGGCTTTTGTTGTGCGCTGCTAGTGTGACAATGTTTATGAATGGCTTTATTCTGCTCCACATCTTATTTCTCTATGCACAATCACTCTGTGTGTGGCAAACGTGTGTCTAGAGTGCTTTATCTTTTTCTACAATGCTCAAGTGAAGTGATAGTGCAGTACAGAATGGACAGGTTCTTGAGTGATGGCCCTCACTTTGTCCAGCTGACGTTCGCAGCTACATAATGGTATTTCATGGCTTTATGCTATCGTTGCTAAAGAAGCAGAAAGTATGCACCTACTTCAGTTTCTAACGAACTTTTGCCCCCTTCTAGCTCTGATGTTAGCTGCACTTTTGGCACAGGCTCTCCTGTAGCCATGGCCTTCACAAATTGTGCATCTCACCAAAAATCATCTTGGCATCTTTTATGATATGGTTAAACAGTATATGGCACTCACCACAACTCTTGGTGAGCGTTTCTTCCTCTGGCAAGTTCGATGTGCTGGGTTGGGTTCCTCAGGCTTACAGTGCTGTCAGCATAAGAGTGGTAGAAAGTGCATCGGTGTTTGTCATTGAAAGTTGTGCTGTAATTTCAGTGATGTAATTCTTTTGCAGTCGCACAGAATGTTAGTGTTATCTTAAATTTGTATGACCTCTAGAACTAGCCAGTGGCAACATGCATTATATCACACATTTTTGCATTAAGTTGATTGGAGACATTGCAGAGAAACACCTAAGGATTAAGTGCAAAGGAATGGTAAAGAGAAGTCAGCAGCATGCAAGGCACCGGGTAATTGGTGAATAAGAAAAAGTGAAATGGGTTTAGCATTTGGCAAGATTTTGCCAAGTTTTCTCTCACCATTGCTGACAAAACTTGATCAGTATTGGCCACTCCTGTTTTGAAGCAGCTGTACATCCTGTGTTGCAGCTCATCCTTGGCACATTCTTTTATTTCATAATTAATTTGCATGGCCTTGATTCAGGCTGCTTAAGAAAAAAATAAAACTAAAAAGTAATATCCCCTGTCTCACAAAAGGATACTGTACGAATTGTTGTATTCAAAGGCATTGCACGAATTGTTATGGTTGAAGGCAGTGTTAAACAACTGATAATAGCAATATTGACTGGTCACATACGCGCTGTCACTGCACAAGTTAAAACGAAATCTGACTTAGGGCGAAAAAAACAAGGAATTAAAACAGAAGGGAGTTTCAAAGTGTTGTGAACAGTAATCCTTGCTGAAATTCCACTAACTTGCCACTTGGTGCTTTAGGTGTTGGTGTTATCAGATAATTGTAGGTGATGTGCTACTGGTCTCTTTCCTTAGCCCAAGCTGTAAACAATGGTTGATGTGAGACAGATTGACATGTGTTTTGTTTCTGTGGCGTGGGTCACCCCATTGGCAGCTACAATTTTTATGGTTTACATTTGCTGCTGCTGCCACAACATTCCTTGTGGAGATGGCATGTTTGGTCTCATTTTTGAAAGCCTGGTAATATTAGAATTGTGGCTTGTTCATAACACTGTACATATCTGGCACTGAAAGAGTGATGCAGGTTTTTGCTGGATGTGTGCTGGCACAAATGGGGAGTGCAGTTCTAGACATAACTTCCGGGGAGAGGGGGTAGGTTACAGTATCATACTTAAGGTTGTGCGCAGCATGCCAGAATTGTGACCTGAAACTTGTTAGTACTCTGGCTACATGTGGCCTCTCAAGAGAACTCGTGCACCCGATGTGTACATACAACAACGAATCTAAAAACATCTGTTTGTTTACGTCCTTTTATGCTTAATTTTATATGCATATCTGAATGTTGTGCTTGGCTATAGCCTAGCTGCAATTTATTTTCCTAGTTTTAAAGCGTTCTGCACGCTTACCTCCCATCCCACTGCAACATTTCTCATTGTTGTCAGGATGTGGTACATTATTGCTGCTGGTGGATGCCATATTTTATGGGGCGCCGATTGAATATTTGCATTGCACTTAACGCTGGGTGGCTTGGCATTGTACTGTGCTGCATCAATGCAGTTTCCATGGAATGAGGTGTTACGCTTGCGTGCGGTTATGTCATAGTGAGATTTGTTGGCCCATTAGCCTTATGTATTGACAGGCATTCTGAAAGTTGTGGTGTTTTTTGTTTGTTTTTTTCGAAGATAGTACCACGAAGGCCACATTGTCTTTAATTATGTTGAGATTAGTTTGTCTTGTTGGCACGTTATGTTCCAGAGCCAGGCTCGCTTACTTTGGGCTATATCTTATATATACATTTGTATACAGCAACTGATTGTTTTATTGATTGATTGCTGCTACTCTTATTTGTAGAACAGCAAAGCTGATTCTATTGCCAAGCCGCTTTCTTCTGGCTGACATGGTGAAATCATTGGTGCTGGTTCTGAGCTGTTTTTTTTTTTCCTTTCTTTCTTTCATGCATAAGCTACCTTTTTACTCTTGTTGTTGCAGGCATCATTGTTTTAATTGTTTAATGTCTGTACATCTGTGTGCTTCCATTGGCTGTGAGGCTTTGCAAAGTTGCCAAATTTGTTGATCGTCCCTTACTTTCATTTTTTTTTTTTTTTTGAGGTTGTTGATGTTGAAATCTCAGTTATAAAGATGAATGATTCAACTCGTGCATAGTAATCCTGTTCTTTGGTGTCTACTAAGAGGGACTGTTTAAACCATATGGTAAAAAAAATCAATGTCCTTTGGCTGTTTACTGCATGTGAAAAAGTGGTTATAGTTGCAATTGCCCAGGTGGCTTTTACAATTGTTTTTGCAACAGCCAGATTTAGTGCCAAAGTATTGCTAAATGATGGAGCACTTTTATTTGCCAACATGCTAGGTAACATATGCTTGTGCGGCCATTGCAGAGCATCTCACTAGTATGCCAATTTTTGCAGCAGCTGGTAACTGCAGGCAGGTTACTCTTTCCTGTTTGAAGAAGGAATGCCATTTGTGTTAGTGTTCTGTGTGTTTTGGTATAAAAAAAAAAAAAAAAACTCACATCCATGTCTAGGCACTCAACTTTCAGGGCAGTTTCTAAGGCTGATCACTTGCGTAATGCTTGCATCTGACACTGGGCACTTTGATCATGTATTTTTGACTTATATGACAAGTAATTACTCGTGGATTTTCGGTTAGGCAGTAAAAGTTTTGTTTAGCAGTGTCTAGTTAGCATTGACTAACTGGACATTTTGGGTGTGATGTGTTTGAAAAGTGCTATTGACACTAAGAGCCCAAAGTGTGCTGTATACTGTCCTGTTGTTCTGAAACTGAAAAAGAAAAGGTAAATGCCAACAGTTGAGTGATTTCATTTTCGGTTAAGCTAGATGGTAGCATCTGGAATTCCGATTCATGTCAGAGGAGCTCGTGGAACTTGTCCCATATTTAGGAGTTCGCTTGTTAACAGGTCGCTTGTTAACAGGTGACCAGAAAGTTTTTTATTTTTCCCCTTCTTGTTAGATGTAGTAACAGACACATTTTTCTCACTTTTGCTTGGAATAATTTGTAACTGCAGATTTCCCATGACAAATGTAGTGTAACTGTGAGAAGCACCATGCCTAATTTTGTTTTTTCCTGCAAATCGTCATGTGGCACGAATTGTGGTGGTCAAGCTCACACCTCAGTGCTCTAAAATCCATAATGCTTAGTGATCCAGAATGTGAAAGCGATCTGCATGTTGCAAACATGAGAGCTGGTCGTTTCTGTGAGCAGTTTTCATCGCTTAGTGGGAAATACTAACATAGCGTGGCATACTTTATATTGCCTGTACATAGCCATGTTTGGAAAAGGCAAGGAGGGAGGGAAATAAATATAATAGGGAAGTTACATCTATACAAATATATATATATATAAATACGATGAATATTTTTTGTATGTGAGGGGGAGAATTAAAACTTCCACTCAACTTCAACTGTGTGAATGAAGTTGTGATGTTTGTTACCAGACAGTTTTAGCTCAATGTTTACAGTCTGCTCTGCTAAGTTGGAAAAATGCTGCCCATGTACAGAATGCTGATGCTAGTAGAGTGGAATGTAATTCTCATTTTGGCAAGTCTACTGACTAAATGAACTGGGAGGTGGGTTTGGCACTTTGCTTCATCATTTCGCAGCCAAGCCATGGGCATGTTGCTCACGTGTCTGTGACCAGCGCTTGTATAAAATATGAAATCACCGTAGCTCTCCTCACTGGCCGAGTGCATGAACTGTGAGCAGAATGTACTGCGAGAGATGCTGAGATAAAGCAGTCTTTCCATTGATGTTCCATTCCAGTGAAACTTGTGATGCCCACCCCAATCATCAGTGGGCGTGATCAGAGGTCACTGCTGAATGTTGGTTCCCGCTCCTTGTTGCAACTTTGGTGCCAATTTACATCTTAAGGATATCTTTTGTCATGTTTCTCATTTAGTATGTTTCTTTATGCCGGTACCTGTGGCTTACATTGTTGTCATTTGTCGAATGGAGCAGGATGTTCTTCCCATTCAAACAGAGGCAATCTCTAAGGAACATGGCCTGCTTGTCTGGTGCAGAAGGTGCGGTAGAGCCTGTTCAAGTATGATAACAGAAAGTTCAGGCACATTGATAACCTGCTCTCTTAACAACCTTTCCTCATCATCTGCCTACACTAATAGCAATTGACTACAGCCTGACCTTAATATAACAAATTATTGAATATAACAAAGTAAATATAAAATTCGGTTGGCTGTGCTTTATTTCAGTATAATATAAATGAAACTGAGAATGCAGGATTTGAAACAATACCAATTACAGCGAAACAAATATTTGTTTGCTGAAAGCTCTGAATACGTGTATCCTGGTAACAGAGATGTCAAATACCAAGCAAGCAGCAACTTGAAATATCACATTCTGGGCATGCATGCGTGCTTCGACTAACGCCTTGGCTTGGCTGGCCTATAGCCGGCAAGCCAATTTCGTGTGTTCATATCGATTGCACTGTTGTATATTAATGATGTTGTAAAGCATGTTATTAGTATTGTTCATGTGCCATGTATCAGCACGAGGAGCCGTTGACAGGCCATAAAAATTTACAAGAGGTTCTTTTCTGGCCTAGAGGCATCATGCTTCCGTTTCTTTCAGTTGAGATTTCTTTCCCGCCAATATCTGCATGTGCACTTATTAGCAATATTGATTATAGATATGGTATTGTCAGATACAACTTCATTATATTGAGGTTTTTCTTTGTCTTGCATTAAAGTCACAAATGACTTCATAACCAAACAATACAAGAATATGGTGAGCTTTGCTAGCAACTGTTTCTTGAAAGCAAGTAGAATTATTAAAGAATAATTTTTACAGCTATGGCCCTTTGTAGCTGCATTGTAATGCTACATTCTTCTGTAGAAAGTAACACAGAGATTTAAAGAGTGCGGTACTTTAGATTAGCCCTTGGAGATTGTCTCTGCAGGAATGTAAATCAGAATAAGGTTTTTGTTTTAAGCCTGTTACCGGTCTATAAAAAGATATTTTGTCTTTCAATCGATTGAGATTGATTGGGGCTCTCCAGAACATTCGATTCTGTTGAAGTTGACAGAAAACTTAATTACCTTTGAAATTGAATAAAATATGACCGAAGATGAAACCACGACTTGCTCTACAAACAGAAATGTATTGAAAACAAGTTTTATGCTACCTCTGTGGAATACCAAATAAGTACAGGCTTGGAAGCACAAAATGTTATATCAACAGTGCAAAATAGGTTTGTCAATAAGCAGTCACTGCATTTTTTTTATAAAACAGTTTTTGTAGCCTGTTTGTCTGAACTGTAGATTGATACTCTTGTCACCATCTGAGATTTCTAGACAAAATTGTTATATGAGGCCTATTTTGACTTCAGGCATATTTCTTTAGGCACTTTAACCGCAAGAACTTCACTGTTAGTAGATTGTTTATGTCTAAGCATGAAGTTTGAGTTGCATGTATGAGGCTAGCAGATAAATTAAATTCAACTGTAGTGGGGCGAATTGAAAATTTTATGGGCTATTGCAATTTACATTTCTAATTATCTGAGTTTGAGTTATTGTAAGTCATCTATATTTTACTTGAGCTTTGGTCACTTAAGCCCGTAAAAAAAATTTTATTCCTGCTGTTCACTGCGTGGTTCCTGAATTGTGCACAATTGCTTCTTACAGCCTGGCATTCTGGGTTTAATGTCACTTTTATAGATCGGCATTTTTAATCTCTTGATAAAATATGTCGTAAAATCTTTTGGCTGTAGCGCTTGGTGCCATTTCACAGCAAGGCTGACTCGACCTCACTTGTGTTGTCTTTAAGAAAAGAAGTATTTTCCTTCTGGTCTGTGTAGTTGAAATTTGCTATGCCACATTTAATTATTGTTTTTATACCTTTTAGTAAACTTTGTGTATGTGACAGTTGTTTTTATACTTCTACCATGAATGTACACTCCCTTTTCTTCCTTCTGAGGTGCGGTCCTCTTTAATATACATTTTTATATGCTACGGTATGTGATAAATGACTTTGATCTTTGTATTTTCACCACAGCTTTGTCAAGCAGTTTGCTTGCACTTTATATTCTCATAACGTGGGTATAATAAATTAACCCAGCAATAGGTGTCTCATTGTTTGGAAACCAACTTGAAACCATTGTGGCTTTTCTTTTAATATAACCTCACTGACACATTCACAACGGAACACACTTGGAAATGCCATGTTATTTGAGAAAGCGCGCAGTATCACTGTTCATAGGTTCAAACCACGAAACTGTTGAAACCGTTAGTGTATCAGTGATATCCTGCAGCAATGACTTTCCAGATATGCAAGCAATTGTTGCACTAGTGCAGCAGCTGTAGTAGTCCGGTGCTCTGCATAAGGTCGTAAAATTTGAATCTGAGCTATGTAGTGTCTGCATTCTGGCTGTGGACAGCATTCCCTATGCAGGCACAGAAAAGCTGTATAGTTTGATACGTACCAGGCAACGGGGCAAAGGCTTTTAAGAGACGTCTCACACTGCTCACATTCCTGACCAAAAAATAGCGCATTACATATGAAAGAAACATATGGGTGTGTGTTATGTACATCAGCGTAGCGTTAAGTCCTGTGCTTTTATGTCATCTGAACCTATTTACTACTGAGCGAACAAGCGACGAATTTCTGCAACGAGCGGCCACAGCGCACCGTGTGCGCACGTGACCAAAACATAGTATGTTGCATACCGGCAGAACAAAGGTGCAAAAATATGTGATTTGACGTAATTTTAATTCTGCAAGTTAATTGTTATATATTGAAGTACTAATTCCATATGAAGTGTTGCTGATCAAAAACAGCTGTACTGCGGGACACATGGCGTGAGACTTCTGTGACCATACTATTTGTGTAGCTTGAGCAGCGTTGCCTGCCAAGTATGAAGTGGAATATAGTGCGCCTAGACTTATGCTAACATTGAATAGCCAAGGGTAGTGGAAAGTGTAATCCACAGTTGAACCCTCTGGCTTCCCTCTGGCGCTGGCGTGCCTCAGGAATGTCAAATTTATTCAATAAGTCTAGCTGAAGAGGTACGGAGCAGGATTAAATTGCCTTGCAAAGCTCCAACTCTAATTAGTTTGAGTAAAACTGAGGCACTGAAGACCATAGGCTGCAGTTTAAAGCTAAGGTACTGCAAAGAGCTTTTATTAATGAATATTACTTCACTGTCAAAATTCCCACCACAGCCATGATGAAGTTAATCTAGCATTTCTTTTATTACTTCGAATGGAATGTTAATGTGTATAATCTGTGGTTGCTAGCTCAGAAGCAGGCATATGCTGCTATCTTGTGTTGAAGCTCCTGGAAATATTGTGAGAATCATGGCTATTGCGTACAAACACACTTCAACGGCATGCATAGGTAATGCATTTGTAATCGGCTCACGTTTATAATGCCTGTGGCACCCACGTGTACATTACGAGCAGCTCTTGGCAGGGTGCGTGAACAAAAGTAGGCGGACCGATGGCAAGACAAAAAAAAACTAAATTTATTCCCAACTGAGATGCACAAACTTAAATTGACTGGTGTACTGGAAATTGTAATGGTAAGTTGTGCAAGTAGTGCAAACAGTGCAAGTAGTACTCGATCTGAAGTCGCATGCATAGGCAGCAAAGAAAATGCTTTATCACAGAGTAGTCCCCAATTAGTGTAGCTTTGCTCATGGGTGTACATGAGAATCCCTGCACATGAGATTTTTTAGTAAGGTGTAATCGGAGGACTACTTGGTGATGGATGCACACGCGATATACATTGATGTCACTCTGAAAATTGGCAAGAGAGGCATTTGCATGAACGCATGCTCTGCACAATATAGCTTTAGAGATGCCAGCAAATGGTCGTGAAATGAAAGTTTGCATCTGCCCGTACACTGACTGCTCTGCAATAATACAAAGCTAGTGCATGCAGTTAATGAAATGACATCATAGATTTTGTTCAAGGTTGATTTAGGATTGTGTCAAATGTCGCAACGCTTCACTCAGAAGTTAGTAAAGATTTGATACATTGTGGTTAGACATCACAAGTGGTGTAATGCTAGTTGTGGTTCTGAGAAACCTGGAGTAGCTTTTGTAGGCACTTGGTTTTAAATTTTTCTTCCATCGTGAAGTTGCATTATAAGCGACCTCTTCTAGGCTTAAAAAAAAAAAAAAGCGAATGCATTAAGAATGTTACTGTATCGCTTGGTTGACTGAAAAATAAAATTGGTAACAGATGGGCTGAAACAAGAGCACGCCTACATGGCACTATATCTGTGTGCTCGTCATCTCATCCAGTAGCGCTCTCTTCCATGTAATCATGAGCTTACTAGACCATCAGTCAGTGCTTGCATGCTTGAGTTGCAGTGTTCTCAGTTATTCAGAGAAGAGCCTAAGCATGCAAAAGAAGTGGACAAGAGTGTTTTGCCTGGCTTTTATTGCTCATTTACGGCTTATCAGTTAAGGCTGTGGTTTCTTTCCAACTTCATGTCAAAGTTGCCGACGAAGCTCTTCGACTTACTTTCCGTGCTGAGGCATATTATTTCCTTGTGGCAGGTAGCAGAGCTTCATAAATAGATAAAGGAATTGGCTACGATTTTGGTGCATAAGTGCACAGTGACGTCCTTATTCTTGTATTCGTTTTATTTATTTAAATACTATCGGAGCATATTCAACTCTACAGAGATGCGTTGTGTGTTCGCTTACACAATGTTAAAAATGGCTGTTTTGAATTAAGTATGGTCATGATTGCTGATAATGAAAGCGCACAGGTAGTTCTAGTCTGAAGCTGCCTCATGTAGGAAGAAAGTTGAGCGTATGTGTTGGTGTGGCAAGCTTGGTTCTTGAGTATATGATATATTATGCAAAAAGAGATGTACACAGTAGTGAAGTTGCCCACAACTTTGACTGTGGGTTACGAAAGCAGATTTTATGAAGAAAAAAAAAGGCCCAGAGAGGTTGTTCTTATTCCGTGTGATACTTCAGAAAGGCCATACTCCTGTCACATGTGCGTTTTCAACAACCATTAATACCAGTGACTGTAGCAATTTGCAAGCTCCACTAGTCCACTACCCGTAAGCTTGGGAAGAGTTGCCAACAATTTCATAAGCTTTCATCAGAGACTGCAAGAAACAATACAAAGGGTAACTTGACTAGAACAACTGCATTCGGTGTTTCTGAACACTCTACAGCTTTTTCAAATACAGATAGTTCCCTTTATAACGATTTAAAATATGTAGTTCACCTTATCAGAGTAACTAAATAAGCACACAAAATATTTTCTAATTTGCTAAATACAAATGCAAACAATATGCCCTTGGTCTCATTGACCTACGCACTTCCTCCTTTTTTTAATGTCTGGTTACATTTAACCAATACACATGACACATCACAATCTAGTTCTCTATAAAACGTATGAGGACATTGCTACCTGAGCAAAGGCTCGGCATTTGTTCTATTTATGGACCTCCCTCACAATATATCAGCTGTGGAAAACTGAAGAATCTAGGTGCTTTCATTCATTTCATTCAAGGCTTCACACAGCATATTTGCATGCAGCCATCTAAATGTAACCTTAGCCAAGTTGACACTGTACACTGTTAAAAATCTGAAAATTCTATGTTAGTAGAAACCTTAACATTGCAATTAGGTATTTAAATCTTAAAGCTTTAACAGTGCAATCGTACAGAAAAAGAAGAGTTGATACTAAGCACCTCATTGTAGCCATTGCCTTACTTTTGGGCTCTTGTCCAGCAAATATTGATGCGAAAGTGTCTGTAAATACATATCTTGTGCAATATGCACACGATTACAGTAAAACATACATTCTCAACAACAAAAGCACAACAGGGTTCCACAACAGCTGCATAGGAAGTTTCTTGTTCATGTATATCTTTTTGTTCACATATCATGAAATAAGCTTCTAACTATCCACTTTATTACTTTAAATTCCTAAAATTTCTTGGCAAAACATGCAATACATGCTTATACTGAGACAACACTACAACAATATTCTCTAAAATCCCAAAATTGAAACTTTCGCCAAATGAAAAATGGCAGACAGCAGTGACACAATATTTTGATACACATTGCACGTTTGGTTTCACACTATCGCACTTAAAAAAAGATGCATTGCTTTAGAAAACGACGACGTGGCAGAACTGCAAGTAATGCCAAAGACACTGGAAATCTTGTCACTAGTATACTGATACATGTACAAGTACACTTATCCACTTAGGCTCACATTGTCTGCTTGTTTGTATCATTTGCAGGTTGCCTATGAACTTCCTTTTTTAAGTACAACCCAAACTGTTCATGCAGGTTTGCCTTCCGGCAATAGTGTCTTTTCCTTTCTTTCCTTCCTTATGTAAGCTGCCGAACATTGTATTGATAAAGGAGCCATGATCGATGGATTTACTGACTAAACAACCGTCTTATTTGTGCTTAAACTTTACACAGAGGTGGCATACAATTGTGCATTTTGTTTCATAACATATTTTGATGCTGTACTTGCCATTTTGGTCTAGGGTATATAGAAATTGCACATTTTATGTGATGCTGCCATAAAAGATGTAGATCTTTTTCTCGGAATTTAGACCGATGCCACCATTAAGCAACTGGGTAAAGCAACTTCTCATTGTTTTTCCTCTGTGGCAGGTGGGTTGCCTTTCTAGGATGGAAAACATCTCGATTGCTTCCGCAGAAAGAACTGCTTTTTCACTCCAGCGTCGCCACGAATGTTCTTGTCTCACTTATTCAGAAGTAAACAAGCAGGTACTGCATTCAAAAATGGTGTTAAACAAAATGCACAATGAAATGCAACTTCTATGCTAGGTTTCAGTGCAAACCAGGCAGCACTGTAACTGGAAAAACCATCTATACATAGCTCCCTTATCAACAGTACATTCTGTATATAGGAATTAATCTTCTGTGACAAGCAGTCACTCAGCTTCGTTGTTCTTTATGCTGTTGCAGCTGACTTGTGCCTTGGAATAGGCTAAAGAGAATTGTAATGCAAATCTTTCTTCTTTTTCCCAAGAAGAGCTGTTGTCTCTCCGAGTGGTTCAGAAACAACACTGCTACTGTCTTCAGAACTGCCGTGTGATGAAGCTTGGCCGTCATACCAAAATGACTCTGGTTCATTACGAGATGCGCAACACCAGTAAAGGGTTGCTATGAAGGCCTGTAACAGAAGAATTAAGTCTGTAAGAGGGTCTTCAATGCCGCCAGCACTACTCCACTGCAGTTTGACAAAGCCCTTTCATAACCGTACACATATCCCAGTCCTACTCCAACAATACTACTTATTCTACATGTGATGATCTCCATATGACTCTATCTGATACTCTAACTTCCAGTTATGTTTCTATACCCGTCAACTCGGTGACTATGGCGTTGTGCTTGTGTGGTCTTCATTCTCAGCGAGGGCAACCTCATTCTGATCAAGGCAGAATGCATATGAAGGATGTCGAACGGAACTGAACTGAACCGGTATTTTTTCTGCCATCTTGGAATCAAGCCTAAACTTCTTGCAGGAACCATTCCGAGCTGGTTCGACCACAGACCCAGCCCAAGGTCAGGAGACATCGCTCCTTACGTCAGTTTGGTGCAGTGCGTGGTGTGTTGCCTAGGGAAATGTCATGGAGCTCGCCACAATGATCTCACTGGCTTGCTGAACAGTATGCGTGGTCAGCGTGCATTGTCTAGACAGACTTTTGCTGATGCTGCATCATCGTGGAGAACACTGCTTGTGCGCAGGTCATCAGCTGTATTCATAACAGTACTGAACTAGCTGTGCAGTCCGATACATGTGTTGCAGTTTGTACTGCGCCTTCAGTGACTGTCGTTACTTCTACAGCACGATTGTGGCGTCGTGGAAATTTTGCACAGCAAAGTGCAGACGGTGACAACTTAATGAAGTAAGAGGGAGAGAGGACTTTGTTTGGCAGTGCTTGTCTAAATTCGGGAATTTATGTAATTGTAAGCTCTCCCTTAGCATTTAGATGGCATTACCTTTAGTTTCTGAAGAAAGTCGGGATGGAACATGTATCGTAATGAAATGCTATAAAAGTTGCATTTGTCCGAGATCATCTACTTATGTCCCTAAAAATGTGATAGCCAAGAACTGAGCACGAAAACAAGGCTGGACAAGAGCAACAACTAGACAGGTGTTCAGCCTAATGAGCACCTGTCCAGTTGTCTCTCTTGTCCTGTCTTTTTTTCAGGCTCAGCTTCTAGCTATCAACATATACCAACTAGGCCAGCAGTCAGCTTTACTAAAAAATGTCACACAATGTGCTGAGTTCTGCTCACTGTCCGCACTACATATCTGCTTTTTATACTACAGTGAAGCTGTTAGATCGACTGAAGAAAAGCTCGGAAATGTTATGTGCATGTTTTCACAGTGTCCTGAAAGAACTACATCATGCATCAAGTTGTATTTAGAGGAAATGAGGGAGGGGCAATTAGGGGCTAAATGAAAATTGATATCCTTCATTTTTTTATGCCTCTTTAGAAGTGTTATACAAAACCCTTACAAAAGCTGCTTTGGGAGAACCAAATGGCAGCAATTCCATATTCAGAGAAAATAGGGGGCAACGTTTCAGTGAAATAGGGTCATATGGCAGCAACATTTTAAAGTGTGTGCTTGAATTACATGGTCAGCTGAAATTGTTAATGCAACTGCTCAAGAAACAAAACAACAAAAAACTGCTTTGCTGGAAATTAAGCTGCAATTCTGCAAAGTCGCACAAGTTTGCTGCTTTATTACTTTTTCTAATTTGTCAGCATTGAGAACATTAAATGATTTGTCATACATTATACAATTTTTTTTTTCGTCAGTTAAAGTATTACACTTTAGTACAGTGTTTTCACTAGGTTACTTATTTGACTCCTATAAATATTCTAGCTATTAAATTTATTGATTCAGAAAGTATTTGTAAAGTTTGATCGGTTGTGATTGCTCACTTTTGCAAAATGACATTATATGTTCTTTTCTAATCAGGTGCCTTCTTTCATTTTTACAAAAATAAATGCGTAATGCATGGTCAGTTAAACATTAGATAAGGTATATTCATTTCTTACAGGAAAATGTGAACAAGTGTGAGCAGCTTTAGTGGAGTACTGGCACAAAATGTTTGTGTATTGCTTATTTTTTCCTATTATATAACTGCTGACCCTGAAACTACACCATGGTACCTCAAATACAGAAGAAATCACTAATTATATCCTATTTTAAAGTGACCTGCTCAAAACTCACAATAAACGGAGTGTAGCTTTTTGGTCTAGGGTTTGTTTACAAGGGTTCCTCCACATGTCACGAAAATCGCATTGGAAAAATGCATTTGATGGCCTCACAGGGCGCCCTGTGAAGCCCTACGAACCTACAAATCTGACATGCCTATGTACAACAAAGCATGGCACCTCATTTTTGTGATTAATTTTTTTTAAGTTGATGCCCATACAAAAGAAAATGGTTCACAGTAGTTTTAGCCCAAGCGAACTTGTCTCTCCAAATAACTGTGCATTTTTGCAGAAAATGAGGCATGTGAATGTATTTCTTTCTTCAAACTCATTTTTGTACCCGAATGAACCGGTTTACAAAGTTTGAAACTGGTCCGAACCATCATAATTTTTGTCCTGGAGCTGAACCTGAACCAAACCGAAAAGTGTGAGCCTGAAACTGAACTGAACCTGAACTGAACCCGAAAAAGTTTCGGTTTGACACCCTGTGCATATGTATCAAGCTTTAGGTGCATGTTAAAAACTCTTTAACAGAGCAATTTATTTTTCACTCACAACTGATGATACATCTGCACCACATTAACTTAACTGTCAGTCTAGCTTGCAGGCCGACCAGCATGCATGTACCACCTACGTTATGTCACAGACTTGCTTGACCTCTAGATGTCTCCTTCGACAATATTTTGTGTACAACATATATTGCATGTGCTTGAAGCTTCAAGAGCAATAGCAAAATTGCAATGTGGAATGACAGCAAGCTGGGTGTGGCATTCATGTTTAGGAGTAGCACAAAAGATGAGACGGGATGATGCACTTCGTCTTGTCCCTGAAATACTCTTGCTTTGTAGCACAAAGTGTCACACACACACAGACTAGAAGAAGACGGGACGAGCATTTGTCCTGTCTTCTTCTTGTCTGTGTGTGTGTCATTTCGCGCTACGAACCAAGAATATGTTACCATACCAACTCGCCCAACTTTCTATCCCTTCTTAATATTATGCTAGTTTTGAAACATGAGTGTCAATGTAATAGTGTTGGACAGGTTGCCACTTAAGTAATGACCTCATGATTGCAGCTTGTGAAAACCGGAAACATCCCAATAAAAACAGCAGATGTCATTTAGCAGATGCAATCTTGCAGAAGCACAAGTAAACTTACAGTCAGCAGAGATCCTGCTGCTACAAGTGTGCTGGCCCAAGGAAAGCCAATCAAGTCCAACAGGACACCTCCAATTGATGGCCCAATAACTTCGCTGCAATGACAAACACCAAGCAGATGTGATCAGAACCTCAAATGTACTTGTAAGTTGGAAAATTACGCCTTCTTCTTGCATGCCTAATTGAACACTGGTACATGTCTGCCTTCCTGTTCTTAGACTCAAAAATGAGCCAACTACACACAGATTTTTCTCTGGGAGTATTGCTTGCAATGTTAAACAAAGATGTCAAACTAAATTTGCTCTATATATGCTGTTTGGGCAATAAGTATGTCTCAAGCATGACCATTCTTTACTGCCTTTGTTTCCATTACATATGACATGAATACTAGTTATTGTGGTAGCTGTATGGACGATTGTAAGTGGCCTGGGCAAAAGGCTGCTGAAGCGACTGCAAATTCCAGCTAGTCTTGGTCGAGAGTTGCAAACAATCAAGCAACTAAGTATGCTTAATCAGAGGCTCATTGTAGATTGTTTTAAGACGCCATGTTAATATTTTCTTATCTTATTAAAGTGCAAGTGCACTTAGCAACTGAGTTTTGACAATCGGTGCCTTCTGCTGTTTTGCACTTGGCTGTCAGTGTGACATTTTTCTTTCCCTTCATGTAAATGTGTGTGACAAAATGAATGACACCTACAGCCTGCCTTGCGACATAGTTACTGTGATATCTGCTGTCATGTTGAAGGATCATTGGAAGTACACTGTATTGACGTTTTCTAGCATTTGCTCAAATAGCTGATATGAGATGAGCTGTGTTGTAAAATGCCAGGGCCCTAAGTGCACAGAACATACCCCAAGGAGTACATGGAATTCCACCAGCCAGATACGAGGGCATATGTTCCAATGTCCTCTTCCATGCCACCAGAACTGCAACAGAACATGATAGCCATGGGACTTCAATTGAATGCAGAATGTTTGACATTTAAATTCGGGATACAATGCACATGATGCACAGTGCACAGTGATGTTGACATCACTGGAAAAAGAAAAAAAAAGAACTAGCGGTGAGAAATGGCATGCGCTGTTGACATAAAAGAAAATGAGGACAAATAAAAGTATTAACTGAAAACAGCTTTTTCCACTTTTGTATTTTGCTAATCTGTGTAACACTGAGCATAGTGAGTTTTGAGGCTGTATCATGTTCAGAAGATGGCATCACAGCTATACCACACCCCAGTTTCAAGTAAATCATGCATGTAAGGAGTTCTTATTCATTTCAGCCTATTTGCATTTCATTTTAATCTGGAAGTGCCTTTTCAAAACTACAATAAGCAAATTTGCTGGAGAAATGGAGAAACATTCAGGCAAATAGGCTAACATACCAGCACTTCCAGCCAGTAATTCACAGATAGTCGAGCCATGAGTGTTAGCATGTGTGTTAGCATAACATTTTGTCCTTACAGAGCTAGTTTAGTGTCTTCACTGTGAGACAAAAAGATGGGGCTTTAGAAGGGGTATCACATTTTCACTGAGACACAAATGCTCGTGTTGAACTTACGTTGCAGCTCGAATCATGCTCTCCATTGTGGGTACATAGGCAAAGGCAAAGGAGGCACCAAGGATTGAAACTGTGGCCAAAGTGGCCCAGAGGTTGCTGAAACAAATATGCACACTATATTGCAGCATTGGAGTCACCTCCAAAATGTTTTGCAGGTTACGCTCACGACTAACAGCCTATGGACGCCGCGGAGTTCTTGACTGTAACATTTTCTGGCAGTATGTCTGATGAATTTATTTAGATGAGAACCAAAGTGACCAGGTTGTGCATGCTGTAATATGTCATTACAGCTAGAACCAAAATGTCTTCAAAAATTATATAGCTTATTCTACCTTGCCCTTTTTAACTTAAAACCTGCTTACCAATCCACTCCCTTTTGTTTTGCAATCAAGGTGATGTTTATGTTTCGTTTACGGCTTATTCGGCTTCTAAAAATTTGCAACAGAATGTCCAAGTGGCTTGTAGGTTGTATGTCTACACATTCAAGCATATGTTAATAAAAAGATGTAGATGTACAGGGCGGACACACATGTGAGTGCACATGGGTGTCCACTCTCTGCATCTGCCAACACATATCTTGCCAACACAAGACACCACTGCTTGTAGAATACATTTGAACTTGCAACTTTCCAAAAAATTCCCACTGAGCCAGCAGCTTATAAAAAAAAAAAAAGGCATGGCATGCTATGTATGCTACTGAAAGGCACAGAAGCCTCATAGCTTCTTTGAGGGGCAGCACTAGGTCAGCTCTCCATGCTGTGGCTTTACCTTGGGATGCCCAAGAATGGTGCAGGCCCCATGAAGATCTGTGCTGCGGCCATTATGATCAAGCCGACAATCATAATTGGGATTCGTTGTTCCTGAACACAGGAAGCAGAGAAAAAAAAAGTAAGTTCTGTATCTCGATTTATTTTGCTACACATTATGGTATACCAAAATGCAGCAATAGAATGATTGTTTTAGTCTTTTACTAACGTAATAAAATTTAGAATTCTGAAAAGGCTGCTTCTAAAATGTTTTCTCAATGGTTATAGATAACCTTTTTTTCGTTTTTGTTTTCCAAATGGTTCATTTAATGGAAACGGCATACCTTGATAAAGAAGTTGCAGCAGGTGTTAACTCTCCAATTATGATTTCTCTCCTTAGCAAATGAAGTATGCGTATTCTCTTGCAATTGGCACTCAAGCACTGCAGCACAGCAAAGTGCCTCATACTAGTCTAAACATAACATAAAAGCTTTTGCACATCAACCAAAAGTTGGCACTTATGGCCTTCCTTGCTTTTTGCTTCCGCCAGACTACCGCCAAACATGTGCTTTCTTTTTTTGGCTTGGAAAGCTTGGCCACTGATGTTCACTCAGACAGTACTGCGGCTGGTTATAAATGGTGTGGCTGTATAACAAAAACATTTCATGGTGTGTGGTGTGCCAGTTACTATATCTGATGAGTCAGCTTTCAGCTTTACTGTGGCATCATGAATGATCACAGAAATTGACCAGCTGCATTTGTGCCTTGCTGCATCCAAGTACAATAGAATACTTACTACAGAGACTGCCCTTCACTGGCTTAATTCGAAAGGAAATCAGTTAGTATAAAGCAAATTTCACTTTTTATCAGAACAGATTTAAACTATCAATGCAGGGTTACAACCAAATGGCAAAGTTGTAAAAGTGCAACTTACTGTCTTCATACAGATGTAACCGACAAGAGGAGAGCATATGGAGAAAACAGCTGACATCACTAGAAAAAAGCTACCAACAATGCTGGTGTCTACATCGAATTCCTGAAAAAAAAGAATGAAAAACTACATTAAAAGAAGTGATACGAGTTAATAGGCATCTTGCATTTCGTTGCGCCTTATTTGTAGAATATATTTCTTTTGTGTGTGCATCAGCTTTTTCGTAGGGCCATATAATGCATCTTGTACCCCAGACAAAAAGTTGCTGCTTTAAAAGTTTGTCTGTTCCTATCACCTACAGTTGGTTTATGTGCCTATATAGCTTATTTAGAAAAATATAGCGTGATGCTACTCAGAGCTCATATTTTGCAATAATTTCTGATTTCTCTCTCTTTCTTTTTAATTTTTTTTTGCTGTTGCTGTTCTTCAAATCTGATTTCAACAGAAGCATGACACGCTGAGTATTGGGTTTGTGCTGCATGACCCTGTGCACTTAACGGAACAAGTGGTATACTGGGAGAAAAAAAGAACAGCTGTATTGGTTACAGGAGCCACATGGGCTCTTCAAAGTGCAAGTTACAATGATAATGGCTGCCTTTTCCAGGCTAGATATAGGTTTCAAATAACTTGAGTGATCTGCAGATGCTTTGATAGTTAGGTGTTACGTAGCTTCATTTGATTACCAAGCAATGCAAATTAAAGAAACAGTCAAAACACACATTAATTTTGACTTTAGTACTGGTTCATTAGTCCTATAATGTCATGCATTAGTTGCTTTATGCAGTTAGTGTTCTGAAAGTGTCTCACCCGTCGCATATGGGGCTCCAATGTTGGCTCTACAAAACCCTGCGATTGAGACCCGATGACCAAAATTATTGAGACAATGATCACTTGTGGTATTCTGAGGAGAGTAAAGTACGACTCTTTCCTTGTTTCTAGAGCTTGCACTGCAAGCAGAAGAGAGATGGGAAGAAAATTCACTTTATGCATGGCAAGATCACTATGTAGCATAATTATGGACACATTGGACAAGTTTTTGTTTGTGTGTGGTACGTTTAGGTGATTAAAACATTACAAAGAGAGGGCTTGAGCCTTAGTACAAACAGAAACTTGAAACAATCCTCCGAATGGGGAGAATAAATTGGTTGCTTCAGTATCCTCAGTGAATTGGACAAGGCACCTTGTTTATATTTCATTAAAGTAAGGGGCAGGTTAAGTAAGGTTAAGAGCTCACATTCTCCAGCCAAATTTTCTGGCAATTCAAGATTTTCATCTGTGATCTGCTGTGTTGCATCTGTTAGCACTGCACTCAGCTTAGCTGGCTGCCACAGTGACTGGCTAGTGAAATACACCATTGTAGGAAATATAGTGTTTTTTACTGTTCTTTATTCCTTATTGAAGAGGCACCAGAGGTAAACATTGGATCTATATAGACTGTTCGATTACCCCTCTTAGAACCTTGCAACATTTATTTCATGGAAAAGGCTGAATTAGTTTTGGAGAAAATTGCAAAGTGGCCACACAAGTCTTACGCAAATCTAACTCCCTGCAATCAATGGGGTCCCTTATGTAGGAAACATATGGTGCATCGGTGATCTCACAGTTGTGCACTGCTGTGTAGCCACACATGGGGGCGGAGTTCATTTATGATGTGTGATTAATGATTAAAGTTTATTGGATTTTTGGTTCAGAATATGTGAGAAAATAATGCGGTGTGTTCTATCGCTAAACTAGTAAAGCACTTGGTACCCACAAGTGGAAGCATTTCTTATCTTACACTGTCTTCCGCCTTACCTTCACTTTTATGTGCCATTGCAGCTTCATGTAAACATGACTTACTGCTTGTGCTCTACTTGTGCTACAACTAACCAACATTCTTTCCCCATTAATGGCTACGATATGAGGATATATAACTGACTACCTGCATGCATGTGCCGGCAGAAATTGCCTTTGCTGTATCATTATGAACAAATGAAACCTGAACAGGAAAATTCATATCAAAACAGCAAAATGACACTGAGCCTGAGGTCAAGAATATATTAGTGCGCCTAGCTAAATCTTTGACATGTGACAAACAATTCTTTGTAGGGGAACATATAATTCACCCCAAAACATTTTTGGATTTGTGCTTGCAATATCCTGTGTATGTGTAATTTGTTCATGATAATGCAACAGATCACTTTTATACTTGTTGTCTACAGACTGGTAAACACACGCATCATATCAACACTTGTATAGTAATCTTGAAGTCTCACACTAGGCACGTAATTTCTGTGCCTCCTGCACCACAATAAGGGCTTCATTATTGGTTATTATACTCATCACAGCAGGGATTCATATGTCCTCATTTAATCACTGTAGCACTTTCTATATTCACAAAGCTGTTGACTCTAAATTGCTGTAAACAGCTGCTTGTGTGGACATGCCACACTGAAAGTGTGTGATGGAGTGTTGCAGGGCTCGCAATGAAAGCCCAAGCTTTACGCAGGACAACTTGCTCTTTTGACACCGCTGTCAGGGTGTCTACCAATCGGGAAAACCAGGAATTCTCAGGGATTTTGAATAGTCAGGAAATACTCAGGGAAAACTCAGGGAATTTGTGCTTCTATCAGAGAAAATGAGCAGCAATTTTGTTGAAATGGGAATGAGAGTCGCGGTCATGCTGGCTCGAGTAACAGAGAGGAATAGTAAGGAAACCTCTTTGACACGGTGCAATCCTCTGGATGAGTTGCCAGTGTGCCGTCAACGACCAACTTTCGGACGCCCGATAATTCGGGCGGCTTCGCGGCGCCACCAAGTCCCCATAGAGTCAATGTATAAGAACGTCTGAAATTTCGGACCCTAGAACCCTTCGCCGTCCGAGTTTTCTTACTTTTTGCACAGCATTAATCAAAGCCACCACAATCGCTGCCATTTTAATGCGTAAGCCTTTAGTGGCTCATGAGCGTTCTTGCACAGTCCGTGGTGGACGTAGGAAAGCGGTGATCTATCAAAGTTGACAGGTGGCCTCGCCTCGCCTCTTTGTAATGGTTTCGGATCCCACCGGCGGCGCAAGGGAGAAAATAAAAACACTAAAGTAAAGAAATTTATATATATAAATATATATGTATATATATATATATATATATATATATATATATATATATATATATATATATATATATAGCCGAGTCAGTCGGATGTCTCCGAAGAGCGCGCGCACTGCGCTTGCATCCCATGCTCGGGGCCGCGCGCGGCGTCCGTTCGCAGAACACTCATGGAACAGTTCAGGCAGTCATAGATAGGCTTTCGCCTATCGCAGTTTAGCTCAGCAAAGTGCCCATAGTTTTTGATTACCTTGCCGCCTCGAACCGGCCATCCAAACGGCGCTCTCGCACGCAGATCTGTTGGCAGCCGTATCCACCACCGCGGCAACGCGAGGCCTAGCTGCTTCGACGTTATTAGGCTTCTTGCCGTTCCCTTTGTGGTCCTCGCGAATTGTTTCGAAGCTCGGAAAGCACTGCACGTTCCACAATGACGGTTTCAGAAAGTCAGCTTCGCCTCTGTACATCAGTGTTACGTGGTGAAGAATACGCTAAAGTATTGCGGTGAAGCATAACAAGCGTGGTGAGGGGGGCAATTGGTATGGAACACAGTATGTATTCCTTAACTATACACGCGTGCACCCGCCATCTCCTGTCGCAGTACGAGCACCGATATGCCTCATTAGTGCACTGGCAGGCCTTCCGAGCTTTTTCGGATGTGCCTGCGGCGATTTGAGCCCTTAAAGGGCCCCTCACCAAGTCTGGCGATTTTCAGCTGACAAGCGCCATGCATACTATGCGCGCTAACTATCGTGTCTACTAAGTGTTACATCGCTACGCGCCGCAGAAGGAGCTGAAATTTCAAACCGAATGCCGTTTGCCCTTCTCACGAGTGCCATGCTCCCAGTCGGAGAGCAGATGTAATTGCACAAGTACGCCTACGTACATCGCACTGCTGTGACGTCACTTGTAGTGACATGCGACTTCGAGAATTATTCAAGGCAACATCCGTTATTTGTGTAATCTGTTGCTTCAATAGACGAAATAAAGTTTAGAGGAATAATAAAACACACAAACTGAATGTCTTCATGTTCTTGTTTTACTTCGCACCGCTGCAAGAGAAATGTGCTTCTGTTTCGTCTGCACGTTCCCATGTCGTGCAGTTGCGCACGCAGACAACGAAAGTATGTCATTTTCTACAATGTTAGAGCATGCGATCATGCTCTATAATCCGCTTGTGTCTTCCTCAGTATTTCCGTAGCACTGGCTTATACCGCTAGTCAGATGTTCTCGTGCGCAGCACGCAAAATCACGTGTTGCGCGAAACTAGACAAGTGCAACAGCTCACATGCGACGCCCTCAGCTGAAGTGCACTGCACAGCAAAAAAGTGAAGGGAAAAAAAATGAAGGTGGGCCCGTGACGTATGCGTCACGCGATCTTCAAGCTCCAGTATAGGAGAACACAGGGAAAGAATTTCGCTTGCAGAGGATAGCTGGGGCAAGTGGAAAGAGTGTCTCTCTTGGAAGTGGCCCTCACCTCGTGAAATCATGGGTTCGTGGCACTGAAATATTTCTATCTCGGCTATTAATGAACCAGTTTGAAAAATTCTTTCAGCAGAACGCTCCCTAAAGGGCACATAACTTGCAGCATATAACCGAAATTTGCTATGCGGCCTGGTGAGGGGCCCTTTAAGGACGGTAAAAGACACACATCCATTTTTTACGACTGCCTGATTTTTCGTATGTTTTCGCGGCCCCTAGGGAGTCCGAAAAATCGGCCATTGACTGTACAACTGACTAAGAGGAAGCTTCAAATGTCCCGTGGGATGAACACGCAGCAGAAGGAGGATGAGAACAGGAACGACCTACGCATTGAGGAATGAATGGGAAAGGAAGTGTGCCGCGGCTTCTTCGAAGGAGCTTGAGCTCAAAAAACGAAGTGTTGGCTGATGCTGAGATGCAGGTGTCCCTCATTCAAACCAAAATAAACTTTTTAAAGCGGTGAAATGCAACACTGAGGTGTTGTGCGTGGGCTGAGAGTATGTTGGGACAGTTGAGGTTTACTTACCAACTGTTGAGAGAGAATCTCACTTGTGACAAAGTTCAGGCCTCATACCCATGAGCTTGCTATGAGTTGAAAGAAATTGCTCATATTTGAAAATATTTGCTTCTGTATGCATCTCCTTTTTATTCGTATTTGTGAATGTACGACTCAATTTGCGATGGTTTTTACCATTTTATTAAAGATATTTTATTTGCTGTGCATTTTACTAACTCCACCCTTCTGTTTTCTTTTTGAATAAAATAAACATTAGACCTTACTATTCAAACTGTATTAAGTATTTTTTTTTTTTTTTACATGCTTACTAGAGAGTAGCAGCATCGGGCAGCATGGTGTCAACCCGTCTTGACATAAAACGAAGTTCTGTGTCACTCAGGGAATATTGCAATGGCACTCAGGGAAAACCTGGAAAACTCGGGGAATTTGGAAATGTCAACTTGGTAGACACCCTGCACTGTGTTTCATGCAAGCTGCAAAATGATAAAAGTTTCAAGGGGATGCCACTCCATGTTACACTGGCAAGCTGAGCTCATTGACGCAGTTGCAAATTGACAGACAAACCTTCGGGCTGGGAATTCAATTGAAACAGGATACCACTAACAAAAGCTGTACCGAATTCCTTTTAGATGGAAAATGGATGGCTTGAGCTACAGATACTGTCAACACATGCACACACATGCATCAACACACACACAAGCATACTCCAGCATACCCACTGTTTAGCGCTAAATCTGTACAACTTGCATACATGTGAAGTATTTGTGAACTTATACCTTGAATATCCTTCATGATAAACCAGCATATTGGGAATGTTAACAGCACACAGCTGCCCAGTATGTAAAATGGAAGTCCAAATCCACCAACCTAAGAAGGAAGACAAAAGAAAAATTGCAGCGCTGCACTAACACAGCAAGTTTTGCAGAGGCAGCACCCCTATGCTTCATTTCTATGCTTGAGGTATCCACACAATGAATCATTCATTCAATTTTCTCAAATCAACACAGATATGTGTCGTACAACTTCTGTCTACCATTAACTTAGACTGTTGATGCATGTAAACTAACCTGAATATAGACCGCTCCAGATTTTATTAAGCGCCCACTGTCAACTTGAAAATGTTGAGCCGTTAGGTAGCCATTTTATACTAATGCAAGTGCTGGCACTCCAATTTTGAGTTACATAATGCTTAACAAGCCTGTGTGACTATTTTGATGCTAGCCCATTGGAATTGCATAGACAGATGGGTGGCACAGTTAAAATGCTTTAACAGTCCAGTACGGCACCATTTTATCACATGTTGCTCAAACACTTTATAGATTTTGAAAGTCTGTCCTTCAAAGCATGCTAAAGGATTGCCCTGATGCAGAGAAAAATATGATGCTGCAGATTACTTACACTGTAGAGAGCACCACCTATTGCAGGGCCAATACTCATTCCAACACCAACTGCTGTTTCAATAATACCCTGAAATGGCATATGAGAAAGGTGTATGTAATTTTAAGGTCCATACGATTCCTTGAATATTAAGTGACCTGTGCACATGAATGAGCAATCTGTAATTTGAAACCAAAAAAAGTTATTGTAATTGCACAAATACAATGTGACTGAATGTAACATGATTCTAATGCCATGCACCCACAACAGCCATGGTCTCAGAAAAATGGAAATGATTCAAGGAAATAATAATTCAAGCTGCCTGTAAGCTTTTCTTTCATAGTCTATCTCCTGCTTAGCTTGCTCATGCCATGTGCAGATGGTGTGACCTAATAAAGCAATTGGGTCCCAAGCCACTTTTGCCCTGCTACCATAAGCTAAGCTTTATGCTAAGCTAAGCTAAACTCAAGATGTTTAGCAGTTAAATCTGATGCACAGCGGAAAAATGGTGTTACATTCATATGTTGAATTCCAATGGCAGATTGTGAGCGCTCGGCCGGATCACGAACGGAGTGCGTCACTCCAACTGAGGTCGTTCTCGCCAAATCTCCAAATGGAATGCATGCGCTCCCACGTGGGCACTTAGTACAGGGAAATTAAGTGAGACGGCGCTAGACTAGTGGTGGATATGGAGGCTTCATCACCACCACCATCTGAATCATCGCAGTATTCCGTGCGTCAGTTTTTCTTCTGTGTCGGAAGATCCCTGGAGTTGGAACTTATAGTGTCTGAGCTGGAGCTCTCGTTATCCAGGAGCAGAAATAAAAACACAGCGTGATGTAGCATCCATGTTTTCCATGTCATCCATAGCTGCCCACAACTGGAAACAGGCAACCGTGACAGTAAGCAGAGGCGGGTGAAGGAAACATGTCACGCGGACTTCTGGTCAAATCTGCTGATTTTGGCAGAGCAAATATTTTTGTTCCACAGTGTGATTCGGAATCGGTGGCTGGTCCCAATCTGCCATTGGAACACACAACTTACACTCTCATTCTGCCATTGGAATAGGATTGCTCCATACAGAGCAGTAAAACTTGATATGGGTCTACTATTGGAATTAAACAATAGTGTGGTTCTGCATACAATTTGAGACAGGCTTACTTTTAGGCTGGGCATTGCATTAAAGAAATTGTGTTACATGGCAGCTTGAGTTATGTGAGGTGCAAAAGGCACCATTAGAGGAGGAACAGGTGGGTACAGCATGAACTCCCATAAGCCAATGCCATACAAAGAAACGATAGATTATGACAGACATCGCATAAGAGTTGTTCACCTCATGCTTACTTACAAAGACAGTACTGATGTGGTCAGGGTACACATGAAGGACTATTGAGTATGATGCCGTGGAGAAACCCGCAGCTCCAAGTGCTTCTAGAATCCGGACAAGAAATGACAGCACGGTGAACATGAGGGTGTCTTCAACCAAGTCAAGGAGACTGTAAAAATAGTGTGCAAATTAAACACATCAGTCTTGTTAATTTATAACTGCAGGTGCATCAATATATCAAGCAAACTTATTCCAAAACACTGACAGAGAAGTGTGCAGCTTTCAGCAGCTACGTGTTATAGGCTATAGACGGCAAACAGCTGCCAGCATCGCAAAGGTTTTCATTGTGGCACTAATTAATCCTGCACTGTAGCCTTGTGCTCTCAAGAGTGCTCACATTAACGAACAGTGCCTTTGCCCTTGTGTACTGCTACTGAGAAAGGAGCAGGGCAGCAATGATGTTAAGGTTATTACGTCTGCTTATCACTATCATGGACTGTTATGCCTGTTGATTTCAGCAGTGCAAGCAAGGCATATTGATGTAAACTTCACTGCCAATGGCTGTGTTACTGCCCTATCACTATCTCAGTAGCAGTGCACTGGGTGCAAACTCTGTTTATGTGTGGCACATTTTTGAAAGCACCGTAACTGTAGGGCACAAGTAGGTAGCCACGTGTGGTTTTTTTCTCTCATATTTTACACCCAGCATTAGCAGCAGCAGCATAAGTGCTGGGTTCTCACATGGAAAATATTGCAGAACTAGTTGGAAGTTAATTATTGCCAAATCGGATGTTTCTTGAACACTTAACAAATTTCTCCAAGGAGGTTTTCTTTTAAATTTAAGGTTTGCAAGGTTATTTAATTCATCTTGAATAATTATGTAATTAAGCTGAATAATAAAAAAGATGTTGCTTCATAGAGTGTCCAACATGGTTTTAGTTGCATCCACCTATAGCACGAGAAAATTATTAAAAATCCTGGCTAACATCTTCTGGGACACCGTGTACATATATATATATATATATATATATATATATATATATATATATATATATATATATATATATATATATATATATATATGTGTGTGTGTGTGTGTGTGTGTGTATGTATGTGTGTGTGTGTGTATGTATGTATGTATGTATGTATGTATGTATGTATGTATGCACGTACATGTTAATATGTATTTGTGCCAGAAGAAGATCCAGTTGGAAGATAAAACTTATGGATGTTATACACATACATAAATACATATGTGTGTTTATAACATTCGTGAGTTTTATCTTCCAACTGGATCTTTTTCTAAATAATTCATGCTTAATGAAAATTCTTACCCAAACAAGATATTTGCTCCTCCAGCGCATAAGATGCCAGAGAAGAATATGAGCTTTGCTCCTAAGATGGGAACCTGCAAAAGTAAGTTTTAATGTATTCAGTGGTCCTCAAAACAACACTGCACACCATCAAACCCTTACACAACCTCAAATTATGTGATAAAGTATGAAATAACAGAAGGCACTTGTTTTGTTTATTCCCAGCAAAAGTAACGATTTCCTGCACTTAAAACCAGTAAGTGTACAAATATAGTTATGCAAATAGAAATTTTTTCTTTTCATTTTCAGAATTTAAAAGAGCCCTGAAACGCTTTTCGAACATAGTAAGAAAACATTGCCAATCTGTTGTACAGGCTGCTCTGAACATGTGAGCCAAATATTACTGCATTGCATGCAGCAGGGAATTTACAAGCTTGTGTCAAACAGAGTGAAAAGTCACTTGCCCTCGCTTCTGGAATGCAGTCACATCGAAAGCATTTGGCTGACTAACGCTATTGGCTGATTTCGTGATCACAAGAGCATTCTCAATAATACATAGTTGATAATATTGAGTTAAACAAATGAAAAATGTATGTGTCCATGATCTCAAAGAGACATACAAATCACTTCATATTTGCATTGCACGTAGCTACGTCTGCCCTCAGATATGGCAGCTGCGTGCTACATAGTGTAGTCTACTGCGACCGCCTGTCGCAACAAGCCCTTTTGCTGCCGCGACACTCAACTTTTGGCGAGGGCTTTGCCCTCTTGGCTTCTCTGCTATGTAACTTTTAGAGTGCTAGTGGAAACGAAAAGAGAGAAAAAGCCAGGTATTGGTGCAGTAAACTCCACTTATGGTTACAGGATTTGAAAAAATTTTGCAGCAAGAGATTCAGGAGATGATGCCCTTCAATAGTGAGACTATTCTAGAGAAGCTTAAAAAACGTTTTAGGGCCCCTTTACTTGAATATGAGTACTTGGAAAAGCTGGCTGCAAGCTTCAAATTGAATATCCATTTCCTTAATTTCTGAAGTCCAGAAAAAAATAAAGATGAAAAAAGAAATGGCAGACAAAACATATAGCTCATCACTGTTTTTGAGGTCACATGCAGCGATTAAAAATGATGAAACAAATGTACACTTTAATGATGTGCATGCAGCATTGAAGGAAAAGACTTAGGTATAACTTTTCAGTTCCCCACATTTTTAAGAAGATGTGTTATGCAACTACAATACCGTGTGCTGCAGAAAATGTTGCTTTGTCAGAGATTGCTGGCATAGCTCAGTAATTCTGCCTGCAGAGTGCTGTCACTTGTGTAGGTCAATGTCCATTCATGGTAGAATGATTATAGAAGTGAGTATTTAAATATGAAATTTGAAACACAATGAATCCATATTCATACTTGGAACCTCCAATATTTGCACAATGCTACAGAATATGAATCCATAAGCTTTATGGAGAAATCGTAGAGAGAGCTATGATGCTAAGTGTGAACTTTGGTATCGAAACCTGTCGGGTATTTTCTGGCTATACTAATGCAAAAAATTTGTTGAGAGCTTACCAGTTTTCCAAAGATGGGTGAAAACACCATCATTGTTAATGCATAAACACTGAAGACGAATCCAGACACAGCTTCTCGCATTCCCTTGAAAGCTGCCTGCAATCACATTGTGCACGTATGATGATGTTATAACCCACATAATGACTCACTGCAAATTCAGGAACAATAATATACAGTCAAATGCCTTTATAACAAAGTGCTTGGGGCCGTCAAAGTTTTTCGTTGTACAGGTCACTTGGCTGTAAATATTGTGCACCGTACAGCTCACAGTGGAGCAGACTAAGCACATTCAACAAAAAAGAAAAAAAAGTTATTTAACATGAATTTAAGAGAGGCCTAGTAAAATAAGTAGGTAATTATTTTTCTGCAAACTTTGTCTGATGGAATGTGTGGTTGCAATGGACCTTACCACACGGAGGTTCACAGCACGGTCCGCAGCAAAACCCGGGAAAGATGCAAGGTAAAGCTGAAAATCATTTACTGCCGCGATGTCTCCTCCCTTGTTGTCAAAATGTTTGGTTTGTTTACAGGCTCTTCATCACTGTAGCCTTCATTGACATTTGCATCCTTTCTGCCCTAGATGGCTTTCAAGACGTCATTGGTTGCAAGTTATTATTATATCGTCATCATCAACTGCGAAGCATTCATGAGCTGTTGCACCTGCTAGTGTGTTACAACAAGCAGCGGACAAGCTGAGTGACTCCTGCAGCAAGACTGAGACACTCAATGGCGTTGGCATTCTCGTCAAGTATGTCGCTAGCGCAGACGTTGGCGCTAGCACAGAGCACAGCTCCGTGGCTTTTTCAAAGGACAGTGGTGGAACTGCTACATGTCATTCGGTGTAAAGCAGCAAATCAGCTGTCTGGGACACCTAAATTGCTTCGTGGTACAGGCAAATTCATTGTAGCTGTCTTCACTGTAGAGGCGTTCACAGTACATATGAAAGATAGGAATTAGGCCTGGACGTAATCAATCCTTCGTTATACAGGTAATTTCATTGTAGACGTGCACAATTTAACACCTGTGCACATGAGACAAACTGCTCTTAGCCTAAAACAAAGGGAGTCTTGGGCTCAAAAATGGAGCAACTGTAGGTGTAAAGGCGGGTGGCCATTCATAATTACACACACATTAAGCCAATATGTTCTGTGGCTGCAGTTAGCGTATGGCTATCCTTAATCTTATCATTATTTGTTTTAGAGACAAAATATCTTTTTCAATATAAGTGTGTGTGTGTGTGTGTGTGTGTGTGTGCGTGCGCGTGCGTGCTTGCACATGCACGCGCATGTTCATGGCCTTCTGACCACAAATGTCTGGCCACTGCTCTTGGATGTGATTTACAATTCCTTTGGCACATGTGTTTAGGAATGCTGCTAGGTGAAAGCCAACTGCTTTTCTAGCTAGACACAGAAAGGAAGAAAAAAGTGACACTTGCCTCTTGTGGGTAGAATGGCGCAATCACAGAATAGCTGATGTAGCTTGTAAAGTTTACTAAACAGAGGCAGAACAAAGTGAGCTTTTGGCTTCTTGAGAGGCGAAACTTTGCCGTGCCGCGAGTGGACAGCAGAGACACAACTGACAGTGTCCGAGACCGCATCATGGTTCCACGATGATGATGAGGCCGTTTGGAAAGGTCATTATCTAATGAATTCTGCCTGACAGGCACAGCAACACATTCGAGTGACTTTGAAAAAACAGCGTCAAGATCCATGCCCTTCACTGCCTTTGAAGAACTGCAAATTTCGGTATCGGATGCACTGCGCTCCAACATTCCCAACTGATTTGGGCTAGTATACTGACTCTCTGTTCCAACAACCTCTTGGACGTCATCTGTGGAACGCTGGGCGTTTTCTGGCAAAGATTTGTTTGAACCATCTTCTGCCGGGCTGCTTAATTTAACAGCTGTAGAATCTTGTGGCTGTGAAACTGCTTGCGTGTCATGTAGGCCAGGTAGTTGCCCTGAACTCATTTCATTTGGGCTTGGTTTGCCTTCTTGTTTGTTTATTGACGCTTGCTCTGAGTTGTTATTCCCAGCTTGTACTTGTTCTTTGTCTTGAAGGGGAGCTGACGTCGCCTCGTCTTGGCTGCCGCCTGCTGGTCCCTGAGGTGTAGCCTTAGATGTAGTTAAAATGTCTGAGGCATTTGATGGTGGTGCAGCATTTACTTCTGATGTACCAGGAATGCCAGCTGAATCACTGGTTGTATGTGGTTGCATTGTGTCTTCGTTATGTTCAATGCCTGATGGCATAGATATGCCATCATCCTTGACATCATCCTTGACATTTTGTGGCTCCTGCATGTCCTCAGCAGTGTGTCCTGTCGCTCTTTCCTCATGAAAAGGAGAACCATTAGCAGCTCTTCAGAATGTCACTGAAAATAGATAGAAAATATAGGTAATGTCAACGCTATCACAGTCAAACTCCCAGGGACCATACATGTTGCTTTGAATTATCACACCGGTTGAACTTGAGGCCAGAAGAAAATTATGGCTTACTATACAAACATGTGAAGCAATAACTGGTCATATTGTGATGACCAAATCAATGGTGACATTTTGTGCTGGCATTTGATGTACACAGCATCCTAACTATAAAAGAACAGGCCTGTTAAGGTGCTGGTTACATCCCCAAGAAAGCCTAAAATAATCTATTTTTGGCTGCACTTGTGCATCCTGGAAACCAAGAAAGTTAAAAATCTATGCTTGACTTATCTGAATTATGCGTATTTAAAGTGCACTGGAAACTTGACAGCCCCAACCAACATCCTAACATTATTAATTCAAGTGTAAATCATTGCAAGCCTACTGTATTTTGTGATTGGTGCTGCAAGGTTAATTGGTGATTGGATGATGAATGCATTCACTTGTGGTTAGGCTGCATTTAAGAAAGTGTTGCTACTGCTGCCATAACACAGCAGTACAAGCATCAGCAGAAACAGCAACACTTATTAAATACATTAACAAAAATGGTAAACTGCAATTTGGTAATCACTTAAAGTCTCAGTGGCACACACACACATCCTCAAACAAATAAGCAAACAAGAAGAAATGAAAATGAAAAAAGGCACAAGTACAAAAGGACTGAGTGATTGGTTCAGTCACATTTCTGTCTTTCTTTAACCTTTGTTTTTTTTTTATGTGTATGTGTGCTATTGTAATCATGCATTACTTGCAAACTTTCAAAAAGTAATATAGAGAACTTTTTTAATTGTAGCTGTTCAAAGGCATGTCCAAACACTGTTGCCGCAAGGCTGCAAATTCAATATGCTAAGCTAGATGTAATAACACGCAGAAATAACATGAAATACTACATGTGAATGAGTGTGCACAAATAAAATTTTAAGGAAGTAACTAGCCAAGTTTATGTCAATGCATTAACAAACAAAAAACTCATGAAGACACAAGTAAAAGGAAGGACTGCTTATGTAAGCTTTAACTAACAATCATGTATTCCACGCGATCAAAGCAATACAGAGCTGATGCAAAATGAATTGCAATCATGTGTGTTGCAAATTGCAAAAGCTCAAATAATCATATGCCCTAATAGGAAGAAAGTGCAAGTCATCCGGTACACATGATAAACTGACGTTAATCTGCTTTTAAGAAAAATAGTAACAAAATAGTTATATTTTCAGCCAGAATAAGTTTTCAAATGAGGTTCACTCTAGTCACAGGCATCTGCAGTGGTGGAAATTAGCCACTTATCTAACCTAACTATGCTAATTAGTAGGTGAGCTTCTTTTTAACATGACAGGCCTTCACAGTCTTGGCAAACCTAGCAGCTTAAACTGAACTTTGGTAGTTTGCAAAAAATAAATAAATAAATGAATAAATAAATAAATAAATCAGAGAGAGAGAAGCCATGCCACATGCGACATCTGCCATTGAGATTAGCTTACTTATTTTTAAAAGCAACAGAAAGAAAAGAAAAAGAAAGGTGACCCTGTCCATGTCGCAAGGGCTAGTCACCCACCGGAAAGCAAAACAATATACTTCATGTTGGGAAAGACAGAAATACCTAATACTATAAAACACCTGGCTGGGACTTTCTCATCCCTCCTGCATAGGATGTCTTGTCTGTATGCAAGCCCTCCAATCTCATGGTGAAATCAATATATAAAGCTCTGTCATATGTCCAAGCAGCTGTGTCTGGATTGGTACAAGCTTAGCTTATGCATTTTCTGCTGCATACATTTTTTCATCTTTTTCCTCTGCATATTACTGCTGGCCGTGCATGCATTTCCTCTGTGCATTACTGCAGCCAAATAGTTTTAATTGAAGCTCCTAAGCACTACGCATTAGCTTTAATTATTGAAAACTTAAGCCATCTGAAATTGAATAAGACATAGCATTTATTTAACAATGCCATTCATGTTTTCCTGTCACTAGCGCCTATGGTAACCTTCGCATATACAAACCAAGAAAAAAAAAAGACATTGAAAGAATATTATTTTTTTATTACAGATAGGTGCTTTCCTCTACAAAACATAGCACTCTAGACAGGTTACGCTGTAAAAATACATAACGCGAGGTCAGGCCACACAAGGTTCTTTTTTTCTTTTAACCTTTCTTAAATAACTATATTTCACTAATGCGTTGAAGTGTTGTAAACACAACACTCTTTTGCTTTCACGTGAAGCACGTAAAAACTATAGTTTGAATGCACCGGCCAAGCTACTCACTTGGCTTCGATCCGTGCGGCATTCGAAGGCTGCTCCTGCAAGCATTATTCCGTGCAGTTCCCTTATCACAGCTGCACTTACCCACTTGTGTCTTATCACTGGCCTATCAGAAATATCAGCTGCCAATCATTGGGCAGCGGCAGCCGTGTGTGTATGTGTGTACATAGTGCGGTTAAGAGAAGTTCCAAAGTGTGAGCCTCGCCTCGAGCTGATGCAAAAACCAAAACTGCAGTGAGGGCATTTCGTAAGTGGCTGGAAAGCAAATAACCAGGCTTTTTTTTGCTTGTTTCGTTAATGAATCTGTCAAGTTCTATTCATATTAGCCATGTGGTAACTTTTGTTGCATCTTATATGTGTGCCAAATTAATAATATACCTGTCGCATGTTTCTTTGAGCTATTGCAATGCCAATTTATTTATTTAGTACTTATATGTTTGTGCTTGCCTGTACTTTGAAAACATTTAACTTTTGGCACAGATTGTGCAGTCAAAAAATAAAAAATAAATGTGAATGTCAATGCAACATATGTATGGATGAATGTGCATGGAGCAGCAACACAGCTTGGGAACAAGCATGACATGAAAGACACAATGACTTGGACATTAACTAGTGCATATGTGCATAGCTTATTCCATCCCAAAATATTTTTAAAACACCAATTCATAGCACCAAGGCCTTGTGCGTGAACGGCTGATTGATGATGACTGATAAACTGAATTAGTAATGTACAAAATTTTGTTAAGGAATTTTCTCTAAACAGCATGCAAAAAACTCTGGAAGAACGTGCCATTGCATTGTGTATGGTTGTAACAGTGCAGACCTAGAACACTATGCCATACAGGAAGCCTCGCTGGTGCTGCCACAAATGAGATGCATGCCTCTTGAGTTGCAGCCTTCTTGTGGTGTTCAAAAACTTGCTTGTAGTGACAGCACCTCCATGAAAACTGGTCTACAACTTATTCGAATTTCATTCCTGTAGCATTATAAAATACTAAGAATTTGGATCAATACAACCAAAATATATCTGCTTTTGCAAGGTGGCTTTTGATGAAATGTTATAAAGTTTTCCTAGCAGAATAACAGGTATAAAATCATAGCTAGTTTGGGTAGTGCAACAACATGAAGACAAAGTAGTAGTGAGCAGACAGGACATGTGCCATTCTTATATACTTTTTTTATCAGTTAAAAAATGAGGCAGAACACATCCCTGATGTTTGTCCATGTAAGCGAAGCTTTCTTAGTTTTGGAGAATGGTAGAAAGCAAAAAGAGACAGCCAAAAGGTGGAAGAAAAGATGATAATGGTAGTAACTAGATAAAACACCTAGCAAACAAGAGCAGGAACTGTGTAAAAAGGTGTTTGTATGTGCAGTTTTACAAAGCTTGGCTCCATCGTACATGACATTAATTGTAGGAAGTTGATTAAAAATTTTTAATAATTGTTTATGTCTTCAACATGATTTGGAAGACGTTACAGGATGAACTATTACTAATTTCCACGTCATTCAAGTTAATGAGTATTCATGTGCTTTGGCAAGGAAACTAAACTTGGAAGAAGTCAGTCATATGTTTGGAATTTTCTCACTGTGACTTAAGTTGTGTCAGTAGAAATGTATAGAAAATCATTGTTGTCCTGCAGAGGCTCTGGTCATCAAGGACACAGTGATCCAAACAGTTTTAGTTCTTTTTTTTTTTCTTTTACAGAAAGCGTAAAGAAATAAATCGGGGCAACCTGTATATTTGCAGACAAACCACAACAATCACAGATGGCCATACGTTCGTTGAGAAATATCGCAAAATAAAGACCGCATTACTTCCGGCTTTGCAAATAGTCTGGAGGCACATTCAGTTGAGCACGCGCACACCACCGAGGTTTGCAGTCAAGATTATATAGCAGCCAGAATAATTCTTTTTTTTTCTTTTTAGAAACAGCAAACTCATAAATTCAGGTATAGGCACGAGGGATCTTGCTCAAGAAGAGAAAAACCAAGCTGTAGCAAATATAAACAAAAGATAAAGGTAAGAATGGCACTTCTGCCAAGTTGCTCTCTGCTTTTTCAACCTCCTTACATGGAGCTCCTCCTACACAAGAACAGTAGCTTATAGGGCTGGTCTGGCACCCAGGCTAACCACACAGTACACTTATCTGTGGTTGGCATGGACACTTTATCTAGCTATCGCAAGATACACAGAGCAAACTTCCTATGAGTAATGAAAAGATTGTAGGCACCTCGTCTTGTCACTGATAGCCAATCAGTTTCCCACAATGCCAATAATATAATAGATATAGCATAAAAACAACCATTTTATGGTTATCATTAGCTGACATAGGCTTGATGACTGTCTGAAAAGCCTATTTGTGCTATAGTAATGACAAGCACATATCAGCGCACTGCTCATGGTGCAAACTGCGCCAACGAGTGATATTATGATAGTCGTCGATCATTGTAATCACCTTAAGTTCAATTGCTATGAAAATTTATATAATGCACGCTGAAGATGATTTTTAATTTTTCTTCTTGCCATGCTCAGAGTTTCATTGTAGCATAACAGACGTATTTCATTAAAATGAAGCGTGACAATATTAACTGATTTTCAGCCTGTCAAGAAAGGCAGTTACGATGCAAATTAGCTAAAGCGTCTCACGTAAAAGTGGTCATTACAGAATAAGGACTTCAGCTTATGAAGAATAAGCAGATCGATGAAGTGTTGATTTCGCATATGCGCCTTTGGTATTGCAAAATTAAAATGCGCGCCGTTAAGTTTGTAAATAGGGTCCGCGGCAGGATTGCACTATCGCTTAAAAAAAAAAAAAAAAAAAAAAAAAATGTGCCGCAGAGGCTCACTGAAGTTTTCCGGTTAATTAGATGCTTTGAAATCACAACAATGTAGATTTGCTTTAACATGCGCTATTGAAGAGGCAAGTGGGGCGGCAACGCCATGCAAACTCCTTTCAAACTTCGCGATAGCTCCCTTTCCTCGACGCGCACTCACCGGAGTTGCGTAGTTTTGGGTGGCACTCCACGACCGAAACCGGGTATACTATTTCAGGTGTACAATCACAGCACAGGTCGGCGCGCCAGCCAGCTACAGGAGGTGGGTGATTCATCCACCGTGAACGAGGATGTTTTTCATCCAGCTTCGCGGCGGCGCTTGGGTCACTTAGCATCGTACGCTTTCCCGTGTGCTGTAGGAGAGTTTCCCAACGTTCAAGCACTGAAACCGTGGCTGTCGCGTGCATGAGATAACCGGACGCTTTTCCCAGCGCATGCTTTCGCGGCTTGCGCTTTCGCTCTTTCAGCAGCTTTCAGAGCTTTCAGTGCGCGCGCGCAGCTTAAACCACAACCGAAACTACGCATTTCATTGGACCTTCAAAATTTTTTCGCGTAAGGCCGCAAGAGTGCGCTGGTAATTTTTTTACTTCAACTTCATGGTGTACTTTCGTTGCTCTATCAGAAATCGTCATTGCAATTATTTCTCCACATTCCCTTCTCGCTTTGAGACTGGATATTATTCCGCAAGTGGGAAACGTTTGCTAGTAATTAGACGGATTAGACTTTCTGCTCCAGTTCCTTGAGCGAACTTTTTGTTTCGCGAGGTGAGTGATAGTTGCTGCATGTCGCTTATATCCGAAGTAAAATTAGTAATCGTTCGTAGAAAGCTTGGTCGTTGTGATTGCTGGTCTTAACTGGTCGCTACGAGTCGGTTGATGAAAACGATGCACGGTTGAACACTTGTTTACTGCGTTATGCCTGCGTGCGATGGTAAGAATCGTATTTTTGTCCAGAAAGATGGTGAAGAGGAAGGACAGGATGGCGCGGCGGCAGATCTTGCAGTTAAAGGAGGAGAAAAGCCGTGCGTATTCGCGTAAGTGTAGACACTCTGACGCATGCAACCCTTAAGTACGATGCCTGCTTGGCGGTCGTGCTGTTTGCCTGCCCTGAATGTTTTCATAACATTTATGCAGTGTATAATGATTATCAGCTGGTTCGCTCTTTTTCTGACCGGTTTGTGTTGTGTTCTGCAGCGCCAGCTAAGAATCCAGCGATTGGTCCTGCTGAGCCATCGTTAAGTCAAGGAGATAATGACGAAGGCGACGCAGTTGATGGTAAACTTTTCCAACATTGCCTTTATGTAACATCTTGCTTTAGCCATCTTTTTTTTTTTTTTGTATGAGAACATTCGTGACTTCAGTGACTGCTTCAATAATTCATTGCAGAAGCAAGCAAAAGCGAGCCGGCCTCGAAAAACGGGGTTCCGAGAGATGCCATAGACGACCAGTTGGAAGACTTCATGAAGGTAATATTGGAACATAATTTCAAGTGTTTGTTAGGTCCAGTCTTAGAGCCGAGCTGCAAGTTATGTAACATTGCTGCAAGCACTCATTCGACGGAGAGCAGACATACGGGGAGAGGGGGTAACCAAAAGTGATTGTTTTTCTTTACTTTGCCTATTTCTAAACTTTAATCACAAACTTTTATCACCTTCAAAGTGCTCTCACTGATATGCAATGGACGTGTTCCACTATTTAAGCATTGTTCAAAACTGTTCTAATTGTCTCGCAATGTGATGGCCATCAGGGCTTCCATCATTTTTTTCTTTGCCTCCTCCACATCTTGAAAGCACATTTTTGAAGCTCGTTTCAGTTTTGCAAATTAAAAAAAAATTTCAGCCGCACCCATCCCAAGATGACGGTTGACATTAATGTGATCAGTATTGAAGAAATGTAGCGACACACCGTATTTCTACCCCCGAAACAAGTCATGTATGAGGCATGTAGTGCAGCTGGACTCCTCTGGTGCTACCCTCTTGACACTCTTGAGCAACTAACCTGCCGTGGCAGCATAATGGCTTTGGTGTTGCGCTGCTAAGCCGAAGGTCGTGGTATCAAATCCTGGCTGCGGAGGGTGCATTTAGATGGGGAAAAAATGCAAAGACATGTTTGTATCATGCATCGGGTGCACATTAAAGAGCCCCATAGGGTCAAAATTAATCCGGAGTCCCCCACTACGGTGTGCATCATAATATTGGGGTTTGGCATGTAAAACCTCAAAATTAAATTTTTTATTGAGGAACCTCTGTGATGCAAGTTCGATTCTGTTCAGCATCAGATAAATTTTCGAGAGTTTCTTTTTCTTTTTTTCATTGAGGAGAGGCACATGCCCAGTGCATTTGTTGTGCAGCTCGCTAAAGCATCTGGCTGCTGTGCTTGAGTAAACTGTGTGACGTGGATTGGAAACTGTTTGACACGGGTTGGAAACTGTATGACACAGGTTTGATCGTGCCCAGCACTAAAGAAATTTCTAATGATTTTTTTTTTTTTCATTAAAGAGCTGCAGATACCCAGTGACTCAAGTTGGCATGAAAGTGGTTAAATATGAATGAACATACATACTGCAAACTGGGTAAAGTTCTCAAAGAATGTTAATCCCATTACAATTTGCAAGATGGGGAGTAGGAAGGGTGAGGTACCTTTGTCATCCCATATTCAGGAAGTGCCTCATTATCCTCATTATCAATGCTGCACGGGGGGGGGGGGGGGGGGGCGGGGAGTGTTGTCTTGGTGTACAAGCCACTTGCCAGAGTTCCACATAACCAGGCATTTTCGTCGAACTTATCACATAACCGCTTGGACAGCTTAATGTAAAATTGCTGGTTCATTGTCTAAACTTGTGGTGCAAATTTAAGATGAATGAGCTCTTCGATATGAAAATTATTCTGGGGAAACAGAACTTAATGCATGCACTTTGCTCATTGATGTCTGCAGCTGCAAAACTGACATGGATGGCAGCTGAAGCAAAAAAAAAAAAAAAATCCATCCAGTGAGATGGCAAAATTTGTCTAAGAACTCTTTTCTAACTGATAGAGACGAGCATTCCTAGTAAATAAGTGTAACAAGACAAATTCTTGTTACTTCTGGGTTCCCACTTGTATGTAAAATGAAAAGCACTATTGAGCACTTCTTAACATATGTCTGTCATTCTCAGTTGTATATTTTATATGTTTCAGCAACTTGTTATTGTTGCTGTTATCATTATTATTATTGTAACACCTTGGTTGAGCTGAAAGGAAGTGGACAACGGATCTTTTTGGTGCGGAGTGCAGAACGAAACCAGTGCTGGACTGTTGTCCTAGACTCTCATCCATCATCTGTAAATACACACGCTTCATTCATAACAGTTTTGTGGGGGAAGTACTGGGTACTCATCCAAGCAACACGGTTCTGCAACCGCCTGATCTACGCCAAAGCCGCTGCCTTGCTGGCCTGCCCACATTGCCGCTGGTGGTTGAGATGTCTCGCGGTGAAGACAGAACCTCGAATGTCCGAGTTCCGCAGCTGTCGCCCCTGCCCTGGTTACAGCGGCCCCTTTGGTACCTGGCTCAGCCGCGGTTTGTCCCTGGCAGCGTCAGTACCCGACAGAACTTCGCACATTTAGAAGCAAATCTAGCGAGGACGTGGATGAGTGGCTCACACACTACAAGCGGTGAGCAACTGTTACCATTGGGATGCAGTAACTCAGTAGTCCAACGTCATATTTTTCTTAACGGACACGCCGCTTGTGTGGTTTGACAACCATAAGGACACCCTCAGGACGTGGGATCGGTTCATGTCCGAAATAACGGGAGTGTTTTGGGGACTCAGTCATGATGAGGAAGCTTGTTGAACAAATGCTGCTCCAAAGAGCCCAAGTCACAGGCGAGATGCGCACAACATATATTGAGGCTATATTGAAGCTCTGCAAGACCGTCAACCCTCGCACGTTAGAGGAAGATAAGGTCGGCCACCTCTTAAGAGGAATTGCCGAGGATGTATATCACTTCCTCATCGGCAAAGAGAACCTTGATACAGTAGCTGACGTCATGCTGCATTGTCGTACATTCAAGACCCTGAAGAGGTGGTGTATCATGCCTAAATTCGGTCGGTTGCTGATTGTGACTACTGTTGCAAGTGTTGACGACTACGTGTCCTTTGATCTTGCGTCTACAATGTGCGAGATTGTACGGGGAGAGCTCACCCGATATACACACTCGACGCCTTATGATGCTGCGCCAATCCTGGGCCCCTCTCATCATGTTTCTGTCACTGCAACTGCCGTCGAGGACTACAACTACACTTCTCGCTTGCCACTGAGGTCGCAGCACAATCACTATCCAGAGTCGAGGTACGAACTCGGCTTCAGCTATTTTTGTAAGCAGGCTGTTACACACCAGGAGCCGCCTGAAGATGCGTTTGTCCCACAGCATCGTGACAATGCTTTTCAGGAGCACAATGCATATCACCAACCTCCTGTGTGCCATTGTTGTGCTACCGGGCACATAGCTCCATTCTGTCGTCGGCGCAGGGAAACATTGTGATACCATCCACTATCAATGTTTTCTCGCGCCGGCAATGGTCACAGCGACAATCCCTGGTTCACCTATTCCAGGAGCACCTCTTGACAAGCGAATCGACACAATAGTTCTCCCACTTCTGACTGTAGCTTGACATCTCCGTCCACCCGACTGTGCTGTACGCCTACACCGCAACAGCGGCTCTCGCCACCGCCACCGCTGGGAAATTAGCCAGTGCGACTGATGGAAGTGAGGTCGCACAAAATGATTTACCTGAGATGCCTCCGCCAGTTACAACGCTTAAAAACAAAATACATGTGTTAATAGATGGAGTAGGTGCAACGGCTCTATATGACACTGTTGCAACCATTTCTGTTATCAGACGTTCCTTCAAAGATTGCATTAGCCGCAAAGCTAACTTTTCTTGGCACGAATATACAAGGTTTCATGTTGTCGGCGGGGAACTACTTCATCCTCTCTGAGTTTGCGTCATTAATGTTTTGTTGGCTGGAAAAGTGTTCCCAACTGACTTCCTGGTTCTGCAGCGGTGTACACACGAAGTTATTCTCGGTATTGACTTTTTCCAAGAGTGTGGTGCTTTCGTCTACTGTGGCACTGGTGAACTTTCAGTCAGCAATGTAGTTGTTCCTGCCCTCGTTAACATGCTGCTATTTGCGAAAGATACACTGGTTGTTTCCGATGAACTGACAGTGGTTCATGGCTCATGCATTCAGTTGCCGTGTTCGTTTCTGCCTCTGTCGTAGCTCCCTTTGGCTCCGTCGTTCAACCTCTGACTGGTCAGCATGCTAAGAAAGACATCTTAGTGCCTTGCTGTATTGTGTCGATTAACAACCAAGCCATATTTTTGTGGGCACTTAACTGTTCGCCAGTGCCTGTTATACTTCCTCGAGCAATGAAGCTCGCCGTCTTTGATGATGCCATAAGAAATTCTATCGCTGCTATTGACGACGAAGAAGGTAAAAAACACGACCGTTTGAGAATGCAGTTGCTCCTACGAGTCGCAGATTCTGAGCATGGTTAGTAAGGACCGACAGTCACTCGAGCGACAAAGATTGGTCGAGCTATTGGAAAGATGTGCTTCTGTGTTTCACTTCTGTGAAAAGGAGAAGCGACCATCTTTACCCTGTTCTCGAGCTTAGCACAGGATCGATACAAGCTCTGCCCATCCGGCCCGGCAAAAACCTTAGCGAGTGTCGTCATCGGAGCAGGAAGTTATTGCTGAACAAGTTCAGGATATGCCGCAGGAGGGCGTTATTGAAGATTCGCGCAGCCCTTGGGCAGAACCTGTCATTTTGGTTAAGAAGAAAGTTGGCTCTTGGAGGTTTTGCGTTGACTATAGACAATTAAACACCCTCACCAAAAAAGATGTACAGTGAAACCTCGTTAAACCATAGTTGGCTGGAGCTCAGAAAAAGTATGTACTAAATGGTAGTACTGCTTAAGCAAAATAGCATGAGATCGCCCACTTACCGGTCAGAAACGGAACTCGAAGAGAGTGCGATGAAAGGGGAAAAAACATGCAGTAATTATTTACTTCGCGCAACAAGCGTGTTATTTTCGTTGGATGCCACGGCGGCCTAGCAGTGACGACAGCGGCCTCAAACTTGCTGAAGCTGTGAGCCAGCTTTTCAGCCAGCGCTGTCCTGTGTCTAAGTCACGTCCTTGTTTTGTTTAATTGCGCTAAAAGCTTTGCCATTATGAGCCCCCATTTCTTGGCAAACACTCCCATGGCAGATTCCTAGTTCGCATTGCATATTCTCCGTGCACAGGCGCGGTAGCATTGCAGATGTCGTGGGGCACCTTTTCATTGCGTGGTGCTGGGGAGGTATTCTGTAAGAGTTCACCTAGTGGACTGTCCATTTCGGCTGTTCCTGATTGGCTTGGGCCGCTCGTCTCCTCCTCGCTCGTACAGCTGCATCCAATCAGCAGCGGCCAAAATGGACAGTCTACTAGGTGGACTTTGCAGAATACCACCCCTGTTCTCGTCACCACGATTGCATTCATGAGGCTGACGCAATGCACAGCTTCTGCCACTGTCAGTCCTGAATTGCCCATGCTGTTGCTTTCCGTGTCATCCTTATTCCTGTCGCTAGGTGACACTTCGGCCACAATAGAGGCAATGATGGCGAAAAGTCAAACCTCGTAGCCGACATTTCTTCTCGGTCGCAGCAGCGCTGCCGAGCAACTTCTTCGCTTTCCAAATGCCACGCACCGTAGTCAACAGTAGACCCATGTCGCAAGCCATCGCCAACTTTTCGTGTCACGTTCGATAGCACAATGATGTCTAATTTTTCTTCTATGCTGAGCACCCAGCGTCTTTTTTATCCGAGTTTTGGCATGGTGCGAGTCCTCACTTGCATGACGCCACAATGCCCTCTGGCACGGCTCTGAAATGATGTTGATGTTGATGTGGCTTCACGTAGGCCATTGTGCTGATCTCTAAGCCTTGTTGTTCTGCCGGGTCGCCCGATGGAGACGACGCACCGCCGTATTTGCGTGACTAAGAGTGGAAACACTATGTGTTAATCGATACGTACGCAATAAGCTGGTATGGTTTATGCAGATACAAAACACATTATGTTCAATGGCCGCTGTGTCGGGGATTTGACTTTACTACTTTTAAAACGAAACTACTGTTTAGGCGGGTACGGTTTTACGAGGTTTTACTGTATGTCCATTGCCTTGGATTGACAATATCATCGACTGCCTGCATTCGGCTTCCTACTTCACTAGATCTACTATGAGAGTATTGGCAGATCCCCATGTACCCTGCTGACAAAGAGAAGACTGCATTCGTGTTGCTGTTATGATCGACCTGTCGAGTGTGAGAAACGTTCAGGTGTGCGTTCCCATGACGAGATGATTTCCCTCGTTTCAAAAAAGACTTTTAGGATTAGCCTGGGCCATGACCTCTCATCTGAAGCATGGGAAAGATTCAAGCAGGCATTCCCATGTCGATATAATTGCCCTCTTCCCCGAAAAAGCGTCACCCCTTTATGCCCTGAGCAGACACAAAGGTGTGGACCAAGAGGAGAAGACACCAAGGAGAAGAGCTTGTCAACTTCACAACCTGACAAAGGCGTTGATACTTCCATAAGTTCCCCAAGTTTTCCAAGAAGACATTGACGACCACAAGACTGCGAGGGGTTAGTTAAGGCCGTCCCTGCCCCCATGTTAATCTGAACTGCTCGAGACTCGGATAGAGTCACAGCCATGTACCAAGGAAGTGAATACATTCTTTTCTACCTTTTTCATCATCACGATGCCCACCTTTGTCGTCGTTTCCTGATTCTTGCAGTAAAGAACCACATCACCTGGTCGAGATTGTATCAATGCCCATGGACTGTATCGATAAATTTAATGTTGTGCTGTTTGAGCTTTGCGATGCTCCTGCTGCTTTCGAAAAATTTATGGACTCGATTCTTTGCGGTCTGAAATGGGAGGTATGCTTGTGCTATCAAGATTGTTTCTTGGAGTATTCCACAACCTCTGTATTCGCATCTTATTGAATAAGTAAAGTAATAATAGTTAGTTCATTAAAATTAAATATTAGTTGCTTGTTCACAATGAATAAAAAAAAAACCATACTCGACTAGCATTAAAGCAAGCCTTTCAGCATAGAGTGGGTGCTGTTCACGGAAAGCCGTAGGTTATTTTTTGTTGGCCACATTTAGTTGGCACATCCGGTATGCAATTTAGTGTTGGTTTCTGAGAAACCTGTATGGGCTTCCTTTGTAGCTTCATGCTACAGTCGGGTGGATGACAATATTCCCTGTCATAAATTTTGCTCGCCTTGCGGGCTTCCGCAGAACTGATCTGCCGCAACCTAATAGTGTTCTGCAAAGTCAAATAAGGAACAAGTTTTCTTCATATGCCTGTGCTTCTCACATATTGATGTTTACTAAGCTGCTCCAAAAGGCGTATTTACTGCTCCAGAATATACAATTCATGCTCCAAACCTGCTCCAAAGTGCCAAATTTGCTGCTCCCAGAGCTGCTCCAAAACTTCCTTGGCTGCTTCCATCCTTGCTGAAGAGGCTGGAGTAGAAGAAACTCAGTAAACAGCCAGGTACCCCATATAGAGGTCGGATATAACTGTCAAGAATCACAATTTGGTAGTTCTGTATTATAATGGAAAATAACTTTTGGTTTTTAATCTGTTAGCATTCTTTGGGTACTTCATGCACTTTAGGGGCGCTATGTACTAGGGGGTACTCAAAAGTAACTGAACTTATTTTTTAAAAAGCTATGTATTTATTTATTCAATTTATTTATTCGAAGCCTCAATGAGACCCTGTAAATAACTTTTGTTGTTTGTTTGTTTATGTGTTGTGTATGTATGCATACGTGTGGTTTTTATTTCACGCTATTGCTTTCATCCCTCGCCATCTCACTTGGAGTAGCATGTTGCTATGCTAACTTTGCTAGATGTAATATATAACTTTTCTCTCTGGCTCTCTCTCTCTCCCCCTCAATTTATTATAAATGACAGTTCGGCTCAGTGTTGGGTTCTTTCTCATGTTTTGCAGGAAATTGATGCCATCTCATCAGCCGTTCCTGAGACAGATCCACAGGGCGAGGATGATAAGGATGAATTACCTGATAAAGAGGCCACGACAGCCACTTCAGGCTGTCTTCCAGCTTCTGGGACACCTTCCGAAGAAGTCAGCATCGAAGTGCCACAGTCAAAAGGTAAGAATGGTAAAAGAAGAAAAATTATCGGGGGGCGAGAGCAACACCCTTATTTCTTTTATAATGATTGACATACATATTTTTATAATAAAGGTAGCCTTGCTTCTCCTGGGTGTCAAAGCTTTGATCATTAATAAGAATGCTATTATAGTAAACCTCAATATAATCAAGTACTTTAACTTTTATAACTTATTGACTATAGCATACCATGTATTTACGAGGGACGTTCCGAAAGTAAGTTTCGTTATTTATTTTCACATGGAAACTTATTCTACATAGTCACTACCAACATTGAGACATTTGTCATAGCATGCAATCAGTTTGAAGAAACCACCCCGGTAAAATATGGGGCTTCCAATGCAGGGAACAGGTGCCTATTCATACTGGATAACAGCACGCACTTCCATTGGTCACCGCGTTGTTAGCACGCGTCTGTCTGCCATCATGACTTGTACTTGAATAAACTTAGGCACGCTGATCTGCTGCTACTCTCTCTTCTTTGGCGCTTTGTGCATGTGTCACTCCTCCGCTTACATTCCTTTCATCATTGAACCAGCAATAGGCGTGGATTCTTATGCCAATTGTTTGTTTCACATGGTGTAGCATCTTTAAAAAAGATGATGAAACTTACTTTCGAGATGTCCCTCATAGGACCTCAATATAACAGAGTGTTCATACACAATTTCAATTTAAAGAAATTTCACTGCCACTGTGAAGGAATAACGAGACAATAAATGACAACTTTCGCTGATGCAGATGCAAACGCTCCGCTTAACCCGTTCAGGGTAGAAATTTTTCACCGCATGCGGCCGCCCAGGGTCGATTTTTTTATTGCAGTTTTATATTCTTCAGAGGGACCTGTTCTGAAAAAAATTTACCGTAATTTTTCTAAGGGGACCATAAAGGGAGAAAAAGATATTTTGCGTTGGTATATATGTACTCTTTATTCATGAATAACAACCATAAGAGAAAGAAAATAAACTTATAAGAATTAAAAATTTAATGCCTTGTTATACTCATAGTTCAAGGCTTCGAAAATGCGTGCACAAGAATATTTCACAAGACTCAAATGTTTCTGTTCTTACACTTGTATTTACGTTCATAGCGTAATCGAACTGCATAAGTGAGCGCACTCAAGAAAACTGTGTGGTTGTGTGCCCATCAAAAAAGCAATACCTGTGACAAACTTCTGCTAATCTTCATCGTATCGCCAACCAGAGGCAGTAATTTCCGCGCGTCTCCAGAAAAAAGAAAAGGAAACGCATGCGCGGCGGCATCCTTCCTGTGTGCACCTCTCTGAGCACTAAACGAGCGAGAAACAGGCGGTCGTCCTTTAAGCGATTAGTAACAAGATAGCCATCAGTTTTGCAAGCGCAAGAAGCCGAAACCATCCATGGAACAAAACCCAAACTGCCACCTGCCCACGCGGGTGGTAGTATATAGACGTGCCGGAGCGAACTGGCACAAAACAAACCATGTAACGAAAACTGAGAGAGGGAGGCGCAAGGAAAAAATTCCCTGTATGCCTGCATAGTGGCAGTACATGCCAAGAAAAAGAAAGTTAGGAAATTAACGCGCTTTTTAAACGTACAGACGGCGCCGTAAATATACAGCATCGACCATTTTGGACTTGTTCGCGGCGCCATATATTTACGTCACTGATCCTGAAAGGGTTAAATTGTGCGCTACGTGACCGTGAATGACTGCTGAAGCAGAGGAGTGTCATATTCCATATAAAGTCTAAGTGCAATGAGATCCTATCAACGTCGCACGCTGTATGCTTTAGGTGCGAGTGAAAACAAGCAAGGTTGAGCCGAGAAGGATGGTGGCTTGAGAAGTGCCGTCTTCTTCCCACGTGAGCAAAAAAAATGGGGTGGAGGGCAGGTTGGCTCACGTGTCCTTTACTAGTGCAGCCATGACTGCGAATGGCCATCAGGGTGGCAGAGCGCATACACAGTCCGCAGGCTCTGTTTTATAGGTAATCTGCTGCGCATGCAAGGACTGGATGAGCTGAGATGGTGGGGCTTCTTGTTCGGTCTTCCTTCACGTTTAGTGCTGGAGGTTGCATAATTTTGAGCTTCGGAGACTCATTGAAGCGAGAGGCTGATGAAGCATTTGCTGTATGCTGCCGGCGCTCTTTAATGATAGCCTCGTTTCACGGCAAGTGTTGCTATCAGACGCGGGGGTGGAGTGGACGCAAAAGTGTGGCTGGCTTCGCTTGGTATCGTCATGGTCCTTCAGTACTTTTCATCTGGTCATGAAACGTCCATGTAACGCTATGGGAGAGCTTCCGAGTGCACCGCGGTGCTCGCGCAAGTAAAAAATGGACTAGAGCAGATGCCGTATGGACGCCACAGGCATTCTGTGCATGCACTCGATATTGCACAAGCGTTGACTGCCTGTATCAGCGCATGAATATTGTCAACACAGCATGCAAATCGCCACCCTGTTTCTGTGCAATGTTCAGAAACATAAACGCGAACAATTTGGAAACAACCACAGCACCTTGCTTCCTTTCCAGGTTCAATTGCATTCGCAACAGCGGCTTAATACATAATTAAAATTGTACACTTGGCCAGTGGCGTAGCTAGGTTGTCTGGCACCCGGGGCCCATAGGTCTTCTGTCGCCCCCCCCCCCCCCCCCCCCCCCCGGGTGTAGTCGAGGAAGGCGAGGATATCGACAATTTCCGGGTTTCAGCACCAGTACAGCCGCCTTGCATACCTCGCATGTCCCCCGGCTCACCTTCTCCTTCGCTTTCTTTCCCAGAGATCGCGAATGCAGCAGGTATTGGTGGCGAGGAGTTACGGAGTCGCCATCTATCGGAAGCGCTTCGCTGGCGTAGTTTGAGGGATCACGCGGCGCGCTCCTCATAGGTTTTGCTGTCAGTGCTCAGTGAAAACACCACGCGGGAGCTCTCCCGGACATTTCTGTGAGTACTTTCGAAACGAGAGAAAGTTTTTACTGTCTGAATAAAAATATTGGGCAAACTGAAAGCACAGAATCGTTTACAGACGCTATCTCTTTACCGAATACGTAAAGTGAACGCCACTATGCGCAATTGCAGCAATGGAGTCTCCCGAACCGGCTTCTTGCGTGAAAGGTAGGCAAACGCTGAGAGCAAACTATGTGAAATATGTTCTTATAGTGTTGATATAACTAAATCGAGCGTAATAGAATGAAGCCTCAATGCAGCGATCGCACAGCTTCGCAGCGACCGACAGCGCGTCTGCATGCTTGTCCGCGCTGTTTCGCTTTCGCCGCGTGCGCGTTTTCGCACCGTGCCATGAGCTTTAGGCCGCAGAATATGAGCATTTGACAGTATACAAGCAACCATTGTTGCGTGTGCGCTATCAGAGCTGTTCAAAAATAATTTTGTTGTAGAGACTTCGACGCCTATATCTACGGCGACTGTGATGTGCCATCGCGACGATTGAATGTTTCTTTTCTAAATTCTTGGACGTTTCAATATTATTTCTCGAGTTGCGTCGGACTATATGTTTATCGGTGTTCTCAGTGTGCGATTTCGCGCTGCTTCTTTTTTTGTAATCCAGTGCATTATTTCATAACACAAACATGACCATATGCCATGCTTTCTTTTTAATGTGCTCCTTACAGCTCTCTTTCCACTCCAGTGAACTTTCCAGTATCTATAGCATCGAAAAGTTCATAAACCAAACCGTCATGACATTAGTCGGGCAGCGGACTCGGGCGAGCGTCTCAGGGCGCGTTTTTCGAACATCGCAGACCCGGCGCCGTGGCATAAATATTCCTCGCGTCTGCGCTTGCTGCATACCCGAGTATTAGTCGATGACTGTTTGCCGGTTTTATGTTTCGCGAGCCAAGCTTCACGCGGCTTCTTTTCCTGCGGCTACGTATGAATAAAGATGACACTGGGTTCCGTTGCGTACGTCCGGCACTGCGGCACTGAGCAGTAGCCTACCATGTTGCGCGCCTTCAAAAGCAGCCACTACCTATTGTAATGCTTTCAATCGTTGTAAAGGAGACACTCAAAGCGGGCAAATCTCACCACTAAATGAAGACCGCAGCGTACGAGGGAACTTAAACTCTCGTTTCCAGCTCGCTTCGGCGCTCCCGAAGCAGCCGACGCGGCCGCTATGTCCACGTGATCCCTAATAGCACGTCACACCGACGGTGGCGCCAGCTTTACAGTGGTAGAGCTCGAGGCAAATACACGCTGTTTTTTTCTGCGCCAAATAACACAGGGTGCTGCACTGATAACTTGTGATAAGCGCACGTGCACATCTTCTGTCAGACTGTAAGGCTTGACAACCAATACAAATGCGGCATCGTGGCAAATACGGCTCACGTCACAAGAAAAAAAAAACATTTTTGTAAAGTTTTAATTACCAATTTTAACGGGAACATTGCACTTGCAAAATTGAAGGCCGACATTCATATCTTGCCCAACAACAACGTCACAAAAATCGTCGTAGGTACTATGGCCCGCAGTATTTTGGCTGTGGGCAGCCCTGAACGAAAACGAAAATTAAATTGTGTCTCAGTGACGCTGATCTCCCCACCATATTAGAAAAACGGAAAAAGCAAATTGCCTCCCTGCTGCGCGGGCGCCAATGCTATGACAATTACTAGTTCTCTTCATTCAGATCAATAAAGCCTTGTTTTATTTGCTGCTATACGGACAAACGTGATTATCCGATTGGGAACAGAATAGAGCAACGCTTCGCGTCGATTCTTGGCGTCACCACAAAAAAAAAGAAGACCGCGATGAAGCCCGTGCCAGCGAAACCTGTTGGTCTGCACTCGCAATGGAGATGGTTGAGGGATCAACGTACGTCACTGGTCCTCTATTTCATATTTCTTTCGCTACTGTCATACTTGGCGCCGCCCGCAGTGCCAAAGTACTGTAGGTTGTAGCACCCAAAACGGTTTTGTTTAAGAAGTTTTTTTTTTTGAGGTAATAATATGACTTTGAGTTCTCAATTCTCGAATTGAAGTGCTTCCTCTATAAGTACAAATTACGGAATTATTAAGGATATGGTTATTACTTACCTGCCATATTTTTCGCGCTACCGAGTTCCTAGTAATCACAAAAAGACATAACTTCATAGAATCTCGATCGGGAAATATCCTTACAAAATTCACCTTTCGTTTTATAAAATTCTGTGCAGCTGAAACAGACACTGTACCTGTGACATGAAGTGACACAACAACAACAGTTTTCTGAAACTTTCGAGGGTAAGAAGGAAAGTGTGAAACATAGCGGCAGGTTTCGCAGCGGCTTCTTGGAGCGAGCGGGATAGGGGAAGTAAAAGCGAGCCGGACATCGCGGCGGGCCCGCGACTACAGCCTGTCGAGTCATACGCCGCCAAACTCTTCGGCCGAACCGAGTCTGGAGACGATCCAGAGAATCCCATTCGCGACTTTTGACGGCCCCTCTTATGCAACGTCGCTCTCAATGAACGCATCGCCGTAAACGCGCGCGCCGGGCGCGCTGGTTGAACGCCCTCTTGCTGCTGTCTTTGTTCGTCTTCGCTGCGCGTTCTGAACGGAAGAGGTACCCAAGAGCCCCAACGCCTTACAACGCCTCACTGTATGTTTAGCGACTCCTGCTCCCAGCATGAACGCACAGCACGAGCGCACCCCACATGAAACGTTCCGCTAAAGCGAATAGTTTAGTGACCATTTTGCGAATTAAATTTTTTAGCCCGAACATTCGTGCAATTGTTTCGTGGGGTGTTGGATAGAGCTGCAGCCGACAATTCTGCGGCGCAAAGCATCGGGTACATGAGCTCGGGCTACTGGATACTGGAGCATTCTTTGCCATTTGCGCCCATGGAGTCAAGCCGGCGGAAAGAGGGTTGTCTTCAGGCGTATGACACCCCCCCCCCCCCCCCCACTGGCCCCTTGCACCCGGGGCCCACGGCCCCCCGGCCCCCCCTGTTGCTACGCCACTGCACTTGGCCTACTCTATCGTTAGAAACCGGCTACAGAACAAGTTCACGTCTCACTTTTATGTAATTGCACGTAAAAAAATTCACCGAAGATTACGATACTCCCTAATAGGAAATTTGAGTGCAGCTGTATATGTGTTTTATTTTGCAATATATTGGCTGGTGCTGACAATCTGAATTGTGCGGCACGTCGCAAACTGAGAGAAGTGTGGCGCAACTACCTCACTAATGGGGAGATAGCAAGAGGCAGCGCATGGGTAACGCATGGGCGTGATTCACAGCAGCCGCTGCAGACAGACGTCCTCTCATGCAGCGCTTTGTTTCCATACATGATAGCGGTGGTGTCATCTGTGAACGGACGATGCGTGCTACGCTGGCACCATCTCATAGCATCGTTGCCGCAAAGCCCGTCTTGCGTGAAACTATGCTTTTATTCTCGCGCTTTCTGCCTCATTGTTCCGCTGCACCATCCTCCTCCGCTTTCCTTCTCGCGCTCTCCACTATCGCCATCTATCGTTTGTACTTCACATTCGCTCTTTCATCCTTCGCTGTGCTCGTTCGCTCGGTTACGAGGACGCTGAGTGACTATGCCGATGCTCGCCGCAGGAACGGGTGCCCAAGAGCTGCACCCTGAAAACATGTGTTTCACACTAACAAAGCTGAATGAGGAACAGAGCGCTAAATAAGGAGCTAGCGAGCAACATTAGACAGATGTTCTGTGGCAACATGCGAGCAATCTGCTTGCGGCGCAGTTGGCGCAGTTAATTCGTGTTTCGGAGGATGGGGCGGCGTAAAGCTATGGGTGCAGCCCATTCGTGTTCGGAAAGGTGGAAGGGCGACGGGAGAGAGCTGCACAGAGATGGCTGGAAAATGAGCGCCCGGCGGCTGTTGGAGCAGCAGCCCATTGGGCAGCGGCTCAAATTTCTCGTTTTCTTTTTTTTTCTTTTCAAGGATTTCGCATTTCACTACCTTTCGCTCAGCCACGCAGCAGCCAGACTTCAGGTGCCAACTCTGCGCCGCAAGCAGATTGCTCGTATGTTGCCACACAACATCTATATAATGTTGCTCGTTAGCTCCTCATTCAGCGCAGTTCTGCAAACAGCTTAATCGCTTGCGTTCGTTTTTGTTGGTTGCGTCGAAGTCATTCCTGACCATGCGGTTTCTCAGCTTTGTTTGACTCGCTGTCGAAACGGAAGATGGCTGATCTGCCGCTGATCATTGGCAATGCAGGACGGTGCCGGTGAAAAGAAAGCGCTCGGCTATAGGTTTGGCGACTAAGTGCTCCTAACCGATGAGACGATCGTCGCGAATATGCTTACAACCGATAATGCTGCATTGGGGCATTGTAGTAAGCGGGTTATTTCATCATGGAAAACATGCAAAAGTTGACGGTGCAGCAGCTTCTCATTGTTATAACCAATATATTGTTAAAATAGCTATTGTTATAAGTGGGTTTGACTGTATCGAAAATTTCGTTATATTGAAGTTCATTATATTGAGGTTTAACTGTATAATGAACTCGCATCCAACATGAAAATACTTTTGTTATATCCAATATTTGTTTTAACTGTGTCTTCGTCAGGTGCTATTACTAGTGAGAAATACATTTTAGTTTTACTTCGGTAAATCTGATGATTTGTTAAATGTACCTGTGTATGTTATATTGAGATTCGATTGTGCTTGCTTTAATGGTCCAGAGTTGTGCGTAGTTATCAAATGCATAACCTTTCCTGCATGTCTGCTCTCACATCATCAATTACTTCTTTTGAACATACGTTTATTGTGGAATTTAGTTGCAGATTGGCTCAATGGCGACTGCAAGAAAATTCTAACAACTTGTTACTATCTTCTTTCCCATAATAGCAAACACTGTGGATGCACCTTCAACCACTGAAGGCGAGGTTCCCGCATGCCCCTGGGTAGAATGCATGGATGAAGCAACAGGGTACACCTACTTCTGGCATCAGTTGACCAATGAGGTGACGTGGGACTGCCCTCCGGAGTATGAAGCCTACTGGGCACAGTACGGGGAACCAGTTGATGCAGAGAGCACTGTACCTGGACATGGAGCCGCTGCTGCTGTTTCTTCTGCAACAACTTCAGGACTGAGTGATGGTGCACAGGTGCTTCCTGAAACCTCAAGCAGTGCACCAGCGTCTTCGATTGCTGTGACTTCACCTAACAGCAGTAATTCCTTGAATGTTCAAGCTGCTGATGCCTGCAGCACGGAAGGTGGAAGCACCAAACCTGCTGTATCATCTGCAACTAGTGGATCGGTTGCTAGCATGGCGGGAGCACCTGAATTGAGTAAAACAGTAACAATGTCTGGCAAGAAGAAGCGCAAGCAGGAAGCTGCCATTGGGTATGTGGCTGCACACTTTTGGTGCTGTGTTCAGTGAAATGACTGGTGTATACAGGTGTGTACAAGAAAACAGTTTCAAAACAAGGAATTGCTGTACTAATGTACTGAGTCATCATCCATCCTCAAGACATTGCCCACCCCCTTTTCTTGCAAAATTTTAATTTCACAATGTACACCAAAATATTTTCCACCTTGCAAAACTCTTACAGACGAAACAAGGCCTACATGTTTTGGGGCACCTTGTAGTACCAGTAAGCAGCTTTTAAAAGCGAAGCTTTTGTTTGCAAACCTTGCTGGGTTTTGTGACTGTGGGCGCTGCGGCCTGGCTCTTCCCTTGCCAAATAGGCCAACCTATCACAGCAGAGTGCACGTGTCATTGGGTTTCTTGCACCACCACTAGATGGCATTTGCAACTGCTGCGGCGCCAGCCAAGCTGGGAAAAAAAAGAACTAAAAAGCTCGCTTTTACGCGTTCACGGCTGCATGGTAAGGAGGAAGTAAACACTTCTTGCGGATAGAATGGATTCGAATTGCGCTAGGCACATATGCGCATGCTGCCTCTGAAACCACAATGCGTTCAAGACGTCCGTTGTACACTAGTAGTCAGCAACTCCACTTAACAAAAGGCTCGGTATAATTTCTGCACTTGTATGTGTGCGTGTACTCGCGTTTCAACTCTCTATACACTCACACAAAGCTTCGCTGTGTATAGATTCTAACTCATTTGATCTGCTGCACTTAAAAAAAATAATTGTATGTGCGTTCCAAAATATGGCTGCCTCAGAACATAAAGTCAGCTCATGATTAGCTGGTTGGTCTTTCATCAAGCATGTCATTTGTTGGTCATTCTTGCTGATTTTAATTTGGCTAGAAAGTTGAAGTATTGCCAATCCTCTTTTATTGATAAATTATGCAGTTAGGAGAGGAGGTGATGGCTTAAGATACTATGGTACATATTTTCCAAGGGAAGCAGTTTCAAGACATGCTACTCTTACTTGTTCATGCTAAAAAAGCCTGTAAGCTGAAGTTGCATTGTGGTCATGGCAGCCTGGAAAGACAGTGGTTTGCACTATATTTTTTATGCTGTTACCAATGGCAACTCATGGTGGGGATTTGATAAAGCAGTCAGCTTAGATAGAGCTAAGGTACAGCTATTGCCCTGCTGAACAGTCTGAATTTGATGCTATTTTATTTACATGCACTGCTCTGCCTTCAGCTTAGTTTTGTGGCATCTCTCAAGCTTGCTTCATATGCTGTGAAACATTGTCATGTGCATTACATCTTGAGAGCTCAGGATAGGCTGATACAAATGACCATCTTGATACTTTCTATTATCAAGGTGTGAATTTTTTTTTACTAAGTTTGACAACTTACATCTTCGCTTCAAAAAGGCCTAGAACAACGACTTATACCCTATGACACACTGTGAACATTCAGAATCGATTCCGTGTGCTGTACTTTGCCGTGCAAGTTGCTGTTAATTAGCTAATTAGGCCCTAAAGAAAGAACATCTTGTTTTGGACATCATAAAAAATAATTATAGGAAAAAATTGGCTGAGGTTTAATTCTAGTAAGCCTAGTTGTCATGAGCGAAAGGTCTGTTTGGCTTGGTTTTGCCCAAGACTATGCACATAGTGCTTCATTAAAGTTAGGCCACAGTCTTTCACACATGTTACACATGCTGCCGAATGGGTTGTCCATGAAGTCGCGGTGAAACCTGGCTGTCGCAGTCAAGCTTGCTGGCAGCCAAAGGGTGTGGTGCATCATATGTTCGTTGTGGATGCAGTAGCTTCGATCTTTCCATGCTTCCGCACTTGGTAAGCTCCTCTATAAGGTTCTACTCTGACCTCCCTTTGCTCCGGTGTTTCAGCAGGCAACTTTGCCTTTGCCTGAGGTTTTGCGGCCTTCTGACTAGCTATATCTACTGGATGATTGGATTCAGCCTGTTGCTTGCACTCGAGTGCACGTACAGATGGCCCAGCCGGTGTGCCGTCCATGGTGAGACTGGCTGACCAAGCGCCGGTGAAGCAGCTGTTAAACCCTCGCGTAGTCACTTTGTACCACAGCAGTGAGGCTCCGACACCTCTCCGCAGCGTATCACGTGGTGTGACGTCACACCTGCCACACTTGCGCTCTGCTGGCTCGAGGTCATTGTGGCATGATGAAACACCTTGAGGCGATTTTGATCATGTCTGCCTGAGATCTCGGCTGGTAGTAGCCGTTTCAACTTGAAAAACACTATTCGCTGTCATAACTCCTATGAAATATTGAATATGACATTAGGCTTTGGAGCACTGCTGAAGGGTTGAGAGCTTATCTTTATTAATGTTATTTTTAAAACATATGGGCACCTGTTATTTTATGCACCAGGCTGTGTTGTATATCAGAGCTGCCTGCTCAGTTTGTCCTTTCTTAATATACAACACAGCCACGCTTTCTGGTAAAGTGCCGAATTAAAGAGGTATCACAGCTTCTTGTGTTTTGTACTTCTTAGTTCACAAATTTCTTTTCTTCTTGTCTTTTGTGCAGGGTTATCATTCCAATAACTTCATATGGTGCATCCGACAGTAGCTCATCTGAGGGTAGCGACGAGACTTATTCAGTTCAGAGGGCACAACGGAAGAGGCATCCTTCCAAGCGGCTGAAGGTTGCTGCCAAGAAGTCGCGTAGGGAGTCGCCACCACTGGTTGCCTATGGACCACAGCTGCCAGACTCTGTGCTCACTCAAGGAGAAGAGCCTGTGTACGGTCCCCAGCTGCCAGATGCTCCCGACTCCATGGAAGTAACAGTTTATGGTCCACACTTGCCAGAGGAGGAGAAAGTTGTCTATGGGCCACACCTGCCAGAGGAGATAAGAGCCGTGTACGGTCCGCACTTGCCGGAGCCTGAAGAGAGGGTTGTGTACGGACCACACTTGCCGGAGCCCGGTGAACCTGAATTTCATCAGCCCCCCATTTTAATTGGTCCACAGCTGCCTGAGTTCCACGAGTTCGCGACCGAAAAGCCCAGTACCAGTGTGTTTATTGGCCCATTGCTTCCAGATGGATTCTATGAGAAACGATCGGAGTGTTGTGAGGAAGAGAAACCCACGGTTCAAAAACCATGTCCAAGGTTAGAAGATACTTCGGCTCACTGCATGGAATTGGGCGAACCCATAGCTGCATCTGAGGCAACCAGTGCTCAAGGAACCCAAGCTGGGGAAACTGTACAGGAAAGTATGCATTCTCCTGCGGCCGCCAGAGAGACTTCTGGTGCTCCTGATGAAACGACGGTTAGTGCAGTGCCGGCATTGTCTGGCCTGGTGGATTACCCTGGTTCTCCTGTCGCTGACAGTGAAACAGATGATGAGGGGAAAGATACGGAAGATAAAAAGGTGTTGACACCAGCCCCAAACACTGAAAAGGAGTCAACTATTGTGAACTATCCTGTCATGACTAGTGGAAAGCTCCAGTTTGAAGCAGTTGTGCAGGATGTGCCTAAAAAAGTGGTGTCTCAAGGTGTTAGTCAAGGCAGTTCCAATGCTCGTGTCAGCTCCTTGGCTGTAGCAGGACAGCTGAAGTCAAAACAAACAAAGGAGGCAAAGGTAATGTCTACTTCTCTCTTTCTCTCTCTCCTCCTGTTTACATAATTTTCCTTGGCTGCGTGCCTCATTTACTCCCAGAAAATGATTTGGTGCAGCTTCCTTGGTGCCTAACACTGGCTTGACTGTAGAATGTTATTCTTATCCTCTACTAATCACTTTATCATCACCTCCTGCCTGTTTAAGCATTAAGTCTACTTGTTGTAGGAAGAAAATGCAACAAAATAAAGCTAAACTGTGCTGTGTGAACAGTGGTAGCCATTCAGTCGGCTAGGGACTAACACAGTGAAAATCACCTTGAATTCGTCAGTTGCTAGTTTGATTTGGCTGCAGGGTCTTGTACTCCTGCATAACTTTGCAGCACTTTCACACAAGGCTGCCTTATTTTTTCTTGGAACTGCTTGTTAATGTGTAGTTTTCATACTGTGCAGGTAATATGGAGCACACAATTTTCACTTAGTAGTTAATTATACAGGGTGTCCCAGCTAACTTTAGCCAGTATTTAAAAATATGCGAATGCCATGTAATGGGACAGAACCAAGGTAATGTTGTCTGCTGTCGCTTGGATACTCAAATTATTATTTTTTTCATTCTGCCTAATTAGCTGATTAGTCTTAATTGATAAACTTCTCAAGTATTATAATTAGACAAAAAGTTTCAATGAGAAAATTGTAGAGCAACATGAAAAACTCCTGGTACAGCTTTCTGTTGCTCAATACATGCTACATAAGTGTCTTCCGAGCATGAAAGAAGCCCGCGAATGCACGCAGAATTGCCGCGTGAATGACCGCTCGAGGCACTTTGTGTGTATTCGCGGGCTTCTTTCATGCTCGGAAATACGCTTATGTAGCACGTATTGAGCAACACAAAGCTGTGTCGGGAGTTTTTCGTGTTGCTCTACAATTTTCTCATTGAGACTTTTTGTCTAATTATAATACTTGAGAAGTTGATTAATTAGGACTAGTTATGTAATTAGGTAGAATGAAAAAAAGAAAAGAAAATCTGAGTATCTCCAAGCAGTGGCAAACAACATTACCTTGGTTCTGTTCAGCTATGTGGCATTCGCATATTTTTTAACTCTGGCTAAAGTTAGCTGGGACACCATGTATAGTAAGGATTATATGACACTATTCATTACATATCAGCAGTAATGGTGGACATTAAATATACTGTAAGGAAGATGAATTGCACAATGCCATATAGTTTCTCTTCTTCTTCTTTCTTCTGTGAAGCTTGTCTATGTCATAGATGTTTAAGTAAGCATGGAAGCCCTCATGTAGAAGTTGCCGTAGTAACCTACTGAACTTATTGTCCATCCACGTATGCCTATCTGTCTGTATAATTCTTTCATAGTTTGGCAGCTCTCTTTCTCCAGTACTTGTTCGTGGGCAGAGCCACAGCAGGTGGCGATTGGGCACTGTTGTAGCTGGAGATTCTGACCTTTAGGCAGGAGGTGGGCTCTGCTGCCTCCACAAGTTGAGGTGCCACCTCGCCTACAGCATTACACACTGTGGATAATTTTGGTTGCTTGTGATGCTTCAATATGCTGCAAGACAGCTGCACATTTTGCCTTGTTTCATGATCTCGTGTGTGCACCATTTGTTTCCAGAAGGGATCGCAGCACCTGGTTTCTTATGGCGACTCGGAGAGCAGTGATGACGACAGCATGGATGTAAATGCTACTGCTACGGAGCCGCCACTTCCCTCCACAGCTCGACCAGCCCTCCCTTCAGCAGCGGATGAGGAAGACGAAGAGGAAAAGCATGTGGGCCTTGGTTGCTCCAATAGAGATGCCATGGATGCACATGTTACAGATGACAAGAACCCTCCACCAGCAAAGCCATTTGTTGGAGTCAACTTTGTCAGATCATCTGAGTTGCTTGTGTTGAGTGAATGTGCAGCTCAGGGTGACGGTGCAACTGAAGAGAAGACAAAAGAGGCTGAGAAAGAACAGTCTCCTTGCTCGGAGAGAAGTACTGGCAACGAAAGCTTGGCCTCCCCACAAGGACAGACGACACCGAATGATTCCGAAGTGGATGATTTCGATGATGTCGTGCGGGCACTTGACATTGCTTTGTTAGAGTCGGTGAGTGTGAATTTTTGTCTTGTCTCTCGCAGACTTGAACCTGAGCAGTCTTCATGTAAAGCCACTTTAATGTTGAAAGAGAGAACTGTATAGCTTTTGTGGTTCGTACATTGTTGTTAAGGTATAACTTATGAGCACTGTCAGCTCAGTCCTTATGATTTTGTATTTGCAGGAGCATTGAGTGTTTTGCCCTTTTGCTTGTATATAATATGGTGCAGCATTGTAAACTGTATACAGTCAAACCTCGTTATAATGAAGTTGCATCTAATACAAAAATACCTTAGTTATATCTGATATTCGTTATAAGCAAACATGCGGACATCGATGAAAAAGCAGGTGTATGCCAAATAATCGCAAGTGTGATCGTTAGCAGCACACATGCTTTGCATAGTTGCTAATACAGTCGAGCCCACTTATTGCAATATTCTAGTGCCAAGAAAATGTCATTGTTGTAACCGATAATTGTTACAACCAGTTTGCACGAAAAAACAAGGCAAGTACAGTTGAACCTACTCATAGCGTTACCTTAACCAGCTTTAACATTATATCGGATGCAACAGGGAGCACTCATGGTACCCTGAACTTTTGTATGTTCTATGGTAAAATAAATGGCTCACTCCAATGTTCCCACACCGGATTATTGGCTGTAACAGTTAGATATGGCTCCTGATTGTCTGTTCTGCAAATACTTTAAGGAAGGAAAACATCGCAATCTTCCGAGCTAGCTAGCGAGCTAGCCTTTTACGCGGACCCAGTGACCCAAGTTGTCTAATAGCTTGGGCCACTAGGTATGGCTCATACTTGTGAAGCAGAATGCATGTGCTCGGTTATACTTGCCAAAATATTGTCAAACTTACCATTACAGATTGTTTGAATCCCTCCTTCTCAACAACAGGAAAGGGCTCTATGTATAGTATGCCGCCGCCGTAGTTCCGCACGACGGATACCAACAGCATAGAGCAAATCAGTCCATGACAGAATTGTAATAGGTGCGTTACTTATAAATGTACCGTGCTTGTAATCAGCCAAGCCATTTTAAAAATACTGCTTTATTGTCGAACTCGAGGCTCCGACTTACTAATGTTTGAACTTGGGCTGATTGGTTATTTGGCATATTTTGACAAATAACAGCGTGTAGATGTTATGTAGATGTCTGTAGCGCAACTGGTCGGTAGGGCTCTAGTAATGGCATAGTGAATTGTATAGTCCGTAGCGATGGCAATCCACCTATTTCCGTCATTTGGTATTGAGAATGGTCTGAGAAGATCAATGCCAATGCGAGAAAGAGGGCCGGTTGGTATATCCAAAGGCTGCAGCACACCAGCAGGATGCACAGCGGGTCTTTTCCGGCGTTGACACGACTCACATGCGGCAACATAGTGCCGGATGGAGCGGCTGAGACGGGGCCAGAAAAACCTTCGCCGAATTAGGTCATAGGTCTGAGTTGTGCCAGGGTTTCCAGCCGTGGGAACGTCGTGCAGTTGCTGGAGTATACTTTGTCGAAAATGCGACTGAATGATGGTTAGGAGCTTGGGCTCGTAGGGGTGCATGTTGCGGCGCTACAGTATCAAGGTTCGACTTTAGCATATGCTAATATGCGTAATAGCTGCTCAACCGCCATCTCAATATATACTGCAGTCAATCAACTTTGGACAGTTTTTGCATTCTACGAGGTCAATGTGGTGGCTCGCAGCTGCGGCATCACTGGTTGCTTGTAGTCAAATTCACTAGTTGCTGTATTGTTTGTTCATCATTTCAAGTTACTTTCTCTGTTCTCTCTTGGCTGTTTTGTAGCAAAAGAAAAAAACCCAGGAGGACAGTACAAAGCATGAAGACTTGTCCAATGCTGTGAAAAAAGAATTGTCCAGTGACACAAGTGAAGAAGAAGGCGAAATAAGGTCTTCTGAATCATCCAGTGAAGAAGGAATGACACCTATGCATCATAGTAGTTCAGGTTAGTGTTTTGGATTTTTTAGGATGTCTGTTTTTTATTGTCTGTCCTCTCAAGGGGAGTAATTCAGCATTGATGAAGCGTCTGCCATTCGGGACGAAAGGGAAGTAGGAATATTAGGAAGTTCTTAAGTAACACCCCTCTTCTAAATTTTTAAGCTAATAACATGAAATAAAATGAAAAACTGTCAGTAAATCTGACAGTCGAATATAGTCCCACTTTGACAGGACCCTGCTTGCAGCAAGAACTTTGTTAAATCAAGGTGGATTTATGGCTAGGAAAATAATTTTATATGCTCCGATAACGTTGTTGTCGTGAACATTTCATGAATAGAGTATATTTCTGTAGCATTTCAGGCAACCATGCCACTTGAAAAGCATAGCTTATGTGGAAGCACCTATAAAGCTCAATTATGCGTGCACTCACTTGAGCTAGAGACGTGTAGCCAAAGTGGTTCCACTGCAGCATGAATACGTGAAGTCACTTTTTTAGATGTTGTAGCAGTATATATTTCAAGTAAGAGGCAAGTAATGGTAATACCGGAACTCAGTGTATTGTTTGATCACAGACATTCTACATGTGTTGGCATAAGAGGATACCATCTAACTCACTCTTATGAGCATAACTATGCAGTGACTCTGCGTTGTCACTTATTGCCTGAAAATGCATGTTGTCAGTAGAAGTTAAGTACTACGGTATCAAGCAAAGTAGCATGGGAAGAAAGAAAACGTTGCACATACAAATATTCCGACTTGTTATTATTCACACTGCAATTGAAAGCAGTATTCAATTGATGCATTGTACGTCTTAACCCTAAGCGCTTGCATAGCTTAGCTGCCATGCCCCGTAAATTGCCTTGCCCTGCAGGGTTCTCAGAGCCACATTTGCCTCGTAATGCTGATTAGCTGCTCCTTCTTGAGGGGTACTTGTTGTGCCTCAACAAGCTGAGACAGAAAGGGACGAAAGTGTGCAAACACAGCAACCTGCATAAAAACATTGCTGTGCCAATTGCCAGTATTTGTGACTCTGGTTCTTATTCTTGGCATATAGTTTGCGCATGTTCCAATCATTGTAACATGTGCTGTTGTGCTCATGGTTTCATGAAGAGAAGACGCCCAACTTGATACTGACAATGTCATGTGCTGACACAGTGCCATGGTGAGGCACGTAGTTCACGTGCTCCCCTTGGGTCTCTTTCTAGGAGGCTGGCTAAAGTGTCTAAAAGAAAAATTGCTTGTTACAAATAGTCATACCCATAGAATAACTTGGGCGTAAAACTTGCCATGGCGGCTCAATGGGTATGATGTTCTGCATCTCAGCACAAGGTCACAGCTTCCATTTGTAGCCATGGTGGCTACATATTGAGGGGGACGGAATGCGAAAATACTTGTGCATGGTGGTGTGGGGCATTTTAATTTAGCCTGGAGCATCACAATTAATCCGGGGTCCTCCATATAGTGTAAGGGCTAAAACCCATCAATCAAACACATAAGAAAAATTAGTGGGACGTGGGTGTTTCACATTGTGGCCCACCAACATGGCATTGCACATGGCTCTGACATGCACATTCAGCATGCAAGAAAATAAGCATGTTTCTATTTGCTATTGAAGTTCTGGCTATGTTGAATTGCTGCCTTGCTCTTCAGTATTTATATAGTGATACTGTAGACAGCAGCATAGTGACGTTTTTCGCTACTGGCAAAGCATAATGACTATCAGACAAGTGCCTGTAGCTGTAATGTTGGTTTAGCATTTTACATTTCTACTGCTTTCTGCTGTTAGGTTTCAAAGTGTGGGGGAAAAAGGGGGGGGGTATTTCTGGTTGGAATTGTTAGAAGGTATCACATGGTAAGGTATAATATAGTGCTGAGTGCAAATTCAGCACAGCCTCATGCTTCCCAATCACTCAGTGGGCAACATTTTGTTCAGAAGGAAGCTGGCTAAGCTGGGATATGCCAAAGATGTTCACACTGATATCAAATATGAACATCAAATATACAAGTTTTACCTGGTCTTGCTACTTGCAAGTTCCTCTTTGGTGCCATTGAGTAAACATACAGCATTTTGTGCCTTGCTGTAATGCTATGCTATTTGCATTGCTTGTACTTTTCAGACTCTGAAGATGAACCAGAAGTTGATGCCAGAGTAATGAAAGACAAACCATCTAGGAGAACAGGCACATCTCCCAAGCCTGAGAGTAAGGATGCACTTAAGGTAGGTAGTGCTGCTTTATTTATAAATTGTAATTGAACCTGCATTTAAAATCAATCTGTTGCATGATGTAGGGTAATATTTTTAGTTGTATGCATTGTGTTGTTTCTTTGAAACATGTGACAGTTGTAATACCTCATTTATACATCTAATTTTCTGTACTGAAGGAGTTTGTCCTTTTACTTATGTTCTCCTGCATCTGTGTTTGAAGAATTGATGAAACCAATAAAAGAGGCACTTATAAATGCACTCACAAGACTAGCAAAACAGAGTACTACTGTAGTTACCAATAAAGGCGCTGTACTTTCAGTTCCATTGCTTTACTCACTGCAACGTGTGCTAAAGTGTTTTGTTCGGTATGTAGAATGTTTGTTTTGGAATATAGCATGCCAAATTTTCCTGCAGTGTAGTATTCGGATACTGAAATCATTGAGGGATTGAAGCGTTTCTTGGTCTGATACGAGGGGGTTAAACAAACAGTGCTTTGATTGCATTGAAATCTGATAAAGCCCCTTCCTTATTTCTGTTTTGCAGTCCCCAATTCGCCCCTTGTATAATGTTCAGATTTCTATGAAAAGCAGGCCATATATGGTGTTAAAAAGAAATAAGTGATAATTAATGCTGTTGTATATAGTTGCAGAATATTCCAGACAATGTCTAAAATAATGTGATGCCCTTGGTTTCATAGCTGGTCTAGGGCTGTGTGATTACTAACTGTGACAGTCAGTGAGAAAAAAAATTATGGTCTCTGACCTTTCCATAACTACTGCTAAACTTCAATTATGCTTGCATGATTGACATCTGCCTAGCCTAAAGAAAGCATTTGGTTTGCATATTATGTAATGAAGCAAACGCGCCTCGTGTTTCCGATAGCAGCTCGGAGACGATGATGACGCCCTGTGCTGTGATTAGCAAGAGAGCTCAGGCTGTTCGCTGCTGCTAGGCTGCACCTCGCCTTTAATTAAACATCATTACATTTGGTGGAGATTGCTGGAATCCCTCAAGTCACCCTGGAGCTCCGCAATCGTACGTTGCCCACCGTCACCATGACTGATGCGACCTATGCACCAACTGTACCCACGGCTGCCCCTGTCACTTGCGCCAGCGTTCTCCGTCAGCGTGACCCGGCCATCTTTTGCGGGACCAGAGAACATGACATCGAAGACTGGCTGTCCTCCTATGAACGTATAAGTGCTCACAATAAGTGGGACGACCAATCTAAACTGAATAACGTCATATTTTACCTTGCTGACATCGCAAATTTATGGTTTAAGAATCACAAATCTGACATTTCGAGTTGGTCCGCATTCAAGACACATTTCGCCGAAATGTTTGGCCGCCCCGCTGTCCGCAAGCTACGCGCCGAACAACATCTATGCCAGTGAGCACAGCCACTGGGCGAGACTTTCCCCAGCTATATTGAGGATGTCTTGGATCTCTGCGGCCGTGTTAATCCAATGATGGCCGAGGATGAGTAGATTAACCGTATTCTGAAGGGTATTGAGGACGACGCATTTCAAATTCTGCTGGCCAAGAATCCAACCAGCGTCGCCATATTCTTCAACCTGTGTCAGAGTTTCGACGAATTGCACCGCCAACATAACATCGCCAGCCAAAACGTCCCACTGGCTGACTTGGTCTCGGCCATTGCAGATTCCACTGGCCATACTGATCCTTCTGCTCTCTTCCTTCAGCTGAAGGATTTCATTCGCGAGGAAGTGGCCTGCCAGCTGTCGCTGTTCCCTCATAGCCAGGAGCCTGCCCCAACACTCCCTCCGGCCGTACAACAAGCCATCCGTGCCCAAGTATCTGATGCACTTACCCCCGTTTGCCCGCCAGCTCCTGTGATGGCAGCGCTCTCCTATGTTGAATACCCGGCTGCTATTTGCACCTCTGAAGGCACCGCTCTCTTATGCCGACTACCCGTTGCGGGTCACACCTTCGCCGCTCAACTATGCTGCCACTGTCGCAGGGCCACCCCCAGTGTCATATTCCATCCCACCACCATCGCACCGGGTTCCCCCTGCTCCCGTTCCATGGCAGTCACCCCAGCTTCTTCGTCGAGCCGACACGTGGCACACGCCAGACAATAGGCCTATTTGCTTCGCCTGCGGCATTGCTGGTCACATTGCACGCTTTTGTCGTCGTAACATGCCCTCGCACTGTGACGCCTTCAACCAGTTTCCTTACGTGCCACAACATGCCGCCGAGATACGCCGCTGACTCGCCGCTGAGACTCTTCGATCGCGACTGCCGTTCCGACAGATGCCGTTCTCCATCTCCACATCAACTGTCACTGTCACCTATGCATTGTCGGCCACCTACTGCCAAGGGAAACTGACTAGTGCAGTTCCAGAGGCAAGAACTGCAAGCTCATCGAACTTTCTAAGGCCTCAATTTTCACCACAGAATGCCATTGATGTCCATATTGAGCGAGCATCCGCTCAAGCGCTTATCAATACCGGGGCCGCAGTTTCTGTCAACCATGAAAATATTTTTTGCAAGCTGAAAAAATTCACGACTTCTCCATCTGGCATGGCACTCTGCACTGCTAGTGCGCAACGCATTGATACTACAGCTGTATGCACTGCCCGTGTAGTCTACCAAGACGTTCTGTACATCATCAACTTTTTTGTGTTGCCCTCCTGTTCTCATGATTGCGTCCTTGGGTGGGACTTCCTGTCACGTCATAGTGCCATCATCGATTGTTCTCGCGCGCAAGTGGCCCGTTGCCGCTATGCGACTCGCCCTCGGTTGACGCCGACGTTATTGTTCACAAAGTCTTTGATGATGATACTGATCTAACGCCGGAGACGTTGGTGCTTGTGACCTTGTCGTGTACTGCCGTGCCAGACTCAACTGTGGCATTTACGCAATCTGACATGCTTGCTTACCACAAGGACTTATTTCTCCCGTTCGCTGTCCTCACTGTTAGGTCTCAATCCGTTTTGATACCCATCTGTAATCCGCACCGGTATCCAGTGACCATACTGCGCGGTGAGGCCTTAGGATTTGTGCAAGCTGTCACGTGTATTGAAGACCTTGACGTTCACGATGGCGCCACCCGTTTACATCTGGACGCCATAAATTCCGTCTCAACACCACCGCCTTAAGCAGGTTTTGACAACGCCATGGCCGCAGACCTCTCGCCGTCTCATCGCACTCAACTTCTTACTCTACTGAACGAGTTCATTTCTTCGTTCGAATGCAATGAACCATCCTTGTGTCGCACGACAAGTGTCTCTCATACTTTCGACACCGGTTCCCATGCCCCCTTGCGACAGCGTGCGTATCACGTTTCCGCAGAAGAGCGCAGAGTTATCACAGAACAAGTGGACGACATGCTGCAGCGTGGCGTCATTCAGCCTTCTCAAAGCCTTTGGGCGTCACCTGTCGTTCTAGTGTGAAAAAAAGATGGCACCATTCGGTTTTGTATCTATTATCGCCACCTGAACAGGATTACAAGAAAAGACGTCTACCCTTGAATCAAGGATGCTCTCGACTGTCTGCAAGGTGCCGAATACTTGTCGTCTTTAGATCTCCGCTCTGGCTATTGGCAGGTTCCCATGGCTGAGGCTGACCACCCAAAGACGACTTTCATTACTCCCGATGGCCTGTACGAGTTTAACGTTATGCCCTTCGGGCTCTGCAATGCTCCCACTACCTTCGAGCGCATGATTGATACCATCCTTCGCGGACACAAGTGGAAGACTTGTGTCCGCGCGACATTGCGATGTTCATTCTTTGCAACTTCGTCCTTTGCCACGGTGCTCCTCGAGAACTACTCAGCGATAGGAGTCGTGTCTTCTTGTCAGAAGTGATACACTCCCTCCTTCGCAAGTGTCAGATCATTCACTGGAAGTCGACCGCGTATCACCCCCAAACGAACGGTCTCACGGAGCACTTCAACCGAACACTGGCCGACATGTTGAGGATGTACGTCTCATCCGACCATACCGATTGGGACACTGTACTCCCGTTCATTACTTCTGCTTATAACACCTCGACACAAGCAACCACCGGGGTTTTCACCTTTTTCTCTCTTGTATGGGCGTGAGCCTTCGTGTCCTCTGGATGCTATCCTGCTCTACCGACCTTACGCTTCCGAGTGTACAACTATTTCCGAAGGCGCCCGATACGCTGAAGATTGCCGCCAGCTGGCTCATTCGTTTACCAGCGAGGATCAGGGGCATCAGAAGACAAGACGCAAAAGTCATCAGGCCACGCCCACCTTCCCTGCTGGTTCCCTTGTGTGGCTATGGATACCACCTCACATGCCTGGTCTTTCTTCTAAACTACTTGCGCGGTACCACAGTCCGTACCGGATCATCGACGCCTCCTCCCCTGTGAACTATATCGTTGAGACCATCGCCGGACCTTCGTTGTCGAGGTCGGGAGACAGTGCATGTTAGCTGGCTGAAGCCTTATTTCGACCTCCTCATCTTCTCTTCTCCCCGAGTCACCAGGATGGCTCCGTTTCACACCTGGGGCCAATGTAACGAAGCAGACTCGCCTTGTGTTTCCAATAGCAGCTCGGAGACGCCGACGCCGACCCGTGCTGTGATTAGCAAGAGAGCTCGGGCTGTTCGCTGCTGCTAGGCTGCTGTTTATCTGCTGCTCCCCACCTTTAATTAGACATCATTACAATTAGAAAAATAACTCATGTTGTGGTCCTTTATTATGCCTGACTATTGAAACTTGGGAATTAGCAGTTGGTGCTCATTTTTGGAATGATTTATTGAACATATTTCACCAACTTAGTGCTTTCTCCGCAACAGCTGGATATCGAAGAGGCTTACAAGCAGCTGACGGACCAATTGAATCCTCTGCGAGATGTCATAGCCTGCAGGAACAGCTACTTTGAACTTGTCGTGAAGACTATGGTAAGATATATATTTATATTTTGTGCCCATTCCTCCTTTTTATACAGTTATGATCTGCGGCTTGGAAGGCTCATTATATCTAGTGTATGCAGTAAAACCTGTATGTAACTAAGCCATGCCTGTAGCATAAAGCAGTGCTAAATGGAGAATTTTGTTATTGCTAGGTAACTGCAGAACTGATATGTCATTGTCAGCAATGCAAGTAGTATGTTGTGTTGGCTCAAATACTGGTTTGCAGCAGTATGTGCAAGTTCGATCCCCAAAATCGCCGCCATAGTGTTTCAGCAGTCCTATAAGCTGCAAGGATCCATGAAAAATTTCTAGCAACTAAAGAAAATGCAGCAGATCTACTTTGTTAGAATCTCAGGGTGTCTACCTACCGAGAAAACTGGGAACGCTCAGGAATTTTGAATAGTCTGGAAATACTCGGGGAAAACTCGGGGAATTTGTGCTTCTATTGGAAAACGAGCTGCAATTTTATTGAAAGGGAACGAAAGTCACGCTAATGCTGGCTCAATTAACAGAGAGGAATCGTAACAAATCGTCTTTGACGTCGTGTCGTCAGCTGGAGGAGTTGCCCGTGTACAGTGAACGACCAATTTTCTGGACGCCCGATTTTTAGGACATGCCCAATAATTCAGTCAGCTTTGCGGCCCTATAGAGTCAGCGTATAAAAACGCATGAAATTTTGGACGCAAGAACCCTTCGCCATCCGATTTTCTGGACTTTTTGCCGTGACCGCCGTTCTGAAACAGCATTTATGAAAGCCACCATCCTCGCCATTTTTCTTATCTCGCCACCTCGAACCGCCACTCTTGCACGCAAATCCACTGGCAGCCGTAACCACCACCGCGCAACACTAGGCCTAATTACTTCGATGTTTCCTACCATTAGCAATTCGCCGCTGTTAGCAATGGCGCCGACTTGGCCTTTGTAATCCTCACCAATGGCTTCGAAGCTCAGAAAGCACAATGTATTGTAGTATGCCGGTTCTTGAAAGTAAGCTTAGTCTCAATACAGTAGTGTTGAGCAGTGAACCATGCACGAAGTATTGCGGTGAAGCTTAACAAATGTACGGGGAAATTGTCACAGCACCCAGTGTGTATTCCTTAATTATACACACGTGCACCCGCCATTTCCTGTCGCAGTACGAGCACCGATATGCCTAAATGTGTACTGGCAGGCCTTCAGAGCTTTTTCGGACATGCCTGTGGCGATTTGAGCCCATAAGGGCAGTAAAAGATGTGCATTCATTTTTTCGGACATTTTCACGGCCTCTAGGAAGTAAAAAAAATCTGATGTTGACTGTACAAGTGACCTAGAGGATGCTTCAAATGGTCCGTGGGGCGAACGCACAGCAAAAGGAAGGCGAGAACAGAAAAGACCGACGCATTGAGGAATGGACGGGAAAGGAAGCGTGCTGAGGCATCTTTGAAAGAGCTTGAGCTAAAAAAACTACCATATTTACTTGATTCTAAAGCGCCCTCGATTGTAATGCGCACCCGTTTTCCGTGACAGAAAAAAAAGAAAAAGTGAAAAAAAAACACCTGCTCTCGATTTTATAGCGCACCCGTTTGCCGCGACTTAAAAAAATAAAAGTCCTTTACAGTACCGCGCACCTCATTCTTTCATACAGGAATACAGCTTTCTCTCATTTGAAAAAATGAAGATTTACTCCCAATACACTAAAGTTGTGATAAATAAAAAAAGTCGCAGTTTCGACCGTAAGGCGAAGCATCGATTACGATAGCAAATTAGTAGACAGCTATATGAAAAGTAAGGATAGCAGTTTTGTCGGCCATATAAACTTTTAAACATTCGCTTACTAACTAAATTAATAAGCATAGTTTCATGTGCGCACAAGCAAGCATGAACACGTCTCGCGCAATGACCATGGAAACACTTTATCAAAACGATGGAGTGGGGAAGTGCGGCGGCAGGAGCGAGCGAATTGACCTTTGTGCAGACTCTTGCTTTAACGTGGACTAAACGACGAGAACACAGTATGATGCACCTAGATGCGTAGACTCTTGTCTTCATCGCAAATCGCTTTCAGTTATAGGGACTGTGTGGCCACACCGTATGTAGAAGCCGCCGGAGTAGAAAGCTTCTCCTGTTTGCGCCAGTCTCGCATGCAAGTTTAGGGATCTCCGAACGCCCGTGATGGGGTCCATTTTCCATCCATCTCTGCACACGTGATCGCTTTCCTTTGGATTGCGGCATCGTGATGAACTCGGCATGTCTTTGCAGTCGGCACTTCCATGCTTAGAGCAAATGCGGAAAACAGGAAGATCGGCAAGACGGATGGTGCACTAACCTAAGTGCATGTACTGCAGCACATGGAGGAAGCTATGGCAGCTAAGCTCAAAGCGCATGCGAGGCAGCCATTTTGAAATGCTGATGGCGATATGGTAACGCATATTTAGGGTCGTACTCGATTCTAACGTGCAGGCTATTTTTGGACCCGTTTTATTAGAAAAAAAGTCCGCGTTAGGTTCAAGTAAATGCGGTAAGTGCTAGCTGACGTCAAAGTGCTGGTGTCCCTCATCCAAACGAAAATAAGCTCTTTAAAGCAGTGAAATACAACACTGAGGGGTTGTGCATGGGCTGAAGGTATGTCGGGACAGTTGGGTTGACTTTCCAGCTGCTGAGAGAGAATCTCACTTGTGACAAAGTTCAGGCCTCATGCCAATGAGCTTGCTATCAGTTGATAGAAATAGCTCGTATTCAAAAATATTTGCTTCGGTGTGCATCTCTTTTTTATTCGGATTCGTATTTGAAAATGTTCGACTCGGTTTGCGATGAGCTTTACCATTTTTTGCACAGATATTTTATTCGCTGTACATTTTACTAACCTCTCCCTTTTATATTCTTTTTGAATAAACGCTACTGCTTAGTATTCAAACCGGATTATGTCATTTTTATTTTTTAACGTGCTTACTCTGAGTGACAGCATCGGCCGACATGGTCTCAGCCCGTCTTGACATAAAACAAACTTCTGGGTCACTCAGGGAATTTCGCAAAGGCACTCAGGGAAAACCTGGAAAGCTCAGGGAATTTGGAAATGTCAACTAGCTAGACACCCTGAATCTATATACAGTGAAGCTTTGTGTGAGTGCATAAAAAGTCGAAACATAAGTTTGTGTTTATTGAATGTCCGCACCAAGTGACATGGAAGGCTTTTATTATTCAGGCATTGTAGACACGCTAATGCATTGCGGCTGCAGATACGCCAAGGCAAGCTTTCTGGTTCTTGCACAGCCAGCACTTCGGATGAGCAGAGGCGAGTGCCATCTGGTGTTAGTGCAAGGAACCCAGTGGCGTGCATACTCTGCTGTGATTGGTTGGCCTATTCGGCAAGAGAACAGCCAGGCCGCAGCGTCCATGATCACGAAACATGGCGAGGTCCACAACAAAAAGCTTCACTTAAAAAAAAAAACATTGTAAACATGTGTAAATGAATCTATAATTTTGCAGTCGAAGTGCTCCAGATGTCATTCTGTGTGTGATAGTGCAGAGGTGCTTTCTGAGAAGAAAGCAAAGCTGTGCCTAGTGCTTTAACCCATTACCAGATAACACCAAGCACATCAGTAGCAGTCAGTGCTAGGTTCTTTTTCTTTGTTTGCAACACCATATATATAGTGAGATCTGGTACACTCTAGCAGAGACTCTAAAGGCTCTGACAAGGAGTGCAGTGACTTTTGACTATATTGTTTTGTTTGCTTGTTTCTTTGATGTAACTGTGATTTTTGTCATGCTGTGTTGAACCCTTACTTTATTTGTGCTCTTTACTTCAAAAAGTGAACATTTGGTAGTTCACGCTTCATTCTCGTGTGTCCTTTAGTCACCTTGTTAGACAGTGTGAAATATTTTGTACCTAAACATGACCATACAGTGACTAGCTGTTTCATGCTTTCTATGAGTGTAAGTGTCCTTCTCTTCTGTTTGTTTGATCTGCACAGACTCGTATGGAGGACTGGCGTGCGGGTGCATTGGGCTCTGACTACTTCCTGCAAAAGTTACATGATGCTCGTGCTGCTGCCGCTGAGCTTCACCAACTGGTCCAGGCTGCCGAGAAAACACAGAGCGATGAACCTTGCCAAGAACCGTTACCGCCTGGCTGGCAGAGGCACTGGGACAGGTACGGTGTCTCTTGCCTCTCTTGACCTTGCTTACTGCTGTCAGCAGCAGGGGTTGCGGTGTCATTTACGCTGTTACAAATGAGAGCTGGTGTATAAAGGGGCGATAAAAGAATGGGACAAGGAATGGGTTGGTGAAGAGGGTAGTTATGTCTTACTTGTCACATAGAGGGAGAGAAATGTGCTGTCACGACTGTATTACACTTGTTTTTTTTTTTCTCCTTCCTTTCTTGTGGTGCTGTGGTTTGCACCCTGAGCAGGAGCCTTCATGAAGCCTGGTCTTCTTGGCTTGGGCGGGAAGGCTGGCTTGGGAGGTGGTGCCTCACTGCTGCCACTGCTGCTGCTGTATTTCGTTCCATTTCTTTTTTTCCTCACGAGCTCAAGAAGCCCTCCTCCTCTATTTTTTTTTCTGGGAGAAGGCTCCTTCCATGCTCCCACAAACTCCTCTCCCTGCAGTTCACTTACGAATGACCCACATCCCCTTCCCCTCTTTCTTACACCACCCCGGTCACACGCCACCCTTGCTCTTTTCCCTCACCGTCTCCTGCATCTTTTGATCTGACATTTCACTCGTCACCCGCTGTCATTGTGGTAAATTGCAACCAGTGAGCAACAAGTTGCTGGGCTTTCTGGAGTTCCTGCTGGACTTGTCATGGCCAAACTTGGACGACATAGGTAAGGACACACTTCACATTTTAACCTTCTTCTTTGAGAGTGCTGCTTCTTGAGCAAGATCGTAATTCATACTGCGCAGGGATTCACAAGAAAGCAGTGTAAATAAGGTACAGTCGGAAACAAAAATTTGTGAACTGAAGCCACAGAAGAAAGCATTCAATTTCACCATGGTCCATGCATGCAACTTCGAACTGAAAAGCGCCAATTATACTGAATTGTTGCACTAAAAAAACTTACTGCATTGCTCAATCCCTGGTAATGCATACTGAATTTGACGAAAGTTTGATGTTTTTGCATCATGCATGGTTTACAAGCTTTTGTTCCTGACTGTACATATGCTTTTATGTGTGTTTTCATGAGTTCTTTACTCACAATCTGCGTCTTCTGCAGCATCTCTGCACAGTTTAACTTTGCTGTGATGTCATTCACATGTTGCTGGCAGTACATTAGAACCTCGTTCATACGTTTTGGGAAGAAAGACAAGAAAAACGTACAGACCGGGAGAACGTACGATTTGAAGTAATTAAAAAGATTGACAGACTCTGGTGCTGTTGACATTTACGCAATGCGAAGCGTGCACGGATCGTTGCGGCATGAGATGCCAATGCGCGTCAAGCTGGTGGTGCTCCGGCAGCCCGAGATGCGTTTTGTTGTTTTCCTATTGCGTAGTGTTTTAAGAGGGCAACGAGAAACCGAAACGAAATTGAGCTGGTGGGCGATGCCGGATGCCGCCGAAGTGAGACATGATGCCTACATCGCGCCGCCTGCAGCAGGAAATGGCGGTGCGTTTGGATTATCGCCTACTAAAAGCGTACCGTACGCTACGCACCATGCGCTGTAAAACAGATATGTGAAGATGCTTATCGTAATAGGTTTGGCGGAGATTTGTTGGTACCCGAATGAGAAACTGTGCGCGCCGTCATTTTCATGTGAGACGGGCGGCTACATACTGTTCTCTATCACGTGTGCTTCATGCCTTTTCTTGTTCACATGTGGTATAGTGACTGGAAAACGTATACAATCGCAGCCTGCAGCAGGGAACAGCGGCGTGTTTCGGGTTATTACCTATTAAAGCCTGTACTACGCTTCAGATGGCACCATGCACTCTGAAACATAGGAGAAAATGCTTATTGCAATAGGATTGGCGGTGATAGCTGTGAATGCCATATGCGACGACCCCAGAGGAGGTTTGCTGGTACCGAAATGAGAAATTGAGTGCATGCCGGCGTTTTCATGTGAGAAGGGCTGGAGAGTATTGTGGGGAAGCTGCCACAGCGGGCAGCTATATACTGTTCTCGATTGCACGTGTCTCACGTATTTTCTTGTTTACATCGGATCTAGCAACCGGAAAATGTATCATATGATCACAGTTTGGTGACATACTGAATGTTGGTTCCGAAAAATTGTGTTCTCTGGGACCGTATGAACCGGTAAAAGATGAGCATAACTCTATTGGGTCATTTTTCTTGTTCTCGTTTGCGAACATTGGCGCCGGGAAAACATTCGTAATGGCAACATATCAACGAGGTTCTACTGTATTTATCTTGGTTTTGTGGAGCAGAAAATGCTGAGAAGTAGAAACTCCACTGTGGCACCAGCAATTTACAAAAAGCTCCTAAATGCAGTATTTCAAAATATTGGCCAAGGCAAAAGATTTTCATGCCACAGTGTCAGCTGCCATTGGCACCATGTGTTTGTTACACTCTCATTTCAAAAGTTTTTCCCACTAACTCTGCTTATCCTAAAACCTTAAATTACCAGGAAAGGCTGCTACAATTCGGTAAGCCTTAACTACAGACATAGCGCAGGTGTTTTCACATAGATGGGGGAAAAAAGAAAGAGGGTAATGTTGCAGTTGGCAATAGTTTTTTGTAAATGTTGATCTGTGTCTTCTTGTATGAGCAGTAGGCAATGCTGGAGCATAATGAAATATGAGCAGAACAGAGCTTATATATATGGTACACATGTTGGTAATGCAAAATAGGTGCTGTCTGCTGCCAAATACTATTTTTGGTGCCCATTCAGTTTTCTTAAACTAAGCCATGTGCAAACTTGAAACTCAAAGTACAAATTTGGCTATTCCTTACACTTTCTAGTACTAAAAAGCCTTTCATTCTTAATCTGTTACTTGTTAGATAGCTGCCAAGTTGTTGTGTTGCCTATACAGTGTGTTGATTTTATGCAATCAACGTGAATAGCTTCTGCACAAAATGACTTTTGACTATATGCACCTTTGGGCTTGTGTTTTGGAGACAATAACCTAATGCCTTAGTGAAGAGCTGTCACTTTCAACCAGTGCTGTGAGGAAATCAACAGAGAAAAATAGTGCTGATTCTAACCTACAGCACTTTGTCAGGTTACAGCACACTGTATTTGACTTTGGTGCATTGCAAGTGAGCTCAACTGTGCAGCGTATTCTGAACAGGCTGACGCACCTTGGCTGATCCCATGTTGCTGTTGTGTGCTCTATCCAGCCTGCAAGAGAGTAAGTGGCAGGCATGCTGTTAATCCTTTTTCGGTACAGGATGTCTATTTCCTTTTTTTTTTCTTCCTGCTTATGCTGCGAGATAATTTTTTTCACTTAGTTGTATTTTCTGTTATGTATTTCTGTAATACGCTTCAGCAGTGCATGGCATGTCATACTTTTTTTAATTTGGCACAATTATTTGTGTCATTTGTAAGTAGCATGCCACTAACCGAATATTTTCTCTCAGTGACTGTGCCTATATGTTCTACTTGGACGTATTATGGTGTGAGTAGCATTGTCAATCAACACTTTGAAGGGAGGATAATGAGGTGTTTGTGAGACGTACTTCTGCACTTAAGTACAAGGAAGCAGTCACTGCGAACCACTGCTCCATTCAAAGGGACTTGACGATTTTACTTGCTGTTTCTTTCGAGCACATTTTGAGCACATTTTGTCATTGCTAAAAGTAGTCAGATTCAGTTTAGCTCATTCACTGCCTCAAAAGATTTAGCCGGACATCACTGCCATACTTGCAAGCATGCTCTACTCAGCTGTTCAAACAAACCTGCCATTAGTAGCTTTCACAATGTCAGGATAAGTGCACATCCTGACATTGTAGAGATGAAGAATGACCACATACTGAAAGCGTGAAAAGGAGCTGTTGCAGTGCCCCTTTAGTGTCTGAGAGAAACATGCCTTTCTGTACCATTCGCTTTAAGGGGAAACACTCCCTTAAGCAATTTTTTCAATTATTTTTTGTACTAGAAGTTTCAAAATTCAGCCAATTACACAGTTTTCTATGCAGATTTCAAATATGTCATTACATTTTGTGTAGAGGTTACAGCTTTTGTGCACAATTGCAAAATATAGTCGTCTTTGTGGGCACTTATTTTGTACTAAATTTTCACAACCATCGTGCTGTAGCTTGTTTAGCTCTTTGTAGATCACAAGTGTCGATATCTAGCCAAACAGCATGTACAATTACTGGAACTGTGCAAAAAGATTAGAGCATTTCAGCTAAATCTTTTTATCGATTCCCTGAAATATAACATTTTACTTCCGCAACTACTTCTGGGACATATTGCAATTTCATGTAGGTATCAGCACTGAACATGTCTTCAAGAGTATGTATGCCTAATTTTGTTAGTATAAGGCAATTATAAATGTACAAGGTTATTTTCATGTGATAGTGGCAAAAATTAGTTGAAGTGTCCTCATTTTTTTTATAGTTGCAGTAATTGTAGATACTGTTTGAATAGTTATCAGTACTTAGTGGTGTACAAAGAGCTAAATAAGTTACAGCACAATGCTTTTTGCGAAAATTTATTACACTATAATGTGCCCACAAAATCACTCTATTTTGCTACTGTGTTGGACATAACTCAAAACTATAGCAGCTACACAGGAACTAATGACATATTTGAAATCTACTTGTAATGCTCTGTAAGTGGATAAGTTTTCAAATCTCTAGTACAAATATTTCAAAAATGTTTTTTGAAGAGTGTCTCCTCCCCTCAATGCTACAAACCATTTTTGCTTCCACGTAAGCTTCTAGCAATTTAACTGCCAGTGACAGTTTCACAGAAAGTAGTTGCATTTTATCTAGATAGGCTCTTCTTTTTGCCTGACACAGTGAGTCAATGGTTGAGGGCACTCTACATACTGCTGCAGGTTCATTACCTCTAAGCTGCGATTTTGTTGCATATAGGAACCGCCAGATGGTCAGAATTAATTAAAAGCTCTCCACTATGATGTTTAACACAATCAATCAATCATTCAATCAACGAACCAATCAATCAGTTAATTGTGGGGTCTCAAACATGCTCTTGGGACAAATTAACAACACAGTAGCGCAAACAATCAGAAGGGCATTTATTGTGCCTTTTGCATGCCAATGCCAATGCCAGCTAGCTGTATTACAACCAATGGAACATGCCGATGGCCCTGCAGAATCGAGGAAATCCAATTCACTGCAGCAAGATATAGGGCGAATATGTTCGTATTATGCTGGACATCTTAAGTCATTCACAGGTGAAGTCTCACAAACGGACGTGCATGTGAGCAATCGTGGTGCGAGCAACGTGTCACGCACCAGCTGGTAAAATTGTGCAACCACCTGCACATGTGCCACCAAGGAAGCTGGTTGTTGGGAGACGCAAGAGCCATGTGGGGAAACAGCATTCAGGGGACACGAGTGGGCCGAGCATCCCTATACATTTAATCAATCAATCAATTGATCACTCAATCAACTTGTGATGTGTGCATGCATTGCATGTTCTCCTTCGTTAGGTTCTGGTAGATGTTTACGAGAATTGTGGGTCCATACTTGAGCCTTAAGTTGGTTATGAAAACCTGCCGCTTCGTGTCTCATTACCATGGGAAATAAGGAAGACGTGCAAACATTCCCGACATATTTAAATTGTTTCTTCAATAAAAAAAAAATGGTGTTTCTAGAAATATTGCACTTGCCTTGTGCTTTATTTTCTTCACTCGCCTACTTTTATACTAGTGTGCCTTTTATGCTGCTGTTAACTTATCTTCCCAGTTTTCACCTAGCATGTGAATTAAAGAAAACAAGAACAATAACGAGCACTAACATTTCCCTGAATGTATTGCTAAAGTTCACTGCCCTGTGAGTGTTAGTGCATCAAATTTTGACATGACTAAGTATACTTGTTAGTGCTGTTATTCTAGGCATTGTTTATACAGCCATATAATTAATACTGTTTAGCAAGAGCATGTGTGACTTTAATAGGAGCAGTTTACAGTCATTTCTTGTACTGATGGTTCAATTATTTCTCATTAAGTACCAATAAGCATAACTTAATAAGAAAGAGCAGACATGTGTAAACATAATTAAACATTTTGCGTCAACAGGTTCAGCGAATTTTAGTGTTGTGGCTTGAGGTATATACAGTCACTGACTGATTATTTGAACACGGATAATTCGGAGGTGCCCGGTTATTTAGACAGCTTCGTTGGACCACCACTGACCCCACAGACAATTTACAGTCAACATCTGATTTTTCGGACTTCATGGGGACCGCGAATGCATCCGAAAAGTCAGGCAGTCCAGGAAAACAAATGCGTGCCTTTTACTGCCCTCAAGGGCTCAAATTGCAACAGCCACATCCAAAATAGCTGTAGGGGCCTGCCAGTGTACTTGTTAGGCATACCAATGCTCATACTGTGACAAGGTATGGTGAGCGTGCACATGTGTAATTAAGGAACATATAATATGTCCCGTGACAGCGGCCTCTTTCCACTCTTGGTATGCTTAAACACGCAACACCACCGTATTGCGGCGATGTTGACTTTTCAGAAACACCATTATGCAATGCTTTAGATACTTGCCGTGCTTTCCGCACTTCGAATCCATTGGCGAGAATCACGAATGCGGGGCTGTCGCCATTGCTGACAGTGGCGAATAATTCAGTTAAAGACATGGTGCCAAACATTAGGAAGCTCGGCAGTAAATGTCAAAGTAGCTAGGCCTAACACTTACCATGTTGTGCTGTTGAACACAAAGTCGCGGCATCAAATCCCGACTGCGGCAGCTGCATTTTGATGCGGGCAAAATGCAAGAACACTCATGTGCCGTGCATTGGGTGCATGTTAAAGAATCCCAGGTGTTCATAATTAATCCACAGTTCCTCACTACAGCATGCCTCATATCATATCATGGTTTTGGCGCTCAAAACCACAGAATTTCAGCTAATCCTAATGACAGCACAAAATGGTTACTATGTCTGCCAGCAAAACGGTGTGCAAGAATGCCAGTTCAAGCCTCTGAGGTAACCTAATCACAGCAGTGATGGCTTCAATTAATGCCATTTTGGACCTGCAGTCACTGCAAAAAAAAGAAAAATCGGACGGGGAAGGATTCCAGCGTCTCAAATTTGAGATGTCCTTATACATTGGCTCTAAGGGGTACCATGAAGGCATGCAAATTACCAGGTGTGTTTGAAAAATCGGGCATCTGAAAAATCGGTCGTCGACCGTATAAGCGCGAATTTGGGCCAGTTGGTACGTGTTGCATAAAAAGGCATGGAACAAGCCAAGCTAAACCACTAAGGTGGCAGTTGCAGTTTGTCAAGCTAGTTGTACACGTCCAGTGTTCTTTATTTATGTTTTCAATAGCGACACAGTCCTGGGTGACTTCATTCATTGCTATTATGCATTTTTGTCGCTCAGTATTATCAACCACCAACTCCACTCACAATGTCTGCACCGACAAGGGCGCCGATTAAGTGAGGGAAGTGCCAGACAATGAATGTTGTGAAGAAACCAGAGTTCATTCGACACTCGTAGTGTGGTCGACTTTTGCAATCAGGGGATGGACATTTCGTGCACGCATTGAATGTATTTTCGCCTATCTGTAGTGACAGGATCACAATGGTCAAAATACTAACTGACAAGGGGTGGTATTGTCAAGCGTATGTGAGAATTAATAATTTTGTATGTGACAAAAATTAATAATTTTGCGAATACAGATTTTAACAGAGCATAAAATGTGTACACGAAGAGAATACATAATATAACCACTTATAACACAACCTCCAATTTATCTTCCAATTGAGTGCAATATGTATGCGTACCACATATAGCTGAGCTAGAGAAAGCAGTGGTAATAATGCAGCTGCCGGAAATCTTTGTGGCAAAGCCAGGCTTCATCTTACTATTTCTGTGTAGTGCAGTGAAAGCTGCGAGTTGCTTTATTCAATCAGAAGGGATAATGAGAAGAATGGCTGATCCCATTGTTTGCTGTTAATCCTCCCATGCGTGATTCCAGCTGAATGAAAGGGTCATGGTTAGGTTAACGGCACACGCTAACCACATGAAATGCACTTTCAACAACTACTCTGTAATGCTTGTCAAAATGCATATTTTTAAGGTTACCCACTACAGAGGGCGCCTGTCTGCATGCGCTGCAGCCACCGTGAGAGTGTGGCTGTTGTGTAGCATGAGATCGGACGATTCAGCTGCAGATGATGCCAAGCTGAAAATGTGAATGCAAGTGTGTTCCATGCAGCTTCTACTTCATAACTATATAATGCCATACCATGTTATTCTCGTCTTAGACGGATTCAGACAATTTTTACATGGCCGTAGGTCATGACAGTAGTTTGTAATGTCTAATTGCTAGATAAACCATGAAGCTTGGGTATATTTTATCAAGAGCTTTCTGTCTGTATGTTCAAATTGTCACTCACAGTAACCAGTCATGTTTCAGCTCTCTACTGGACAGGAAGAACACCAAGCCTGTGAAGAGCACTCCATTTTTCAGAGTTGAGTGGCACCTGTTTGCCAATGGATTGCCTCGAATAAGACATCCCTAAGAGTTGTGGTCTGGTGCGGGTGCCTCTTGTGGGAGTAACGCCAATGCCTCGGATGGACATTGCTTTGTCTGAGAATTCCGTGGGACAGAGGGTGTCATCGGGCAGAGGACGCTACATCATTTCCTGCTGCCATGTTACTTATAAACGACTCACCGTACTGCTGCATCATAGGACTGGGTCTTGTGCAGCACAACGCACGCCTGCCATCTCTTTCTAGAAGCGCTTGGATGTCATCATTGTAGGCTTTAGGTATAAACACCATTACATCTTGGGTATAACGCTAAGCCATTGGGTCCCACGGTACCATTGCACTTGCATAGTCATTGCCTAGATGGCATATCAAGTGGGCTACTGTGTGTATGACTTGGCAGGTAAATAACAAGGAGTTATATTTTGGAGCCTTGTTTTTGTTGGCAAGTTTCGGGTATTTTGTTCATGGATTTGTTTTCAGGCTAAGAAAGTAAGACATATATATAGCACATGTCACTTTTGTCACCTTGTTTATTGCTTTGCTAAGTACTTGAGCCTATGGCAGGGGTTCTCGAACGGGGTTCTGTGGAAGCCAGAAGTTCCCGCGAACGGATTTTAGGATTCTGTGGGTGATCAGAACAAATCCAAACCCATCTCGTTTTCCTCCATTCACTTCCACAATTAATCTGCTTAGAGGAGAAATTTTGCATTGCATTTTGAATTTAACAAAGCCATTGCATGCCACATCTGTACATTCACGCGGCAGCATAGTGCAATACTCATCACTGTCATTTGCAAGCTCACGGGGCCCATGCTGAGCGCTTTTCAAACGTGCTCGCAAGGGTGGCTTATAACGCAACAGGAATCAGTGCAAACATTCTGCAAGCTCAGAGCCATTTCAGAATTTGGCGCCATCTGTCTGGTCAACTCTTCTTGGCAACAAACGGTGAACATTTAAACAGCATATTGTATAACAGAAACATGGGGCACATTTATGCGTGATTTTTGGTTGAAGAGCATCGGTGTCGGGCACATTTATGTGTGATTTTTGGTTGAAGAGCATCGGTGTCGGCACGGCGCAGTTTTGATACAGGCTGATTTGCTACCACACTGCATTGGTTTCCAGCCAAAAAAGCTCCACAAGCATTTGCATGCATATCTGCATATCGAAGACCATTCTGCAGCATGAGTAACTTGCGAAATATATTTTTTTTTTTTGCAAAAGAATAAAATCAAGTTTCATGCATCCAACACTCTAGTTTGTGTAAAGATGCTGTTTATGGTGCGCATGCTCTGCACTGTGGCTCGGCAATAAATAATTGCTTTATGTAATGTCTTTGTATTATTGTGAGTTCCTCATCAAGAGTCTCTCTCTAGAGAGCCTCCAAGATTAAAGATAACATGCTAAACTGTAAATGTCGAATGCCACACACAGACGCGAAGATGGTGCTACTTCGAATATGTTTCGCTCAAACACTAGTGGATTCAAGGGGGGGAAGCCCTATCTCATCTCCCTCCCCCTCTTTGGGAAAAGATGGAGAGAGGAGAGGTTCCACGGTGCTTTGGAAAAGCTGGTGGGGTTCCACAAAGCCAGAAAGTTTGAGAACCCCTGGCCTATGGAAAAAAAATGCTTTACAACGAGGACATGCATATACAGAGTACAGTTCGAAGGGCTGCATATCAAGCAGCCTTCTCAATCTTTTGAGAGTATCAGCTCTAGTATTCAAGATTGTTTAACAGTAGCACGCTTTAGCAGTTAATTTTTTTCCAAGAGTGGCTTCAGGTAGGAAATTCTGAAACAGCTCACAACTGTTGTGCTGTATATATGTGTGGATGGAATCTCAATGGTCTGCAAATTTTCGGTGCATAGAGAGGATGCTGGTGAATTCAGTATCACCAGGGGGGGGGGGGGGGGGATATTGCTCAGCCAAATAGTTACCACAGTGTGCTTATTTTTATGTGCAATTCTAAAACTGACTGCTCCTTGTGCTATACCTGAAGGTAGTCCTAACATAGACGTTAATAATATATGACATACATTATAACTCCTGAATATACTGGTAAATCTGATACATCTAATAAGTAAGGATTGCATTATTGTGTCTACATTTATTGTACATGCAGTACTTTACGATAACCTTTACGATTTTCGTATCGCTTACTAAGGGGCAGTACCTTGTGGACAAATGAGAACTGCAGCACTGATAGTCTCTAATGCACTTTAAGGTGAAGTGAGCATGGTTTATGAAAATTTACAGTGTAAAAGAAAATTTATAAGCATTCTGCATTTATGCAGTCATGTTTTAGCAGTTGTACTACTTGATAAATTTTTTACCAAGGTCACTCTTGTTAAATATACTGCTTAAATATGTCTTCCACAGGTAGTAACAAAAAAAGAACAGCCAGACTCTTTGACAGTCACATGTGTTGTATGCAACTACCTGTGCTTCTGCTTAGCCTCACTTTGTATAACATGTTCACTGCAAGTGTCGTGAGCTATACCTCAGTGACACCAGCCGCACTGGTTGTTTCATTGGGTAGGCAAGAAAGGGGGACTACTGTTTCCATTTTGTATTTGCTTTCTTTGCTGTCTCTCCTTTGTTGTATAATTTGCCAACTGTTACAACGCTACCCAAATTCGTCAGACTTTACTTTTCCAGCTCAACTATACTGCATGCACTTGTGCTCATGCCATAGCTTATCATATTTTCACATGAACATGTGCTTTTTGTGAGTTCTGGATGAAGGCCTTCAGGAACAAAGGCTGATGATTCGATGTCTCATGGACATTTGCTATCTGCAGGGCATAAGAATGGAGTCAGTTCTTATGCTCTGCATAACAAAGTCAGTTTTTTTTCTCTAATCCACCAAGTAATTAACGCAATCGCGTGAGGCATCAAAATCAACGAACATTCCTATGTACCTCCATTTTCAAAAGATCCACAGGGCAAATCAGGTGGAATAGAGCAGAGATAACACAGCTGCTTAGCAGAGCAGGTGGAGTTACCTTGTGGTTTTCTTCTTTTCTTTTCTTTCTCACTGTTTCTAGTGGGCACGCAAGATATTTTTATGTGCACGAGGAAACGGGCCATTCCCAGTGGGTGACTCCAACTGTAACAGATGCCAGCAGCGGCACGCTCGATTCCACCTCTCCTACGACTGACACAGGAGTGGATACTGACAAGTCCTCCGCTGCGTTACTGCTGCAGCCACCACCGCCTCCACCACCAGAGACAGGTAGGACAGTGGCTGAGATCAGCATTCGCTCCACATTGGGCTAAGTGTTCAACGGTGTCCCTCGTGGTTGGATGCTATGTAGATATAGTGTTGTTGTGGTAGGATCACCAATCAGTGTTTTTCCAGGGTCAAGGAAAAGAACTTATGTGCTGCAGTGTGAAGGGCACTAAGTGAGGAGTGAAGTTTATTTTGATTTCTATGAAAGTTATTGTGGACTCATTGTGAGCTGAGGTTAAGTTCTGAGGAGTGTATGCAAAGATTGTGCACATAAGAGGTAAGATAGTAGCCATTTGTAGTAGTTACAGTTACTTGTATGAGACACAGAATAACGAAAAAATTAGCCGTTATGCAAATCCATAATAGATATCAGCGCAGAAATTCACATGAGGACAAAAAATGACTAAAGCATAAACTGCTGTCGTTTCATGTCCTCGTGTGTGTTTTTGTGCTGATATGCTATATACTTGCCCAGATCTCCACTTTAGTAAGCCATTATGCAGCAGTACTCGCAGCACATCTACAGCGAAGATGAACCCAGTTAACTTGAATTCCTTGGTAAATTGACCAGTTTAGTTAATCTAGAAGGGTGATTAGATAATTCATCAGAAGTCCCCCGCTATGGCATGCCTCATAATCAAATCATTGTTTTGGCACGTAAACCCTCAGATTCTTTTTTTTTAAATTGTAATATATACAGGGAGCTGCAGCTAACTTTAGTGAAAATTTAAAAATGTGCCAGTGCACTCTAGGTGGACACAACCTAGTGTATGGAGCAAGTCAAGCTATTTTTTGTGTTGTGCTTAATTGCATAATTAGTCAAGATTAATGAACCAACTTTACAAATATTAACTTTAGAGCAAAGCTTCCAAAGAAAACGCTTTAGGGCATTTTGGGAAACATCTAATTCAGCAGCTTTGAGCTTCCTACCTGTTACATAATTTTTTCCTGTGTCAAAAAGAAAGCCTGCAAAATATCAAAAAAGCGCATGACATGCCCATTTGCGTGCCACAATTTCAATGGTCTCAAACGTGCCACGTATGATTGAACAGTGCATTTAGCGTGGAGTGCTGCCTGGTCTGCTTATCACTACCATGAACGGCTGTGAGGCTAGCACATCACTGGTGTAAATCACGCAGCCAACGTCCGTGCTACTGCCCTGTCACTGTTTAAGTGGCAACATACAGACTAAATGCATTGGGCATTCATGTGGGGCAAATTTGGGAGTACTGCAATCGCAGTGTGCACGCAGCGTGGGATTTTTTTTCTCATATTTTGCTGACTTTCTTTAGGATGCAGAAAAAATGATTTTGTGGCAATTAGAAAGAAGCTGCCTAATTAGATGTTTCCTGGAATGCTCTACAGCTATCTCATTGAAAGTTTTGTCCTAAAGTTAGTACTTTCTGAGTTGGTTAAAGGAGCCCTGAACCACTTTTATCGGAGTGGAGAAATGCATTTGAAATGAAAATAGGCTATTTCAGAAATACTTTGCCGCAAAAAGTACTTCAATGTGTTCAGCATAAGCGAAGTTATTGGCAATCAAACACGGCACCCACTGTGCTTCCGTTTCTTCTTCAGTGCCTTGCACTGCGAAGGCTATGGCACAGTGGGGCGTGCCCACAACGTTCCGCCTTCTAAATGTCACCGTGGCGCGCAGTTCAAATTTCATTTTGGATGTTAACGTAGATGCCACAACTTCCATCTTTGGTGCCTATGACGCGCTAAGCACAAGCCAAACACAGTTGTTCTCAGCGAGCCGCAGTGCACTTAGCCAGTATGCTCACGGCGGCACCCTGCAGCGGCCGCGGCATCTACGCCATGTAGCTGACTGCAGCTTGATGTCAGCTGTCAGCCTATAGCAGCTGCCTAAGGGAATGACGAAATAAAGTGTCCAGAAGAGAATGAGGACAGGGCCTCCTGTTGAAAAGAGAGCGTTTGAGAGAAAGGTGACTTCACGATCCGCTTTCAAGCTCCTTGAACCATGTACGACAGCAAAACTTGGCTGGTTTAAGCTTGCCTTTTTGCTTCATCCCGTGCCCTTATGCTGTTTTGACTGACAGATACCAGCCAGCTTGTCAGCATCCTTGGGATGACGGTGTATTCATCTTTGTTGCACTACTGGGGCGTGTATATTCTTTGTCTGTGCAATCCGTCAAAAACTGCTTCTTTGTTGTTAAAGGGACCCTGAAACGATTTTGACGATATTGTACAAACATACTGAGTCGTTAGAGTAGGTCCATCTGATCATTGATTGATGCGTCTAAGTGCTCCGCGTAAAGCGTGTAATTTATTACAAGGTTTTAAACATGTACATCGCTGCTGATCGCAGCACACTGCTCGGCGGAGTTTTCAGCTGCCCCTACCCATATGACGTAAATCACCCATATGACGTCATTAGGGTGAGCTATCCGATTGGCTGCCCAGGGCGTGTCATTGATAATTTTTCCACCTTTATGGTGAACAAATGATGTTCTTAATAGTTGGAACGTTAGTTCATTTGTTTCTATAAAAAGAAGGTAACAGAAAGAGAATGCACAAGAACAATTTCTCACTACACTTAAGCACTTCCGGCACATAGCAAGCATCGTCTGCTTGTGTTACGACCTACTCTATTTTGACGAGAGCTTCGCGGTCAGAGTCGGTCTCAGTCTTTTCGTGAGCACTATGATTCGACTTTGTTGTGTTGTGCATTGCAAACGTAGCGACTGGCAATATGTCAAGCTGCGACATCGTGTCCCTCTGCAAGGCAGCAGATGAACGATCTGGCTGTAGTGCATCAGACTGCCGCTATCTGTTCGATGCCAGGATTTACGCGTTTGTGGCTGTCACATTACACCAGAAGATTACCAATGCAATAGCGTTTCGTAAGTCCGGTATTAGGGCAAGCGCAAGGGGACAGGGCCTGGCCGCTTGACTGTGCCGTTTAACGAGATGAACATAAGCGCAAATGTGAATGGTCTGCACGGTGCAGCCACCTGGTGGCACAGAGCTCAACCATACACAGTAGCAGTAACGAAATCTGTTCTTCTTTGCTGCTGGTGTAAGTTTTTCGCACGAGTGTAATCATGAACACGTTGTTTTTGTAAACGTTTAAAATGTTTTACACTTGGTTAGAGCAATATTAGCGCTTTGTTTGGCTGCTTAAGCTGTGTGCCAACAAGTGGCTGGACCGTACATACCGATCAGGCCGCTCACGTACGTCTACGCTAAAGTTCCTTCATTAGCTTTTGTTTATGCCTCCAGCCATCTGCCGAAACGCCCAGCTTGCCTGTAGTTACCGGAATACCAGACACGTTTGGCGCTTCGACAGAATGCTCGCAATGCACACTGCTTTTATATCTCTTGCTTGGGGTCGACTGCCAAGCAGCTGGCGGAGATTTTGGAGAGGCTTCGCGCGTTCGCTCCTAAATAACCGGAAATCGACGACATGACGTGCCATCATGACGCAGAGCCAGTGAAGGTGGAGCTTAGCCCCGATCACTCGGGGAACGAGTTGAGGAGAAAATGCATGACTGTGTAGGAGGGTAACTTGTAATCGTCCGTAGCTCTCTCAATGTGAGACGTTTCACACAAATTGTGGTGCGAATGATTAACTTTAGCTGTACCCTACGCGTCTACAAAATTTGTCCGGAACGTTTCTGGGGCGCTTTACAGGATGGCAAGGAGGCACAGCATGCTTTTGTGGGAGGAGAGAGTTTCTTGCATTCATGTCTTGCCACTGGTTACATCATTGTGTGATTTTATAAAAAAACTTCCCCTTTGGAACCCATTTTAGGAAACCCTACTTTAAATGGCTATTAACTGTGTTTTGTCAAATCTATCCTCTTTTGATGTCAACAGATGAGGCACCTGTGGAGACTGCCACCAAGCAAGAAGACGAAACAGAAGTAGACGGTAAGGTGGACGAGAAACTGGACGGTACAAGCCTCGATGCTGCCGAAGCTGCCTTCTACTCAAGTTTTGTGATGTCTGCGGAGCCTGTGATTAACGCTGCTCAGACAGACTGTGGTGACGGAGGGCTTACAGCCGGGGTTGCAGCGCCTGTAGATGCAGTGCCTGTAAATGCACCACCTGTAAATGCAGCACCTGTGGATGAAGCCAGTGTTCCCACCGTCGCAGCTCCAAAGAAGAAGAAGGTGTGCCTTTTTAGTGATAACTGACTTGTGTCAACAATGTAGCTCTTACTTTTGCAGCTTCTCGTATTTGTTGCTTCTGACACTGCTGATAGCTGTTGTGGTTAGCAAAACCGGCTGTCAGTTTTGCATATTGTTATATTGCCAGTTGCCTTGTTTAAGATTATTATTTTCTACGTTCTTAATGCTTCTTGGCATACATTTGAATCTTTCTAGTAAAGGTTAATTTTTACGGTATACCTTCTCTGGTAAAAAGTTGTGAAAGATAGATGGTGCATGTTTGAAACTCGAGTTCCTTGTGAAGCTTCTAACATTAAGAAAACTGATATGTACTATGTACCTAGGTTTGAGGCAACCTCGAATAAACATTTATAAACATTTATAAACATTGCTGTAACGAATGAATAGGTTGGATTAATATGGGTTGCAGCATTACTCCTCAAACAGTATATTGGCATGTTTCTGTTCTTTGCACTGTCACATTTCTCTTATCCAGAGTCTTCTCCTTTTTTTTTCCCCCGAATGTGTTACATCTTTACTGCCAGCAGCATTGCAGGCTTGTAATACAAGAATTTTATCTCAAACGTATGCATTTTACTGCATTGCATTACAGTGGTACATAGAGAGTGATCATTTCTAGGCTTTACATAATTTTTGAAAGTCACCTGTGGCAGATAGCATAATTCGTCTTTAAGCTGGATTATTTGAAGAGGCAGGCATTACCTGCACAGTAAGGAAAACAATCAAGGAATTAAAGAAACACTAGTTAACTTCTGAATTTACAGCACATATTGTCGTTTATGGATTGTAGCCAGTGAGCTTAGCTTGTAAGGCATATCCACTTGGAACAAATTTTGAGGATGGCACGAGTTTCGAGATATGCACCATCAAACTCATAGTAGAAATGAACTGTTGTTCCACTTCGTTTTTTTTACAAAACACTCTTTTATGCATTGAAGCACAAAAGTACCATAACTGAAACTCCCATGTATTTCGTCACATACTTTGGAAATGAGTATCTCAAAACTGATGTCATCCTGAAAATTTATTTTAAGTGGATACGCCTTGCAAGCTCACCGGCTAGAATTCATAAATTGCAAGCTATGCCATAAAGTAATTAAAATGTTATTAGTGAATTTTTTTTAATTCAGTGAGTACCATATTTTTCTGCATATAGTCGGCACCCCCAATTACAACAACCCACAAAGAAAAAATCTGTGTATATAACCTGGAAAAGTAACTGCGTACAACGACACTAAAATCTTCGCATAAACAGTCTTCATTTATGGATGCATGACTCATTCACACCACATCATCTGCCAGCGGCTCTGTTCCAGTTCAGTCCAGTCCCCCTTTTCGGGATGCTGATAAAGCTGTATTCATAGTGATTGCGGACAAGTCCGTCACGTGACATGCGACTTGAATCGGATCACTTTGCAGCTAGCATTCACATGACAGAGGATGACAGGGCAAACGGAGCAACACTCGCATGGGCAATGGCGATGGAGCAAACACAACCAAGCTGAAAATTCCTGCAGTAGCGTGAATAGCTTCAGATGGACTCTGGGAACGGGTGACATACGAGTTTGCTACCATCGTGTGCTCTATTTGCTAACTACTAAATACAAAGTGGTGACCAATAAAGAGGAAGAGAACGGACGACCATGAAGGAGGGGAGAAGGGGGAGAGGTTGGGGTTTGCTAGGAGATAACGAAACCTAGAATGGACAAAGAACCTTGCCTTGAGGCTTTAATTCACGGCAGCATGGCACACACCGCCGTGAAGCCACACTGCTGTGAAGCCACACTTCAAGATGGAATTTGCATATACCACCACACCCCGACTGTGCTGTTACATTTTAAGATGTTTTGGTGCTAGTTAACACAATAATCCGATTTGTGTTTTGATTTCTCGTGAAAGTAATGTCTGCCTCCTTGAATAATCCAGCTCAAAAACTAAAATTATGCCATCTGCCACAGGTGATCTTTAAATACTCTGTAAAGCCTAAATATGATCACCCCGTATAAGTAGCTGCCGACTTTGAATGAAAAAGCAGAAGAGATAATAGTATTGTTTGACTGACATGTTTTATAAGGCAAACACGTTTGTTTTCACACGGGAATGTTCTTTTTGTACAGACAAAGGTGTCCTCTGGACTGACTCTCCGCAAGAAAAACATCCCAACGCTCCTTCAGAAGTGGGAGAAGATTAAGGAAGAACAGAAACGAGGCATGTCAAGCTGACAAGGGGAACATGAAAGTAAGACGTCAGTGGTGCTACGCGTTCACGTTACGGTGATTGTTGCTTGTTGATTTATCATACCTGCATGTGTTAACGCTTGCTCTCGTGTAAGGACTGTGCACCTTGAAGCTCATAACCTTAGCAAAAAAGAGAAATGTTTCACGTAAAGGCACTCGCAATGCTGCTTGCAGCACAGCAAGCTAAGTCCAGTGGCGTTGATGCTGAAAGCTGTGAAAGATCACGAAAAAAAGTATTTTGCACAGTGTCACTGCATACTCTATGTAGCATGGAGCCGCTAAAGGGCAATACACGATGTGCCAGTTGGCAGCTGCAAGCGTGACTTATGTATGCAACAGCTGCACTGAAGATCTTTACAAAGAAAAAAAAATTCAGGTATTATGTGAGTAAATATTGCCTTTAAGCTAATAAGTTCTGCAGGAATACACCAGGTTGAGGATGTTTCATGGACACTTACTGAAATGAATAAATGAATGAGAGTGAGTAGTTGTTATTCACCTGAATACAAAGGAAGCCCATTCGTATTATGGAGAAAAAAAGCTTTGCAGTTGAAGGAAAGAATTTATCCTGGTTCGGGACACGAACACCATGTCAGCATCATTTTTCCCGAGGCTGTCGCTCTGCCAACTGACCTAACCAGGAAGCTAGCAGATGGTAGGGCAAGAATGAAATAATTGACAACTGGAGGGTGGGTGACTGTTTTCCCTTTCATAAATGAGGTTTAACTCTGTGTAATACGAAAATTTACCTTCCGACTGATAGCATCTGCATACTGATAAAAAAAAAAAGCCTGACCAGGTTCCACATAGCAGACTACCTAATTGAAAAATTCAGGTTTGTCAGGTAACCAAACTTTGGGGCAATCAACTGGCTGGAGCAGTTGCCCTGCCAAGTGAGCTAACCAGAAGTTTCACTTTCACTTTATTACCTTAAAGGCCCCACTGTGGGGGTATTAAATAAGGGGTGGGCGTACAAAAAGAAAACACGTTGACCATTCAGGATGAGTAGTGAGCTCTTACAGCGTCAATGAAGGCGTATGGGTTGGTGATGGCCACGATGACGTGGGGAAGGCCATTCCAGTCTACAGTGGTGCGTGGAAAAACGGAGGACGAAAAGGTGACAGTATGGGTTTGGGGGCGAGCAATACTTAGGGAATGTCCTGTACAAAGTGATATGCGAGCTGGTGGTAAGATGTAAGGTATCTGATTGAGTGAAATATGATATATTTTGTGAATTAGGAATAGTCTAGCGATGCGACGGAGACAGTAAGGGGGGGGGGGGGGGCAGACCTGTTTCTGCCTTTAATGAAGATATGCTTATATTGTATGAATATGATGAGTGGATGAACCTAGTCGCACGATTCTGCATCATCTCTAGTGCACTTATAAGATAAATTTGATAAGGGTTCCAAATTGCTGACGCATATTCAAGTTTAGGGCGAATTAGAGACTTGTATGGCAGCCATCGCTGAGTTTAGCACAGAGGCAAAGTAACTGACAGCTCTAAGTGCATAAAGCAGGGACAGTAAGGCCATGTATAGCAGCATGCCTGCTGACTGTGAAACATGTATGTGTGTTTCTTTGATTGCATGATAAAGATGCTTATCAGATAAATGACTGCTTTCATGTAAGTGTTGCATCAAAAACTTAAAAGGAGACTCTGTTCATGATTGTCTAGTTGTTGTTGAGCTGTGTATTGGTCTTATAGCTGTGGTCGTGACACAAAGTTCGAGAGAGCAAGAACTATTGTTTACAGTCTGCGTATCAAGGTATTACATTTAGCGTGCCAGCCAGGGTTCTGCCTATGGTAATCAGCGGGGCAAATCCTGCTCGCTGCTTCAATTTGCTGCCCACCACGTTGAGGTGCAACTTGGTGTTTAGAATGGTCTGTTCGGTCGAAATTTCCAGGTTTCCTCTTTTTTGTTGTTGTTTTAAGTGGTCCTTAGGTGTTCTTTTCATCACATGAGGTAATATTTACAAGGAAATGTGAAATATAACCTGAGGAAAATCTCGATTTTCTAGTGTGCATTGTGCAAATCTGGTTTTGGCGGAGCTGCCACCACACTGCGAATCACGCAGCTTTCCATTGAGGTAACGCCGCCATCTTGATGCTGTGGTAAAGGGCTGGAGTCCCCCACTGCGGCATGCTTACTAATCAGATGGTTTTGGCATCTAAAACCTTAGAATTTAATTTAGCTCTCTCCCCCACCTTAAATGGAGGAGGAGGAGGAGAATACACTGGTGCATAGACAAAGTAAGGTAACAGAAGTCAAATTGTTGAAAAATTAGAGAAAAGCAATTGCAGCACTAGCAAAGCATTGGCTCGAGCGGCATTCCTTGTTCGACTGATGTTGGTTACTTCAAACCTCAGTATTCCTGTGAACTTCTGTCTTGTTTGGTGATGCACAGTGGCGCTCTTGCATCACATGCATGCTCTGCGGTGCACAAAATACTTGGGGATTCCTGTGAAATGCAACATTGCCTCTCGAAATGCACTATGCAACAAGAAAAGTGAGAGAAAGGAAACGGGGCAGGGGTTCCAACAGGAAAATATGAAGTGGGCCCTTGGCTCCACTAAGGGAAAAGTAAAGAGGAATGCCCCCTAGCAGGCATTGATTGAGGAAACTGGAGAGAGCCTCTGCTATGAGGAGGGTAGTTCACCTCCTCACACCATTTTACTACATTCCAGTTGCTTATGTCTTGGCTATTAATAAACCTCGCTGTGGAATGGTCCCTGAGCAACGATTCCCAGTGTAACCAACTTTTGAACAGGGCTAAATGATGAGCACCTTTAAGCACATTTCTAATTTTGAGTTTCATTTGACCTTATGTAGTGTTACAATGTGTGGGCATTAAATTATTATTATATGCTTAGCATGCAGTTTGCTGTCTGAACTTTCTGCTTGTTTCTTTTTTTCCCTTATCACAGTAATGTGAAAGTTGGCAGCCATCGCAGAAGAGATCGACACGTCGGTTGCATGGATTTTTATTCATGCTTGTACATATAACTCATTGTACAAAGAACATAATAAAGTATGAAACATTGCATTTACACAGTGTGGTAATATTTTACTCATTCTTAACGTCATAAAAAAAATGGGACCTCTAGAAGCTCAGTGCGAAACACTTAGAGTACCAGTACTGTACTTGCCCTGCACATACATACATACAAAAACCTGTCTGCAAGCTGCAGTTCATCATGTATAATGCGGTGGTCTATGGCTTACTTAACAGGCTTTGCAAGGTGTCATCTACTTGCTTAACAAAGTTTGGGAAAGAAGGATCTTGTAGGCAGGACTTGACGATTTCACGGAGTACTTCAGGTGATTCAAACTGTTGCTTGAAAAAATCAGTTGAGTTGATGCCCGTGTTCCTTGTAGCTGCCTATACAAGGACGCAAAAGCAGATAAGTCTTGCATGCATAAGCATCCCTGCCTCTCAGTAATAATGGAACATAAATAATATTGGTAATGGTGCCTTTTTGTCCCACAGAAGTGGGACAAGAATCATTGGGATTGAAAAGAGAAAATAATGAATAAAACTACAAGGTTCTCTCTTTCGTAACATACTTTGTCGAGTGCCTCAGCGAGGCCTTAAATTTCATAAACTGAGAAAAAAGAAAAGAATGTCCGCGGTAGTTATAAGCAGCTAATGCTGGCAGCGCAGAAGCACGCTATTAATCAGTCTGTCTGTTGAACTGCCTAACTCTTCAATAGCACATTGTTTCGACATGTGATTGTATGTGCAAACAATAGCCAATATGTCGGACAAAAATTCAGAGTTGATACACCTCCTTGAAATCACTGAATTTGGAGATTCAAGGGCCCTTAACACTTGAAAATAAATCTGCTCCTTGAATTCTTTGAGAACTGGTGCTGGTGGTGACCTTTAAACATTCAAACAAACTCTACATCAGGGTGTTGCCATGTACACTGTCCATCAGAAAACGATTGTAGCTATTTTCTTTTCAGTGTCGCTAAGTGATGCAATGTGGCATGTCCACAACCACTGACGACAAGCTTATTTTAATTGCCATTTACGTCGTGGAGCCAGCTGAACCAGATCAAGCAGCCAAGCCGTACCACTATTTTTGTTGTTTTGCTAGTTGGTTCGCACTGCAGCCATCGTGGCTCTGTTTATGCCCCTTAGGTTGTAGAAATGCTTGGCGGAAAGCAAGTTTCATTCATTCAGCTTTAACGTGATGAGTATCAGTGGCTGAAGACACTGCTAGCCGTCATGCTAGAAGGCAAGTGACATCACTGCAATGGGAAAGTCAACTTTTAAAAGCCATGTGAAGAGCTTGAAGCTTGTGTCCAATTGGGCAGCTGCTTAGCTGCAAGGAATTGCAGCTAAGCAATTTCACTTTTTCCTAGTGTATGTGTACAAATAAGGTTTTTTCCCTTCCTTGAATTTTTGCCTTTGGAATGCTTGAAATTCTTCAATTTTTAGTTGAATGTTCTGTACGAAACCTGAGAATGTATTATAATAATTGCAAATATTTTCGATGTATACTAGCATGTTTGTAGCGCATAAATTACAAATTTCCTGTTCTTGCATAGCAAGGTAATTTATGAAGACCTGCTGACATAGAGATCTACAAACTTTCCCATTCACTCTATGTAAGAATGGAGCACATCTGTTAGTCGTGGGGGATAAATTCTCAAGGTCTCCCTTGCACCAAAATTTTGCCTTTTATTTTTTATTTTGAAACACTGATCATGCAACAACACATTTTTACCATGAATCAGAGTTACAACCTAGGGATGTAGACCAGTGACTTAGCCAGAAATTTTCTTTGGCAAGGGGGGGTCATGCACTGGAACCGGGACAATGAGGAGGGGTTGGGTCCAGTGCATGTGCAATGAGGAGGAGCACATGCCCAGTGGGCAACCCTGGCTAGGCCACTGCTGTAGACACCAGTGCAACATCACTTAAAGAGTCCAGAAATCATGACAGGCATACAAAATCAGCTAAATACAGAGTTCATTGAAAAGCATGCACTGTTGCTCAAAAAGCAATGCGAAATGCACAGTGAGAAATTCTTGCTTATTTCAGTTATTTCATGCCACGTAGTCCACATAGTCGATGCAAGGTATGCTTGGCACAAACCTACAGGAAAGCAAAACTAAGCGACACTTGAAGTAGAGAAGAAAGGAAAGGAGAGAGCAATTCTCTGCTTACAATTTCAGATCGTTCATGAAATGGAAAGTATTGTGACAGCAAGTCTGTGCAAAGCTGGCACTGCTCCACTCCAGTCTTGTCGGCAAACCTGTCAAACTCCACTCTGAACCTCCGTTCGTTGTTGCCCTACAAAATTCAAATATATGAATCTTAACAGGTAGAGTTGAGCTCTGTGAAATTCAAGTCGCTTACATGAAAGCGAGACAGAAGCAGAATGCTGTCACCCTTCATTACTCCACGGACCCAGTCCTTTGAGTTCAGCAAAAATACACATTCCTGAAAAAGATTGAGAGAAAATAGCTCACTGGGAATAATTTCGGGGGCTGGGGAAAAAAAAGGAAAGTTTTAATTTATTTGATATGTTGCCTCATTGGTTGAACTGGGAAATAATGAGCAATACTTTTGGAGTGTTTTTACTAAACACGGGCAGTTCTTGATAACATTTTTACAAACACTGCTTAAATAGGTGCATACCATTTTTGCTTGTGTAGGGCCATTTCTTGCATTTATTGCTTGGGAAACAGGTGTGATCTCGCAGAGAAGGCTAATGAGAAGGCAGGATGGTTTACGTAAGTATGTGCCGTGTTGTTCCATGAATGTGGAAGGAACATGTTGGCAGATTTGTCATTCCAGAATGCCCGAGGTGCTGCATGTGCGACCATTCATTGGCTGAAGGCAGAATTTTGGGCCGACTTGGGCTATCCGGGTCAAAAAAATCTGAGACCAGTATTAAAACTGCATGCACAGAAAAAATTCAAGAACGCTAATGCCTACGGTAGCAGGCACAGCAAATCTGTATAAACTACCATTCAGGACCATCGGCTTAAAATTATATCGGCACCATTATCGTGGGATCCTGGATTTCATAAAATGTACAATAGAAAATTGGTCTGTATGAACATAGTTCTAGAGCAGTAGTCTGAAAAGGAAGACAAACAGGCCTATGACTGATGCCTGGTGCCCACGGGGTCGCTGAGCGACAGAAGCGCATACCAATGGTACATTTGACTGGTTCCTCTGCGCTCTAACATTTTGCAGCGATGCGGAACTCTCTTGAGATAGGAGCCACAGAAAGCTTCTGTCGGATTTCGGTCGGTCTCCCAGGTTGAAGGTGGGAGTGTCTCCGAGCCCTCTGAGCTGGAGAGCGGCGCTCTGAACGAAACATGCTAATGTGTTCCGAGCGCTTTATTTCGATTAGCCGAATGTAAACAGCACCGCGATAGCGCTCTAGAACGCTCTAAAGAGACCTGGGGTGCGATCGGAGATCGTTGTTCGAAACGTGCATTCAGTTTCGCCTCACGCGATTCGCCTAGGCCGCGCCGAGTCGTCAGCCACGCACCGAGACGACTCGGCGCGGCCTAAGCCAATCGCGTGAGGCAAAACTGAACACAAAGTGAACGCGCGTTTCGAATGATATCTAGTCGCGCCCCTGTACGAAAGAGGCTGTAAGACGTAATAATTACACTCATTTAAAATTCAAGCGTTGTGCGTAAGTGAAACCAGTGAGAAGCTCATGCACGGAAAAACTGTCGCACTGTTGACTCTGTCGCTCTTTGATGTAGATAAGTGCGGGCAAAGTGAACGGTAATCGCACCACGCACATGCTGAAAATTAATCAGTGCAGCGTTGGCACGAGGCAGGGCTGCATCTCCATCAATCACTTTCGGGGATACGTTATATCCCTGTAATGCCCACCTTGATGCCTTCGCGCACCGACCGATAAATGCGACATGAAAATATAATGTCGATTGGAGGGATGTATTTCATTTCTTAAATTTCGTCACGTTCACAATCCGCTGCGTGGCGGCTTTGCCTATCAACGTGCAGGTAAAATGACCTCCCCGAGAGTGATCGGTCAAGAATAGGACCGCAGGTTCAGTTTCTCACGCGAAAGTACCACCTTATGATGCAAGTAACTTACGTGGCTGATAGATCCTTGGTTGACAACCATCATGTCCGTGTCCGTAATGTATAGGAAGAGCGGATCGTTAGTAGTGCTGACAATCACCTGCGGGGAAAACGACTTGCAAATTCCTCGAGTTTGCTAAAAAGGACGCGTCCCATACCTTCCAAGTTCCCTTGTCACTCGGAGGGCCTTCTTTCTCGTTCGGTACGTAAGCAGCATATCTTCGAAGGGGGAATTTGCGAACGATTTGCAGTGAGCATTGAAACGACTGCGAATGTCCCGCCATGATTGCTTTCGGACGTTTGTGCGCTTATGGCAGAGGCTGTCTGAAATAGGTATGTACGCTGCGCCCTCTGTTGCAATGTGCGGCAGTCACAAACGCTAAAGCGGGGAACAGTTGCACACTTTGGGGTGTATACTTGCCACACAACAATAATCGTCATCTGTCTTGCCCGCATTTCCTTTCTTTAACGCTGCGAGCCTGGTACCATGCCATATACTTTCAAGTCACGAACGGCATGCGCGTTATCGATATGACAGAGCATTCTCGACAGGAAAGTAACGAGCGCGGAGTTTTCAAGAAAGGAAATGTGGGCAAGACAGATGACCGTTGTGTGGCAGATATACACCCCAAAGGGAGCAAACTTTTTTTTAGAGTGCATGCTCGGAACGGTTGCACTCTTTGGGGCGTGTATTTGTCCCACAACGATAATCGTCATCTGCCTTGCTTGCGTTTCCTTTCTTGAGAACTCGGCGCTCGCTTCTTTCCTGCCGAGAATGCTGTGTCACACTCGCAGCGTTAAAGAAAGGAAACGCGGGCTAGACAGATGACGATTATCGTTGTGGGACAAGATAAGCCCCAAAGGGTGTAATGTTTTTTAAGAGAATAGTAAGTAAATATTCGTATTATGATTTCCTTTTATCATGTTTATGATGAAGTTCCTCTGTGCGGTCACTCTGGGATTATTTTCTGCCTAATCGCTCGCGGGTTGACATTGACTCACAGTGGAGGAAAAGAACTAGGAAGCTTACCAGCAAGTATGCGGCCTGTATGGTGGGCAACACAGCAACAAAGAACGTCAAGCGGAAAGTGAGATTGGCTGAGATAATCTCATATGGGTGGCGTCAGTGTAAAAGAAACCTGCCATGAGTAACTAAAGAGGAAAAAAACGAAATCAGGAAAGAAACAACTTATGATAACTCAAAGGGACGCTCATTACTTTTAGGAATGAGATCAGGATGCCTCAGAACAGGCACCTATAAAGCGAGCTATAAGAAGGGAGAAGAAGCATGTGGCTTGCTGGGGTAAAGCTAGGGAAACGATGGAGCATGTTTTATTAGAATGGGAAGATATCTGCCCAGCGGTCGGTTTAGGAATCACTGGCATCCTTGAAGCCCTTGGGTTCAGTGAGAGCAGGGGGAAAGTAAACGCGTGTCCGCAATAGAGATTAGTAAGAGGTGATTGGAAGATTGGTGGAAGTAGGGGAACGACAAACATCGGAGGCGTACAAAAACAAAGTTCACAATAGGGGCTCAGAAACTTTGGTTATGGGAATTCATCGTGGTATTTTTTTCCTGTTCTTTTTTTCTTTTCTAACATAGGTAGCACATTAAGCAATACGATAACCAGAGCTTGGTGGCGCAACCAACCGCCCCGTTCAGAAGGGGGCGCTCGACCATTTTCATCCCTAGTAAAGATAAGACAGTTCGCAAACATACACCTTGGATAACACGCGATGTTATTCGTATTAAACGCAAGGTAAAAAGGTTGAAAACAAAAGCATGGGAATCCTGTTAAAATGAAAGAGGCGCAGAACTCTCTCGAACAAAAGGTGACTGCTGCAAAGAGCTACTATTATAACAACTCTCTGCCTAACTTAAATAGAAATGATCCTACAAAATTCTGGAACTACATGAAGGAAAAAAAGAAACCAGTTTCACAGATAATAATTGAGGGCACATCAATAACTAATGACGAAGACATAGCACAGCATTTTAATGAGTACTTTCAGAGTGTCTTTGCAGTGTCAGATGGTTGCATTATTATGCTTCCAGTGAAACAGGTATTTGATGTGGATTCTATTTCTTATGCTGGAATTGTCAACATGTTGGTAAACCTGAAAACCAAAGCTTCTTGTGGCCCTGACGAAATCCCAAACATCTTTCTAAAACGTTATCCTGAACTTATTGCCAGTTTTCTTGTACGATCTTTTTCTGCTTCTGTGCTGTCGGCACAATTGCCCGATGAATGGAGAGTGGCCGAGTTGTTCCAATATCTAAAAAAAAGGGGGGATCGATTAAGATTACAAAATTATCGTCCCATTTCTCTGACATCACAATGCTGCAAGCTCTCGGAGCACATCGTGGCGAACTATATAAAATAATTCTTCGCTGAAAACAATGTGCTCACGGAGTTTCAGCATGTCTTCAGAAAGGGTTATTCGACTGTAACGCAATTGGTATCAGTGATTCATTCGTTTGCTTTATCTCTAGACAATAATGGCCAAATGGATGTAATATTTTTAGATTTCAGAAAAGCCTTCGATAAGGTTCCGCATGACAAATTAATCTTCACACTTAGAATTATTGGCATACCTGACATTTTCATAAACTGGATTATTGCATACCTGAGCAAACGCTCTCAGTATGTTACAATTGGTGAACATAGCTAGGCCACTCTCCCAGTCACATCAGGGGTGCCCCAAGGTAGTGTCTTGGGGCCTTTACTCTTTCTAATGTATATAAATGACATCGTTAAAACTATAACTCCTGGTGCGCAAATTAGACTGTTTGCTGATGATTGTATTTTGTACAGTGATATAACTTGTCAGAATGATCAGACTGTCCTCAAAAAGAATTTAAATAACATATTGAAGTGGTGTAATGAATGGGGTATGTTTATTAACGCCGATAAATCCGTATTGCTTCGTATTACCCGCAAAAAAAAAAAAAAAAACACTTACTTTTTCTTATACGCTAGGTTTTACAGCTTTGCGTGAGACTAACAATTACAAATACTTAGGTGTTGCTTTGACTTCCACATTGTCGTGGAACATGCACATTAATGATATTTATTCTGCTTTCCGCAAACTCTGTTTCCTGAGACACATACTGAAAAATGCCTCTCCTAATGTGAAATTACGGTGTTTCTTTGCATTTATTAGACCAAAGTTAGAGTATGCATGTATATCATGGGATCCTTACACTAAGTCAAATATCGCGCGTCTTGAAAAAATACAAAGAAAGGCATTTAGGTTTATATTTCATAAATTCGCAAGACAAGACTTTCCCTCTAAAATTATGACAGAAAATTCCATACCCACTCTTGAATCACACCGAAAGCTGCTAAGGCTTGAATTCCTTTCCTTTCTTCTCAACAACAGGCTTGAAATTATACCGTCTACTTACATAATGCCTGCAATAACACGGCACACAAGACAGCATCATCCGGACTCACTAACACCCTATTATGCTCGAATTGACACGTTTAAATTTTCTTTTTTTCCCAGAACAATATCAGACTGGAACGACAGTTTACAGACACAGTGACTAAAAATTGTATAAATTTGTATTTGCTTGTTCCTAATTTGTTCTCTTTTGTTTGTGTGTATTCTATTGACCCTCTGCTTGGACCGAAAGGTCTGTAGTATGTACTAAATAAATAAATAACATCCATCTATCCGTTAGAGAACTAGACACTGTTACCATTTATTTCACGAATGTTTCGTATGTCGGCGCCACCAAGTCTTGTAGCCGTTTTGAACACGTGCACCATGTTGCAGCTCATATTGCGCGTGACTACATGTATACACACGTATACACACGTAATCGAGGCGCGTCTCATTGTTTTTGTTAGTTTTCTTGCTTGGTAATGGGCAAACCAAAGCTGTCGCACGAGGACGAGATAAACTCGTGCTGTTCAGAGCCCGGCGCGCTTACGTCATATTTGAATGTCGAGTTGAACATCCTTGTCGCACAAACGTGCACGTACTAGTTCCTTTGTTTTATCCTTCACTGAAAAAAAAACTAGAATATTATTAATAAAAGCCTGTGCTTACCCGCCGTGGTTGCTCAGTGGCTATGGTGTTGGGCTGCTGAGCACGAGGTCGCAGGATCGAGTTCCGGCCACGGCGGCCCAATTTCGATGGGGGCGAAATGCGAAAGGTAGTGACAACAGTGACGGGGCCCGGCACTTTAACATCTGTACTACAGTGACGGGGCCCGGTATTTTAACATCTACACTACATTGACGGGGCCCCGTACTTTAACATCTGCTCTACAGTGACGGGGTCTGGCATTTTAACATCTGCACTACAGTGACGGGGCCGGGCACTAACATCTGCACTACAGCGACGGGGCCTGGCTGCATTGAAGCTTCATTCTGTTATGCTCCATTTGGTCGCATACAAAAGCGGGCATTAAGAATCATGGCGCACTCGAGAACCGATACACCCAGCAGGCCACTGTTCAATAAACTAAACATATTGCCATTTGATCTTATGCGTGAGCATAAAACAGCTACCTATGTAAATAGTATTATGAAACGCAATCAACCTTTCCCTGTGCCACGATGGAAGAATGCCTATCTTCCACCGTGCCCTGTGGCCATATTTTTTTCATCATCACGTTCTACCAGAAGTACTGCGACTGGAAATTTCGACCTGCCTCCTGTACATCATGGATATGGCAAAAGACTACTCGAATTTGTTGGAGTTAAGACATGGAACGATTAGCATATCCTCCAAAACAAAAGAAACACAAAATTTCGGCAAAGCATTATTTATTAGCTATAAACCACTGATTTGGTGCCTGTGTTCTTGCTTGGCGTTCTGTTTTTTGCAGTTTGATAATTTTGTAACTGGTGATAATTTCTATGCATGCTGTAAAAAAATTCGTTTTCTTTCTGTTTTTAATGTGCTAATGTGTTGCATTCATCCTCTGTATTGATCCCCCTAGGCTTGAACCGAATATGCGAAATATAATAATTTCGCGTATGCGGACCCATACGCTAGCCTGCGGCTAGTGGGTCCAACAGTCTTTTGCGTATGCACTGTAACACCTCATCATCATCATCATCAGCCTAGTTACGCCCACTGCAGGGCAAAGGCCTCTCCCATACTTCTCCAACTACCCCGGTCATGTACTAATTGTGGCCATGTTGTCCCTGCAAACGTCTTAATGTCATCCGCCCACCTAACTTTCTGCCGCCCCCTGCTACGCTTCCCTTCCCTTGGAATCCAGTCCGTAACTCTTAGTGACCATCGGTTATCTTCCCTCCTCATTACATGTCCGGCCCATGCCCATTTCTTTTTCTTGATTTCAACTAAGATGTCGTTTACCCGCGTTTGTTGCCTCACCCAATCTGCTCTTTTCTTATCCCTTAACGTTACACCCATCATTCTTCTTTCCATAGCTCGTTGCGTCGTCCTCAATTTCAGCAGAACCCTTTTCGTAAGCCTCCAGGTTTCTGCCCCATATGTGAGTACTGGTAACACACAGCTGTTGTACACTTTCCTTTTGAGGGATAGTGGCAACCTGCTGTTCATGATTTGAGAATGCCTGCCAAACGCACCCCAACCCATTCTTATTCTTCTGGTTATTTCAGTCTCATGATCCGGATCCGTGGTCACTACCTGCCCTAAGTAGATGTATTCCCTTACCACTTCCAGTGCTTCGCTACCTATCGTAAACTGCTGTTCTCTTCCGAGACTGTTAAACAATACTTTAGTTTTCTGCAGATTAATTTTCAGACCCACCCTTCTGCTTTGCCTCTCCAGGTCAGTGAGCATGCATTGCAATTGGTCTCCTGAGTTACTAAGCAAGGCAATATCATCAGCGAATCGCAAGTTGCTAAGGTATTCTCCATCAACTTTTATCTCCAATTCTTCCCACTCCAGGTCTCTGAATACCTCCTGTAAACATGCTGTGAATAGCATTGGAGAGATTGTATCTCCCTGTCTGACGCCTTTTTTTTATTGGGATTTTGTTGCTTTCTTTATGGAGGACTACGGTGGCAGTGGAACCACTATAGATATCTTCCAGTATCTTTACGTATGGCTCATCTACACCCTGATTCCGTAGTGCCTTCGTGACTGCTGAGGTTTCGACTGAATCAAATGCTTTTTCGTAATCAATGAAGGCTATATATAAGGGTTGGTTATATTCTGCACATTTCTCTATCACCTGATTGATAGTGTGAATGTGGTCTATTGTTGAGTAGCCTTTACGGAATCCTGCCTGGTCCTTTGGTTGACAGAAGTCTAAGGTGTTCCTGATTCTATTTGCGATTACCTTAGTAAATACTTTGTAGGCAACGGACATTAAGCTGATCGGTCTATAATTTTTCAAGTCTTTGGCGTCCCCTTTCTTATGGATTAGGATTATGTTAGCGTTCTTCCAAGATTCCGGTACGCTCGAGGTTATGAGGCATTGCGTATACAGGGTGGCCAGTTTCTCTAGAACAATCTGACCACCATCCTACAACAAATCTGCTGTTACCTGATCCTCCCCAGCTGCCTTCCCCCTTTGCATTGCTCCTAAGGCTTTCTTTACTTCTTCTGGCGTTACCTGTGGGATTTCGAATTCCTCTAGGCTATTCTCTCTTCCACTATCGTCGTGGGTGCCACTGGTACTGTATAAATCTCTATAGAACTCCTCAGCCACTTGAACTATCTCATTCATATTAGTAACGATATTGCCGGCTTTGTCTCTTAACGCACACATATGATTCTTGCCTATTCCTAGTTTCTTCTTCACTGTTTTTAGGCTTCCTCCGTTCCTGAGAGCCTGTTCAATTCTATCCATATTATAGTTCCTGATGTCCGCTGTCTTACGCTTGTTGATTAACTTAGAAAGTTCTGCCAGTTCTATTCTAGCTGTAGGATTAGAGGCTTTCATACATCGGCGATTCTTGATCAGATCTTTCGTCTCCTGCGATAGCTTACTGGTTTCCTGTCTAACGGCGTTACCACCGACTTCTATTGCGCACTCCTTAATGATGCCCATGAGATTGTCGTTCATTGCTTCAACACTAAGGTCCTCTTCCTGAGTTAAAGCCGAATACCTGTTCTGTAGTTTGATCCGGAATTCCTCTAGTTTCCCTCTTACCGCTAACTCATTGATTGGCTTCTTGTGTACCAGTTTCTTTCGTTCCCTCCTCAAGTCTAGGCTAATTCGAGTTCTTACCATCCTGTGGTCACTGCAGCGTACCTTGCCGAGCACGTCTACATCTTGAATGATGCCAGGGTTCGCGCAGAGTATGAAGTCGATTTCATTTCTAGTCTCACCATTCGGGCTCCTCCACGTCCACTTTCGACTAACCCGCTTGCGGAAAAAGGTATTCATTATCCGCATATTATTCTGTTCTGTAAACTCTACTAATAATTCTCCTCTGCTATTCCTAGAGCCTATGCCATATTCCCCCACTGACTTGTCTCCAGCCTGCTTCTTGCCTACCCTGGCATTGAAGTCGCCCATCAGTATAGTGTATTTTGTTTTGACTTTACCCATCGCCGATTCTACGTCTTCATAAAAGCTTTCGACTTCCTGGTCATCATGACTAGATGTAGGAGCGTAGACCTGTACAACCTTCATTTTGTACCTCTTATTAAGTTTCACAACAAGACATGCCACCCTCTCGTTAATGCTATAGAATTCCTGTATGTTACCAGCTATTTCCTTATTAATCAGGAATCCGACTCCTAGTTCTCGTCTCTCCGCTAAGCCCCGGTAACACAGTACATGCCCGCTTTTTAGCACTGTATATGCTTCTTTTGTCCTCCTAACCTCACTGAGCCCTATTATATCCCATTTACTACCCTCTAATTCCTCCAATAACACTGCTAGACTCGCCTCACTAGATAGCGTTCTAACGTTAAACGTTGCCAGGTTCAGATTCCAATGGCGGCCTGTCCGGAGCCAGGTATTCTTAGCACCCTCTGCAGCGTCACAGATCTGACCGCCGCCGTGGTCAGTTGCTTCGCGGCTGCTGGGGACTGAGGGCCGGGGTTCGATTGTTGTATTCATATAGGAGGTTGTGGCCAAGTACTGCACCAGGGTGGCCAATCCTGCTCTGGTGAGAGAGTGCGTTACCGGTTCTGGTCACCGGGATCAGGCCGCACTCCAGGCCTGTTTGTGCAATTTTCTCAACACACGGTTTTTTTTTTTGTATTTTCCGGTGGAGAATTGCGCGGCACCGGGATTTGGATCACGGTCCTCTTGCACTGGAGACGGATACTCTACCGTCCCCGTAGGAGTTAAATTAAAAATTAATTTATGGGGTTTTACGTGACAAAACCACTTTCTGATTATGCACGCCGTAGTGGAGGACTCCGAAAATTTCGACCACCTGGGGTTCTTTAACGTGCACCTAATTCTAAGTACACGGGTGTTTTCGCATTTCGCCCCCATCGAAATGCGGCCGCCGTGGCCGGGATCCGATCCCGCGACCTCGTGCTCAGCCGTCTAACACCATAGCCACTGAGTAACCACGGCGGGTCCCGCAGGAGTTGTACGCCTCATTTAATATACAGTGGTGCCCTATTTGATCAGTCAAGGTGGACCAATCTGAGCTCGGTTATACCGCATGGATGGCACTCGGCTAGAGAACCTGGTATTTATGACCTGCACATGTGAGGCCATACATATTTGAAGATATATATCTTTTCTTTTTTTGTTCTTGTTTTTTATTTTAGGAGGGTTCCCGTACAGTGATAAAATAAAGGAAAAGACATTAAAAGAAAGAAAAAAAAAAAGAAAGAAAAAGGGGCGAAGAAAAAGGAACATAACAGGTGATTTGAACTCGTGACCCTTCGATGTTGCCCGGAAAGATAGCTCAGTCGGTTGGTTCGTCAGGCCCCAGGCTACTTTCAAGCGCCACAGCTCCTGCTCCGAGCCGCACACTTACGTGGAAAGAGACTCATGTTGTCCGCGATAGTCGGTTTTTGCTTATTCCGAGTAGTTGGAAGGCATACTTTCTAGGAAAAATGGCCGCTCGAGGAGAAGAGCGAACTCGAGCGGCTTTAGAGGCTAGGAAAACTGCCTTAAAATATTTAGACTTGAGGGAAAGCTTCGTAAACAAACTATAACACGGCAATCAGCACTCGAATACGACGAGAGAAATTACTGAGACGTGGAAAATTCCCTTGAAAAAAAATCTGGTTTGCGAGACAAATGCTTGTATGTATTGAACCACTTAAAAGATGAGGGGGGAAATATGCGCTCACCGAGAGGGCATCGCCAGCACGAGACCACCACAAGGCACCTTACAGAGATGTGGAGAGCTTCGCGGCCGGAACGAAGCCTCCCCTCTCCGCCGGCCAAGAGGGGAAAACGCGCTTTCCGATCGCTCAAGGTTGCGCGGACAAAGCATAACTCTAGCGTCTAGGAAAAGCTTAACCAGGTGCGATGGCGGCACGCATAGCGTGGGAAGCTAGCCGCCAGAATAACTATACCAAGGACTGCTGCTGACGAGGGCGAAATACCTTCGTGTAATTATAATAACCCTAATAGGACTACTTTCGAAAGAACAAAAAAAAAAAGGAAACGGCCCAGAGGGCTATACTACGAGAGCTATGACTGATAGTTTTCTATATATATATAGATGTATATATATACATACATACATATATATATATATATATATATATATATATATATATATATATATATATATATATATATATATATATATATATTTATATATATATATATATATATATATATATATATATATATATATATATATATATATATATATATATATATATATATATATATATATATATATATATATATATATACGAGAAACGGAATGCGATATAAGCGTGCGTAGCCATGATACGCACGCGACAAACTGCCTTAAAATATTTAGACTTGAGGGAAAGCTTCGGTAACAAACGATAGCACAGCAATCAGCACTCGAATATAATTATAACCCTAATACTAATTGTAAATATTCATCTCATCTATAGGATCTAATGCGCGCGCTGTTGCTTTGTTCTGTGTGTAGTAGTTAAGAGAGCCAGTTTAAGGGCGGAGAAGAAGGAAGAAAAGGAAAGTCTCTGAAGCAAAATTACAGCGCCGTGGTTTTAAAGCGCACCCGTGGTAGAGAAACGGAAGGCGATATAAGCGTGCGTGGCCATGATACGCACACGACAAACTGCCTTAAAATATTTAGACTTGAGGGAAAGCTTCGTTAGCAAACGATAGCACGGCAATCAGCACTCGAATATAATTATAACCCTAATAATAATTGTAAATATTCATCTCGTCTATGGGAACTAATGCGCGCGCTGTTGCTTTGTCTCTGCGTGTAGTAGTTGAGAGAGCCAGTTTAAGGGCTGAGAAGTGGGGAGGAAAGGAAAGTCTCTGAAGCAAACTTGCAGCGCCGTGGTTTTAAAGCGCACCCGTGGTAGAGAAACGGAATGCGATATAAGCGTGCGTAGCCATGATACGCACACGACAAACTGCCTTAAAATATTTAGACTTGAGGGAAAGCTTCGGTAACAAACGATAGCACAGCAATCAGCACTCGAATATAATTATAACCCTAATACTAATTGTAAATATTCATCTCATCTATAGGATCTAATGCGCGCGCTGTTGCTTTGTTCTGTGTGTAGTAGTTAAGAGAGCCAGTTTAAGGGCGGAGAAGAAGGAAGAAAAGGAAAGTCTCTGAAGCAAAATTACAGCGCCGTGGTTTTAAAGCGCACCCGTGGTAGAGAAACGGAAGGCGATATAAGCGTGCGTGGCCATGATACGCACACGACAAACTGCCTTAAAATATTTAGACTTGAGGGAAAGCTTCGTTAGCAAACGATAGCACGGCAATCAGCACTCGAATATAATTATAACCCTAATAATAATTGTAAATATTCATCTCGTCTATGGGAACTAATGCGCGCGCTGTTGCTTTGTCTCTGCGTGTAGTAGTTGAGAGAGCCAGTTTAAGGGCGGAGAAGTGGGGAGGAAAGGAAAGTCTCTGAAGCAAACTTGCAGCGCCGTGGTTTTAAAGCGCACCCGTGGTAGAGAAACGGAATACGATATAAGCGTGCGTAGCCATGATACGCACACGACAAACTGCCTTAAAATATTTAGACTTGAGGGAAAGCTTCGGTAACAAACGATAGCACAGCAATCAGCACTCGAATATAATTATAACCCTAATACTAATTGTAAATATTCATCTCATCTATAGGATCTAATGCGCGCGCTGTTGCTTTGTTCTGTGTGTAGTAGTTAAGAGAGCCAGTTTAAGGGCGGAGAAGAAGGAAGAAAAGGAAAGTCTCTGAAGCAAAATTACAGCGCCGTGGTTTTAAAGCGCACCCGTGGTAGAGAAACGGAAGGCGATATAAGCGTGCGTGGCCATGATACGCACACGACAAACTGCCTTAAAATATTTAGACTTGAGGGAAAGCTTCGTTAGCAAACGATAGCACGGCAATCAGCACTCGAATATAATTATAACCCTAATAATAATTGTAAATATTCATCTCATCTATGGGATCTAATGCGCGCGCTGTTGCTTTGTCTCTGCGTGTAGTAGTTGAGAGAGCCAGTTTAAGGGCGGAGAAGTGGGGAGGAAAGGAAAGTCTCTGAAGCAAACTTGCAGCGCCGTGGTTTTAAAGCGCAACCGTGGTAGAGAAACGGAAGGCGATATAAGCGTGCGTGGCCATGATACGCACACGACAAACTGCCTTAAAATATTTAGACTTGAGGGAAAGCTTCGTTAACAAACTATAACACGGCAATCAGCACTCGAATACGACGAGAGAAATTACTGAGACGTGGAAAATTCCCTTGAAAAAAAAATCTGGTTTGCGAGACAAATGCTTGTATGTATTGAACCTCTTAAAAGATGAGGGGGGAAATATGCGCTCACCAAGAGGGCATCGTCAGCACGAGACCACCACAAGGCACCTTACCTACGACAATAATAATAAAGAAAGAGAGAAAGAAAGTTCACTGGAATGGAAAGGGAACGGTGAAAAGCACATTAAAGAAAGGCATGGTACATGTTCATGTTCAATCGACAATGACTATTGTACTGGATTTCTAAGAAGAAGAAGGCTCACTTAGAAGACCGATAAACATACAGTGCGATATGGAACTTGAGAAATAATGATATTGAAGCTTCCAAGACTTTAGAATAAAAGAAAATACGGCACATCACAAGCCGACTGTCATATGCATCGAAGTCCCTAGTTATAACAAAATTATTTTTTAACAGCTCTGATAGCGTCCATGCAGCATTAGTTGCTTGCGTCTGTAAAATGTTCATATGCTGCGGCCTAAAGCGGGAGACACACGGTCCGATTCGGCGTCCGATCCGGCGTCCGACGCGCCGGAACGGCAGCCGGAATCGAGGTGTTTTGCCGTGCCGAAGCGCAGGATCGGACGTCCGGCGTGCGACAAGCCGGGCAGATTTTCATCGTCCGACGCGTCCGACAACCGCACCGTCGTTTGGCCGCAGCCAATGACAGCGCGGCTGGCATGTGACGTTCTCTGACGTTCCCTCCACAGAGGCGGCGCTGGCTGGCCGGTTTCTCGCAGTGTTTTTTTTTTTGTTTTGTTTTGTTTTCCTTGCCTGCTGCAGTTTGTTTCCGACACGAAATAGTTACCAGTTCAGTAAAATTATCTCGAACGTGTGCCTGTTATGCAAAGCAGCGCCTAGTACACTAGCACTAGGCTACTGGCGAGATCGGGAGCCGCGACGCGAGGGCATTTCGTGGGCAGACATTACACACCGGCCGTCTCAGCGAGGCTGCTCGCTTCGCTTGCACGTTTGCCCTTCGCAACAACTGCGTTGAGTAAACCAATTGTATTTAACTACTGGCTACCTAAGTGTACAGTGTTAATTGTTTTGGCAAACATAAGCGCTCTTCGACGAGCTCGGGTTGGATCGTAAGCGCCGTCGACCGCGGCGTCTGCTTAGCTAGGCCTAGCGGCCCTATCGCTGGCTGTTAGCGGAGTCGTCAGTGGATAACGCGCCGTCGTGAAGTGTTCTGCCACTCGCAGGGGCATAATTTTATTGACAGTGTTCGCGTAAAGCGAAGCAATGTTGTGCAGAGTTGTTTATATTGCGTTTCTCGACGTGGCTATGAAATCAAGCTGGGGGGGGGGGGGGGGGCTGGATCTGGGTGGAGCTTACGCGCCGCTCAATCTTTCGGATGCACGCACCATGTGCCCCGAATCGTCGTATGCCGCATGCCGGAGCATGCGGCGCCGCACGTCGGATCGGACGCCGAATCGTACCGTGTGTCTCCTGCTTAAAGCTCACGGCACGATGCGAAAACGCACTCGCAGCGAAAGCGAGACGTCGTGCACGGACATGCATGCAGACACGTAGTCGGTCGCCGGGAACCTGTGCGATAGCTGCATTGAAGCTTCATTCTGTTATGCTCCATTTTGTTACACAGACAGCCCACTATAAGAACATATTTCACATTGTTTTCTCTCAGCGATTGCCTGCTTTTCACGCAAGAAACCGGTTGGGGGAATCGATCGCGGCGACCGCGCGCAGTGTACCAGCTTACTGTACGTAGTAGATAAAGAGATAGCGTCTGTAAACCATTCTGTGTTTTCTGTTTGTCGAAGATTATTATTTTAAAGGTAAAATACTTGTGTCACTTCAAGAGTATTTGCAAAAATGTCCCGGAGGGCTCCCGCGCAGTATCTTTATTTAGCGTCGATAGCCAAACCTGTGCGGAGCGCGCCCCGTTATCTCTCAGACTACGCAATTGAGGCGCTTCCGACAGATGGCGACTCCGTAAGTCCTCGCACCCAATACCGACCCTGTCGCTACAGTGTCGTTGTTAAAGTGATGGGCCCCGTCACTGTAGTGCAGATGTTAAAGTACCGGGCCCCGTCACTGTAGTCACTACCAATGCGAAAACACCCGCGTACGTATATTTAGGTGCACGTTAAAGAACGCCAGGTGGTCGAAGTTTCCGGAGTCATCCACTACGGCGTGCCTCATAATCAGACAGTCGTTTTGGCGCGTAAAACCCCATAATTTAATTTTTTAAAAGCCTGTACTTGCCACCTAATGTATAGTTCACCATTTACGACTCACAGACACTGTAAGAGTCATGCGCGAGTCTCACGAGGCCAAAGTGAGTCGGAGTGCGGGCTTGAGTGAGTGGAAGCTTGGATGTGAATTGGAGTCGGAGTGAGTCTAAGTAAATCGGAGCTTGTGCGAATCTGACTCATTCCAATCATTTTCGAGTCCACGATACCAGAAGCATAGATTAGTCGAAACAATCCTGAGCAAATCTGACTCCGCGTACCACAAGCAGGATCCGAACCTGCCCTATGCGAAACTATAGCCTAAACGAGGCTACGTCAAGAAATGACTGGTGTCCAGCAAACAGACAACTCTGTGTGCACACGAGGTAACAATGGGTTCCCGCCACCATCGTGAAGCAATCGTGTAGCGCATGCGAGTCATATATGGTGTGATAAGTAGGGATTGAGCGCGGGAGGCGTGTCGAAACTGCGGCTCCTACAAAGACCCACTTACTGCTTTTCACGAGATCACCTCACACTATAGGGACGGCAGGAGGTTCTTTCCACCCCCCCATCAGAAGCTCAACCGAGCTCAGGCAGTCACATTAACAATGATTCAAACTAAATCTTATCCCGCACCTTTTGTGCTTAACAAAATTGACCAGGATTTTCCCACGGAATGTGAAAGTTGTGGACACACTCCGTGTCTATTTGATCATATGTTCTGGTTGTTTCCCAACCAAAGGGCTTCGGATCTCAACAGTGAGGAGGACTGGAGTCGGCGCATATCCAGCGAAGTCCTCCGAGATCAACTCCTGGCCGTCTGGAGAGCTCACGACATCGGGAAAGCCTTTGGCCTACCGGTGCCTACGTGGGCGGAGCCACCGACTTAGCCTAGGGGCTTGTGCCCTCGGGCCCTAGTTTCTCTGGACCAAAATAATGTTCTTGCCATGCCATGCCGTGGACCAAGTCGAGCCTCCGGACCTCATTCCAATAAATGTTTTCACACACACACACACGTGCCCTCGGCTGCGGGTTTCGTTGAGCTTGGTGTGGGTTTATGACATACATAGCGCGTTCGCCGCATAGCATATAGCCCTGCAAACGCGCAAGCTTCGTTTTCCACAACGAAATGGGGTGAATATATTCGCATGCCTGTGCCTGCACGACGAACAAAGCGAAATCGTCGACATAGTGATCGAGGCCTCGATAGGCGATAAAACATTACATCAACCTACACAAAAAAAGAGGTGAAGGGACCAAGAATTGTGGCATGTGGCTTGCTATGTTATCTTTCATTGTACACCCGCCGTGGTTGCCTAGTGGCTATGGTGTTGGGCTGCGAAGCACGAGGTCGCGGGATCGAAGCCCGGCCACGGCGGCCGTATTTTGATGGGGGCGAAAGCAGCAGTGTGTTTAGATTGAAACCCCATAATTTTTTTTCTTAATCTTTTTTTGTACATGTTTATAGCGATCGCGCGTGGTGATCTAGCGTGGCCATACAATCGCTTTAGATTGTCACAACCTCCGTTGTCTGGTATCTTATGATCGGATCAAGAAATGTGACTGTGTCGTCTCATCGGCTTTAGGTGGACGACACAGCTATACTTACGGTTGACGCCGTTGCTCATGGGTACGCAAAACGGATACATATACTAACTAGGTGCGCGCTGTACGAGCGCCTCCTATAGATGGCCCAAGGCCTGTGCACTTCGACCCATGACGTCATGCTACCTTGCCCAACTTCCATAGAATCTAATGCGCATGCTTCTCAGTAAGCAGCGGTGATTTTGACGCCACCGCTTCCGTCACGACGGCGCTTGGTGGTGGGAATTCCGATCCAAGTAGCATGACATCGTAAAGCAAAGTGCACATGTAGGCCTGCTGTCTGGCAGGCGTTGGCATGTACACGTACTATCGCGAACAAAAGTGCCCAGGACGCGCGAACGTTGACCGAATTGCATCGCTGCGCTATTTGCCGGGCTTAGCCGCGCTATCATCTGCGTTTGAGGCCGCCCGAAAGCGCATGCGCGGCCCATGCTTTCCGGTGGTCTCCAACTAGAGTATGCTAGACAATGGTAGTATACTCTCTATCTCGAACGTAGGGGACAGGGCTACTGTTCCCAGCAGATAGCGCAGCGATGCGATTCCTGGGCACTTTTCTCCGACTGATATTCATTTCAACATTCTGAGTGACTGGTGAAACGAAGATGCTGCACCGAACTGTTAAAATTAGTATGAAATATGTGGACGAACGGTCGACACGGCCAGCCAGTGGCCGAGTTCACAGGTCACGTCGGCGCAGTGACTGTCGCATTGAATGTCGCGATTTTATCATGTAAAAAGCGTACAGGCTACTCCCGCGCCTTCACTACATATGTAGTCAAGTGCGGTTTTCGCGGCACTCCTGACACTCAAGACCTCTGGATGGTGAATGCGAGACTTCTTCTCATTCCTCAGGAAGTTGGAACTCATGACATATAGCCACGGGAGCTCTCTTAAACAGCCCGCGGTCAGCCTGGCGGTGGCAGGTAACGTAGCCTGTATACTTTTTATGAAAAGTGTATATCTACCTTATAGGGCCGCAACTCACTACGTAGCCACACTGCTTGCACAGCGACACGCAGCACAAGATTGGCATTTCAAATTTAAGTGAACAGCACAAAACAAACAAGTGCGTGTCGAGGCAAGCTAGGTGGTGTTGGGCAAGCGGCCGCATTCATGACTAGAATTTGCAGCGCTCGTAGGTTGCAGCCATCTTTTGCGGGTGATGCGGGAACAGGCGGAACGAATGGTCTAAGCGCTTAGCCTTTTACTCTTTGCTTGTCATGGTTCTGTCGTCAGCTGCCCCGTCATCCAACCCGCAGTCCACGCGCCGAACCCGCGGACAGATTGCGGCTGGGTTTGATATTAAGTGCTGTAAACGTGGGTGCGCGAGTAATATATTCTAGCCTAAATAATTTAGCCGGATCGAGTGTATCCCTCACAACGGCGACCAAAAAACCAGCGTTGCACTATCGCTGCGTTGTCTGCTTTATGGAAGTCCCCTATACCCTACATTGTGCATGTAATTCGGTGCGCATATATCAAGAAGCATTATTGAAACAATTTAATTTTTACAGTACTTAACGGCCTTAACAGCCAGCCCTTTATCATGCACCGTGCTGCGTCTGTAGCGGGTCAACGGAAACCGCATATTTTCATGCGGTACAGGTGCATCTGGTAAGACAGCTTTAAGAGACAGAAAGAGGGCGGTTTGGATCAGAGAGCAAGCGGGTATCGACGATATTCTAATTGACATAAAGAAAAAAAATGGCGCTGGGCAGGTCATGTAATGCGCAGATTAGATAACCGTTTGACCATTAGGGTGACAGAATGGGTACCAAGAGAAGGGAAGCGCAGTAGAGGACGGTAGAAGACTAGGTGGTGCGACTAAATGAGGAAATTTGCGGGTGCCTCCAGGTTTCTGCCCCGTAGGTGAGTACTGGTAAAACAGCTATTATCCCTCAAGAGAAAAGTGTATAAGAGCTGTGTCTTACCAGTACTCACCTACGGGGCAGAAACCTGGAGGCTTACGAAAAGGGTTCTACTTAAATTGAGGACGACGCAACGAGCTATGGAAAGAAGAATGATGGGTGTAACGTTAAGGGGGAGGGGATAAGAAGAGAGCAGATTGGGTGAGGGAACAAACGCGAGTTCATGACATCTTAGTTGAAATCAAGAAAAAGAAATGGGCATGAGCAGGGCATGTAATGAGGAGGGAAGATAACCGGTGGACATTAAGGGTTACGGACTGGATTCCAAGAGAACGGAAGCGTAGCAGGGGGCGGCAGAAAGTTAGGTGGACGAATGAGATTAAGAAGTTTGCAGGGACGACATGGCCGCAATTAACACATGACCGTGGTAGTTGGAGAAGTATGGGAGAGGCCTTTTCCCTGCAGTGGGCGTAGCCAGGCTGATGATGATGATGATAGTTGGAATCGGCTGGTGCAGGACAGGGGTAATTGGAGATCGCAGGGAGAGGCCTTCGTCCTGCAGTGGACATAAAATAGGCTGATGATCATGATGCTGATGATGATGAGTATGCCCGAATCTGAGTGAGTCTGGGCCGCCCGATTCCGCGAATTTGTATCTCGGCAATTATATACGCGTGTCGCATGCAGTCTGCATGAGAACATGATTCTGTGTGTCTGAGTGAGCCGGAGTGAGTGCGAGTCCGTGAGCCGGTGAAATAGAGTGCAGCTCACCCCGATTTGATCTTAGTAAGTTTGTTTCTCAATGTGAACTCCAGTGAGCGATTTGTAAGCGTTCCTCCCTCCCCCCCTCAAAAAAAAAAATCTTCAAAGACTGGTGGACAGATAACCATCGTCACAATCAACATCATCATCGTCCTGATGATGTGACTGAGCTAACCTTTCTAACCTTAGCGTGAGCGTTACGAAGGCTCCATCGCCTTTATTCTGAACGGCGTGTACTGTGTCATGCTTAATTATAATAGGAATGCACAGTTTGAAACACTCGAAGCCAAAATTGGGGAAAGTTGGACTAAATGCAGCCGTTAGACCACCGGATAAACGGCTCGGCCACCAAGACTGAATGCGTGCAGTTGCGTGTCATGTGCAAACGTCTGATTTGAAAGGAACCAATGGGAGGAGTAACAGCGAACCTATTGGGTCATCTTCTGCCGCAGCAGGGCGCTATTGTGGAAAACTGCGTTGAAAAATTGTCATGAAATAACGAAAGGAGACATAATTAAGTCATAGTATTATGAGATAACTTTGCAGTGATCATTGCTTGTAAGCGGTCTCAAAAAAGCGGCTTATGAGCTATTCGTCGCATATTGCATTTTTGACAAATGTCTTCAAGGCAAACGGCATTCCTATAAGACAAAAATTGAATTTAGGAGAAGTATTTCACACATTTTAGGGACTAGTTATCTGAATTGCATTTTCTTTTTCGTGTCGATCACCGCTTTAAATTCCTGCAAAGCAGTCTTAATACATTTGCACAGCAACTCGCCCGACCAACGGTTTGCTTGTGCTCCAAAAAGTCTGATCATGTTGACTCGTGATGGTGGTGATGATATAATGTCGATGATGATTACTCGTGGTGAAGCTTGAAATGAATAGAACCACTGGTAGCTTTGCCATCCTTGTCAAACCTGCAGCGTTGAAGCTGTCTTATACAAGCAAGGATGTGTGCCACGCGGTGTAGTCGCTATTCCAGTATTTATGCCCAACCTTTTATTGTTTTAGTTTGTAGCGCAAATAGTAGGTAAATTACAATTTTTATGGTGTGGTAGCCGTCACGAGTAGGATGCACCAGTATATATATATATATATATATATATATATATATATATATATATATATATATATATATATATATATGTATCTATATACACAGGGTGTTTCAGCGAACACTTTCAAAATATTTTAAAGGTTGCCTGTGGCAGATAGCCAAGTTCTAGCTTATGAGCCGGTCTACTCGAGACGGCGGACACTACTTGCAAAAAGAAAAAAAAAGAGCAGCAAATATGACCAATTAACAAAATTTCACTAATTAACTTTTTGGCTAATTATCGTATGTCCCATATTGCAATTTACAAATTTTAGCAGTTGAACGAATTCTCAGGACGACACCAGTTTCAAGATATAAATTCCCGAACTTTGCGGAGAAATGCATTGGCGTTCCAGTTACTTGTGTGCTTCAGTGCACGAAACGACTTTTTGTTAACAAATTAACTGGAACGCCAATGCATTTCTCCGCGAAGTTCGGGAATATATATGTCGAAATTTGTGTCATCTTGAAAACTCGTTCCAAGTGGTTTCGCCTTGCGAACTCCCCGGCTATAATTTGTAAATTGCAATATGGGCCATACAGGCAACTTTGAAACATTTTTGAAAGTGTTATCTCCACTGCTCTTCAACATCGCCATGAGAGACCTATCAGTGCGACTCGACCGAATCGGGGCCGCCAATCTCAATCACGCTCTCTACGCGGACGACATCACCGTCTGGTGCGGCGGTGGGTCGGACGCAGCGGTGGAGCGGGCCCTGCAAGAGGCCTTGCACGTCACGGAAGAATTCCTCGAGGGCACGGGACTGGTCCTCTCGCCGACCAAGTCGGAACTCTTGCTGTATCGGCCCGACAGAAAAGGCCGTAAGTTCGACACGACGCTGGACCAAGTACCGATCGAACTCAGAACGAAGACGGGTCAGCGCATCCAGAGGGTGGATTCTCTCAGGGTGCTGGGACTGGTCCTCAATGCAAAGGGCAGCAACGCGCAAACGATCGCGCGCCTGAGCGCGAAGACGGAGAACATGCTCAGACTCGTTTCGCGAGTGACGAGCAGGAAGGGGGGCATCAGCGAAGCCAACCTCCTAAGGATCTACCACGCCTTCCTCATGAGCCATATCAACTACGTGGCTTCTGCGCTAAGCTGGTCGCGGTCGGAGGAGAACAAGATCGACGCACTCATGAGGAAGAGCATTAAACGAGAGTCCTCGGCATCCCCATGACGACCAGCACGGAGAAGTTGATGCAACTCGGGGTCCACAACACCCTGAGCGAAGTCGTCGAAGCGGAGAAAACGGCACAGATCGTTCGCCTCTCTACCACCAAGGCCGGCCGCCGAATACTCGAGATGGCGGGTCTGGCAGCCATGGCTGAGGAGTCGTTCGCCGTCCCCCTTTGCCAGAGTAAAAGGGAAACCTTTCGAGTCTCCCCCTTCCCGAGGAATGTTCATCCACAACACAACGAGGCCCGGCGCGCAGCCAGAGCCCGAGCACTCCTCAAGACTGCCCTGCAAACCCCAGAGCTCGCGTCCTTTGTCGACGCAGCGCGGTATCCCGGATCAAACTCGTACGTGGCCACGGTGGTTGACCCCCAGGGCAAGATCCTGAATGCGGCGTCTATACAACGCTCGACGGCGTCCGTCGCAGAGCAAGTCGCAGTGGCGCTGGCTCTGTGCGAACCCGGGCGCACGCATATCTTCACGGACTCCAGGTCGGCGGCGATGGCCTTTCTCGCCGGCTCTGTCTCGGCCGAGGCTGCGGCAGTGCTGAGGACCCGCAAGACAGGCACGGCCCGTCATGTCATCACTTGGTTCCCGGCTCACATCGGCCGGAACGTCTCCCCCGGCTCCATCAACCCGAATGAGCTGGCCCACGACCAGGCGCGAGGTCTCATCAACCGTGCCGGTCCGAGGGGCCCGGCTTCGCAGGGGATCGACCGAACCACGGACCCGCTGTTAACTTTCCACGAGATAACTGCTCACTACCTGCTGGGACGCAGGCAGTTTCCGGCTCCTCACCCGAAGCTAGGCAGACCCCAGGCCTCCGTGCTGAGAATGCTGCAGACGGGCTCCTTTCCGTCTCGCTCAAAGCTGAGCCACTACACTCCGGGTGTGGATCCCCGCTGCCCAGACTGCGGCGAGGAACGATCCACTTTGAACCACATGCTGTGGGAATGTTCTGTGTTGCGCTACTCGCCTTTCAACGGGCAAGAAGATTGGGATGAAGCCGTCAAGAGCGACAACCTTCAAGTCCAACTTCGGGCTGTCCAAAGGGCCTGCGCCAGGGCTGAAGATCACGGTCTTCCGCCCCCGGCGCGGGTGCGGCACGCGACTACGACAACGTAGTCCCTTAGGACCAATTAAAGTTTCTTGTCTGTCTGTCTGAAAGTGTTCGCTGAAACACCCTGTATGTATTGGTGCGTCCTACTCGTGATGGCTACCACACCATAAAATTGTAATTTACCTACTATTTGCGCTACAAACTAAAATGATAATAGTTTGGGCATAAATACTAGAATAGCAACTACACTGTAAAGTAATTTACACCCTAACAAGTGAAAAAGGGTGTAAACGTGGCTATAACTCACACCCTTATGGTGTCCGTCATATAGATAACACCCTTAGAGTGTGAGTTATAGACACATTTACACCCTTTCTTCATTTTTAGGGTGTCAATTATATTACAGTGTACACCGCGTGGCACACATTCTTGCTTGTATTAGACAGCTTCAACGCTGCAGGTGCATCGAACCCCCTCGGTTACCCTCTCTTTCGTTCATATATATATGAACGAAAGAGAGGGTAACCGAGGGGGCTCGAAGAGCGGAGTACTTTAATGCACCGCGTTTCGTTATCTCTAACGTGCGCTATAGAAAGAACTTCGCTTCAGCGTTTCGTGTTGGTGCAAAGGATAAAAAAAAAAGTACAGTTTAGTCGGTCTTGAAGTGTTTCACAGCGCAAAACAGCGCAGAAATAGAGGCGCCTGCCTCCTGTCGGCTCCCTCTGACGCTGTCCCTGCTCAAAAGCCAGCCCCCATGCAAGGCCTCCGAGGCCAAGGCGCGGTTTCCTTGCTCGGTTACCTCATTGCCCCTCGTCGGCAGGCCCACAGCAGATTCAGCCCGGAGCCAGGAAAAGACCATGGGGGAAAATAGACACTTTATTGTTTACGTGGTAAACTAGTAGTATACGTTGTGGCCACGCATAGACGAAGGACGTATCGAACGCTGTTGTGCAGAGCCACTTCGGAGGAGTTGAAGCGGGCCGGTGGTCTCTGGGCGCACGTAGCACGGGGGACCATGGGGCCTTGCGGGGACCGCGGTCGAGGAAGCCGTATAGTGACTGTGGCAGCGGTCGCGGAGCACATCGAACTGAAATGAGATGCATGCAGATATGCGTGTGACTCTGCAGTGGACCCAAACATCACGAGCTGCAGGAAGCACGGAGATCCGTTCGACACGTCCATTTTACAGTTTCACGTAGTCGAACCCATGTATTAACTAATTATATTGTTGCTTGTTCATTAAACAGCTGTGAGTTCGTCATAGAAAGCGAAAAGGAGAATGAGCGCTAACTGCTGAACATAGGCAGATCATTTATTACGTTAGCGAAACTAACTTTATTTTTATTGTTTGCTTGGTGTGCGATTTGTCCTTTCTGCCCTCGCCCAGCTCCCATCGCGCATTTACCGTTCCTCTTGCGGCGTTAACCCAACTTTTCACTTCCCAACCCTCGAGAGATTGGAGCGGAATTGGAGCGCCACGTTTTGTAGCGTCCTGCTCAAGTGTATATGGCAGCCCGTACTTGAGCACTTGATTAGTCATAGATGGTGTGATACTTACCATGCGGCTACGTGGAGCAGGTCTGTAAGGAAGAGTACTTTGTACAAAGAAAAAAAAACACCAGCTGCAGGCGACGACAAGGAGGGCTTCGGGGTGGCGCGTGACGTGGAGTGGTTGCTTGTTAGGATGAAAATACTCGAAAGGCGCTCCCTGGGAAGAGCAGGGCTGCTGGGGCCTTATTATATAACAATGGGGATGCGGCTTGGCGGGGGAAACAGGAAACGTATGGAGACGCGGGAAGGGCTAAGGCGGCTGGTCAACGTCTAGTTTGCTGCTTGTTGGACGCTCCTGACGACCGCGTCCTGCGTGGCGTGGCTCGAAGCCGCCGGCTTGGTCGCCTTCTCTTCAACGGATCTGTGTCGATCGGAAAAAAGGAGGGGAGAGAAAGATGAGTTTTTTTAATAAGCGCGTGGGCGCATATTCTAAATTTGGTATACTAATAGAAAAGTGACTGCTATTTGATTCATATTCGATTCGAAAACTTACTACTCGACATGGTCGAACATTCGTTTCTGTTCGAATACACAGGATAACAATATTTATTTTTGTAGTCTCGAAGGACGAATACCGATGCACGTGAACTCCTATAAGAACTAAAGAAAACCCGCTTTCGTTGCGCAGAGTCACCAGTTCCCGAGCGAACGCACGGGGCACATAACTTCTGCTGAACAATTTTCAGTCATTCAATGCGAGTACTTCACTTTTAGGCGGCATGCATACGAATTTGTTGTCTCAATCCAGGCAAGACAATTTGTTATTTGACCATTCTCGCCACGCTTGTATCTGTATAAGGTATGTTGCTCTAGTGCCACACTTCTCTCCTTAAACTCACTGCATGCATCCGGGGACGTACTGCGCGCTTGTTTCATTTGACGTCGTCATGGCGCACCAGACAACTGAAAGGCTCGCTTGTCATTTACAAGCTACTCAGTTGAGCGGACGTCGAGTGGCGAACGGCGTTATATGCGAGTATCAAATAATATAAGCGCGCATTCTTTGTTACCGGAGAAACTCCACGTAAGTTTTACATTTGACTGTAGAAAATATAAAATATTCAATTCGGTAATCGAATATATAGTCGATAATTGAATAATATAATTGATAATCGAATCGAATCAACAGAGTTGGTTGTAAACCTGTCCGACAGAGACGAGCACAAACAGCAGGAAGGGTGCCTGCATGAATTGGAATCGACGACACATCTCCCTGTCTCCACGATCCCCTCGCGGTACTCGCCTTTCTTCCCCGATAATCATTTTCCGCGACGAACAGCAGCTGGCTATGTAGAGCAAAGTGCCTCGCGTCTTCTTCTCCGCGTTCCATCGACTTCAAGGTAGCGCGATATTATAACAGGTTGCCGATCTGTATGTGCCTTCACGGTGTTGGTGAGGTCGCGTGTCAAACTTGATGCTCACGTCCTGTAATCCTGTATTCGATGTTTTTTGATGACCTCTCATTCCAACGGAAAGTAATTCATTATATCGTTATGTGGCTATCATTCGACTGTCACCAGAAATAAAGCTTCACAAATGTTGAAGACAATTTACCTTTCGTAACTTGCATGCTCCGAACATCTCAATTATCTAGTAAAGTAGTTTGGAAGGCTAGCGACATCAAGCAAGATCTAGCGGCATCTAGCGACACACTTTTTATTTAGTAAGAACACAAAACATTCTGTGGTGTATTGAATTGGCGGTTAACGTTAAACATTTAAGCTCACTGCAAACTAATGCTGAAATGCATACAAGGAGAGAGAGGATGTATAGAAAGGCAGAAAGGAAACGCATATAAAGAACGAAAATGAACCGAGGACATCCACATTATCCCCGTAGAAACTGGGGTTACGAATTGCAGTGTGCAAAATTGAAGGGTTTCCTCTAACGTTTCGCGATCATTGGCGGACCATATCAGAGCATTCAAATACTTTTTCAACTAATGCAGTGGCAAAGAAAAAAATCGTGTAGTACTTCTCGTAGTTCTTTTGTGCTCGAAGGATTGTAGGGCAAGACAGCCCTCTCGTATAATACATATTTGTGTGAAGTTTTATGGCCTAGGTAATAAACACAATGGATGAAATACACTAAAACTAAGAGGACCTACCGCCTCCTTCGGCCGGGCGAGTCCCTGGACTTCCAGAACTTGTTCTCTTCGACGGCGTCCATGATGTCCTTGTAGTCGCAGCCGCGGTTCAGGCCGGCGTCGATGTGGCAAGACCGCTTGCTGCGTGAGTCAAATAAGCTCTTGTAATCACATTTGATCCTGCAGGAACCGTAACGTGCACCACCGCTCTATTCCTGCGAGTGACTCCAGCCTCAGCCGATGAGTTCCAGTGAGGAAGCTGAATTTGTGCCTGAATTTGTCGCTCATTGACTTTTACATACTTAGCGGCCGCACTAACCTCGTCGTATGCCTGAAACGGCTCACAATTTCAGTGAACTTTGCGACATGAAGATTGCTTCTGGCGCTCTTACTGCGCTGTCAGACTATATGCGTACTCTGCGGATATCAACGAAATGGTTGTTCGAAGCAATCATGTTGTGCGTAAATTCTTTTTCTTTTTTGTTGTTGGCACGCGTTACGCTTTTATCTATGATTTTCTTTTAAAGGGAAGAGGCAAAGTGTAGCTACTACTACTGCTGCTGGTCAGCCTTTAACGCAATTATGCTCTAAGTTCACCGCTTTTTAGGAGGCGGAACATCGTACCCTAATACGCTGGAGGTGACCCGATTACCCCAGTAGAAACTGAGGTAACGAATTGCAGGGTGCAAAATTGAAGTTTTTTTTAACGTTTCGCGACCATTGGCTTTTAAGGATGTACTTTGAGAGGAATGCTGAGACTGCGAGAAATAACAAACGACTGCTGCTGGGTGGCGCACGTACATGTACATGTACATGTTTCAAGATGGGGAGTCACGTTGTTAAAAACGTGGCGTAATTTTGCGGACTGGCGTGCACTCTCGGTTGTTGCTCACTGGAACAAGGCATCATCGCGTACTCACCACAAAGCCTTTTTTTTTGTGCTCTGATACATACACCACACAGTGCAAGCCCAAACCACCACCAGTGCAGTTGACAAGACGTCGCAAGCAGTGCGCAAACATTGCGACATGTAACCGTTGCGGTGAGCGACGACACAATAAGCACGAAACCACCGACTGCACACACTGTTAGAACGTACCTTCTGTAAGTAGTAAGTTCGTCGAGGTCATCCATGTCACCTATTAAGCACGACGGACAGACAACAGACCCAGCATGGCGATGAGGCGAATGGACTGATGGCGGCTGACAGGGGCTTCCCATTTTCTGTGGAGCGGAGACGGTTTTCACCTAGCCGATAAACTACATATCCGTGAATTGTCTTTTTTTACGCCTTTTTATTGATAGTCAACCTAATCTTGCACGAATCATTCTTTAAACCCCTCTCATTTATCCGCACGTCACTCGTTATTTTTACTGACTGTATTCAATGCCTAAAGCTCCGTGTTTACTGCTTCTGCCAGGGTCTGGCCAGCCTATCTTACTCTGGTTTAAAACATACCTATCCTAGGTGCGCCAAGACAAAGTTCTGTAGTCGGTGTCTTCAAACCTCCGGATTCCTAGCATCGTAGAGTAAAGTACTATCTCTAAAATTTTAAAGCAATAATAAAGAAATATAATCTTCATGCACTTTTTTCAACTTTCCTGCAACCTTATGCTCAGTGAACATTTTATTTAACATTTGAGATGATACTTCGTGCTCTGCCTCTCCCACTGTATTTGCTTTTATTTGGCTAGTGCAGATTGGTACCATCTAGTAAGACCAATCGGTAGCTGGGATAGATTTTGCTTGAATGCGCCAACTTGTAGATCTATGCTTGAATGGTTGCTTTATGTTCGAATCCAGCTGCACTTTAGCCGTGCCATGAGACATTGTGTCCTAAACTCTCGACGAAATCGCGCTTTTGTTTTTCTCGGAAAGACGAAGATCTACGCTTATTGCGTGCCACAGCTATGTACTGTGATTATCCGCATCTTCAGCACGAGTCAAGCCTTAGATAGCGACAGCTGGCACAAGTGCATTTGTCGTCATTCATTGTACGTCACTCAACAGACATCGTGCATGGTCACCACAAGTGCGTTCAACTTATAGCTTTATTTTGCCGATAGCGCGTTCGCTGGGGGTACGATCTTCTTCGTACTTATTGAAAGTGCAACGAGACGGAAAACAATTGCGTGATCTCGCAGATCGTATATCATTGTGCTTGGTGCGATTGCAGAATGGCCGCTGCCGGAGCGACAATACCCGCTTTACGCCGCTGACTTTGCTTTGTACTGCATGATCGCGGGGCGCACACACTTGGCACACCATCGTTATTTCGAAATTGTTTTGACGGTTTGCATCGACGCGGTGCGATGCAACGCGATGTATTTCGTGGACTGCGTGGGCCCGCGACCGCAAGCGTGCGGCTCGTGGCTCACGAGTGGGGCGGCGTCATTGTACTCTCTGGCGCGGCTTTGCTCTTAACGGCCTCAAGCACCGACGACGCTGGGAGGGCACGTGCTGGCGGCGAAGTATCTCTGCGGAGAGTGGCTCCATAACGGCAGCATCGGTGACGAGGCACATTCGCCCACGCTCGCAGTAACGGCGCAATATACGCGCGTACGGGGCTTAATTCAATCCCGAGATAATCGGGCCGCGAACGACAGTGTTGCTCGTTGCAGCAGTGTGGGCGGTCCTAGTCGTCATTCAACATATGTGCGGCGGTGAAATGTGGATCGCGGGCGCAGTGTGATAAAACGATAATGTAAAGTACGGGTAAAAGTACGCTAATTTATTTACGGGGGTCCATCTTGTCTTGTTTCCAAACACTGGCACAAAGCCACTATGAGGGACTGGCTAAGAAGCAGGCGGTTTCCAGGATGCTTACGTTTGGAATTAAAACGGAACTAAGTTTGAATAGTAGAACGTGGGAGTAAAGAAGTGCGATTTAGAAATTAAAGCAAAAATATTGCTAATAATTTGTAGATGAAATAATTTTACATAAGGTAGTGAAATAACAGAAGTGTATGATAATTTTAGAAATTCAGCAAGGTACTCTTTTTGTCTTTCTATTAAAATTGTAAGCTGCGGGAAAACCATCCCTGTGGCATGATCCCATTGAAGTCGCCCCATGAAAAAGAATGGTTGGCGAAGTTAGCGATATCCCAAGTTGTCGAAATGAGTTTTATAAGAGTTTTCTTTGTCTAAAAAATTGGCGGAATGAGAGAAAGTAATGCTCAGTAAATTCAGGTGTATTGCAAAGAAAAGTATAAAGGGGACACAGCGATACAAGACCTGCGTAAGTAAAAATTTAGAGGCGGTGTACGACATCTCAATTTTGTAAAGGAAACTTCCAATTGCCTTGAAGGACAACAATTATTATTCCATGGGAAACAAAGATGGTGGAATGCAGAAGACGATGTTAGCATGGATAGTGCAGAATTTTGCAATATAGAGAAATTTCTGTACCTAGCCGCGGGTACATAAGCTGATGTCGGCAAAACAGATGTGGTAAGGCCATCGAGCTATGCTCGTGCGAGTGGATGAGCCATTTCGTTCAAGTGTTCAAGTTCAAGTGTTTGTGTTCTTTCGGTGCACGAGCGCGTGCGCTTCGCGATTTCTTTTTTTCGCTCCTAACTTAGAACTTTTCGACCTTTCAGTGTGTGTACCCCTCTACGAAAAGGCCCCCAAGCAGATTGTGAAACCGCCGTGCACATAGACAAAACAAATAAAGTGACCGAGAATACAGACATAGGAATGTTACCGTTATACTTCGAAGATGGCGGTAGTTTGCGTTGCCAGTGAAATGTCGCTAGTCACGAGGACACGAATTCCGGCACGTGGGATGTTTCTTATGACGAAAAAAAAAGTCTAGAGAGAAACAGAATTGGGATGCTGAGAAATAAGTTTATTGACAGGTGGTGTCATGAGTTTTAAGCGAGCGCCAAACCATCAAAATGCCAGTGTGGTTCTTTTCCTTCGAAGATAAAGCAGTCTTACGCCTCGTTGGTCGAGCCTGCAAAGCAAACGATCCGAAAAAAAAAGAGAAAGAGAAAACGGTCCATGAGAGTCTCAATCTGTCACACCTATAGACAGTAACCACAGCAGACGAGGACAGGAGGACGGGACGACCACTGGTGACGAGCTTTTAAGAAAGACTTAAAGTCGACATCGACATCTGCAGAATGAGTACAGAGCCTTGACCGCGAACATGTGTTTCATTCCTTGTATGTTTCCCGTCTTCTCGATGCGCGCGAGCGGTCAAAACATTCTTAAGCTGGTTCGTAACTACAAATACACAGACAAGGAGAGAAAACAAAAGAAAGAAAACCAAAAGAGCCAGCCACATCAGTTCAGTTAAAGGCGTAGTTTCTTCTGATGGCGGCTGCGCTTGTGAATATATAGATCCGGAATAAAAATAAAATCATTCTGTTCTCGCCAATCGCATACGACTGTCCATGTGTCTGCATCTTTCTGGTGTTGTTTGTGTACCAAAGACGAGGTTTTTAAAATCCCTATCGGTCTCTGCATAACCCTTGTGCGCCTGTTCAGTTCCCTGACGAGCATTGTTGATTGCCTGTTCTTCGGCTTCAGATAATTTGCTCTTAGCTTCCTCCTAATTGAGGTGTTCTTCCCTGTACATACCCTTCCAATGCTTGCTTATACGGAGTGCGCTTGATCAGCCTCCTCATTAGTCCCTCTCGTGTGACCGAGCAGATGGCCAGACGCAGGGGTCTCAGACACAGCGCCAGCTTCATTTGTCTGTGCCTTGTTAGGGAACAACACTTGTTGCCCTCGGTACTGTTTGGGTAGCCCAACAAGCAAACGACGACGAGGTCATTGTGCTGCAGCAGGTCAGAGCCACCCTGCACGCGAATAGGTGAACGCTATTCTTCTATCGGGCACCTCATCATCCGCTCCGTTTCCAAACATCAGAAATATAAGTAGTCGGACATTACGTAATGATCGCCGCTGACAAAATGAAGCTAATATGTGTGTTTGGGGAAGGATAAGAGCAAGAAGATGCGCGGGAGCGTCGCATTTGACAGGTCCGTTTACGTGAGAGAGCAGAAAAGAAAGAAAGAAGTAACGAGATAAAGAAAAGAAAACAGTAGCGTGTGACCGTCGCAGTGTTTGGTCTGACGGGTTGATTGATTTCCGCGTATTAGCGGAATCGGTAACAGATGGCGCGGCTAGCATGAAAATTGCCCCGAGGTTCTCGACCTATGGCTCGCTGATTGGATTTTCGCTCGTCTCGCGGGGACACCAGACGACAGCTGACGGACATTCAGGACGGGACACCGAGACGGCCACTCAATCGTTGAAAGACGCAGCACCAACGATGAACACTGAGAGAAAGGCGAACATATTCGAAACAGGCGCGCCGCTTTTCGGTTTACATCCACTAGATAGTTTTTTTTTCTTCTTCTTTCCTCTGGTTGGTTGTCCGAAGATTTTGTTTCTTCGGAGAGATCGCCAATATTCTGTCTGTTGAGTCGAGTGTTGGCTTTGAGTAACACTCATCACTGTCTGATAATTTAAAGTATTTTGCGATTAAAATTGGCGGCTTTTGACCCCTACGGTATTAGTTATTCTGCTAAAATTAATATGAGAGAGTGTTATATGGCGCAAAGGTAACCACGCGTAAGTTCTTTTTTTTTCTCTCTCGTTTATTTATCTCTCTCTGCACGAATGCGCACCACATTAGCTACATTAAAGAGAGGGTATTCATCATCCCGTTTGTCGTGGAATGCGACACAGGGGCTTAAATGTAAGCGCGTGCTGCTCAAAGCTGACGTACGTCTCACCGCCATTGGCAAATGCCTGTTGACGCGGTATAAATAATTGCTCCCTATCTGATAACTTTCGTCGCGAACTGTTATCTTTAGCTACTCAGCTAAGCCTCGAGCAAGGCTGTTCTTTCAGGTCCCGTTTAATTGGGATGGGAGTTAAACTCGAATAATGTCATGCCCTGGGAGACAAATCTATGATAACGCCTCACATGGAGGGCGCAGCAGACGGTCCTGTTTCGAAGGTTGCCGAAGGAGTCCTTTAGAGCACCTCACACAGCTGTAAACACCTCGCCCTGTAAGGGCTTGCCCCGACGCCCCAAGTTCCCTCACCCGAAAAGCCCGCCACTCTGGTGCTCTACAGAAACTGTTCCAGCATCCCGTATACTGAGTATGGCATCGCCACTGGAGATGCGTCTACACCGTCCCTATTCTATAGAGCCTCCTATAGCTTACTTCATCTCAAATTTCAGGAAAAAAACGGATATTTAGAGAGTTTGGCGACGACACTTAGCTGCATCATCTAAAATAAATAAACTAATGCCATAGCTTTTTCAGATGTCGGCCATCACCTTGTCCTTTCCTATTTTGTCCACTTCTCACTGATAGCTGATGCCTTTTCTGAGTAAACATACAAACATTTGCCGTAAGAGTTTGATATAATGGCGCTTCGTGTGTCTTCAATAGAGACAGGTGGCGCGCAGTTCGCCGCGTTGCCTTGCCGTTGACCAGAGCGTATAGTACATTGTTCGTTTTATGCGAAGCTGGAAACAATCAGCAACCATAGTGCCGGACGAAATTCACTGTCATAAGTATAAGCTTAAGCACTAATGAACAAGTGGTTTAGATAACTTCATTTGTACTCGTCTCCATTGGCGATGTTAAACTCGGCATTCGGGCATGCAGTGCTGCACGAACGCGTTCGGCGCAACGTACGTCGTCGCCTGCGGCCGGGCAGGATATCACCGTTGATGAAGTCGTGGTCCTGCCCGCTTCCAGCGACGTTGCCTACGACGCAGTCCTGTCCGGGCAGAAGGCCTGGTCCGCAATCGCTTCGTTTGCTGCGCAAGTGAACTGGGTTGACATCGTGCGCCCTCAAGTCGTGCTGCGCGCCTTCTCAGCACGCGAAGTGCTTTCAAAATTCTCCGCTGTGTCGGCTCGAAACGTTACAGATGCTAGCGTCTACAACTGACTGATTCTTTCTATATCTAGATCTTTCTATATGGAGAAAAAAAAAAGAGAAAGGATAGCGTTGGGTATAACATCACAATTTTTCAGTGCTCGCTGCCCTTCTCGCGAGGCTCACTTTCCAAACTACGTGCTCATCGCCACGCCCTTTGTCGCTTTCAAGCGTTCGGCGACTCGGCGCTTCCACCCGATGAACGCTGGAATCTCTTCCAGCTTCCACTAATGGGATGACCAATGTGCGATTATGTATTCTCTAATTGGCTATATAGGTGGCAGTTGACGCTAAAAGGTGTATTGCGAGTGGTCACCATAGCTCATTGTGATCCTTGTTGGCGTCCTGTGAAACTATTATTTTAGTATACAAGATCACTTTCTTTTGTAACATCTGGAGGACGTTATTGCATGATAGGCTGGCTGGGTCCGCTTGCAAAAACACATTGTTGATAGGTACGTATAACGTTGAGAAATGTTGAATAAAGAGGCGAATACAGATGGAGAGGCCGGTGCCAGCTTGTGCGTTGCTACCGGCCATCCGCTTCACTCATGTACGCTATACTTGACAGCATGCTTCTTGTATATATTGGTCACGCGTCGGTTTCGTAACGTCTTTTCTGTCTTTGCTGCAGACATTCTCACTGTTCAGCACATATGAACGAAAGACTACGACGGCGGTACTGAATGCATCTTATGTTAGATAGGCAGTTTAGATTATATACAATTTCAATTTACATTGAACGCTCTTGCTAGTTGTAAAGGAAGAGGTAAGAGTTGCTTTCCACAACAGTTAATTTAGCTCTCCCTTGACGAGAAAACCTACAGCTTCCGCACACCGGACACTTTCCCTATCCGCGTATATGCACCTGGAAAATAGATATGAAAATGAAGGAGATGACGTAGTATGTTCAACTCAAGAGTTCTCATAGATGGAAATTAAAGCAGCAGCCAAATACTTTTTCGGTTTTGCGTGAGCGTCTTGTTCGTGTTCGCGTTCCGCAGAATTGCTTAGTTAAGGCGTGATGAACTTGTCCGGCTTTCCCACTGCCCCAAGGTGACTGGGCCGTGTAATGTGCGCCTTTGCTTCAAAAAGTATATTTTCTGAAAGTGCCAGAAAAGAAAAGACAATCTGCAATAGCACATCACAGTAGATTTTTTCCTTGCAGTTCTCGTTTGTGTCGGTTTCCTCATTCGGTATAGAGCATGGTGCGAAATCTGAGTGAGAACAAACCCTACGATCTCTCTCACAAAGCTGTACGTAACACGAACACGTGTTAGCTTTAACCAAATGAACACCGGGCACTTCCACCAAAGGGATACGTGGAATAACTACAAGCGCTTCTACCGATTTCCAGAATGAGCTTAAGGCGCTGCTACGGTGAACGGTGTGGTAACAACGTTCCACAGTTTTTCCACTTACCAATCTGGCAAATCTACTTACAGGAGCTCGATATTTGTCTCCGCGGTTACCCTCTATTCGAGCTGCTGATCGTAGTGAGAAAAAAAAAAGGAAAACACAAGGAAACCTTAAAAATTTTCGCCTCGTCTCCGTTCGTCGCGCTTGACGCAAGCTCTTGACGCTCGATGTGCCGCCTCCGCCCGAAGAATCTTCGATGGACGCGGATGCCATATGGCTGTGTCACTGTGTGGTCTGGTGTCGGAGTCCATCAAAGATGAGCGTCACGTTTCTCTCAATGTGGCCTCTTTCGGCATGTATCATACTTTTTTCTTCCCCCTTTGTTTCTCGTAAAGGACAGGCACCCGACGAGGAGGTCGTGGGTAGTCTGATTTGCTACTCATTTAAAATTCAGACGAGCGCCGTGAAGTGGACGGCGAAACGAGCGCAGTAGCAACACGAGGTACTAGAATAGATTTCATTCTTGCTTAAATGTAGGGAACGAAAACAGCGGTGAGGGAGAGAGGCTAACATAGAAAAAGAAAGAGAGACGTTCACGTGGAAGGGGTAAGCTACATGCCGTAGTGATTCGTTAGTTTCTCAACAGCGGGATGAGAAGTGAAGGCGCGGGTGTACGTGGGCAGGAGTCGCGCGAAACTCGGACAAAGGGCGACTGTTGCTTGGAGAGGACGATGGCAAGGCATAGAAGGAAGCTCAGAAGGAAGAATAAAAGCGGTGATATCAAAGCGTGACGTCCGTAACAAGCGCGCGAAATATCATTCGCGTAAGACAGTCGATGCAGGCATCTTGCGAGGCCGGCGCTGTGATGCTGCTTCCACCGATAAGGAATTGCTGCGTCGCCACTGAAATGCGCAGAAACGCAGCTGTTAGGCTTCTTATAACGCCCGCAAAGGGCGTTAAAACTACGCGACCATGCCGGGTGTGGTGGTGGCCGTGGTGGGTTTGGCGTTGCGCCGCTAAGCCCGAAAGTGCGGGATTAAATCCCGGCCACTGCGGCCGCATTTCGATAGGGGCAAAATGTAAAAAAAAAAAAAAAAAAAAGCTTGTGTATCGCGCAGGTTGGCTGCAGGTTAAAGAACCCCAGGTGGTCGAATTTTACCCGGCGTCCCCAACTACGGCGTGCATAGCAATAAGATCGTGGTTTTGGCAAGTAAAAGCCTTGAATGTAAAGTGAATAGACACCTTTCTTGACCTTTTGAATGTTTTGTGCATGCGCAAGAAAGAAATAAGACGACGATTTTTAGAAAATGAAACAAGCATGAGTGAAATACGGGTTTTTTCAAGTACAGCTTTTATGACGCACGGGCAAAAATGGCACTTTTTTCTTTATTATGTTCACTTTTAAGGAGAAGCAAATTATTCTAGCACGCGAAAAAAAAAAAATCAATTTTATGCATGGTTACGAGCATCCGTGAGAATTTCGCTTTCTTGTGCCTCTATAAATGCTTCGAAATGTAGAGCAATCAGTGCTTTATAGCTCTTGCCACTTCGTCTTCGTTGTGCAGTGCGGGCCATATTAACACGTTGCTCCTGCCGCAGAGCAATAAAGTTTTATAATAAAATGACACAAAAGCGTGGGCCCTTACAAACATTTTGAGATAAGGAACTGAACGCTTATCGCAACGCTTATCGCAACGCTTATCGCAACGCTTATCGCAACGCTTATCGCTAATCAGTTCTGCAGAAACTAACAAGGTGGAGGAAATTTTATGACGAGGAAATATTGTCATCTGCATGAAAGTAGCAAGAAGCTATAAAAGGAAGCCGATGCACTCAACATCAGCTCTGTATTATTTTTCTTTTTTTTTATTCCGGGACTTGCAGAAGGAATGTGTACCAAAAAGTTAAGAAAATACATATAATGAATGCGCGCAGCCCTGCTTGGTGCCGTAGCTTCGCGCTACTCTCGGCTGAAGGACCATATTTCTCTCGCAACGTTTGTCGCGGGCTTATCTTTAATCCTGTCTCTATGGACATTCAGAAAGTGTTAAGAGTTAAAGGTTACCAAAGAAAAAAAGTAGTTTGAAGTATGTTTGTAAATTCGCCTTCTACAGTATCAAAAACGCCACTATTACCTTGAGAGAAGGCTTGACAAGTCAGGAAAAGGCGCCAACGCGAAAGACAAGTGGTGAAGTCGCCTTGAAGTTCTCTCACCAGCTGACCGCTACGTCGCAGATTTCGACGCCGTCTGCTCAGGCCTAGTTACATTTTTATCGGTAAAAATGGACTACATTGTATCCTAAAAGCGCCAAAGACTGAACTTAGCAAGTTTAATACCTTTTACTGGGGCGCGATGGTCCAAATACGAGGGAAGTACTTTGAAATCCATGATGTTACACTGACGTACTGGCGCAAAAATTTAGGGGGGAAATGTAAAAGAAAAAGAAGAAAAGGAAACTTGATACCTTGATATCTATTTTCTCTTTTAATAATCTACATATTGAGGGAAATTAAAAATATAAGGTTTGAAAACATACTTCATCAATCTAAATTGATATAATGTTTCTCTTTAGCATCCATTTTGTACATATGTCTCGTGTTAATATATGGTTTTTCTTTTTCATCTGCAGCAGTACCTGAAATAATACAAAAGCTGGGGATCATATAAGGCTTACATGGAGCCTGCCCAGCCCCAAGTGGACTCTACACAGGCCCCACCTGAGCCCTACTGGAATAATTGGTGCGTTTGTTCGCCTGTTTCTTTTTTCACCAATGGTACTCACTGAAGGGTAGTGAGCTGGCGATGGAGGTCGTCGACGATATCCCGAATGATCTCCAGGCCTCTGCGACGGTTCACAATCTGCCGGATGCTGCGCAGTCAAAAGAAAGGGTGCGAATGTGAGAACAGAAACACTGGGCTGATCACTGAACCATATCGTGAACCGCACTCTAGTTTGCTCAGACAACGAAAACGCGATGAAACAAGCGGTGTCAACTGAACGGAACGCTTTACTTGCCTCATTAGTTACCTATTTGCAATACTGACAGGGCGGGAAAAAATAAATAAAATGCTTCTCACGGCATGAAAGAACGGTCACTCCTTGCTTTCAAAATGAATGTGCACTCAACTTACTTCTTTTTTTTTCTTTTGCAGCTGTTAGTGATGTGATCTGATACACGTGTCGGTGCTTCGAATTAAATTTATTTGGTATCATATTCAATGACAACAACTCCTCTGCACAGATTTGGGGGTCGACAACGACCAGCCCAATCCTATTGAGTCAACCTAAACATACGAATTGGGAATATGGTTCGGCGAAGCTTGGAAAAATAGAAATCACTGAACTTTTACAAGATGCAGGACTCTTTTTTTAACCTGCTACAGTTATATTGAGTTAAGAGAATAGAATAATTTTTCAGCTAATTTATTCGTCTAAGAGCAGGCCTGTTGCGTTTTCGCAATCTACCAACGAGCTACTGCTTCGTTTCGTCCTAGCAGGGCTCCGAGACCAGTGCTAACCTTACTTTCCAGCGGTTCTTTTTCCCCTATAAATACTGTGCCTGTAAAGCGTGCTTTGTTACATTAATTGTCTTTGTGCGGAAAGGCCGAACTAAAAGTGCGTCCAGAACTTGGGAGAGACGTATCATAGCGAGCAAATGTGTCTGCACAGAGACGCGCTATTCAAAAACTCTACAAAGCTAGCAGCGTAAAATAAACACCGAGTAGGTGGCAAAAAAAATTGCGGAGAACGAGAGGGCGACTTGGAAATTAGCATACTACCAGGTTCGAGCACAAGGGAGCGATGGTGCGTGTACGAGCGATCACAAAACTCGTACAAGCGTGTATCACATGCTCTGGCGCACGGGAAGCAAATAGCAGGAGGTAACATAGACGCAATTTATTCTCAGCGTCTGGTACACGCCCACCGAGAGCAAGCGCACAGACGTAATGAGAAGGGTGCGCGGGTGTATCCCTCCGACGTACTGTAGACGCGGACGTTGCTCCTGGCGGCGCGAATGCCTTTTTTCTCCAACAGGCCGTGAAGCACCCTCTAGGCTCCATATATATATATATAATATAAATTTTTGATGTCTGAAAATTTCTTTCGCCTCTGGTCAATGAAACGCGTTGGATGGCATACGGCTGGGACCTTAGCAACAAACGACGCGCCTGTGGTGAACGGAAAAGCTGACCCGATTCGAATAAATTCGAACCAATGCAAGATAACCTAACCTGACCGACACAACCATATCCCGTACCTTACCCTGCCCAGTTAAACCAAACCCTGCCCAGTTTAACCAAGCCCTCCCCAATTTAACCAAGCCCTCCCCAGTTGAACGAAACCCAGCCCAGCTCAGTCTAACCGAAGCCAACGCGACGAAACTTGCCTGAATTTCAAGCGATCCCAATCTCACTCGGCCCAATTAGGTTCAGCCATATACAATTTATTTCCCTACACTCGAATGCTATTAAATACAATTCGACCTAACTTTTTCGAATTCGTTCCGTATGTTAGTGATAGGTCCGCTTGCAGTGCTTTTGCAGCCTTCCTTTTTTGCCGACTGCTTGTGAACGTGACCCGCTCTCCAGTTGAAGGAAAATAATACGAATTTCAGAATCAACGACGCAAAACGGCGAAACCCGACGACGAAGAATTGCGAAAAATTGAAGGAGAGGAAAAAAGGCGGGCTAAGCGCGTTTTGAAACCCTTTGACATTGGGACAGGCTGCACATACGAAGCCGCAGGCCCGGCGTGTTTGCCACAAACTCGTGCAGCGACCGGTCAGATGCAACTCACCCTCGCGGTGGTTCAGCCCGATAATGAAGTCAAGCGCTGATTGCAAGCACACACACAAAAAAAGCGAGCTTTCAGCTAGTGCTCAGATTGACGCTCGTTATCATTCAATGAACGAGGATCGCGTCGCGTAGTTTGCGGCCCGCGCCACGCAGTTCAGCGGCAACTGCAGCCGCCGCAGTGCAAATTAGTCGCCGGTAATTACGTTACCCCGAGGCACCGCAGCGTGCAGCACAACAGCAAACTGTTGTGATTAGGCGAACTATATAGTAAAGCCCGTTCCCGTGAGCTATTTCATTAGCAGCGACCGGGAGCGTCGTTTCTCTTGGTGACTTCGGAATGGGGTCAGCGAAGGCAATAATTCACTGTAATGCTTCGGTCGACAAATTTTCCTTTCGCCGCATGGCCTTCTCTACCTTTTCCGTGGTAGGAAAGAGAAATTTAAATATAACAGCCAAATGTGCCCTTAGACCAACGCCTACGCTGGCGCGACGGAAAAATGTTCGACGTTTTATGAGACAGCTATTTTTTTTAGCGTCGTAAGACGCTCCACTAAAGCGGACTTAATGGTAGAATCAATGTTTTGCAAAAGGTAGAAGCGTACTCTATTACTTTGATTCCAAACAAACCCAAGCACCCGGCTGTTTTCTTTAACAGGGCTTTTAGAAAAAAGAAACATATTACAAACGCTATATTTATATTAAATTCTGAAAACAAAACACTTCGCACCTTGCATAGGACTACCAGCCACCTATATAGTTCGTGCTTTAATATCCTTCTTGTGACTTTCTTTCTAATTCTCACGAAAACTTTATATTTTATTCATGGTTGTTTGTGTTTTTAAATTTTTGGAAAAAGTGGTCGGAATTAATAATACGGGTACTAAATGTGCGCAACAATAACCCAGTGACAGCGGATGCTTTTTAGTTAAATTTAATGTGTGCTTGTAATACGAGTAAAAAAATGAAACCATGCAGCAATCCTCAAGTCCTCACTCGTACAACAATAGGTAGTACATGTAATGGCCATACTGAAACAATTCCTTTTGCACACTCATAATTACATTTTCCTTTGTATTGCCCCAACAAGGACGATGCGTATCAATCAATTTCATGTCTTTTACACTCGAGTGGTACAAAATAAATAAAACACACACATACACGCGTGTAAATATAGGAATGAATACGCAGAACAATATAAGTAGTTGGATGAATGAATATACACGTACACCTTGACCGAAATGTTGAATTTGTGCGTGACGACAAACGCCGCGTCATCATTTGCGCGTTGAAGGTGACCCTGCGATCTTTGATCACCGACCTCCAACTTGAACGCCCAAAAAAGCATTACTGGCATAATCATGGAGAAATACTCACTGAAGACACGTTTTATTGTTTGATAGTAAGTAGTTTCGCGACGTGTCCCTCATTATTCTTTCATGTCACCATTGACAAACACGGCTACGAAGGAACGCTGGAAAGCAAGACTTCGTCCTTATCTTGAATAAAAGCGTATAGTATTGACAGAAGGAGGTACTTTGATTGTAGACTATAGAAAAGCGAGGAAAAGGCTAACAGAGAGACCCGCGCGTCAGTGGAGCTTATGAATGTTGTTTTTACATGTACGCTGCGCCGTAACCTTTTGCTAACTGAAGGTCAGACCGTAGCAGTACCTTGAAATACTTTTCGATGGCAAACCTCAACCTGAAATTGGACATTCCGAAACAACAACGCAGACAACAGGACTCTGGGGAGACGATTGCGCGGAATATCAGTCGTTGGTTTATTCGAGTAACGAAAATATAGCTGATATTCAGCGCCAGTGGTTGTCGCCTTCTACATAGTCCTGTTGTCTGCGCTGTTGTTTCGGAATGTCCATGTCGAACCAACTAGCCCGAATCAGCAACCTTGTACTGAAATCGCTCTTCCCGGAGTGTGCTTTCTGATGCGAAAGCATCAAATGGCCCATTGAGCGAAAAGGCCGGCGTCTGTAGTGGCGAAACGGCACCTAAATTCCCATTGGCTGCGTCGCTACGTCACGTGCGCGCCTCGACGGAATAGAGCGGGCGAAAGAGAACGCCCGTACGCCACGCTGGTGCACCAGGTGTTGCGTGAGGGCATACGGCATCGCCGCGGCGTCACGCCGCCCTCGCTCTCGGAGACCTGTGTTGTCCGCGCGTTCCTGGCCCCTCACAAGCTCTCTCCTGCATTCTAACTTTACCTAGATAATCGCTATAAACAAATAAATGCATAAAAACAGAATTAGAAAGAAAAATGTTGGCGGTAGTGAGTTCCGAACCTATGACCCCGCTATCTGAGGCCGAGCGTCTTGCCCACTGGGCTAAACTAGCACCTTCTAGGTAGCAAGTCCGTTCACTGTACTTTATGACAATATGCTACTTGGGTCGAAATTTTCATTGCCAAGACCGGCTTGACGAAAGCGGTGACTTCAAAATCACCACGGCTTACTCGGGAGCGTCACCATCAGATTCCATGGCAGTCAGGCAAGGTAGTTTGTCATCACGGATACAACGTTTACACTGCCGCCCAAAACTAACGTACAACCATTCAATAAGGTTCGAAATCAATGAAACTGAAACTACAAATTTTAGCCTCTCATTAAATTCAGAAGGAGCCAACATGAAAGTATCCACGCCCGTAGGGTTACATGCAGTATTAAACAAACTTGATACAAGAGAAGCTCACACTCAAGTTCTTTCGTTGCGCGTTTTTTGTGAAACTTCAATTGGTTTAGTGACCCCACCCTAGCTCTGGAAGGGGGATGGCATTTCTGAATCACTCATTTGGACTTTGTTGGTAACCATCAGGATGCCGATCTTGTCTCCATCGTTGTACATCCTCCTTCTATGTCATCATCACCCTTTATCCAGCCTTTACGTCTTCCCCCGCCCCCTCCCTGTGCAGAGTAGCAGGTTAGAGCACGCTAGCTCAGGCCGACCCCTCTGCCTTCCTTCAAATAAACTCTTTCTCTAAACAAACATTACAAGCGGTTTAGAGGACTGATGTGGCAGACTTAACACAATAGAAGCATATTATTTCGACAATATGACCTTTAAGGAAGACAAAAACAGAGAGACTCGAGCAAGCGCAGACGATCGAATTGGCCTGTAAATATATTTGTGCAATAAATGTCACGTCTCGGACTCTGAGTATGAAACTTAGGGTTTCTCATGCGACATCTTTTCAATCTTCTCGTTGTGAAGGATGCAAGCCCTTCGCAAGCTCGGAGTCAGAAGTCTTATGTCATACTGCAGTTGCTGGAATCTTATGCGCAATCGCAGAGCTTCGAGATCAGTATACTTCATATTCCACTAAAAGTAATAATAATAATAATAATAATAATAATAATAATAATAATAATAATAATAATAATAATAATAATAATAATAATAATAATAATAATAATAATATTAATAATTATGTAAGCATATAGACGAAACACAGAGGGAGAAAGAGAAGTGGGCTAGCAATTGTCTCCTAGCTAGAAGGGACCACGCCCACAACCTTGAAGAGGAGAACAAAAAGAGAGAGAAAGAGAAGAAGAGGAAGGCACACCACGACACATCACACAGTTGCACGCAGAGTACGAACATTGCCGACGCGAGTGTAGTCCTGTGGCTGACAAGGATTCCAGCAGAACTTTGTGAGCCTCACATCGAGTGGAAGCACGACCTGTCCGAGACAAGAATTCATTAGGCGCAGTTCGAACAGGAATAGGTTGCTGTAACTTGCTCAGCGGCACACAGCGACAGCTGGGGAAAGTTGGGCATTCTAACAGCAAGTGCTCAATCGTTTCGCTGTAGCATCCACAAGCCAGAGCACGCAGCGCTCGACGCACGTCATTGTCGGTGAAGCCGATGTGCTACATTAACACACCCGATGCCTAACTTGAGCAACGGGAACTTAGTGTGGCGGGTTAAAGCTTGACCAGATATTGGTGCATGGTAAGACTTCTTTGCGACGCGTTGACCCGGGTGCGAGCATTGTAGGTGGTGGTGTACAAGTAGTCGAGCGTCGTCAAATTTGCGCCACATATCATGAATGGAGTCACGGTATGTCGGTCGGCTTCTAGAGCTCTGGGGACGAGTCTCTAGGGACGAGGAGGGGGAGGAGAAGGAAATGAAGAGAGAAGGCAGGGATGTTAACCAGAAATGCGTCTGGTTGGCTACCCTGCTCTTTGAGACGGGAAAGAGGCAACAGAAAGATAAGATAGAGAGAGGGAGGGGAGGGGGAGGAAAGCCGCAGTGTGCTCGCGCACGCACGCGGAGGGCCTGAGCGAGTCAAAGACGTTCACATAGGCCAGTCGCGCACCTCAAGAAAGACAAAAGTGCCTTCATAGCCTTGTGGGCCGACGAGCGATGGGGATGGTCTTCAAGTAGCACCTGCGCAGGCAACGGCCGGTTGTCCAGTCGTCGCAATGCGATAGACAATGTTTGTCTTTCCGACTGAAATCTATGACAATGGCACAATAAATGTTCGATGTTCTATTCCACGCCGCAGACGTCGCATGCAGGAATGTAGGTCATTCCAATCAACGTAGTGTACGCCTTCGTGAAAGCCATTCCCAACCACAGCCGGTATGGAAGCGATACCTCACATCGGTGAAACCCGGGTGGAGGTCGGAGTTGGAGGGAAGGGTTCAGTTCGTACGACCTGGTGTGCCTTATATTTGGGCTGCTCGGCTCTGTTAAAGAGAGCTTGCGAGCCAGGTGACGAAACTGCCTTGCAGTGTCTGTCCTGGAAAGAAGAATGGGAACGTTGTGTTGTTCTTGATGTGACTCTTTAGCAGCTTTGTCTGCTTGATCATTTCCACTGATCCCGAAATTTCCAGGTAGCCACTGGAAAATAATTTCGTGGCCTTTCCGTTTGACGTCATGATGAAGTCTGACGATTTCGTATGTTAGCTGCTCATGATCTCCACCTCTGAGAATTGACTCCATGCTGTGTAAAGCCGGTCTCGAGTCGGAAAACATGGCCCATGTACCAGGACCCTCTGTGTCAATAAATTGAAGCGCACTGCGCAGAGCCGTGAGTTCTGCAGCCGCGGACGGAGAGTGTTTGATAAAAGTATTTAGCTTTGAAGTTTGCATTTTCTCTTTGTCCTCGTCAAACTTCTCATTCTCCTGCTACCCCTCTCCTTTTCTCCCTCCCCCACTACACCCGCACGCACATTATTTTTTGCCCTCAGAGAATCCGTAAAGCGCACGCAAGTTCGCAAAAGAAAGTGACTTCTTGGTGCTGGTATTTCCTTTTACGAATTCGTATTTGCATTCACACAGCCAAGATCAACGCACTCAAAGCGCCCTACTCTGAGCGCTTAGCTTTTATGGTTGGGCTACGCGTAAAACGCGCTGCGAGGTGTTACTGTATGCCAGACTGCGTTCAAGAGTAAAATCAATAATATGTCGGTAACCCTTGCACATTATTGAGGTGAATTTCAGCGGTGCTTAGCGGGCATCTCACGTCGTCTGAAAGCGCTTGGTGACCTCGCTTGGTCTGGCTTCTGGGAACCTTTCGTTCTGCTTAGAGTTTTCACAGAGCTTATTCTCCCTGCGAAGAAATCGGCGTCGCCCTTGAACTGCGTTAAACATTGCATCGAGGTAATTTTATTTAGGCGGCGTGAATTAGAGACGCAGGTGGCGAAGGAACTTCGGCGAATCTGCTTAGTGAACTCCATTTAAGGCCAGATAATTCAGCATCGAAGCTCTTTTTTATCCGCCCGATGTACTATGCACATACACGGACCACGTTGCTGTGCGTTAAATTGTGTAAGGCTCCCGAACGATCTTGTCCGGCTCATGCGTTTGCAGCTTCATACTTGTGCTGTCGGTTTCGCAATAGAGAAAACGTTCGTTGGATTTGCATTTGCTCATTACTACAAAGCATTAACAGGCTGCGCAAGCTTAGCAGGTTTTTCTGCGGCCGACAGTCTAAAAGGTGGTGCAACTCGAGCGTATACTACTGCATGATTGCTTTATACGAGAGACCGCGCAACACACCCCGGCTCGCCTCCTTTTTTTTTGGTCTCCGTTTAAATAGGTGGTATCTTTTCGCGTACTCTATTGCGCCGGGAAGTGGATTCTTGAGCCACTGAAGATCAAGATCGCTACTGGCAAGGTTTACTGAGCAAGAAATGCAGTACGCATTCATTTATCAGCGAAAATGCAAGCAAAAAAGGCGGTGGTTGATTGCGTACGGCAGGGTTGAGTATCTTTGGTGTTCTATGTGTTGCAGCGGGCTCAATTCCAAGAGTTTTCAAAGGCTAGAGGAAGAGCAAGGAATCGGCTTAGTCTATGAGGGTGAGACACATATGCCTTTAATGAAAGAAAGGAGAATAAATAGGTTGAAGGAGCACAATCTCTGGCCTACTTTGCTACTATGCGCACATGAGAGAAGAAGAGGGGGAGGGAGGGCGACGGGTGTGAGAGAACAATCGGAAAGTATGCCAGCGTAGGTTATGACAATAAGGGGAAAGAGTGAAAGCACGTTATTATACGCAGTCACCGAAAAGAAGAAAGAAAAAAGAAAAAAAATCGAAGCCGTCACGTGGGATCGGGCTCGTTATTGGGCAGCGTACTGGCACTCCTGTAGAATGTTCGGCGCTGCCAAGAGCCGGGAATTGAGAGGAACACTGCTTTCGACTTTCAAGTGCATTTGACTGCAATATATGCCGCAGGATTCCTGAAAGATGGTTTAGCGTCAGACGTTAAACGCGGCGTGGATTCGAAAATTTTGACGTAGACTATCACTACGTTTCTCACGATTTCTACGTGCTTACGTTTTTCTGCGTATACACTTAGACTTTATCTATGCACTTTCACTGCCTCACAAACAGGGTCGCGACTGGAGAAATGGTGCTGCCTTCAGTCGAACTTGGAGTCGAAGTGACGGTCGCACAACAATGTCACTTGCGCTACTGAACACTGGGCTGTGCTTCGCGCCCTTTCACTGTTGCTCTAAGCTGCTAGAGTCTAAGGCTATAACAGTGGGAGATTGCCCAATGTGAAAATATCTTGTCATGTCTCTCTGATGCTGTGCTCTGTACTCAAATCACTCGTAACGAACGCGGGAAAATGTCTTTGGCGACGCCCTCGTGGGGGTGGTGGCGCTGTTCTCGCGAACCAATGCTTGTGCGTTTAACTCCCCGGCGAAAGATATCGCACCGCCGCTCTTAGCTGAACGAGCAAGCGTGCTCACGGAATGTATAACGTAAGCAGAAGAAAAATTCTAGTGGGCGGCACGGCTTTTAAACATGAATGGATCAAAAGAACAATACGATCAAGGGAAGTTCGTTCTTAGTGCATCTACAAGCATTACCGGTCGATAGAACGGGCCGAACTTGTCTGTTTGCAAATGTGAAATGCCGGAAGAACTTCGGTTTTCACACAATAAGCCATTAACGCGAGCACAAATTGAGAATAAATAAATAGGGAAGGGCACAACGCCATCAACGCTTCGCGTTTAAGGCTGGAGCCGAAGCAAACTATGACGATTCGAGCCGATGCAATCGTTCCTTGCTGATTCGGGACACATTCACGTGCCCTGCGTAATTGCGCAGGTCGCAGTGGCATCGTCGGCATCGACTCGGCGAAGGGCGCATCGCGAGTGAACGACGACTGCGAGACAAGGGACGGGCGCGCACCTTCGCTCGCATTGGTGCTGGCAGTGACGTTCGTTCCGTTGAGTGGCCTTGTCAACCGCTAATGGTTCCGCCCGTTGCGTATGCACTTCTGAGTGACGGGCACTATCTTTTTTTTTTTGTCCCCCTCTGCAGTAAAGTTCCTGCAGCGTGTTTCTATTCGGCGCCTCAGCTCCTTCACTCGTCCGCCAGTAGATTGCGTGGGGTAGCGGCACTCGGCCCCTCGAAATGGATTGACAGCCACAGTGGGTACAAGACGCGCAAAAAAAGCAAATAAATAAATAAATAAATAAATAAATAAATAAATACACGCGCTGCACATGTACTCATACATTGCACGTTTATTGGGGACGCGGTAGCTGAGAAGCCGGGGGGGGGGGGGGGGGGGGAGGAGACAGCAAGCGTTTGAAATTGAAAACTGAAATTCGAGAAATGTAGGTAGCGACGAGACGCCTCGAAAAAAAACAAAACAAAGGAAGGTGAATAAACACCCAAACAAAAACGAACAAGTGAGTAAAATTAACGCGCGAATTAATATATTCTAACAGCCGTCAGGAATGTCGCCTTGTCGTAATCTGGGTGGGTAAGGGTAAGGGTCATGCGGCACCGCGTCCAAAGGGCCCAGTCACACACAATGTATAATAGAAATGCGCTTTTGTATAAAATCACACCGTTGACGACGGCTCTAAGTGCTCAGTGGTTTGATCCCCGGTGTCTATGCAATTATTTGATTGGTAATATAGCTCCTGCTAACTGATATGTCAACACATAAACACGATATCCAAAAAGGCTTTTCGTTTAGGAGTTCGCACTATCGTCAAAGCTTAGAAACTCGAACACGCTTCTTTTAGCGATTCGGCTCAACTTCGCCTTGTGCAACAGATAGCACGTAGGGCAGCTTGATACCTAGCCTGGCTATACGGCGGCGATTACCAAAGGCGATAACACCATCCGCGGAGCTGCTATCGAGCCACCTTAAGATGGATGGATGGATGGATGTTATGAGCGTCCCCTTTAGAACAGGGTGGTAGGTTGCCCCACCAATCTCCTGTTATTACATGCCTAATGTCCTACCTTTGCTAAAAAGAAAACGAAAGAAAAACAAACCATGATGAATTACCAAAACCAAACATTCTGAACCCTTATTGGGAACTTTCTTGCACGCCTCCGTTGTTTGTAGTTTCCCTACTTTTCTTTCACCAGTCTTCCAATCGCCGCTTACTAATCTATACTGCGGACACGTTTACTTCCCCCTGCTCTCGCTGAACCCAAGGGCTTCAAGGAGGCCAGTGATTCCTAAATCGACCGCTGGGCAGATAGCTTCACATTCTAATAAAACATGCTCCATCTCTCCCCCAGCTTTACAGCGAAAAGCACATGCTCCTTCTTCCTTGTTATATCTCGCTTTATAGGTGCGTGTTCTGAGGCATCCTGATCTCGCTTCGAAAAGTAATGAGCTTCCCTTTGAGTTATCACAAATTGCTTGTTTCCTGATCAGGCAGCTCGGACGTCAAACCAAGAAGACCGCTGCGTCCCCATTCCTCTCTCAAGGACCGACGCCGCAAGACAACTTCGCAATCTAGTTCGCAAGATCTCCTTAGCAGAGTGGAATACCGCACATACAAGGCGCACAATACTGCACAGACTACACCCGTCACTGGAACTCGGACCTGCGGCCAGTTTGCACCGACGCGAAGCGTCTGATCTGTGTTGGTTGTGGCTTGGAGTTGCCTTCACGAATGCCTACTCAGCACTAATTGGAATGGCTGATAGTCCTGCATGTTATGTTTGCGGATGCGAGGAGAACATTGACCACTTATTGTGCCATTGTCCTCAATTTCGAGCACAAAGACAATCTTTGTCCAACACATTGAGAAAATTAGATGATCGTCCTCTGAGTGAACAGACAGTACTAGAGCACCGTCCCCATCGATCATCGTTTCAGAAGGCAGTGAAGGCACTTTTGTGCTTTCTCAGAACGTGTGGCTTGCGCGAGCGGCTTTAACCCGAGTACTGTCCGTACACGTCTCTACACATTCTTTCTCCCTTCTCTCTCTTCCCCTTCTTCCTTTCCCCAGCGTAGGGTAGCCTACCAGACCCTTGACTGGCTAACATCCCTGCCTTCCTATATTCCTCTCTCTCTCTTCTTGAACTGGTATCCGGAATAAATCTAGAATAATAATTAAAAAAAAAAAGGGATTCAGAGCAGGGTTAACTCATAGTGGCGTGTCTTCCCCTGTAGTTCGTTCCGAAAGCTCAGGTATTCTAAAGTGATGCATTAACAGCCAATGTACCGTCGTTAGGGATAAGGGTTGAAGTGCTTTTTCTTTAACGAGGTTTTGAAAAAGGCAACAGCAAGATATATGCCCGCGCGGTGCTCATTTTGTGCCATCAAGTACCAGCTCGTCCAAGCGTCTACCTTTATTAAGAAAACATCGTCCCCGTCAAGGTTACGATTATTAGCGCGCAGTTTTTCTTCGAACAAAAGGTGCTGGCGTGATGCCGAAATCTTGCGCGCCGCTATGCTAGTGAAGTTAGCCTTGTCCACGCAGCGCTAAAAAAGAAAAAAAAATGAGAAAGAAGAGAGAAAAAAAAGTTGTGCATTACTATGCTAAGAAAACATTGGTGTTGAGAGTTTCTGTTGCTGATTCACCTTTAATTTCCTTTTCTCACGTTTTCGTGCTAGGGCAAGGAGAAAATTATTTTCTCCCGGTAACATTATTTTTCAATATGACGACTGGATGGCAAAACAGTGCTTAAAAGTTAGAGTGTTCTTTCATACTTTGAACTTCGTTAACGTGCTCTGACCAGAAAGATCCGGGGAAAGTATTAAATAAAAAAAAAACGTTGACGTTGTAAATTTAATATATGCGCTATTTTGAGCTTCGAAGCATAGATGATTAGCTTGAAATTTCTAAGATTATGACGTCAGCTCTACTAAGGACTATACTTCGTCAATATTAACGAATTGCCAATGCGGTAAGGGCCCTCTTTTGTTATTGGGATACTTTTTCAGTGTATTCTACAGCGCATAGAGAAGGGCCCAGTCGTTATCACGGATCTGGGAAACACGTGACACTACCTACAGCGATAGTAACTGTACAACCACCTTCAGAAATTCGTTATAACGCTTTTATTCCGTACACGTGTGACGCTAGCGAAAATGCCGTCCGCGGGACCAAATACTCCTCCTTTTCTTGGCCGCAACTTCGAAAGAAGACAGGAAATTGAAGCAGAAAGTTCTCGTACAAAGAGAGGCGGCGACTTTGTCTCTGGCTTACCTCGCTGCGGATGGTTTACTCGGTGAGATCAAAATACTCGCAACTTTTTTTGTACTCGGCAAGCCCGAGCCTCCACGACGCATGGTATCGTTCGCGGCCGATTTCGCTCGCACGCCGAACGCTGCTCATCATGAGTTCGCGTGGCCGGCGCGGTCTAGCTGCTAATCCACCCAGGCATCACTTTGATTTGAGCGAGTTTCGACACCGTTCGCGCGGATTCGATGTTTCTTTTATAAAATTTAAAACTGCGTATTAAGTTTCCAGAGGACATCCCGTGTTGGTGTGGCAACGCGAGCAGCGATGCTATCCATCGATTGTCGTATACGGGCTCCGAGGTTTGGGACCCGCGGGACCTTCACGTTGTTTTGTCTATCTTTTCCAGTCGTACTGTGTGAGGCGTCGTGGTAAACTTGTCATGGCAGGGATAAAAAAGGCCTCATGCTTAGGGAGCCATGAAATGTCTTTTCGGCAGTCATTCGCGTGTGTAATCTGCAGTCGGTCTTTGATAGCGGGTGCATAACGGCGTGAGGTGGTGTCAACGGCCACATTTTATCGGGTCGTTGACGCCACCGTGGTAGTTCGTGGAGATGTGCCAGAACCGTTGCGACGCTGTTGTTCTGTCTTTTTGGGCAGCAAATTGCCGCAGAAAAAAAAAAAAAGGAATATCGCCCTGCATAGCGGGAACCCACGTTTGTTGTTCGAATAGTTGAAATGAAGAGAAACGCAAACAGTTGGAACTCGCATTTTCACCTTTTGTTTATTTTTATTTTTTGCACGTACCGCTTTGCGCCGATGCAGTTTTTCAAACATGCAACGTTCGTGCGTCCCTCTATTGCACCAAGTAGGTGGAGGTGGTAGTTGCTCCTCATAAGTGAGTGACTAAGGCAGGAACTAAACTATACCCGATCACCCTCACCCGTAACATCTCATAATAATCAAAGTGCCATTGATGGATTTGAGGACGACTAGGAAGTTGAATAAGTTTATCGACCTACGTAAGCGGGCATAGATGGGAAGAAATCGCTTCATTTCTTCAAAGAAAAAGAAAACAAGAAACAGAATTAAAACAACATTGGCTGGATTAGTCCCCCCCTCCTCCTCATTTCTCTCTTACCAGAGGCGTTTCTTCCAAGAAAGAAAAAAGAAGAAAAGAAAAGCGAATCATTTAACTTGATACTGGCCGAACGTCGTACCTAAAGGCGCTGGTAGCCTCAAAAGCAGATCGGACAGTCCGATATTTACAAGCGGTTAAAATCTTGTCAGACACCTACGAAAAAAGTGCATTCCTGTCCCAATGAAAATGCGCTAGTTAACATTCGCGAGCCACAAGTCACGCAATAAATACTTAATCAGGCATATACGCTTCACGAAAAGAAGGCCATCTCTTGCTCGTCTTATCTTTTGGAGCATCCTACATGCGGTAGAGCTAACAAGGCACTGACAACGAAAAAAGGATGTGACTGCTCGTGATGTGCTCCATCAGTTCAGGGCAAAATGTTTCGAAACGCACTTCTCTCGTTAGTAGTTATGCAGACGCTCCGTGTAACTTAACGTATACGGCGGGACTCTAGTGTAGGGCTGCAGATAGATGAACGGAATGTCGTGTTTTATGTCTCTAATTTTTTAGTTTTTGGCAGCTTATGTCTAGTAGTTTTCTAGAATTTCACTCGTCAACCTGAACTTCGAAGAAAGCCGATAACCTCAATTATGTTTCGCGTATAACGAGGTGTAGGATCGGCTGGTCTCAGAGCTTTGACTGCGCTGCCCGATAATAATAATAAATAAATGGTGGGGTTTTACGTGTGAAAAACCCCAATCCGTTTATGAGGAACGCCTTAGTAGGGGGACTCCGGATTAATTTTGACTATCTGTGTATATATAAGCGGGCCCGAAACACGGGCCCGGGACACAGACACGGGTGTTTTTGCATAAGCACGAGGTCACGCGATTTGATCCCACAACCTCGGGCTCAGCAGCGCAACACCATAGCCGCTAAAGCACCACGGCGGGTCGTCCGAGAATCGGGGAGGATTGCCTCCTATAGCCCGGTACTCTGCGAGTGTGTGCTTCAGTGTTAGACTTGTTTGCTGGAGCTCGTTCTGTCATTGCTGACTGTCATGCTTCGCCCTTAAGAGGATGACTTTGCCTAAACTCTACTTACGCTTTCGCCTTTTCATGGACGCATGAAGAGCGACAAACAATGACTGAATAATAATAAAAAAAAAGCGACAAGCAACATGAAAGAGTTCCTTAGATTAGATATACTACACTACTTAAATCCCGAAACTTCCCAGTAGGTTATGAGGGACGCCCGTATTGGTGCGCTACCAATCAATTTTGACTACCCTGGATCATCGTGCAGTCAAAGAACAGTACGCGAGCGTTTTTTAACGTACCACCTTGCCACCAAAACACTATACTGCAAAGTTGATAAACACTTACCACACATAGGAAAGTGGCAAATAAGGCTTTGACCAACTTCTTTACGGCGTCTTGTTGTTGAGCGTATCGTTTTCTCGAAGCACGCGAGGTTTGCGAGAAGAAGGCCCCCTTTACGCCTCCGCTGTAGTGTCACCATTCTTGATGTTGCCTACGTGGTTTTCCCGTGTTGCCTTGCTTCGTCCGTTGTTTTATTTGGTGCCTTCGTTGTAATCATGTATAACCACCTCGCCCACCAGTACGTGCTCAGTAGCGGCCTTCACATTTCCCGAGAAACATATGTAACGGCGTGTTTTTGACGCAAGAACGCTATTTTCATACGATGGTTCGTACATCGTAAAGACCGGTAAGTCCCTCCCTAAAGCCCACTCCATCTTTTCTCTCTTTCCACTTCTCTATCGCACGCTATCTCGCAAGATTCGACGCATACAAAAAGGGCAGGAATCTGGGGCAATACAAATTCTTTATATAAATACCCTTCCATTGTGTCACCGTCGCTTTTACTGCTTCTTTCGTGCACACAGAGTACTTATATTTTAATTTTTCTTCTTATTAATTGCGTTCTGCAAGAAAGGGTCGGCAAGACCGGGTGAGAAGCTCAGTGCGTGGCACCGACTCATGCTCGCGTCAGTGGGAACCGGTGGAAATTAGGAGCGCAAACTTCAGGAGCACGAGAGACCGTCCATTTCTTTCTGTCTGCTTCCTTCTTTCTTTTTTTTCGTTGTTCTCTTGGTCTCGCACGTGTTTACCGAGACACTCGCCAAGCTGGAGGAGCTTGGCGACTCCAGTTCCTCCCCCCTCTCTCTGTCTTTATCTCTTTCTCTCTCTCTTTCTTTCTGCACCGTTGATGCGGTACTGCGATGCGCTCTGACATAGTCGTTACAGAGGGGAGGCTGATTCTAACCCTTCTAGCGAATCGAAAGAGGAGACCTCGTCAAAGAATGCGCCGACATGGTTCCGATTTCGCGCATGTGAGCCTCTGTCGCTGCCAGTCGCTCGTTGTTCTCGTGGTTGGCCGTCGTCGTCGTCTTTGTTCCGCGGAGTTTTCTCACGAATCACGGTTCAATATTTATGGACTACGCTGTCGTACTCCTCTCTTCGCGCCCGTCATCTTTTTTATTTTTCCAGTCACCGAACGGGCCCGCGTATCAGACGGGGGGCGAGCGACGGCTCTTCTCACGTTTCGCCTTCGTCACACTTCAATAATTAGTTCGTCTAAATGCAATGAAGCGCCGAGTGACGTATCGCGTTACCGACTTCGCAAGGGCCGCGCGGGGGGATGAGTTTCGGCCCGTGCTGCTCGTTGAGAGTGTCGTCGCTACACGATAACTTTCATCTAGGTTGATACGTGTTTTCTCGCGCGGATCGGGTGTATTATATCCAAATGTCAGCGCCGACGATGTGGGCAGATACGATGAGAACTTCAGTTGGCGCGGGGTCCTTTGGATACGCCACGGTCCTGACGTTCCGAGTTGGCTGGCAACCCTGGGCCAGCCACCTCTTTTAACTAGTTTTCCCTCTCTCCTCCTAGATGTAATCACGATGGTGACCTGTATAGTGTTTAGGCGGAGTTTCCTTGAACTAGAACTATTCAATACTAAGCACAATTCGCTCGCTACGGGCGAAGCGTGTAGTTTGGCTAATCCACGTTAACATAGCTGGCTCTGTGTTGGTTCGCTTTCTCGCTTATGTGAAGTATTTGCTGTCTCTTTGGTTTCAGCTTAGAAGGGGGGGGGGGGGGGGCAGCGAATTGCAAACAGCGGCACCTCTTACGAAGTGAACGCACTTGTAGTGCATGCTTCATATTTAGACTCACGTTAACATTTCAATGAGGTGACATTTGACGGAGTGACAAGTGTTCACGTACTGTTATTACCTATTGCATGTTTTTTTGCATCCATGAAATGATAAAAGACAGCGGTCAGCGGTACACCACTGCGGTTTGCATGAGCTAAGCCCTTCATGAAAGAAACCTCCTACATATGACCGGTCGCTGGTATAAGAAGTGACCATCACTTTATCATAAAACAGCATATGCGGATTCAAGGTTGTCCTGCTAAAAGAATTTACGCTCATTGGATCATACTTTCCTTTTTCGAAATGACACAGCATCGTAGCCAGCAAAGAATAGCAGTAGAAGAAAGCAAGGAATTCGCTTTATAACGATGAACTGTCTTTTGAACATGGAAACTCAGAAACAATAGCTACCGTTTCTAAACAAATAATGCAATTATTTAGAGCGACGTGGTTAATTCCCTTAATGTTCTGAACATTCTTCAATTATTCTCTGAATTTCTATGTGTAATTTTTCCTTTTCACATCAAAATAAGGCTTGTATTCAACCTTTCCTGGCTATCGCGAATAACTGAATGTTTCTAGTAATTTATGTCGTTGACATTTATGAAAAAACAAAATGTGAGGCACGTCTGCCTGAGGGGATACACATGGACGATGTAGTGAAAGGTGATATGGCTTCACGATAGCAAAATTTATGATAACGAATAGGCTTCGAGCTCAAGCAGCAACAGTGAATAAAGAAAGGGAGCCCAGATGATAACGTATCACTCTTATTATGGAGCTCTCGTGACACGAATGAGCTGAATGTGCTCATCATAACCAAAATGTGTCGGCTGTCGTGGTCGTCAGTCATCTTGCGTTCGAAGCGAAAACCTGCATTGAAGCGTAACGCTGCGGTGAATTCTGTGCTTACTGAAAGTCTCATATTTCAAAATTAGCGGCGATACTTTAATGTCAGTCACTGTGTGAGGATAGAACTTCAGCATAGACGCGTAGATCTTGTGATCGAGTGTCTTTAAACAGAGAGAGAGAGAGAAAGAAAGAAAGAGAGAGAGAAAGAGAATGAGAAATTCTAGCCAGAGTACGTTAGAGCTGACGAGCAGAAGGTGTTTAAGTGTCGTCATCTCACTCTTCTTGTCAGACGTTTAATTGTCCTAGTGCAACTATTTCCTAATCTTCGAAATACACACATCTACTATGAAAATCGTTGTAGAGGAGGGTTAATCTTGACCACTCGAGCTTTAGAGACATGCATATTGTAGGTCCAACCCGTATTGGTCGGCCAGGACTTCACTGGGAAACTTAGGCTGTGACCTGGCTTAGAAGTAAGGCTCTCTCGGCACTGAACCACCGCAAATAGAAGCTCGGCTTGTTGGAGCTAACTACAGTTTTCGCAGTGTTCCCTGAAATGAATTAAACTTTAATTGTGTTATTAACTTACAGTTTTCTGCATCATACTGCATCTACGTTCAGTATCAGTGAAGGTCGAAAATAGATTCTATGTGACAACATTTTATGAAGTTGGTGTGTGTGAACAGATTACTTCACACTGTTGCTGACTTTATAAAAAAAACGCTTCGTGCTTGAGAAATGTAAAGTAAATTATTTCCCCACGATAAGCGTTGCTGACGGCTTCCCCGTGCGTGCCTACTTATAGCTTTGCTGTAAGCAAACTGTGCATTACTTACTCTTTCCTAAGCGAATGTGCGCATGTATGTGCATTTAAAATTCTCGTTCCGTGAAATACCAAGAAGCGTTCCGCCCGCACGCGGTTCAGTGTGGGTAATGTACCTAAGCCGGAGTGGTACACTGAAGTAAAAAGGCAAGAGTACTGTAAATAGAAAGTTGCAAACATGCCAAAGGGGAATGTTCCCTTTCTTGCTGCAAGAAAACGGTTGCGTGTGATGTAGATAGCCCGGGCCACTTCGAACTACGTCTACGACTACTTGTAGCTTTTCGAGTGTTTTATGTGCATCTTAACGAATCGGACAAACCCGAACGTCAAATTCAAGTAGACAGCTCTTATATTGCGACAGTCTCAATAGTAACTAATTACGAAGACGAGCTGAATATGGCGCTCTTGTTGCGTTATTCACACGCCATTATCGGTATAGCGTTTCCTGAGCGTATAACAAAACACCGTGTCTTACCTATTGTAGTTCACTTAACTGCAGATGTTTAAGAGGAAGCTTCAGCTCCGGCCCAACTCCGACGCGGCCTATTCAAATACACGTAAAACGCAAAAACGCTTTTTTTAAATAACCCCTGGACCCATTTTAATGAAATTTGTTGTACTTGAGAGAGAAAGGTAAATTCTAGTGTCTGTTGGAAGCGCCATTTCTATTCAGGGCCTGAATTTTGTTGAAAGAGTTTTCAAAAACGTGAAAGTTCGAAGGAAACATAGAAACACGAAGTTTACAAATTAATAGCTCTCTGTCAAGACGAGATATCGCGATTCTGTGAACGGTATCCATTAGATCATTCATAGCGAACAAATTGGATATGTCAATTTATATCTTACGTGAATTCGTTACGTTGTGTACAATGGTTGTGCAAACACTCTATTTACACATTACTAAATTTTTTAGATTCATGTGTAACATGCCATTTTCGTCCGCTTTAGATGTAGCATGATATGTCATTCACAGAATTGTGATATAGTTTTTCATTACTAAGTTACGGAGTTGTAAAGTGGATAGTTTCGTGTTCTGAAAATTAGCGACTTTCGCCAAGTTTTACTAAAATGTTGACGACCTAAATAAAAAATTCGAGACTAACCGTCATTACATTTCAGGTTTTTCCTTTAATTGCAACAATTCTCATAAAGTTCGCTGCAGTGGGTGCCGAGAAAAATGAATTTTCCTTTACATGTATTTAGGATAGGAGCACCCGAGCTAAAGCTTCCTCTTTATATTTAGAATCCTTGGAATTATTGCTGAGGGCTTTGATCTCATGGTATCATCTTTCAATCACTGAAAAATTTGAAGTTTGTGGAGTAGCCAGTGGCAAAATTGGCGGCAGCATTTGCAACCACGTCCAAATGAATGAATGAACGAATGAATAATCGAATGAACGAATGAATAATCGAATGAATGAATGAATGAATGAATGAATGAATGAATGAATGAATGAATGAATGAATGAATGAATGCTTTGATTAGGTGGGTGCGTAGGCTGATGATACATGGACTAAGGATTTTAATTTTCGTCCTTTTTTTCTCATCCATTACGTTATAGTTCGATTAGTTCCCTCTTCTTTCTTTGTCTATGCCTTCTCAGTATGCCGGGTTTGTTAGGTTCCTGCATTTTTGCAGAAAGCAGGCCTTACTGCTTCGCATCGCAAACGTAATGCCAGCATTTCTTTCTCCGCTCACGTTGAATATTCAGAGGGGCGCACAGACGTAGACGAGCGCATGTGCCAACTTGGGTCCTTTTTCTTTTCGGCTTCGTACGTAAGCCGCGCTGAAATTTCAACACGAACACATACCAATTAGCTCATTTTACTCTCTTCCGAGGTCCATAGTGCAGTCCTGGTTTTTTTCCCCTTGACTAAAACTGCCAGTGTCATCGGTTTCTACGGTGTTCAGTGGGGAGCGGGTTTAAATGTCTCACGTTGGGTGCCAAAGTTTGCTGACCATCTTTAAATATGATGAAGTACAGACAAAAAAAAAAAGAATGCTTGGTTGCGGCCTGTATATCACAGGTTTTTCGCGAAAATTCCTTTTACAGCTCTTCACTGCCTGCAACATAGTGCTGTGTCAAATGTGGTTCTGCCAGGTCCGTAGCCTCGAGGAAGGACGTGGACTACTCCACAGTGTTTGAAAATTGAACTTCGCATATCTTCGAGGCATTCTAGTCTCTGTGGTCTGAGCAGAGCACCACGGCAGCGTCGAAGCATCTTGAAAAAATTTCAGCTACAACTTGCAAGTGCGAAATGAAAATCACTGCAGTTAAAAAGAAGTTTTGTTCGCATTCTTGTTAGTGCGTCTTGCCTCGTTCTGCTTTTTTCCCCCTCTGAGTCTCTATACTTGTCGCCGCGTTTAACGTGGTTCGTTTTCCGGAAGAAAAGGAACTACGTGCAGGGGTACGGAGGTGGTGGTCCGCGCAATTCGTTGAAGAAGAACATCAGCGGCACCTGCAACGATCTGGTCGAAAACGCGCTGACTCCGGCATTCGCGTGATTGTCAAGAAAACGGTCTCGCCTGAGCCAGCCATCATCGCAAATGTGATCAACGGTAGGCGAACAAGGGACGTCTAAGCTTTGAGCCAGCGTTTCGACAACCAGACTCGTCATCGTCAGGGCAAAGACAAGTGCCCTTGTCGAAACGTTGGCGCTAAGGCTGTTCAGCTATAACTTACTTGTCTGTGCACTGTTGACCCCTTCAGGTCTCCGTCGTCCTGTGACCCCACTGTCTTGTTTGAATTGCCATCATAGTAAAGAAGCATAGCAAAAATAACCTCTGAACCGCGCCGAAGCGCCGAATATAATCGCATCGCTGGCTTTCGGCACATTCAATTCCTCTGCGAAGCCCGTAGAAAATTCGGCCAGCAGTTTTGTTGAAGGGTGCGTGGAAGCATTCTTACATTCGAAACATGCGGCTTTGTAGAAAGCTTTTCCTGCGCGAATATAAAAACACGCCGTATTGCTAAATAAATGACCAGTTTTTTTTTGCACCCTAGAGCTCAGTTCTTACCTAATACATCCCAACATTTTAACTTATCGCAGATGTTTAACTGGTCAGCGCACTTATATTAAACGATAGCACAATTCATCGGTCGCTCAGACGCGTCATGATTACGCAAAACTAAAGCGGCCAGCTCTCAAGCACTACAACAGACAGAAAAATACGCAAATATGAAAGCTTGTTTTTGTTATTTTGACAACAACAGCAAGCCTTTTCTGCACACAAGAATAGAAGCGCTCGCGTTCACTCGCTAGCAGAAGCCTTTCACTCGACAGGCACCAACGTGTTCGCGGCATATTTACAGCACACACCGCTTGCAGCCCGGGTTATTTGTGCCCTACGGGCAGGAGGATTACGCACTTCGCGGGATTGCGCGAGTCGAGTCGGTGAACCCAGCAAATAACTCTGGCCCGGAGCGAAGGATTTGCAGCGCGCAAAACTTCCCTACGCGTGGGCTCGGTGCGCGGACTGGGAAGGAGTTTCTTAGCGCTAACGAGTCCGCAGAATTTCGTGGGGCGAGGCCAGAATGCGCTGACTTTCTCAAACGATCTGCTGCTAATCTCTGATGCTTGCAGCGTGTGAAATGATGCTTGGCGAGTGTTCCTCAGCGACTGCGAGTTGCTTGTTATGACGCGTCTGTCGCGGATTTCGTGAGGACGGTTCTGCTCTCGGCAAGCTGTAGCCGTATTCTTGGGCAATGGTAGTTAATTAGCGAAATGGTCCACCTTTTAACCTTCGCAGCGTTTCGTGCATAAAAGCCGCGCTTATTTGGATCCGTATTCTCTTGCTTTCCTCTTCTCATCGTTCTCCTCAACTTTTTCTGCACTCAGATGGTTCCACGCGAACACATGTACGTTTTGCCAACTTGAGAAGCGCAGCGGAAATAATAAATATTTCCCAAATGCTTTCAGCGCAAGTCGGATCTATTTAACCTGTAGCGATGCGCTTGTGTGACCCAATATATCTGCTACAGGGTGATGAAGCTTCGTGTTTTTACGTTTACGTATGGCAGTAGTTCTTCTTAAGCCAGAAGTCTGTAAATCGCGAACGGGTATCTTAGTATTTCCTTCTGCTTAGTAGGCGCATTTTATGAATGGCCGAAAGATTGAGATGAAGTAGCCCTGAAAGCAGCAGAAAAGGTTAGCTTGCCTAAGCATTCAAACTTAATTTAGCAGCAGACTTGGTGAAACTGCTACATTTGTTGGTGGCTCGACACCTATCCAGCGTCCTTTAACAAGGAACTGCCCAAGGATGAAGCGCGGAGACAGTTAAACAGCAGAGCCGTCTGTTGCAGCCGTAGATGCCTGTCACTCGCGCGTCCAAGTTGGGGACCATTCGAATGCCGATGGGGCATTCAAGCACATCGCCGTTAACCACATTGTACAGTTTCTTTGAGCACTGTCGAAACGTGGGGGTCAATACATTAAAAAAAATCACCGCCTAAGCACTCCGCACACATGGTTAACCAGCGGGTGAAACGTGCAGCCCAGGTGTTCATTACTGGGTTAATCTCGACGGTTCGTTAAACGATGGCTTGGTAGGCTGCCGGATCGTCGGTTCGTAGTGGCTGCTTGCGCTCGGCTGCACGAGCCTGTTCTTGTACTCGGGCTGCAGCATCGGCACGGCGTAGACAAGTTTGTTCCCGGTTCTGCTCGCGGTGTTGCTGATCGAAAGCTGCCTGCTCCTCAGGAGTACGCATGACGCGTGGCCTACCGATTTCGGAGCCGGAGAGAAACTGCTGCGCGCGCGCTCGGCTGCGACAGGGAGCAGCGACGTCACTACTGGCGCCGCCAATCGCCTGCCTCTCCTTCTCTTCTTTTTTTGTTTCGCGCATGCGCATGGGCTTGCGCCGGAGGAGTTTTCGGCATACAGGCGACAGACGGATGGACAGATGAATCGGCTAGACATATACAGCTTCGCTGTGAGATATCTAAGGAATAACGCATAACCTTCCTTTAACTCTACCCGAGCAACAGGCGTTACATCGCATTACAGCTACTTATCAAAGGCTCCACCACGATGTCGCAGCCATTTAAAAGGCAAGGGCTAATTAACGACACCAGGGGGGAAGAGATACACTCTAAGCTGCGTGTTTTCGTTGAAACGCGTGGTTTAGGCGCTTCGCTCGATTCCGCTATTACGTGTGTCATCGACTCTTCGAACAGCAGCAGTAGCAGCAGCAATGGCGGCGGTGACCAAGTTTCAGTGGGCTGCATCTGACCTTTGCGAATATTAACGTGAAATCGATGCTGAGCACAGGGAGAGAGAGCGAAAGAGAGAGAGAGAGAACACGCGAAGCGCCTGCGTTCCTTGTGCGCCTCCCCTAAAGAAGGCGAGCGTGACTCACTTTGTGTTTGTGCTCGCCAGACCATGGGCCTTACATGCACTTTGGGGACTCCAGACATACTCTATTGCTTTTCTTTGTTCTCGATGCGCTGCGCGGGGTTCTGGCTTGTATTCTTTTTTTCTTTAGCTTAGCTTCAGACACAATTCTTGTTTACTATATTTTTTTTTCGGTACAAGGCTTGACCTCCTCCCATATACGGTTGATTGGCACGCCGCCGTGAAGAAGCTGCCGCTTTATGGAGGACGTGAACCCTAGAGACCGCGGAGGGTGATGCTTCAGCGGGCAATGGCGCCATTGCCGGACGGGCGCCTTTGTATTGAATTATGCGGATCCAGGGGCGAAGAAAGGGCGTGAGGAAGTGTACAGTGATCTTGTTTGTCGAGTTCCGTGCGAAATAAAGCCACTCGCCCTCATTGAGAGCTATTCGCGGTGTCGACGAGGACTTGTCTCGATCTCGAGCACCAGAAAACGAACTTGTGAACCACTGCGAACAACACGCTTAAGGCGTCGTACTATAACTACGTTGTCAGACTGGTCGAGCAGCACACTCTTTAAGCGACAACCGCGTGAAACGCGTTGGTGACGTGACGTCGTCTCATCTATATATTTTACTGAGCGCAACACTGACGCGAAATGAACAGCCTGATAATGAGCTGAAAGCGTAATGCCCACGAAAGCCTTCTTGAGTAGTGGTGATCACTTCAGTGTGACACGAACTTGACTGAATTGTTTCATACAAGCTTGATCGCACGGCAGTGTGGTAAAGAGCGTAACGTCTTATCTCTCTCTGCTGTTTTTACACTGTTCGCACGACTCTCTGATGGAAAGAAAACTCGGCATCGCATTCATAAGAAGTAGACCTTTCTGTGTGCCTTGGTCGGCGCGTGACCGGTTACCAGTTTCATAGAGCTTCGAAACTTTCGTTGCCTCAAACGCATGCAGTTCATATGTTACCGTGCCGCGCCTTCAAAACTGCGCTGCAGGACTTGAGAAGAAGAAAATAAACTTGAAAGCCAAAACTTTTTTCGCAGGTTATATTTTACGACAGCGTATCCTCGGTCTTGGCGGGAATTGGGGAAAAACATGTTGAAGACGGCCTTCGCAGTAAATGACCTTCCCTAGTTTTATGGTTTTGCAGCGCCTGACCGCTCATTAAAGTTGGAACCTTTTAGGACACCCACTTGTCATGAATAGTGCAAGTCCAAGCTTCGGAACTGCAGCGTCCTAGATTTCTTGGTTGCGCTCTGGCTTAAAATTTAGGATGCACACGCCCTTTTGGCTCGCATCTACCTTTGTACGCGATATCACAACTTGTCCGGCTGGCTTTGCCCATTCCCTAACATATCATCTACCTGCGTTGCACCAACTCCCATCCCTTATTGACGAATAGCGTTGAATCTGGAAGTCTATTAGCGCGTTTCTCCTAAGAAAATTTTGAACGCCTTGCTTAGTGCTTCAAGTACTTCGAGAGTCATAACAACTGCGGCGCTCTTGCGTCATACAGTTCGTCGTCTAGCTAATCTTCGAACTCGTCAGTGTACCCGCATGGTGTGCAGGAGGCTATAAAAAATGTACTGTACAGACAGGAACGTAGCCAGGACTTATTTTTTCAGAGCGGGCCCAAGCCTCTGTGTGTGTGTATATATATATATATATATATATATATATATATATATATATATATATATATATATATATATATATATATATATATATATATATATATATATATATATATATATATATAAAATCCTTCTCTTGTATTTCTGATGTGCTTTTATATATTATGACATACATGACGTCTATATGATTGTACATAGGTGAGTAAATTTGCGAAGGAGCGTCAAACATGGATTAAATAATGTGCAGCTTTGGTCCATCTTTCTGTTAACAGCTTCGTTTTTGACGCACCAGACAAACGCAAAATGTTACACAGGTTCACGAAAGATGCAAAAGGACGCAAAGACATCCATAGGTGAGGGTTCAAGCTCAACCACACATATAATATTTTGTTCAACAATGCGACAACATATTTATAGATTTAGGAGAAAATTATTCAATGAAAGGACGGTATGATGATTATACTACGCCAAGCCATCTCCTGCCGACCTGCTTTTAAGCGTATGACCGTAATAACAGCAGTGCCTTTAACACAGTTCCCTTTTCTTTTAAAGTGTGTGTTTTTGTCCCGGGTACAAATATTTGCTATACACACCTCGATTTTCATAGGCCAGGGCTTCTAGATAAATACGGAGACAACTTTGTCGACGGTGGCTTGCAGCCGGTGAATGGACGTGAGCTCCTGCCGACCGTTCCGCTATTCTGTCGTCATGATCTCATCAGTGCATGGCCTTTTCAGAATTCTTCCTCTCCCCCTTCTCTAGAATACCTGCCTGATTACAGATAAGTAGGTTACGTTGAGATTTTGAAATAGCGCAATGACAGCGGCGGAATGCTTATAAATGGATAACGCCGTGACGGCGCACTCATCTGGGTTCCTGAGCTCGTATCCACAAAAAAGCTCTTACGCTACAGAATTATTCACAAGAGTAAATTCCAGTCAATATTGTTGCTGAACATATTACCGATCTTGGCCAACGAATGACAATGCGCTTACTAACGAAAAGCTTTGAGAATACGGGCCCTGGTCTCTACTTTGAGTTAAGACATTTAGAAGCATCTAGACTCAATGAAAAACTGTAGTGGCTGTTGCCTTTCTCGGGATTGTGCAGACAGATTTTCCTTGTGCCTTCTCTATTTTTCTACTCATCTTTTCTACCTTTCACCCAGTGCAAAGTGGCTAGCCTCTCTGCCTTCATTCTCTTATTTCCCCCCTTCTCTCTCTGTCTTTGACAGAATACGGAGTTTCTTGCTAATACGAGTCAGAAAAACCCGGTAGAAAATTTTGAAAGACGACTTCGACCATCTAGATGAGGTTAGCTCGTTGTCACTGTGCAGTCGCCCCTTCAAAGCATTAGCAATCAGACAGAAAGCTCGGGGACCCGCCTCTCAGCGGTGCCTTTGCGCCAGGGAAACTGAAAGAGAAAAGCGGTTCGGCAAGAGGGTGGGGACATTAAACGGGGGAGTAGACTCGGAGGGGATCTCGGGGAAACACACGGCGGCGTTTCTCCAAGATTAAACGCCTGCCTAATGGCCCAAGGTGCGGGTCGCGCTCTCAAGTCGGGAGCCGAAGAACGAAACGCTTCGGTTCTGTTTCTCGCGAGCGTCTGGCGCGCGAATCCCATTGCGACGGCAAAGCAATGCGCGCGTCTGTTCGCTCACAGCAGGCCGTGGCTCGAGAGGGAGAGAGAGAGGCACTTTGCGGCTCCTTAATTTGCTCGCTGACCGGCTATTCTGCACGCAAGTCGGGCTGCGACCCGAGTGCGTGGCCAAAATGGGATTAACCGGAAACGCAGTAAGGATACTTAGCATCGCGAAGGGGGCGCTTTAAAAAGAGGGTTCCCCCCCGGTGGAAACACGGCGCCACCGTAAAGTTAAACCGCCCGGCCCGCGCTCTCACGGCGATAAAATAAAACAGTTGTCCGCGGCACCACCAGCCGGCCATGCGTGCCCAGCGGTAACAGCGTGACACCTTTTGCTTCTCGGGCTCTTAGCCTTTGCATGGAGGTCCCTAAGCAGATTAGCGGATTGGACGTGTGGCCCCCGCGAATAGAGGCTTCGCTTACTGGCCGCTTCAGACGCCCGCCCGTGATGCTCTGTGGGTTTTATTTAGAGAAGTAGGTGGGAGCGCCGGGTTCTCTCTCGTTCGCATGCTCTTTCGCACTTTTTTTTTATACCGCAAGTGAGCGTGCTTCGGGCCGTGACATGTATTCTATTACGTTGTAGCGATTATGACTCGTGATCTCGGTCTTACGCTGAAACATCATATATAGAAGAGGAGTTCCGGCAGGGGGAGCCACTGCTGTTCCGCCGCCGAGGTGCGTGATTTGGAATTGCGCGAGCAATTATTTTAGCTACACTGTTTCATGCCTAATATGAACTGGAATAGCGACAGCGTCTCTTGATGATTTTGTTCTAGAATTGTGGGAAGATTATGCACGACTTTAGCCCTTATTCTGGAGTGCCATATGGTGTGCTAATGCAGTGGTTATTAGTGCCATGCCACGGTTTTAAAGCCCTCCGCGATAATTTCGTCATGTGAGCCCGGCTTGACAGATGCGCTGCTCATGATATTTTCTATGCTGTTCGCACCCCCTGTCCGCCCGTATCTCACCCCGAGCCCCATTGCGTCATACGAGCCCTGCCATCACCTAGGTCCGTATCATTGAACAATCACGTTCGGGTACACGTCCACTTTTGCACGGCGTACTCAAAGCCCACCTTACAGATTGCGCCGAAACTAATCAATTGCGAATGAGGCCCCCGGTCCTACGTCCTATGGGGAAGAAATTCCCTCTCTCAGACTTCGCCGAAAGATCGGCCATTCCTATGAAAGCAACTGGCAGAATGAGTCGCTACTTCTTTACGCCTTGGTCTTTAGAGGTACACCCAATGTATCACCTACCTTCTGGCTACTAGAACGTAGGTAATCCTGGCCAAGATGAGCACTTCAGCAAGCAGCGGGGAAGAAAACCAAGAAGCCTTGGTCTGTCTACACTGTGTCAAGCCAGTAGGTTAAGTTAAAGTTAAGCAACAAACAGGTTTACATCAAATTATCACTTCGAAACATCAGTCGTGTCTGTTTTTAGAGGGAAAATTTTGATTTTTAGTGGGGAAAAGGTCAAGTTTACCTTTCGAGAGTATTGCGCCACAACCACATCGTTGGTGATGTTTATGTAAAATCACTAATTTTAAGGCATTCTTGTGCATTCCGGCCAGTTATTGTGTACGCATGGAATAAATTAGAACTTCATGTAAAAACTACCTGGAGCTTCAAACTATGTTGTAAGCTGTGCTGTCTAAATTATCAAAATATCACCGGATTATCTACATGTTCTCGGATGCTAATAGTAATTGTATTGGTTATGAGTCATTCATTATACATTTTAAGTTTATTTATTTTTTGTTTAAATTTCGTACAGTTCATTTTGTTTTGTTACCTACCGGTATACCCATACTAATTTGGACCCACAACTAGCCTGTTCGCTATTGGTCTAGCTATTATGCATGCATTTTTTGATAATGAACTAAGAAAGCTAACTGATTGATTGATTGATTGATTGATTGATTGAATGAATGAATGAATGAATGATTGTAAAGTTTTCATAACTTGCCAAGTTAACCCTTTGCTTACTTTATAATGCCACGTAGTCCTCGTTTATTATTAAAGAATGACCTAGCCCCGAGCAGAACCTATCAAAACCTATGACGTCACAGGGAACTAGTACGCAAATTATAACATGGTGTCGCCACCTGCTCTCTTATCATTGGACTTTACTGGCTCATCACGCATTTGAGAACGGTGAGATTGAACTGTTTCTTTTTTAAATCTCGATAGCTGGCTTTGGCCTTAAATTGGTATTTCAGAAACGCGGTGCACTGTTCATCTGATCTTTCTTTTTAGTACGCATATAAGAAAATGAGCTTCGGAAAGTTAGCGTGGTGGGTATTATATCAGCACAAAAAGCGGAAACCCCGGGGAAACCCAGCGCGTCAGATTCAGGCACCTGCGGTTAGTCGCGGATTCCGATCGGCACGTTAAAACTGCAGGACTAGTGCGAGAGCGACGTGCTTCTTGCGCAGGAAAAGTGTGAGGGTTGGGTTCGAAAACAAGCCGTTGCTTTCGGGCCGCTTCACTGGTTTCGTTCAACGGGTGCTGCTAAGCTGAATACGCGGTGCTGCGAACACGCCCAATTTTCGCGTGGGTACGCACTGTGGCGTTAAGTTAAAGCAGGTGCATTCCTGCCTTTATCAACGATGAGCGCTTACTCTGCGCATGCGTCTTAATAATGTGCGTCGGCTAATAGATTCCCGTAGTGCTAATACCTCAAGTACGCACTTCTAATGACAGCGGAGTCTTTTACGCGTAAGGCGTACGTAAACATACTCTGAGTTCTAACACGACGCTGAACTAGTTGGTTCAACGCGCTCAACGAAGGCAAGCAGAAGGAAGGAACACAGACCTCAAAGCGCTTTGTGAGGTGTTATCATTCCTTCTGCGTGTCTTCGTCTCCCGCGCTGTTTTGCCGCTGATAATGGTTGGAAAATGTTATGCACGAAAGGTAAAAGATAAAAAAAAGGGAGACAAAAAAAAAGTGTCATACACCAAAGACTAACGCGGAACTATACAAAGGAAACACATACGGGTTTCTCAGAAAGAAAGCTTCGAAATCGAAGAAGAGTTCGTCCCGGTCCAGGCATCGCAACCAGGACCAACGTCTTTTCAGGAGCTGAGCTAGCTTTGACGGCTAGCAGATCGCACGGCGAGGGCGACATAATAGACAACCCGAAGCAAAGGGGCAGTGAGCACGGCAAATGAGCCCTGCGGAAGTCCGCTAGGTTGAGGAAGTTCCATGAAAGAAAAAAAAAAGAATTATCATCCCCCGAGAGTACGCACGAAGCTATAGTACGATGGAAACCCATACAGATTTCTCAGAACGCTTTCCTTTGTAGCTTTTTGCTATGCCGGGCGGATGACAATTTTGCTCTTCCGTCAAACTGCCTCGACGTAGCGGACTTTCGCAGGGCTCATTAACCAAAATTTTATACAGGAGCATAAATATACGCACCTGTTGGAACCTACATGCATTGAACGCCTAATGACAGCGCAGTCGGTCAGTCCAGAAGCCAGAGATGTGAAGTGACAACGGAAGGAGAGTTTTGGAGGTGGAGAGGAAGGGAGGGGGGGGGGGGGGGGCGTACAGCCCCATTAGCAACGATTCGCCGTGAAAGGATTGTAAAAGAAACAAATTCCGCACTGTGCGGTTAGGGACGTGAAGCACGACGTACCGCTCTTAAAACCGCTGGACATGGGAACTGTGCGAACTGCAGTGTGTACCGTGGACTCTTAAATTTATAAACGTGGAACCACCGTCAATGTTGCGACTTGAGGCAAGAAATATATTTAAAAAAACGCAATTCGAGTACAGGGGGCAGCTGCGGACGCGCACGCCATTCCTCGCAACCAATACCTCGGCCATTCTCGAACGAAGAGCCTGCGAGTGAATACTTTATGTAACACAGGAGGACAAACCGCACATTTGTGCCTCGGCCGTGCCCACGCGCAGCTTGCGGGGCTTGTCGCCGAAAAATCTTTGTTGTTCTCACACGGGCGCCGTTTCGCAACAACGTCGCAGCCAGCCTAGCTACTCTGTACATCGAATGAAAAGAAAGAAAGCGATTTTGTTAAGTTTATAATGGGGGGCGTTTGAAATCTATACTCCTTTTATAAAATTGACACTGTCGTAGTCAGCGAACCGACAAAGGGCGGGAACAGCACAAAAGCTTCGAGCTTCTCAACCGTCATCATCTTCTTGGATGAGCGGCGCACTCTGCTTCTCCACGTATCGATAATATTCTTCACTACAAGTGTAGGAAGGAAGGAAGAAAGAGAAAAGTAGAAGGCAGGGAGGTTAACCAGAATAACGTCCGGTTGGCTACCCTACACCGGGGGAATGGGAAAGGGGAGAACAAAGATCACAGGGAGAGAGAGGAGGGAAGGAAAGAAGGAAATTGCGGCGAGTTCGCTGACACGTGTGGTCTTACAGAAATCGCGTTAATAGTCACAGATGGTCGCACAAACCCGTCGTCCTTAAGAAACACAAAAGCGCCTTCACCGCTTTATGGGCCGACGGGCGATGGGGGCGGTGTTCTAGCAGCACCTGCACAGAAAGCGGCCGATTGTCCAGTTTTTGGAAAGCTTTGGCAAGTTCTTGTCTCTCTGAGGCATATCTTGGACAGTGGCACAGCAGTACAAGTGTAATTTTGTAGGACAATATAACGAACACGGCTGGTTACAGCTGGCAGCAGAACTTGGAGCGTCGCACGCAAAGTGCCCCGTCAGAGTTTCATACCACGTACGTTACTGGACTCTAGGCCCTCTGCGGAGACAATTGAGGATGTTAAACTGCAACAGTACAGGCGCGTTCATCGCTGCTGCGATAGCATCAAAGGATCGCCATGAAACGCCGCGAAAAGTGGCGAAGGATAAGTGCCGTTCGTTAATACACGCTCGTTTAACAAGAACGCGAAGAACTCCATTTAACGCGGCTTTAAGATTCGACGAAAGTGGAAACTGTTGTGAACCTAAAGACACAATCTCAACATCTTTGTTTCGTCGATAGTTCCGCGTCGAGAGTCGGCAAAGCGGATTCATTACGGAAATTAGCCGCGACGCCACCGGAGACGAGGACGACAGGAGCGCGGTGCCAAAAAGAGAGAAAATATTGCGTCGCGACGTGCTGCCCCCCCCCCCCCCCCCCCCAGAAAAAAAAAGAGCATTAAAAATCTATCGCTGGCTGCCGTTTACCGTTGTGCAAGACCACTGTCATCTCTGCGAATTTCGACGGGATTAACGATAATCGCATGCAAATGAGTTCCAGTTAGCGACACGCTCTTGGCCGCTCGTATTTGCCGCTCAGCGTGCCGATGACGGAGGCGACGATGCGGGCCTCGCCGGAACGCTTCACCCCTTCCTCCTTCTAAACGCACGCGAACCGCATGCGCGAACGCCGTGTTTTGTTCGCGCCTCTTTAAGCTGGGCCTGATTATAACACCGGGGGAGAGGGGGCGATTTGCGAGAAAAAAAATAAAGAAAGGCGACGGGAACGCTTCGTACTTTGGCGCCGTCGTTCATCACTGGAAATTATTATTGCTGTCAGATAACTTTGAGTGCGACCAGTAAACTATTTTTTAGGCTTTCTGTACTTTCTTTCTTCATTTCCAGGCTGTATGGGTGAGGGATGATAATCGTTGAAGAGGGGCATCCCGAAAACGATGGAGCGCAGAGCTCATATGAGCGAACAAAAGAGAAGAGCAAACAAAGAAAGAGCAATAGTTTAGCGCAGTTACGAAACGCGGTGTTCGCTTTGGTTATACAATTCTCTAAAAGGCTCGCAAGTGGGTAGGAAGAGAAAAGAAAGGAGTGTCTTTGAAGGGTATCTTTATTCGCCGTAAAGCGTAGGCTATCATAAGCAATATCCTGGAAACTTCGAAAGAGTACGGGAGATTTTTCTTTTTGCATAAGTCACATTAAGCGCAATGCTTGCTGTGGCAGATATGGACGAACGTGTATTGTAGGCCAAGCTATTTAAGGAACTCTCGTTCTGAAAAAGTGGCAGCGACGACATGGGCCGAGCATGCTCACTGAACTTAAAGAAAATGATAGATACGCGTGACAATGTGCTGTCAAGCGAGAGGTCGCAATATGTTGCCGCCTTATATGCCTATGAGTCACGAACGTCATTCTGTGCCCGCAGCGAGGCTTACAACAATTCTTCGGCATTCCACTGAAATCATAACTAAGAGCGCTTTCTTACAGGAATATGCCTGAACCTTTATTGGTCTTTCAAGGGCACATTTATAGAGATCCAAATTTTATGCGAGCGAAGCAATCTTGTTGCTTTGTTTTTATTTCAAAATTACTTTTGCTGCCATTTGTAACGCTATGGGCACCGGAATAAACTTTTCAGGAGGTTAACTTTCGCCGAAAAATTCATTTATTCTCATCCAATGTCGCGCTCAAAGCTATGAGCGATACTGCACCAGAGCTACTACTACCACAATTTCCCCAAGTGTCGTGCTAGTGTGCTGTTTTGGTAGTTTGTATAGCGATACGGCCGCTGTTTTTTTCTGTATTGCCGCGGCATTCCCGCACTGCTAATAACTTTCACTCTTTCGCTCCTGACGCGTCGAGTCAGCGACGTGTCTCCTGAGTTACTTCACCAGCCAATGGCCTGTGAATAGTTACCAAGCTTACTCGAGGAAGCTGAGGAAAGAAAACACCATTATGACGCGTCAGTTACCGCGTACCATTATACCGCCTCCGCCAGAAACCACAAGATCACCCCGAATCAGATTAGCCCAGTCCGTTCGGTGCGAAGAAGCGAGTGCTCTTTCCGTGACGAGCGCAACAAATGCGCACGCCTGCGGACTTAAGCCACGCGTTCTCAGTGATTCGCCCACTGTACCGCTTCGCTTTCGCGAATGGCGCGGTGATAACGATGTAGCAGTTACCCGCGCAAGGGCGAGTGCTGACTTCTGCGTCATAAGTGGGAGGTCGGCACGGGAGACTTAACGGAGCAACTGGGGTTATAAGAAGCCATGATGATCGTATCGGAACACTGAAGCGAAAGTGCGCCGCCGAAGCTGGACTTCATTGGTAACTTCGCTACGCGCAACGTCGCGGAGGTCAGTACACCCTAGAGTGGCCTGCCAAAAATGATCTTCCAAAATAGGGGCGCTCTTGCAAGGGCGCCCCCATATAGGAAACGTCTACACATCGGTCACGTTTCTCGTTGATCGTGCCGTATGACATTAGCGTTGGACCGAAAGCTTCCGCCCACAATTTTTGCTCTGAGATGAATGTCCGCAACAGGCCCACAGCCGAACGTTTCGTTTAAACTAAAATTGAACCTCTCTTCGGTCCAGCAATGTGAACGTACTCATATTTTGAAGAAAAAGATGCGAATATCTGTCAGGAGACTCCTTATTGTCGGTTTTTAAAGTGTCACACACATTAGATAAATTAGTAATGTTATGTGCATCTGTATGCCTGGTTCTCTCTGACGATGTTTTCCACGAAAGAGCATCGTCAGAACGGAACAAGAACGGTGCCCGCCTTCTAACCTTGAGGCGAATCCTGGTGGAATCTTGACCTTGTGTAGCTGAAATTCAGCGCCACCGAAATGTTGTTTTCGATGAAAATTCAGACGATCAGTGTACCTGTTATAAATGGATAAATAATTTTTGTGTTAGGCTGTTATGCTTCTAAGCAGAAGAACTTAAAGCCTAAGGCTTATCTTACACTGTGCCGGAGAAGCACCGCAATCTGTTACATAAAGCAATGATGCACCAACGATGCCTCATGGATTTAATATTCAATGCTGCTTTAACAACTCTTTTACCTTTATTTCTTTAACCGAAGGTAAGTACAGGTAGTTGTTACGTCCATTGATGTTATGAGACACTGGGTGTGCTCTTTAAACGTTGTATTTGCTCTGGTTGTAGCAATAAGTGCTGGTGCGCTACGTTACTTATACCTGCATTTCTCAATGTCTTCGTGCTGGATAACCTGGTTCGATACCGTACGCCGATACATATCTTGAGAATTTGGCGGGAATGCGCATCAGATGTATATGATCGGCTGGTTAGGAGTACGGTAAAGGTCGCCAGTATCCGGATCTTGAATGCGATTGACATCCGGTCAAGGACGATTGTATTGACTCCTAAGTTCACTCACTGTACTAAAGATACATTACTCAGCTTGGCGGTTAGCCAAAGTTGAACGGTGTACTACACTTATGCAGTTTTACAGCGAAGCTGTTAAGGGCTACTTTCCCCGCTGTCGTGTCCGCGTGTAGAAAAAAATCCCGAATATAGTGCAATGCCGAGCCGACCCACGGCGGCGGTGCAGTTCGCCATTAAGGGTCTCATATACGGGTCTCATTAAGGGTCTCAGCTTCGCTGGTCATCCTTCTTTACAGAGTGGAAGGGTACTGAGATTTTTTTTTTTGACAGCACGTCAGTGGTGTACTATAACAAAGTGCAAGGCAACGGAAGTAACGTTGCTCTAGGCGCCGTGCTGCTTCCGTCCGCTGGCGATGTAGATAATCAGAGTCGCTGAGCGTTGCTTGTTTCTGCTAATGCACACACCTGCACGCAATCACGATTGTGTCTCTTTAGCATGCAAGATAGCGGCCCACGGCTGCTATCTTGTACACGTTCAATACGCCAGCGTTCTGTTTCACCTCACGCGATTGTCGAGGCCGCGCCGATATTGAGGCCTAGGTCAATCGCGTGAGGCGAAACCGAAAGTCGGCTTTTCGAACGCGTACAAGATTTCGCCCCACTGGTTGTCTGTCCACGAAAGCTTCAAATTAAGTTTACACACGGTTATTGCTTTACCGACGGCTAACAACTACATTTTATCTCACAGAACAAACATTCAAATAAAGAATGTCTCTAGTTACACGGCCTATATTTCTGAAGATGCTAAATTTAAAGGTGTCGTAGGAGGCTGTCATCCTGAAGGCGGATCATTTAATGCGAAGTTGCACTGTTATACCTGTTTGTACCATTAAGCGTCTGCAAACAACGCCAGACCATTTTGCACAATATCTTCACTGCTTACTAACGGGCTGCAGAAACGCAATTGCGAGATCTTCAGTGAAAAAAATCTTCCGTATTATAGCTCAATGCTCAGAATTCTGGCGGCCGGCAACTAAAAAAAAAAAACAAGAAAAGAAAATTATGGAGTAGCTTTTAACGGCAGATTGCGCTTTCGAGCCTAAATTTCTCTCGGCAACGAGCAGACCTGAGAAGCCGGCATGTAAAATCAAAATCGAACGTTGAATTGCGTCAAGTTCGAATCCTAAGACACTTTATTCTGAGGTTAGGCCTGCAACGTGAGTAACCTAAAAGGTCGCAGGCAACAGTGATGACGGCGATGACAGGGGCAACCTAGCCTAGCTTGTCGACAGTGCGGCCGAATTCCGTGCTAAGAATAAAAGAAAAATGAAGGGATTGTGACAAATATGTTCGAGTGAAAAAAGAAATGGCAACTTTATATACTGAACAGACTCCAGCGCAAGGATAAGAAGATAAGAAAACAGCCTTTGAGCATCCGTCATGACAAAGTGATTCAATACGGCACAGTCACGCCAACGGGTATAACTGCCTTTACATGGCAAGGGTTCACATGTAATCAACGAGATGCGAGCAATCTGATCACTTTTGCAGCCCAGAGTTCCCACCATGGAGCATCGCTTGCAAGCCTACGCTTAGCTTACTTCCCCTTGCCCACTTCCACAAATAGGCTTATAACCGCCATGTAAATGTGTAAATGTGTTATTCTCTCTTTCTCTCTCGCACATATCGTTCAGCGTCATGCTTTCTCTCTCTCTCTCTCTGTCTCTGCGAACGAACATGAAGGTTCTTGCTGAATTCGGTTTTCTGGGGAGTTGTAGGAAGCGCACACATTTTAGATAAGTCGAAAGCCTACATCACGTTCCACGTTTTCTTTCTACGCTGCTTAAGATGGAGGCGCCCTCGTTCCTAGCACCCTTATCGTCTCCACGCCATGCACTCGGCATCGGCATTGCGATCAAGCACGCATAAAATGACGGCCGTTATGTTCATTCATTATATTCCCAAGTGAGTGTCATGCAAACTACGGTACATGAAATGCTGATGCCGTCTCCACTCTGCTTAAATGCTTGTGCAGACAGCCGTACAGTCAAATGGGCGTAGTCCTCGGACTTAATATCGTTAGCATCTTTTAATCAGGTCGATCAGTATGTAAATGAAAGTGGCCTTCTCATCCTTGTGTCCGACACAAAGCAGGGTGATATATTCAGTGCGTTTGATGCTCGAGTGACATGAAGCGCTCTGCAAGTGTGGCTGAAATTTTGAATTGAAAGCAAATATTTCTTTTTTACTCGCCAGTTTATATGGTGCCAGCTATTTGTACTAGCGTGTTAGAATAAATATTGGCGTAGTTTTGATAAAATTGTAATGATCGAAAACATACTATTTATTGCATATAAAACTACGATAATCCCTTGGTTCGGGTGACAATAGTCGTGTGCTAACTATACTTATGGTCACAATCACGTTTATTCCTTCGGAACTTAAAGTAAACATAAAATTAAATGCGCATAGCTAGCCAGCGCTGTTCGTTTTTCACTCATAAAGTTATTCTTGTCACGTTTTCAATAGCCCAGCTTTCAAGGAAAGGACAGACAGCATCATGCCGAAACGCCGCACATCAGTCAATCTGTCTAACCAATATCTATTGTTTGTCACTAGTTTATATTTGTAAAGGTACAACAAAAGCGAATCAGAGGTGTTGATGGAATCGTCCAGCCTTTGCCAAATATTTTGAGCTCTTTTTGTCTCTGAGCAGACATGTCGTAGGGCCGCATACTGGGTCGCCTGCGGAACTTCAGTCCCTACAGAGATCCAGAGATTGAGAGGAGGAGCGCTTCCCCTCACTCTCTTGGGTTTCAGAGTACCCAGCGTTCAAAGGAAGCATTTTTAACAGGGCACAGTCACAGCTCGCGCCACTCGTGGAATGACTACAAAACTTTTGACAATGACAATACGTGGCTGTCACCTTACCGCTTCTGCTTATGTTGAGACAGGAAGCAGTAGCTTGCGAACACAGAGAAACAGCCGAGGCGCAGGGTTAGTGTTGAAAAAAACTGCTTGCGCTAGAATCGTTTGTAAGAGTGAACTCGAGACAATCCTGACGCTGGACACATTATTAGCAAAGCTGTCTGGCCAGTGGCAAAGAACACTTACGAACATAAAGCATTTAGAATTTCTGACATGCCCGGAGTGAACTGAGAGTGATGTGATTCTAGCATGATCTGATGTTTAGCGAGTATACGTTATCAGAGCAAACTTGTTATGATAATCGGAATGTTTCGTCACGAAATATGGCATCTGAATTGACGCTACAATGAGTATTTTGTAACTAGATACTGTCTGCGAGGCTTTACTCGAGAATGATGGGGCTCTATATGACGTGAACTCTGGCGCTGTATAGGGATCACGTGCAATCGCGGGTTTTGCGCTCATGGGACTGCATTTTTTAACGATTCTTTGCCTTCGACGTCATCTATATCTTATCACTCGTTCCACCGGGCGGCTGTTTATGACAATAAGCGAAGCGCGGATTTGCACAAACCAATGTCGAAGGCCAAGGAGCCACCAAAAAAAAAATGAAGGTTAGAAAGTGGGACTTCTGGTTTGTATGACGCTAGGTTTTTACTACATTTACCTTTGTTGTAAACGTGTAAAAAAAGAACTTATCCCGCAGTACCCAACTCTGACCACTCTTCGCTGACCTGAAATATCCCCACATAAGCGCGAAACTTCATTTTAAATCCGCAGACGCCGGCACTTGACGTCTACTGCGCTTCTAGAGGAATATTCGCAACTCGAGAGGTGACAAACGCAAACGCAAGTCTTCACCGAAGACGAAGTTCAATCAGGAACGGTCGTTTGCGACAAACACGAAACGCCGTCAGCATTGCTCTCGCTCTCTTTCCACGTGCCTAATGTCCCTTCACCAGCTTTACGCAGCAGTGCAGCAGTACATACGGAGAGGGCACCTCGTGTTCCCACCGACCAGCGCCTATGAACTCGAGTACGCAGAGTCCAATTTCACAATTCCGCCTGCTTCGGAATGGGCCGACGTTTAGCTGTTTCTAGCTACCTGACACATATTGATAATTTTTTTTATGTTTACTTCGAGCCGAAGGAAACCCGCAAACGCAATCTCGCTGCGAACAGGCAGAGCTCGTCCAATTTTGAATGGCTCAGTTGAGTTCGCATGGCTTCACTGCTACGGATGCAAAGTAGCATGGCGCCATCACGCCGTCTTATTCTATTAATTTATCTGAAACTAGATATCCTTACGTGGATTTAGACGAATGACGAGATCAGACTTCGCGGGATTTACAGATTGTTGAATATGACCAGGCGCAACGGCGCAACCGCGTCTTGCTCCTGTTTCTTCGGGTTCATTGGCCGCTTCTTGGGGCGCCAGGTCACTATCCACCTTTGCAGGCTGTAAAACGGATCTCTTGCAGCTATGAGTGTCGCTGTTGTGAGATGTAATCGTTAGCATGTCTGTTAGTTTATCCTAACAGTAGGGACAAAAAGGAGCGGTAAATGTGTTCTAAAACTCCAAACGGATCATTTAGGAGGGGAAATGAGTGTTTTGAACGTAATGATGTCATGTTTATTTCGTTCTTTGCTTTGCTGTTTTAAAATTTCTTGCTGTTCAGTATACGTGACTCTCCCCTCAGCCTCCGAATAAGCGTCAATTGGAACAGCGCTTTGTTTGTTTGCGAAACTGCAGTCTGTCACTATTGTCGCTTTCTAAGCGCGCTCTTTCAAGTTTCCGTGAAGCCCAATTTTCGACCCCAGTGAATCGTATGATCTGTGCTCACTGGCTTCAGCTTTCCCCGCGAAGTGCTTGTGGTGATATCTACGACATTATTAGTGCAGTTAGCATTCTTAGGATACTTCGCGCACTTGGCGGTGTATGTCTTCCTTCCCGCTTGCCTGTCTGTGTCACTAACCGTTTTCCTCACCGACATGGATTGTTGGGTAGCCCATGTTCTAAATTGGTAGAGTATTGGGCTGCTGTGCTGAGAGAACTGCTACGAAACCAACCATCGAACCACCTTGAGTGACCATGTATGAGCCACTGGGTATGTACGGCTCTTCAATGAACCTCTTTCAAGCCAACTTGGGTCACTGGGTATGTTCCTCTCTTAATTAATAATAATAAAAAAACTTTAACATTTGTTCGGTGCAGGGTGAATCGAAGCTGCGTCATATAGTATTATTCACACAGGCTCTACGGGTAGAATTCGTGGCCGGGTCGCTAGGCGGCGCAGCGTGTCCAGAGAAAAGCGCGAGCGGAGCCCGGCTGCAGACGTGGCACGTTTCAGTGCTGGCGGCAATGCGGGTTGTTGCTACATTGCTTCAATGCCAATCGCATTAACATCGACTTTCATTGCGAGATGCGGTCTGGCGGAATTCTTTAAATAGGTAAAATTTAGGAGAATTCAGTGATTAAATACGATCCCTACTGTGACAGCAGCAGGCTCTCCCAGCGTGCAGCAACATCTTTTCAAGAACTTCTTTACGGTGCACACAGCGTCGTATATACGTGCGCCACAGTGTCGCCTGCGATGGCCTCCGAAATGCGTGCCCAGAAGCCGCCACTCCTGAAGCCTGCAGGGTGCACAGTGCAGGTTGCTGAGCTGAGAGAAAACGGAGTGGTACATAGCGCGTCCGGCTGTCTGGCGCACATCGCCACAGGGGCTCGAGTTCTATCACCGAGGGTGGGCTAAATATTGTCATATTTTGTCAAGTGGCGAGAGAGAAGCTTATTATGAAAGTGTGACTTGACGAATACGGGTTGGCGGGGATGACGCGACGAAAAGAGGAGATGAACGAGGGCAATAAACCCAGTTTCGAGCTTCAGACTGCTTTCCCATTAAGGTCTTAAGTATGCTGCCCTGTCCGCAAAGAAACCAGAAACGACTGAAAGGAGCTTTAAGGGAATGCTCTGAATTTTCCCGAAAAAATTATAACACTAGCACGAACACCTAAGCAAGCAGATGATGTGGTTGACACACAAGCGAATGAGCTTCAAGTGTGTTAGTTGGCTTGGTTCTATGTTTCCGGTAGCTACAATGAATGAGGGGGAATGGATGTGGTTACCTATAGGGTGTAAATACATAGGACTGAAGAACTCTGCTGAGAATAAACTGGTGTCAAACTCTAAACAAAGAGTGTGTTGTTTGGAACAGACAGCAGAAAAAAATAAAACTATGCGATGGGGATCAAGAGTATTTTTCGGGTCAGTCTGGCATACTTTGGAAATCTTGTAGCATGCCTGCCGGCCTCATATTGTTAGTCATTGTTCTCATTACTAGTGGTTTTCTCAAGGGTGATGTTGCAGGTTGTGCGCGTTGTATGAGAAGGTATCAGGATAGGAAAGACATAACATATCAAAAGCTAACCTAATCAGGGGCAAGTGATATGGCTGGAGCTATTACGGCTGAAGCGAGCTGAAGAACGTGTAAGGTTCGTCTAGTTGGCGACGCACTGCTAATATTCGGGCGCACCACCTAAAAGGCCAGGAAATAGGGCAATATATGCATACACTAACTTCCTATTGAATTCGCATGTTCCTTGCAGAGTTGAACAACGCTAATGAAACCATAAATAACAAGTGCAACTCATTTAAGGACATATAAAATGAAGATGGATAGGGACAAACAGTTCATGCTAGACGCTGCAGAATATTTTGTTACCCGCTGTCGTTGCAAATGGTAGTCGAAATAAGAATTTCTTTGCTTCATAGCAACTAGCAACGTGTGAGTGAATCCGACGCGAGTGAAAAGAGTCATAACGAATAGAATCAGCGCTTGTCGGACCACTGAGTCACGTGTCGGACCGGACTCAGTCAGCCCGGGTTAGCAACGTTTTACGGCCTCACTTTTCGAGAACTAAGATCACGTCGAGGCAAATCAATGGAGCACACATTGTTACTAGACCCGACTCGACCCGCGTAAATGACGTGTACGTACATCTCCCAACGCGTCGGGTTGCATTAACCTACTTCGTACAATCGCGTTGATTTAGTCCGACCTGACGCTCGCTTAGCCCGACCGGTTAGCTCTTACATGAGCTAAACAGGCAAGTTTTACCATCTTTGGGCAGTTACTACAGGTTATAGGCGGTGTACAAACTCTGGTAAAAGGTTTGTTCATGAGTTTGATTCCTGTTACAGCGTAAGCTGTTATGGGCTCATTCCAATAGCCGTTTTGGTTGGCGATGGTGGCCGCCGCCGCCACCGGTGTCCGTAGCAGCTATCGCCAGGAATGGGGGGAAAATACCAAGTTGCCACTGCGATTCAACCCGGCACCTATGCGTTGGAGTCAGCTACTCTACCACTGAGCCACGCTGGCGCTTTTTTTTCTTTCTTTCATAGTATTTATTACAGCATCGTTCAGCCCGACATTCACCAGTTGCGCATAGTCAGAGAATGGATCGCACAATGAAAGTCACACACAGAAATGTCAGCGTTCATAATGTGGGAGGAAACGTTGGTTCCACTTTATAAGGGTGGCAGAGATGGGCGCCTCACCAAAATGGGGTACCAGTACGGTTGTACATCGAGTCCATCATAAAGATGTTTTAGGAGTAGTGTCATTTGGATGAAATGTAGCCTTGTATAGGTACAACCGTTTCGGCGTATCGCTCCATCATTAGAGTTTTCCACAAACTACGCCTTCCCATGAGAAACAAACATATCGAAAGGTGCAGCCGGCGCATGCTAGAATTTTGTATTGCAGTCGCAAATTATTACACCAGGTTGAATGCCATGCAGCAGATGCACAAGTAGCGGTACAATGCAGTTAAGAAGGCTTGAAAAGGCTAGAAAATATATTATGTACCTGATTAAGTCAAGCTGGCTAGGTGACAATGTCAACGCCACGTTTCAAAGGGGATGCCAGTAAATCATCATTATCATTATCAACGCGTGGGGCCACAACTCGTCGCGCCGCGTAGAGTCTATACGCGTGCCCTTTGCATTGTATTTGCATATTATTACACCAAGAGTCACCTCATGTAGCAGTTGCATAGGTAGCGATACAAGGTAGATAGGGAAGTCTTGACAAAGAAAAAAGATTATGGAGATGTATAAATATTAATGTTATAAAAATATGTTCACTGATTAATTGAGCAGGCTAGGTGACTGTTTTACACCGTCCCGTTTCAAAGGGAATGCCATTAAATAATCATCATCATTAGCAACGCATCGTGCGCCTAGACACGGGATCTGACATGCGCGCCGCGCAAAGCCGATACACACAAACTTTGCATTGCAGTTCTGTTAGATTCCACTAAGTGTCCCGACACGTAGCAGTTGCATGCTGCCCGTAGCTGGACCTGGTTAACTGACGCAGGCTAGGTGGCTATTTGTCACCACCCAGTTTAGAAGGTGATGCCAATAAACCATCATTATGGTCATCATAATCAACAGAAGCGCATGGTGCCACGGCGCAAGGGATGTGAAATGCGCGCCACGAAGTCTGAATACCTGTGTTTAATCTTCGGCACGCGTTATGGCGCCTCTTCGCAAGGTACGCACCGCTGCTGAAGAAGTGAGTCGTAGAGCTACGCACGCGGCTGCAACGAGGCAACATCGGGATCAGCAGACCGCTCTGCAGAAAGCAGGACAAGCCGCAGCGCAAGCCGCAGCTTGCCGTAGTCGCGGGGCAGGCAGTTCTGATCCTTCTCGTGAAAACGACGCGAGAAGACTTCGCTGCGAAGACCATGTAGTGCGTGGTGCCGAAAATGGAGCTCCGATGGAGCCGCTCCTCCAGCTTACGCTGTGACTGTGCTGCGTGTACCGTTCAAGCCTGTGACTTCTTTTTATCGCGACATTAGTTACGGCGCGAGATTTGTCCATGATTTTCTGATCCCTATTTATCTCGACATGAGTTAATTTACTGCGTCTTATTGATATCCACGATCTTAACGTTCGTTAAAAAAAATGCTTGCCGCTACAGGTTGCTGGAAGTCAGTGGAAGTCTATTGCCGCGGCAAAAGAACGAATTAATTTTGTAAATCTTCAATTACTCTCGCGTCTGAAGCCTTCATGCGTATGAATTCGGCAATTGTAGCGTGAAACAAATACCGAAGTCACGCAAGAAATATTCAGACGAGTAACAGTCGCAACACACGTATGACTATGCTCATATTACGGTAGAATGCTGTTAATTTGACCTCGCTTAATTCGACCTTTTGCTTAATTCGAACGCCCTAGAAGGTCCCGGCGAAGTCTCATACAAGGCTATGGAACGAAAACTTGTTTGTTCGAACGCGGAAGCATGCCGCAACGGTTAGTTCGATCCCCACCGGACCGCAGTCATGATCGTAGCGGTCACTAAAATGCTTACCATCACAATAAATTTAGCAGATGGAGCCACTGATTCACAGGACGACGACAGACGGCAGCAACCTGTCCTGTAGTGATAATGACGATTTGCGCTGTGCACCGGGTGGATTTTGAGGATTTTGTCAGGGTTGACCACAGTGTTGAGGTCTGCGGGCTACTGACCGACGATGACATGCATATTCATTGTAATACAGTAAAGAAGTAGCCTGTCGATGGCGACATACTTCTTGAATCAATAAAAGAGATTGTGATTTGTTCATTTTATCGACGTTTGTTAATTCGACCTTTCGGATAACTCGATCAAATCTAGCGGTCCCGCTAGGGTCGAATGAACGGGAGTCGGCTGTGGTAGTGGTTGCCGGCATATGTATATGAACCAAGGATCGCGTTCCCCAAAACGTTCTTACGACTGCTCGAAAGAGCGGATAACAGCCAATCGTCAGATATTAGCGAAGGCGGCCGATCAATTTCAAGCCAAACATTCAATCAAAAAGCTTCGTGAAGTCGTGCCAAATTTATTTCCTTGTTATTTAAAGCACACAGAACGCACAAAGAAAGTATGTAACAGTCAAGATTTCTTGCCTCTAAACGAGACTTGGACGGTGTGAAAAGGGCTGAGTTGGATTCCGTCGCCTACGTTTGCCACCCGCATTCTAGTGTCGATAATATATCTCTCTCTATCTTTTTGAATTCCTTTAATTGTAGCCAACTATTGAAATTCTTTTCATTTAACTTCAATTTCAGTGTCAGTGCTCTCAGACGACGAGTAAGCATTCGACAAAGCGAGGCGAATGTTGTTGCGTATGCTTGATACTCTTTTTTACGTGAGGCTGGAAGTAACAGACGTCCTTTCCGGCGGCCGAAGGCGCACGCAGCAGCCAAGGGCATGGCACTGGAGAGGTTTCTCTTCAAGGGACCATGATTGGCAGTGCTGCGCACTTGCTGGGGTGCCTTAGCGACGACTATTTTGTTACCAACTGGTTTAGACGTACTCTATCCGCTGCGACGTTCCCGATCTGGGCACTTGAGACACTGCAATCCACATAAGGCAGGGTAGAAAACTTTTCTGCCTTTGGTGGACCAGTTCATGCCAGCTTTCCATGCTAGCATCAACTGGAGTTACTCAGGTGGTTGCTGTTAGTGAACCTAGATGTATTAAGTCACTATGTAACGATGCTTTCTTCTTGTTGTTGTACTGGTTAAGCGACAGTGACGTTACGGAACTGCACACAAGATCAGAGGTTTAGTGCCTGACCGCAGTTGGTGGGCAGTCTTACAGACAACTAGAACCCCGCAAGAACGTAAGATTGAGGCCCGGTCAAGGAAACACTACTTGTGAAATTTAATTTTTCAGCGTATCGCTACGGCATGTCTTACGAGATAATTTAAGAATTCTGGGGTTTTACGTGCTCATTGAGGCACGCAGTATCGGGGGGACTCCGGAATAATTTTGACCTTCTGCAGTTCTTAAACGCTCAGCCAAATCTAAGTACGTGAGCGTTTTTGCATTTCCCCTTCATAGAAATGCGGCCGTCATGGCCGAGATCGAGCCCGTCACCTCGAGCTCAGCAGCACAACGCCATAGCCACAAAGCTACGGTGGCGGGTGCCTCATGAGATGGTTTCGTGAGCATGTTTTATACTATCGAGCAAATGACGTTTTACAAACGGTTCTATGACAGTGCGATTGGCCGATGTTTTGCATAAATAACGCCAAGATTCGGCGAAAATGCAGTATTGCCGTTAATATGCGTGAGTATAACAGCAAAAATGTAGAAAATGTCCTTGCTCGTTCATCCAACACTTGTCTTATTAAGATGCGTCCCTATACCCAGTTGATCGCAGAATGACATTGAAACCATAAGCTATAAACTTAATTTGATTACATACTCTACGGCATGTTTTGACGAAGCACTTTTCATATAAGTGCTGTTAAATATAAGAGGACAAAACAGAAGTAAAAGGAAAAAGGCAGAGCAGTACAAACAGCTTTTGTTGAAAGTTTCGAAGTCACACCCCGAAAGAAAGGTCCTGTCACACGACATTTCCGAGGTTTCAGTGTGATGATCGCTTCACAAAGACCCCAATACGCAGCTTAACGAAGTGTCCGCTCACAGACACGGTGTCTTTGGAAGCTGCAAAGTGTGTGAATTGTATGTCTTCGATTTCTGGCAAAAATTACAGAAAGTGAACAACATGCGGTCTGGTAAGCGTACAAATCTGGCTGTGAATTCGTTGTTTTCCAGGTTATCCTGTCCTGGAAATAGTTTGTTCTATTTCAGGGCGAGCACTTTAAGGACGCGAACAAACAGCAATTTAAGAAAGACACCGAGCAACTTTTTTTCTGGAATTCTTAAGTAAAACAATTGTGATTCTTCAGAATCAGCCACACGAAAACTCTAGCTCTAAAGTAAGGCTGCAGAATGGTTTGCTGACTTACCGCGTGTTTGTTTTTTCCTTTTGACCTATAATGATATACCTGGAGAACGCAGGATAATTTTTTATCAGCAAAATTTCGTCTCCGCACCGCTTTCCGTAAGGTCGTTGGCAGTAGCCCCACAGGCGGTCTTTACAATGACTGTCTGGTGGAGATGCCATATCTAACTTTCTAACCATTGCTGTTGATCAACCTACGAATATCGGGTGGTAGAAACACGCCGGCCTACCTAGAGGCATCGCGAACATACATACTCCCGTCCTCTTTTCCCGAAAAGTTTCACCCTATCGAAGCGTCCGCCCATGCTAACCGCGGTGTCAGCAGGGCATCCAGTACTCACTCCTCGACGGTGTAGTCAGCGTTGGTGGAGGCCAGAGCGCAGCACAGCAGGACCAGGGCCAAGGCGGCCAGGAGCTTGCACTGGGTGGTGGTGACCATCTTTGCGTCGCTACAGCCGGTGGTCGAAGAAGAGAAGACTATGCCTGCGTACGGAGGAGAAGGCCGGCCAGAGGTGATTGGCGCGGTCTCGACTTTCGCAGGAAAGGTAACGGCTCCCTCCAAGTTGTGTGTGTACAACCGTACAACCGCGTGCCGAAACCTGGCGATCGGCGCCCGGCTTTATAACGAACGCGCGCGCACCCTTTCTCGCTCGCCTCCTCGCACTAGGGCCCGCGTCGCGCCTCCCCCTCGCCCTCTCCGCCACGCTTCACGCTTGACCAATCTGACGGAGCGGAGGCCGAGTGACGTAGCGTCATCCTTTCTTGCCCTTCGCGCGGGCGCGCCTTCTACTGCGCCGCCTTCGTGTTCTCGGGGCTTTCCTCGCAGCTGCGAACAAGAGGAGGACCAGGAGCGTAAGGGCAAAGAGGAGCACAACGAGGAGGAGAGGTCGCTCGCGGCGCGACGGGTCTCTACTCGCCTGCTTCCAACCGCTTTTTTTCACCCGCCTGTTGCCTTCCCTCCCTAAACGTCTCCCTTCCTTCCTCGTACCGTCTAACGGTACTTCATCGCTAGCTTTCTGCTCGTTTACGTGAGCGTGCTTCACGCTTTTTCTTCTTTTTTTCGTGGGCCGATAGCTCCCCCTTTTTTTTCTTTATTTCTCGTTCTGCCGTGCCGAATGTGATTTCGGGGACAGCGTTGATTTGTAGGCACAAAACGTGCGCTGAGAGTTGTAAACGCTTTGACCGTAGACGGGACTACGACGGCGGTTGCGAAAGGGGGTGAACGGGACGTCGCGTCGCGTCGGAGGTACACGTTGGAGGGCCGGCGTAACGAACGCGAGAGCCGGAACCCAAGACTAAGAGTTGTCAGGGCCTATATCTTAAAGGGTATATTTCGGTGCTGCGTAGTATAGTAATAAAGAAAGAACAAGGTAAGGGTTTGACCTCTATGATGACTGGCTGCCAGTGTTTTATTTAGCGTTTGCTGTGTTCTGCTGGGCGTGCAATGCTGCGCGAGAAGCTCAGGAGTGGCCAGGTCAACATTTACGGCTTTGAGACTACTTTCTTTCTAGTTAAGTTTAAAAGCGGTTTCATTTTAGAGGTATGAGGAAGTGGAAGTCGGCTAGGAAGCCCGTACATCGTGATATTTGCTTTAGTATGAGTCGTGTTGTAGATATAGTTGAAAATAAGTAGAGTGTATAGATACCATTGGGAGAAATAAAGAACTGTTCGTTTTTAGCACCTGTAATTTGTGCACGAAAACAGTACTTACCTGTAAGATGGAAAGTACATGAATTAGAGATTTTAGAGTTAATAATGTGGTTTATTATACACCAGCGCCAAATGTATTCGAGAATGTGTGAAAGTGGTGCGGCCTAAATCTACTTTCGTGCGTGCAGTGTGACGCGCTTAAACAGCACTACTTTTTCTACAAGTTTGTTTCGCATGCTTATGAAACACTCTGCTTTTTTTTTTACATCGAGAGGTTTTCCTTGCATCACCGTATTCTCCAGTAAGTTGGCCTACTTACCAACAGCCACGACCAACATATCAGCAATTCAGATGTTGTGCATATTTTCTCTCAAATTTAACATATTTCTCAATCCCTGGCTTTTTTTCTTCACGTTTGTGCACGAAACCAGCGTCATCGTTGTTTTAACCAAGTACATCATAGAATACTGATTAACGGCGAAGCAAACAATCTGCGATGGCTGTTTCACGCATTGCACGATTCATTATATCCGGTGCCGTGCTCATTATAGGCGCACGCTTTTCACAGTGTGATTGAGAAGTTAACGCGCGCTATTACCTACGGGTGGTTCCAATGTAGTAACGTCCCTAATCTTCGACAGGTGACCTCGTTGCATGGCGTCAACGCGCCGTCAAGCCTTTTCTGTGCTGAGAAGGGTCACGGGCCTTTTACCGCCCTCGTCGTAGCTCTGAGGCAGGCGACGTTACGGCGAGTTGTTGCTTAACGACGCTTGGCGCACGTGTTTACATCCTGGCGTTTGATGGCACGCCTGATGGTTTTGGGAGTTCAGTCGCAGCGGCCGTGTAGTAACGATAAAGGCGAGGGCGCACCACCAAGATGGGAATATATTACAAGCGGCATTTTGTCTTTCCTAGGTTCCGTTCTTATCTCCCGTGGCGCCGCGTGGCCGATCTCGTTGACAGCGGCACTCGTGCCAATGACCCAGGGAGGAAAGAATATATTTGGGTTTTTGTTTATCGGCCAGTGATGCACTTTCTCCTCTTTCTCTTCTGAGGCCCCATTTTTATGAAGATTCTTACCATTTTCTTCTATTACTTTTCCTGCGCAACTAATTGTCGTACCTGAAAGCGAGCCTAGAATTGCTGGAATTGGCCATTCAGCGGGACGAATGAGAGGAATTTATTAGAGCGAGTAAAAAGAATTATTATAAAATACGAACTCTACTATGCTCTTTAAAGCGACCCCAAAGGCAAATATTAAGTCGACGTGGACTCTTTAAATACCATTCCAGAAACCTCGCAACGCTTGTTTCGCGCCAAGAAAAGACTTAGTTTACGAGAAAATTGCATCTAAAGGGTCCCAATGCCTTTTTCGAAATTCAGATCTCCCGCCACCCAACCGGGGAGTGATGACGTTGAATACGCCAACACCACCATTTGCTGCCGTCCGTGAGTAAAACCCCACCCGACAGACGGCGCTACCGAGCCAAGACAAAGTGGTGGACTCACCGCTGCAGCTGCTTTTTGGTCAAGTGGCGTAGACTGTTCGGGCATCCCGCGACATCACATGGAAGTTGAATTATCTGCTACTTGCAGTTTGTGCGAGTTTCGCGAGCCAGTAGAACCACCGCAGCACTAGCCGATAATGAAACTACTGAAATACGAAAGTGTGAGCGGCGCCTAGTCGAGCGAAAACGAAACCTTTCGACCACCCGCGTCGTTGTCTTTCAATGAGTTCTTTTTAGTAAAAATGAAGTATACCTCGAAAAGTAACATTTTATTTCGTCCTATAATAGAATACAAGGATGTTTTTGCAATGAATGGTTGAGTACTAGAGACAGAATTCACCTGAGTAGCATTTCGTCATCGGGCAAGTGCTTGAATGTCCCGGGGGAGTCTCTAACCATGTGCTGCAGATGCCTCAATTTCTCGATTATTAAGGCTCTGTTCACGATAATATTGACGCCTTAGAGATTCTCGAGCACTAATATATCAGTTTAACTTGCCTTAATATTTGCTTTTAGTGTTCCTTTAGAACACGCTCTTGTACATGATGAACGAGAAGAAAGGAAACTAAGGGCTTGATTTTTATTAGTGCTATTATAAGAAGCCAACAAACAAAGACACCAAGGAGAGCATAGGGGAAATTACATGTACTTATTATTTGAATTAAAGAAATGATAAAAATTATGCAGATGAAAAAACAACTGGCTGCAGGTGGGGCACGAACCTACATCTTCGCATTATGCGTGCGATGCTCTTACCAATTGAAGTACTGCGGCGCTGTTCTCCCACCTACTTTCTTGGGTATTTATGTTTTTGCAACTAGAACCAACCCTGGGAGTGTTAGCCAGCGCCACCACTCACAAACCTTGGCGGCGGATGGGGAACATCCTTTCTGCCACAGGCGTCACCAGCTCGTGATCTTTTTGGGTAACGGCAACTGGTCAATAGACTCACACATGCTACCTGAAGGCATCAACGCTGCCTGAATTGAGGGAGCAGACCGTTTTCCATTATGTATTTTAGTAGATGGCTGAAACATTTCTCTTTGTCGTTTAGTTCTTTGTGAAACTATGATGGTCGACAACTTCTATGTTGCTTATGACGGCGCTTGAAGATCAGCGATCGATGCCATATCACTTCTTTGTACGATGTGCTCGTTCGCGTGCAGCAAATCGATTCGACATACTGGCCGGTATGACGTGAGGATTCCTTTATATTGATTCTATGCCTTCCTTATTGTGAACCGCTCATCCCTAGCCGACCCTGGTGATAATGAAAGCGCAGCAATAGTTAGATTAGGATAGTTACCTTATCATTTCCCATTTTATCCTATTGCTGCTCGAGTGCGAACTTGGGCTGTAGTCTTCCTGTATTATTTTTTTTCTTGTGACATGACGCAACCTTCTAATTTTAATAAATCTTGTTATTACGCGAGATTTCAGAGTGCATACGTTCTGTTTTTATCAGTTTTCTTTAGCACGAACTTTTCAAGCGATTATGCAGTGTTACACTCACACGATCGTGCCAAATCACGTGTTTCTGTCTTTTTACTGCTAAAGCACTTAAGTGGTCGTAACTGGGTCGGCCTCAAGCCACAAACATGGCACACGCCCGCAATAGAGGATGCGCCGAAAATGACGTTATTGGTGTATGTCAACCCCGAAAGCATACATACAATGTCAGCGCCAACCGCCGCGTCGTTTACGGGGTAGCTCAGAGTATCCACAGGCGCCAAATTCCCTGTACAGCGGTACTGAAAATGTACGGAGGAAATGAAAGCGCTCAAATCTCGTAGGTGGCACTGCGTCATTTTGCTCTGCACGTAAGTTGTAGTGGAAGTTTTGGCCTCATTCTACTAGGAGGTCTCCGGCGGGACTTTCAAAACGCGTCATCCAGCCTTAAAAGCAAGAAGCATTAAACAATGCCTCCTCGTCTGCAGCCTAAATATTTATTTACGCAAAAAGCAAACTAAAAAAAGATGGTTGTCAGGAGGCTTAATTTGAAGGCAATCTCAAGTGCAGCGCTGCAGTCGCGTCGGGCAAGTAGGTGCTTGGACGCTGAGTGATGTAAACAAAGAAATGTGACTGTTTTACGCAAAACAAACAAAAACAAACATAGTAAACCAATATTATCGAATAAAGTATATTTAAAGAGTAAAATGTCGCAACACCGCGAACGAAGAAAAAAAAAAGAAGGAATTAGCATGAGCCTTTGTTCAAACAACTGGGAATAAAGAAAGTTATATAAGGATATGCATTTTAATTAACTAAATATAGCCGACTTAGACGGGGTAAGTCTGAGAGTGCTAAATCCTGTCTATGTACATAGTTCGAGTTTCACATGTATTTCTATTATACAGAAGGGAGGTTGCATGCATCAAAAAGAAGAAAAAGTGAGAGCTTACCTATTCAATGCTATTCTTTCTCTACTATCATACAGTGATAATTAAATTTCAAATGTGTTAGATATATATTTTAAGTATGTATTTTTTCATTCCTTGCTCTAAATGTTCACCACCGCTCCCTTATAACCTAACAAACCAATCTATACCCGCTGGGTTCTAGTCCAGTTTCCAGTAATTGGCGAACGCAATTATTTCAGTAAGAAGCAGGCAACCGAAATAAATAAATAAATAAATAAATAAATAAATAAATAAATAAATAAATAAATAGGTAAGTACGTGAGTGAGTGAGTGAGTGAGTGAGTGAGTGAGTGAGTGAGTGAGTGAGTGAGATGGCGGTCTTCATTGTGTGAGAATGCTGGTGTCAGAGTGAATTAGTCGAGGGCACAAGGAATCGCTAAAATCTGCTGCTTTTTCGTTCTTCTCGCTTTCTTTCGCAGTGGGGGTTTAATATTCAATATGCACGGCTAGCCAGGCTTGTCGGTAGTCCACGCTTGAGGACCTTCGTCCACCAACAGACAGCTAACACAGCAATCGCTCGTATACCGCACGTGTAGTTGACACTCGCCGCCTGTCTTGCCTGACGAGCGAGGCGTCGGACAAGGACTTGTTTTGTAAGCAATCTCGGGAACGCTTCTCCGCAGGCAAGGGACACCGATTCGCAGCTTTCCGGCCTCCCAGAACATTGGCGTCGCCCACTGCAGCGCGTGACCACCGTCGGGAGCCAATTATAAAAGGCGGCAGCTCCCACCTTCAGTTTCGGCACTCTGCACCTCTACGGCTCGTTTCAAAATCGTCAACGCATGCTCCCGCACGAAGCCACACCACGTTGGCGTTGTTCATAACGTGACCACACGTTGCGCAACTTGCCACGTGGTGCAGATTCCACGATACATCTTTTTTTTTTCTCCTTCCGTACGGTTTGTGCAAAGCGCGTAAGCGCTACCCATTATTGCGATTGAACTGCTAAAAAAAAAAAAAAAAGGTTTAATACGCATTTCTCGGTAAGGTGGTGTGCGTCAAACGTTAAAAAGATGGCGAGGTGCACGGGTTGGTGGGTCAAGAAGTTCTCTATAAAAGCGCGTGGGAGCCTGAAATTATTCTTCGCTCCTGCGAAGATTAAGTACTCAAGCCTATTGGTCGATTAAGATAAGGCTTTGTATTAGGGCACTTCGGCCGTGATTTTGTAGCAGTGATTTCCGCTCAGTTATGTGCCACACTCGTCCACCGTTGATCCGCCGTGGTTTCGCAGTGAATTTGGCGTTGCGCTGCTAAGCACGAGATCGGGGGATCAAATCCTGGCCGCAGTGGCCTCATGGGAGCGAAATGCGAAACATCCGCGTGGGCCATGCGTTGGGTGCACGATGCAAAACTCCAGGTGGCCAAACTGATCTGGAGAACCCCATTAGCGAGTGCCTCACAACCAGATCACTGTTGTGGCACGTAAAGCTCCAGAATTTTTTCGTATCCACCATTCACGGATGGGGTGATCCCATCGAAAACGCGGACGTAGAGACGCTCTGACCACTGACGAAGCCCCAACAGCGTGAAAAATATAATCGAATAAGGCATCGCTAGAAAATATCGGCCTTCTTTTAAATATTGACACGTGTACTTATCCTCTTCTCGAGGACTGCGTTTCACTCGCTACCAACTTAACGTTATCGCTCAGAGCATGACGCGCCTGCATGACTTGGAACTTGATCGAAAGGCTATCGTTGATTCTGTCTGTTGTGCCTGTTGTCACCGAACCTCATGTAATCCGATGGTATGTGCGACACGAGTTGTGTAGTATTTTGTGGTAAAACACTCGTGCACCAGCGATTATATTACGCTGGAACCTTCGACGAGTCATGCGTAAAAGCCGACGCGCTTGACCCGCTGATTCGATTTCGACGATCGCCGACTGTGTTGGCCGCTGTCGTTGTGCTTCGAGTGTGATTTCCTTTTGTGGGCACAGGTTCGCCCAGTAAAGTTAATTTCGTGATTCATAGTTTTGCTATACCGTGTTCTTAACCGTCAGCTGAACGTGACAATATCAGGGGCCGAAAATGGGAAGCAGATGCAAAGCACTGGTCATATTATTTATGCTTTTTTTATTACTAACGAAATAGGTGCGATATTTTAAAAAAAACGTGCTGGCTAACGCACAGATTCCTATGAAAAGTTTATGTAGGTGGTATTAGGATTAAAAAAGGTATTCAACACTCAGGTTACGCTTGCTTTTTGTGATTGCGGCACTGAAATTTCTGAAAGGTCTTAACGTTAACTTGAAACTGCTTTATAGTAACGCACCCAATTATCTTAGTAACTTGAGTAACCGTATTGAAATGGCATGAAGGTTATTTCTCGTTTTAGCACTTGCTACGCGGATACTACAACGTTTTGCGGTCTCGTATTAGGACACGAAACGCCGGAAAAAAGAACGATGTTCAATAAGAAAACATTGAATGAGTAGAGAAACATAATATTCCGGCGCCACTTATGATGTCACCGCCGTAAATGTATCCGCATGATTGAGCAGCAACGTGACTGAAACTATTTGCGGTCGGTGCTCACTCACAATTCCCCATACCGACTTTAGAAAGTACGGGAATTTTTCTTTTCGCCGAGGAAATAATTACACCCGTAAACACGAAACTGCGCATTCTACGAAAAGTTAGTAGGGTGTCTCCTCGCTTGTGAGAGCTAATTGTGTCTGAAAGATGATGGCCAAAATTTTGCGCGTTTCCTTAAAGTCCTACTGAAGTGTTCGCCGCGTGCTTGTGGCTTAAGTTTGCAACACGTGGAAACACATGTCAGCAAGCCACTACATGTAAGTGTTTCTTCGATGCACTGCGTGTTCAATTATTGTGGTCAAGTTCGCATTTTATAATTTTATCACACACTGTTGGCAATAGTTGGGTCTTGCGAGAATGCGTCTCTATTTCCGCGCCTGCATCAGAGCAGCGTTGAACTACGAACTTGTTGCTCACATCTGGTTTGTGCGGCAGGTCACACAGAGACATAAAAGCTCTGCACTGCAGCGAGACTCCTCTTTCGGGCTTTCCTATGAACACTCTGCGGCATCTAGTGGCGCTGCAGTTAAGTCCGCGCGGGGCGTGGTTTATATTTTTCACCCTAAACATTTCACAATGGCTTAGGGTAAAAGAAAGTCACAGCATACTAAGAACTTGACAAAGGTTTAAATATATACATATCATGCGTAATGCAGAGTTTGCGCATTACCGATGATATGCTTGCGTGGTCTACTAATCAGAAGCGCTATACCCTCACCCACAGCATATGTCATGCGTTTTATAAGCGTTGCCTATGGTTTTCAATGTGCGAGACCACAGTGCGCCTTGCAGTAGGTTTGACAATCACAATGAAATATTTCTAGAACTGCCCAAGGCCCTAGATTTTAGAAAATGTGATGGGCTGGCTTCGTTTCCTTTCTCATGTTGCCGTCTTGACGAAGCGAGTGCACTCGTTATTTTTCTTCTACGGTAACCAAGTCTTTTCTTGGTTACCGCAGAAGAAAAATAACGAACAATAAAATTGCATCAAATTGAACAATGCTCCAATAATTAGGATATACCAAAAAAGTCACGTCATCATGGTCCTCGTGAAGCTTGTGCGTCTACGGAAAAGCAGACCTCTAAGAAGCCGTGTAGCCTCACTCCTGTAAATTGATGCCACAAGCTTGCGCCGTTCTTCGTGTTTATTTTAAGAAATGCTGAGAAACGGTACCTGCTGATTCAGTCCGGTGGCTATAAACTCCAAACTTCGCGACCGACTTCTGCGGGTACTGTCAACGTTACACTATCTGAAACATCGCCAGAGCTGTGGTTATCGCAGGGAACAAAAAAGAGGTCATTGCGTAATTAAGATTCCAAACGGCACAGTGGTTTGAATGATCATTTTCAGACATAAACCGCCATCATACATTTTTGCTTTACTGATCAAAGCTGCCTGGTTGGGGTTTGCTAGCTTTGTGGCACAACGGTTATGTCTTACAGGGAAAGCACGCTTTACAGGCAAAAAGATTTGGTTTTGCACTGATTATTTTCAACGAGACTCGAAACGTGTTCGCAAGAATTCAGTGACTGTTTATAAATCTAGTAAACGGTGAACAGTAGAAAAGTGTAAGCACGTAAGCGTCATGATGTCTTTTTTAAAAATCTAATCTATTATTAAATTAGGCGAAAGCAAGGAAAAAGGCTTGGTCTCCTTTCGTGCACTTTATGTCTCGAACCCTGCACTTATTCGCGATTTTAGCGAATTCCTAGAAAAGTAAATCAATAAAAAACACGAAGGACACGAACAAACGACCTTGGCCACGGAAAATAAGTTAATCAATCGGAACGTTATGCTTCCATCTTTTACTAGGTTCTCCCCACGAATAAAACAAAACATGTGCAGCGGACAGCCGTCGTGCAATTCATGATGGCACACGTGGTTGATATGGCCCCATGAACTGATGTACGTGCATGCGGAATGATGATTGGTAGCTTTCGGTACACTTATGACATGCGCATGTATACCGAACATCAATAACCGCTTTAAGTTGCTGAAAATTAGAGATGTTTGTTTCCTTCAACACTTTGCGAACTGATGTTGACACTCTATAGTAGCGAGCGTGAATTTTGCCATAGCTGACGAGGCCTAAGTGGTGAGAATGCTATGCGCGTGACAGCATACGTAACAAAGCTTAAACAAAGCGTAACGAGCTTAAAGTCATAATCACTTCTTCAGTTTACAGAACAGGCGTTGTTCAACTTGTTTTGGTTTTATTTTGTTGTGACGCCAAGAGGCGTATACGGTAGAGCTTTCTTAGGTTGTCATGTCGAGAAGTTGGTGCGCGAATCTTGACTCTTTCATTATATTTGTTTATTTATTCATTTGGGTGCAATTTGAAATGTTAAAATCCGCACATCGACGTCTTCTGATATTTATGCTTGTCCCGCGATATTCCCCTCGTTTTCGTACGTTAGTAACAAGAGCGCTTTTGTAATTTCGCTTACATGGGATGATCGGGCTAACATAATCTTACGAAAGTGTTTGCGAGTTGACATGTAGAGCTTTGTAGCTAGGCGTGGCGAATATTAATGTTTTTTTACATTTGTTCACTTTTGGTCGCGATAATATTCTTTCTAAGCATCAATTTCGGAGAATTACCACAAAGGCAATAAAGCTACTATGAAGGCATGAATTAAGTAGAGATGGAAGTTTCAATAAGTGCGCAGGATTGGCTTTGCAGCAAGAAAAACTAGCAAGCGGGAAGCCATACTTTCGTATATGGCGTATCAATATTAGTAACAATAGAGATTATTCCAATACAAAATACCAGACACGTATATTGATCCAAACTTCTCAAATGTATTGGGAATATGTATTCGAAGATATGGACATTACGACCGCTAACAGACTTTTTGTAACTTATAGTAGCTTGTTTAATTTTCTTCTGACTAGGTAAAATTGGTTCATTAAAGGTATTAGGTCAAAGATGTAAGGGCTGCATATGCAAGAGTCAAAAGAAAACGGCCGTATTACAAGAGGGCTGGTGGGCTCTTTAGTTTTTTTCTTCGTACTTTGAGCGAGCAATCAAATTATGGATTGTGGAATTAGCGCGATAGGGTGCGCGGTGGCAGAATATTAATGGCTGAAATTTAAAAAGAAATGCCCAATTTCAGCAATAGGATTCGCTCGTAACGCGCCCATAAAGAAATAATATTCGCATCCGTAGAACAACCCGAGAAAATGTTTTCCCTGGGCTCTCACCATCTCCAGCGATGAAGGTATACGTAGTAGTCTATCGGCACTATGTCGGTCGGGTAGCCCTTCTCGTCATTTAAAGTTCCGTTTACTAGACGTCCGGGGCAAAGTCTGAAACACGGGTGAAAAAAAAAGGGGGGGTGGAAGCGCGATGTAGGGCGCAGCGTCGTCACGGAGGAGCTTGCAAGCTGGCAGCGCGTCCTCCACCGTCTTCGAGAAGCCGCGAGTCTGCCTGCCCCCCGCTGTTTTCCGAGATTGCAGCCACGTAACGCAATCAGTAAAAGGGCGCGCCCTACACTAGTCTCGAAGAAGAGGGCGTCATCTTCAAAGCCAGCTTCTCGTCTGTCTGGTGCGGTCGTGGAAAACAAGAGTTGTCGCGTTACACGGCAACGAAACCCCCCCCCCCCTCCCCCTAAAAATATGTACTGCAATAATCGGTTTTCAGGACCACACGCGGGTGAGCTTCAAGTAAAGTTGGTACTGCTTTTCGTTTTATTATTCTCTGAACACACACATGCATATATATATATATATATATATATATATATATATATATATATATATATATATATATATATATATATATATATATATATATATATATATATATATATATATATATATATATATATATATATATATATATATATATAATATGCAATTGGCAGATATGGTCTCCAACCAAGCGAGGTATGCCGTCTTACGTCTTACTGTAGGCGCGTGCTGAATTAGGCAGGCAGCATAGAACTCGCCATTTTTGTGAGACGTATCCGGTTTACGTTTTCTTTTGTTTGTGCTGATAAACTAATAAAAAAATGAATTATGCAGCAGCGAAGTCGTGTCGATAGTAGGAGGACAAGACCCCAGACACATCAAGGAGGATGCGCGCATTCAAAACTGAAAATAAATGGCTGACTGAGTCCTTATTGTGAAGCGATCGCCTACACCTTAACCAGTTCTGAACTTCGGGGCGTCGACGATAACTATGAGCGTTTCATGCAACATTACGACTGAGACTATGCGGTTTCTAACGTCTTTGACCTTCCGAACGTCTTTTGTATTGCGTGCCGTTTCGATCCCTTGTGCCTAGGCCTGCACAAAATTAAAAAAGAAACCAAGCCAGACGAGCTTGTTTGTTTTATTATCTGGCAATTGCGGTATAGGTGAAAGCCTCGTACCGGCGCGCACTTTTGAAGAAGCCCATTTTGCGAATATGTTGTAGATTGCCCTTGTACGGCACAGAGCCGATCACATTAAATCTGTCCTTTGTTGCCGAAGTTTGAGCAAGAGTTTTCACCCTATTGACATTTCAGGGGCATTCTCTCTCTCTCTAGATGCGTTTATTTTCAAGTAAACTACTTTCAGCGCAGAAAATAACTTGATTAAAAAAGTGAAGTTCCTTAAAGCCCCAGTGTGACCACCAGACCAAAGAAAGACAGACAGTCAAACTAAACACCTGCTGCCCCTGGCAGGGGGGACGTTGCGATCAGTAGAAAGACGAAGCCTTGACTTCGGGGAAAGTATTTTGGCGATTGTTAGAAGAAATTTGAGAACTTGTTTCTTCCCTTCTATTGCACGAGAGTTTTACTCCGTTTATAGGTTAAAAAAAAAAAAACTATCGCCTTCATATTTTTGATCGATACTGAAGGAAGGTGACCTAGTTGTAACATACACCAGTTATTGATTATTCTTTTCTTAATCTCTTGACAGCAATGATAAAATGCTAGAATGCTGCATACTAATATAGGAACTGTTCTTATTCAAAGAGGCAGGGGACATTTTTCGAAGCTTTAGTTAGGCCACAACGCTTTTACTGGAATGACGTGAGATATCATTATGCCACATAATATTAAAGACATAGCGATCTGTTTTAAAAATAATTAGTGCTTCATAAAAATATTTAGCGATGTACATAAAGGCAGAGTTCATCGGTATGAAATAATTTTGTTAAATTTTCAATGCTGATGCTGCTTTTACATCGATGTTCGCACTTCTTATACTCCCTAACGACCCATTGTTAGACAATATGTGGCCTTTGTTATTAACGAAGTCTCGGTTTTTCTCGCACCACAACAGTGTAAAATGTTCACGTCTCATGTGGGCACTGCAAATCAACTAGTAAGCCTCTGTCACCACAGCATTTTGAGAATCGTATGGCCTACAGGCAGCGTTGAAGCCGTAATAGGGTTAACTGGAAGACGATGTGGAGTGGTCGGAAGCACTTGCTTTCTGCTACCCACCAAACCACTTCGCACATAAATTAGACCGATGTGTAATGATTTGTATCCTGTGTGCTACGAGGTGCTACAAGTTATGTGAGCATTTGTGTTTTTTTGGCATGTCTCGTCGCTTGTCCTAGTGATTTTTAGACATGGCTGCACCAGGTTAGTCTAAATGGGGTGCAAGCCACCAATCACGAACCATGTTCGTTATACGAAACTACAATTATCAGACTCGCCAATGCTTGTAACGTGTAACGATGTTCAGGAAATTCATCGTGTTTTTTGTGCTCTTCTCGGAGATCGTTTTATTAACGCGACAGCGTTAAGGAGCTCGTGTCGCAGAAACACCGGTGTCGTCGGCGTCAGCGGCGTTGGCCGTAAGCGATAAATCCCAGAAGGCACTTCATAAATAAAAAACACCTTGCAAGATGGGCTGGTGGGAATCGAACCAGGGTCTCCGGTGTGTGAGACGGAGACGCTAACACTCAGCCACGAGTTCGTTCCTTCAAAGGGCTACAAAATCGCCTCTATTGACAGCGGTGTTGCCTTAGAAACGCGCCGTAGAAAGTTATACTGCGGTGTATATCGGTAATTATGACCATGTAACTTACAGAAGTCACAGTTTCACGAGTAGCGAAGTACGTTTCCGCTACATTTCTTCTGCGCTCTGCGCACACGCAGAGCCATCTTGCGGCAAACACAGAAGACCCCCTCCTCGCAATGTACGGCGCTGCCCCGACACGCGGCGCGCCACTCGTCCCATGATCGCGTCCGCCTTCGCGCCGCGGCCCGGTTATCTGTGCAGATCGCGACGTTTGGGTGGCGTAGTTCGTTTGAGTAGGCGGTGCGAACGGGGTGCGATAACGCTATCGCGTTCCACTTTTGACGGCGAAGCTTAAGCGTCCTCCATTTTTTTTTCTTAACAACACGTCAAGAATCTGTCGTGATCTATGCCTCGCGAAGCGGAATGTTCTTTTGGCTCAGGCAAAGTGCTGCTTGCTACTGTCGCGCCACGAAAGCCGTCTTTGTCATTGTCGGCGTCGCAAGATAAACGGCGCAGAAACGCGTTGGTGAAATTGGGAGTACAGCCTCTATTGGGGGCCATTTGGTTTGACACAGTCACTGGAACCATAGTACTAAAGCGACGCGGACGAGAAAGAACGACAAGGACGGCGCGCTAACCTTCATCTGATTTTTTTTTTATTTTTTGGGAAGTGGCATATTTATACGCGAGGTAACAACAACTGTTAGTTTTTGTGCTGCGTCCCTGTTGTGCATGCCGTTCCACGCTTCCCTCTACATCTGAGCAACATGCCAACCTTGCAGCCAGACAGACGTCTCCAGTTTCCGTTAAATAAGCTCTCTCTTTCACCTGACGTCTTTCACCCCAAAAAGCAGATAAAGTCGTATAGTATCCCCCTTAATGTGAGACGAACTTTGTGCGCAGCGTGAATGTCAGATGACAGACCCTTCACTCACGAACAGCGTCACGTGGGACTCACTCGAACGCCTTCGCGCCCGTCGACGCTGTCTCGTTTTTAGGACCATCGCCACCGCTTGCTGGGAGCTCGCGGGATGGAAAACTCTGTTACCGGGATAACTCGGTTCGCGTCCCTCTTCTTCCCTCCTCGCACTCCTCGCTGTTATCTCTAGCTCTCCTCTTCCCCCTCCGCTCCACCATCTTCCCTCACTTGCTGCCTGAGACGCAAAACAACGATTGACGCACAGAAAAACGTATCGTCTGTTTGTTGTGAGCATCGAGCGTGGCAGTCGTCGACCATCTTGACCGGGGCCGCTTGCGCCCTCCTTCCTACGGTGTAGGCGGCTGGCCGTCGGTCTCGCTTCGGTTCGTCATCGGGATTTGCGTCTGGTCGTCGCGCCAGTTAAATGGAATTGTGAGCGCGTCACGCGCCGCGCATGTTAATTACATTGGCTCGTCCTTGTCGGGTGCGCGGCATCGAGGCGCCGAAGAGTCGGACCGATGCACTGCGTCCGCCCGCGGCTTGTCGCGGTCTGTCCCCCCCCCCCCCCCCCTTTTTTTTTTTCTTTGCTCATCTTTCTCTCTCTTTGCTCGCGAGGACGAGCGTCGCTGTAGCCGCTGTCGGCCACGATTCTGAGACAGCGGTGCGGAGCGTTGTCTGGCCTTCCCTCCGCACTCGTCTTGAGACAGGAATGGCGAGATTTTTCTTAACCACTTAAAAACGCCCGCCAGTTCTCGTCCTAGGCCATTCCCCCCCCCCCCCCCCCTTCGTTCTCTCTTTAAATCGTGAAGGAGAGTGCCCTGAACTTGAACTAATCACCGGCTGGCCCGACTCCGTTCAAGGTCGTATGAGGGTCACGAAGCATTTTGCGTTTCCGAGAGGGGCCGGAGGGAGTTTGTGAAGTGGTCTAACATACTGGTTATGAAGGGTGAAAGAATGACAAGCGGAGAAGAAAAAAATAGTATTTCTTTTCTGCCGAGTTCGGAGCTAGGTCGAAGGAAACTTCAATTTAAGGTCTGTGCTGCAATATGTGTGCTGCGGTGAAATAGTAGGAGCACGCGCTTTTCTTCCTTCGTTAAACAATTTTTGATAATAAAAACTAATTAAATTTGATGCAAGGGGAAGCCCGACGTAGCTCAGCGAGAGCAGCGTTGGTGCAAAGACAATCGTAAAAAAGAAAAAAAAATGATGAAAAAAAAGCAAAATTTGTAGCCAAATGATGTGAACAGAATAGATCTGCTGCGCTGTTTATCAAATTTAATTCGCTGACCAAGTGACACGAACTTAAATACAAGTGCGTCTTTTCTGTTCGTACCACTATGCACGTCCTCTGTACTCGCCGCCGCATTGGTGTCACACGTAACACTACTTACCTGGCCATTTCTTTGGAGAGCAATAGGGTCGGTATGCTGTGAGCACTTTTCACAAGTAAGGAATTAAAGCATAAAATGTCCATATACTATCCGCTGTGGATGGCTTGACAGGGCAACCTGCTTCGAAACAGGGTGCGTACTCGGGCGAGCCGTTAATTCATGATGAAGTTGCAAAAGCACCCTCTTTGTCGTACTTGTTTTTTGCTTGTGTCCTGCTGTATAGAGAGATTTTCCAAGTTTAAGTATTCCGGAAGTTTCACGTCTGCAAACACGGTATCGTCCTCTTGTTTTTATAAGTTTATCACCCTATATGCTTTTTTGTACACTGAAATATCTTCTCCGGCCAGGCGTGACCTTTATGTCATTGAAGGTGCTTGTATGTGACGTATAGTATTGTCTTGTTTCATTTATTTATTAGTCAGCTACGTATCCTCTAAAATAACCGTCAAAATACGTTATTTGAGTATACTGAAGGTTACGCAGATTGTTCAGCACACCATCATCAGTTGTATTTTTCCCAAGCACGATTACAGTAGCCGTTCCTATAAAAAAGTGCGAGCTTAAACAAAAGATGGGACTTTGGAATGTTTTGCGCCCTTTTCGTGGTCAAAGCATCACAAATTCAGAGATAAACAATGCAGTGATGCAGATTTCTTTGTTGGGCGTCGTGAGCGTAAAATAATTAAGATATTGAGCTATTTTCAGTGGCTAAAGAATCTAATTATTATGGATAAGCACGTTTATTGTGGTAACTAATTCAGCAGCTAACGACCAAGAATGTTTCCTGGGGCATTAGGTCTGTGTCGTCATTTATTAAATATACTTTTAAGTTCTACCTATCAACCCCGCTTGCAGCGGTGCTTTGCTGTCTTAACGTCACAAGAGATGGTGCTTTAATTATGAATGGGAGACCTTGATTTGCACCTCGAGCCTAACGTACTTCTCTTCAAAAGAAACGGATCGCCTACTTAGGTAATTCACGAAAGAGGCCAAAGCCTAACCCTAAGGCATGATTAAGCCCTAAAAAAAGTATTTTTATCTACTTGTATAGAAATTAGTAGCGCGTTAGAGAACATACTATAGCTACGTGACGACACTGACAGAATCAAGACTCCGAAAGGATATTGCTCTTTTACAAACAGTTTTCGTTACTCGAAATTTGTGAGACGTGTACATGATGCGTTCACTTCAGGCCATAGACATGCATTAACTTGCTACTATATATAAGCTGCCTTTTGGCTCGTGGATATTGTTAAGCGGACAAAGGCCCGAGTGGTGAATGAGAATGCTGCAGAGATGTTAAAAACTGATGAATATATTCAGTAGTTTATTAGTTTACAAACATTTCTACGTAGTCGTGTTATTCGCTTACGCGGATGCTAACTAGGAGGAGGATTTGCTTGCTGCAAGCCGACCTAAGCTTGCGAAAGTACTTGTCAAGAGCGGTAGGGTCTGAAGCCCGTCCATAATATGTGACAACATAACTACATATGATAAGGCGAAGAAGACCCGCCGCGGTAGCTTAGTGGCTATGACTTTGCGCTGCTAAGTTCGAGGTCACGGGTTGGATCCGGGCTACGGCGGGCGCGCTTCACTGGAGGCGAAATGCGAAAACCCTCGTGTTACTTCGATTTAAGGTGGACGTTCAAGAACCGCTGGTGGTCGAAAATTGGTTTCGACTGCCCCGCTACAGCGTGCCTTATAATCAGATCGTAACCCGGCGCAGTTGCTTAGTGGCTTCTGGCGTTACGCTGCTAAGCACGACGTCGCGGGGTCAAATCCCGTCCGCGGCTGCCGCATTTAAACGGGGATGAAAGGCAAAAACGCCCGTGTGACGTGCATTGGGTGTACGTTAAGGAACCCCAGATGGTCAAAATTAATCCGGAGTCCTCCACTACGGCGTGCCTCATAATCGGATCGTGGCTATGCCACGTAAAAGCCCCGAATTCATTTGTAATCAGATCGTGGTTCTGGCACGTAAATCCCCTAAACATTAACGCAAAGGAATACCAGCGGTGAGGATGGACGTGAACATGGGCGTCAAGGCTACACGCCACCCATATCACCTCGGCCCCCATGGTTCACCATTGGTTCTCTAGCTCTGCAGGAGGGAGGACATTTAGGAGTCGGAGCACTTTGATCCTAAATTTCCACTGTCCTCGCGGGAACAAAGTGTCACTCGCGCTTGTGTGTGGGAACGTCTTGCATTTCAGTCCACATATAAACACTTTACATTCTGCATCCAATTCAAGGCACTCTAACAAATAATAGTTGACGTCATCAAGAACACGACAGCACAAAATACGATGTCGCGCTAAGTCCTGTGTTGAACCGCCACGCTGGAGTTTACGCTGGTCTCATGCGGATGCGACAAAGGAGGGCGGCTTTTGCTATGTAAACGCACTCTCACAACGTACTCCTAAACACCGTCAGCTGTCGATGTCTGGCTCTGAAGCTGTTTGTAGTACGGGCTGGTGTGATGCACCGTATTCAAATTCTCGCCATATGCGTTTTATATATGTGGCTATGTTCCTCCACATAGACGTGTGTCTTACTGTTAAGGAAGCTTGCTCTACATGAGTTACTGAATGTTTATTTAGAAGATTCCTATTTGCAATACACTTATTTGCATATGGCGCGTTCGCTAGATGACGCTAATTGGTACGACTAGCTTGCACAAGCTTAGCGGAAGCGAGCAAAAGAGACTTGGCCCGTTGTGGTGAAAAAAAAAAAGGTGTCATTCCTTTGAAGGCTGGCTGAGCAACATATTTATGCAATAATGATTAAAAAATTACAAGGCTTACAGAGACTCAGACTCAGACTTACAGAGAGAATGTTAGGTGACAACGAGTTGAGTAAGCAGACTGCTCAGATGCTTACATGAGAAAAAGATTTTGCTTTCCCTCTTAGAAAACTGGCAGATCATGACCTTGAGTCTGAGTGTATGGATGAGTCAGTGAGACAGAGACGCAAGGAAAGATAGGGAGGTTAACCAGGACAGAGCTCGGTTGGCTATCGTGAACTGGGAGAAGGAGAAAGAAGAGAAAAAATTAAAAGAAGAGAAAGTATGGCCTTTAAAACCTGAGCACACAAATATACATAACGCCTTAGACTTCTCTGCGCGAAACACCATTAATATTTCATGTAGTGTCGTAAATTATTTACTTTTATTATTTCACGTACGCAAACACGAAAAAACAAACAAACCACACCAATAGGTGTAGTGAGCAGTAATAGAGCACGACCTGAAAACGGGGGCACCTAATACGAATCAGAATGAAGTGCTCGTGCTTTCAAACTGAAGTTCTCCGTGTTCCACCTTTACCTATAGCTTAAGAGAAGCATCGGCATTGCTTTGAAGTTGTTTCATATGCTGCAGCATTACGCAAATACCGTCGTGTATCATTTAAGAATTGGCCGTTTCGCAACTTCCTCGCTGTGTGAAAGCCATCAAAGGCATGGTCAGCCGTTGCACTGAACACGTAACATGCGGGCCTTTCAAACTTTACATGAATAAAGATAAGTTTATGTTGTAACGGGACCAGCATAACCACACGTTCACTGGATGTCCTCGCATTGATGTGAATTTGCCCTACGTTTACGTCAGTGCATTGTTATTTCTTTCTTTAGGCCTGCCGTTTGAGGGAACGAGGGTAGAGTGTTGGTGAGAAAGCTTGCGTAAGCTTCACGTGTACGTCCCTTTCTTTGCATGCCTCGTCCTCAGCAGCGCTTTAGGCGCCAATGACTCGGTTTTGTATTCGTAGATCCTGGATGTACAATCGCGGTCAAAAATACGCGGTCCCCGGCTCCGGGAGCAGTAGCGGCTGCGGGGCCACACTGCGGCGCTGCTATCTCCATCGGGCGCCTGCTTTGAGAGCGCACCGAGAGGACACCAATCTTCGCCCTCACTCTCTTGCGGTCAAGTCACGCGCTTGATAAATTTCAGGTGCGGCGGTCGGCTGTTTCGCCCCTGATGGTCAGTGCACAGGAGGGCACTTTCATTTTGTTTTGGTTTGCCGTGCTGCCGTAGTTCTTGGCACGGCGGCGGCGTACGGCTTCTGGACATAACTGGCAGGTTCGGATGGTTTCTGCAATGTGAGCCTACTAACGCTTTCGCCTTAAACTTAAAAATTAAATTATGGGGTTTTACGTGCCAAAACCACTTTCTGATTATGAGGCACGCCGTAGTGGAGGACTCCGGAAATTTCGACCACCAGGGCTTCTTTAACGTGCACCTAAACCTAAGCACACGGGTGTTTTCGCATTTCGCCCCCATCGAAATGCGGCCGCCGTGGCCGGGATTTGATCCCGCGACCTCGTGCTCAGCAGCCCAACACCATGTTTGGCCTTAAACTAGAATGGAACATTAGTCAGGCCGGGCGTTGACATCAAGATAGTGTTGGCTCTTTGCTTGCTACTCCTATGCACCAATATTGGCCTTGACATGCTGTGTTTCGTTGAGAGCCTGCATGCACGTGTACCGTCTGTTCAAACGCCAAGCACAGAAGTGTGGCACACGAGGATGCGAGCCGTACGTAAACATGAAACGTGAAACCAAATCGGACACTGCCAGGCATACGTTCCGTGCACTTAGCCGAACGGCCGAACGCGAGCTGGTGTGGGGAGGAAGGCAAGTGCGCACTGACGAACCCTCTTTCCAACTGACCGTCAGCTGTGAAACCGCCGAACGCTGTACTTGAAATTTATCAAGTGCGTGACTTGGCCACACGAGAGTGAGGGTGAAGATTGGCGACCTCTCGGTGCACCCTCAAAGCAGGCGCCCGATGGAGATAGCAGCGCCGTGGTGTGGTCCCCGCAGCCGCTCCTAGTCCCGGAGCCGTGAGCCGCGTGCTTTTGACCGCGATTGTACAGGGTGTTTCACGAAACTTGAACCAATGATATAAAACTGAGTTTATCCGCAGCTGGGTGAAATTAACTACATATGGTTTGCAGACATGTGGCGCTCCCCCAAGTATTTCTTGTATTCTACTTACTTACTTAATTAACTGAGAACAATTATTAAAAAAAAATGTAATACTCACTTTAGGGCCAAGCGCTTTTCCTTACGCTGTAGACAGGGTTCAAAAACGACCGATCCCACTTTTTGGTCGTAGCGCAGTTGCTGCGTGGTGCTTCCTTCTTTTTCGGCGTTTAAAGAAAGCCCGCGAAATATGAAATAAAACCACGTGATTGCGCTCGTGCGCTTTCCCATTGTAGCGCTCTCAACCGTGCTTCGAGCCTATCGCTTATCAGTGACGACGGCGCTTCCTTACCGTGTACCACCGTCGAAGACGCAGACCTACTGAGAAGCCGATGCCTAGAGTCACGGCCGCTCACTTCACCACGGTCCGCGCGCACGGTTCTTTCACACCAATTGCGATTGAGAGCGTTGCAATACGATAGCGCATGAGCGTAGTCACATGGCTTTGTTTCCTATTTCGCGGGCTTTCTTTAAACGCCATCAAAAGTCACCACGCAGCATGTATATCGCCCCCCAAAATTGGATCGGTCGTTTCTGAATCTCCTGTACAACGTAATGAGACGCACTTGGCGCTGAAGTGAATATTACATATTTTGCATCATCATCATCGCCATCATCATCATCATCATCATCATCATCATCATCATCATCATCATCATCGTTATGCCGACTGCAGGGCAAAGGCCTCTCCCATACTTCTCCAACTACCCTGGTCATGTACTAATTGTGGCCATGTCGTCCCTGCAAACTTCTTAATCTCATCCGCCCACCTAACTTTCTGCCGCCCCCTGCTACGCTTCCCTTCCCTTGGAATCCAGTCCGTAACCCTTAATGACCATCGGTTATCTTCCCTCCTCATTACATGTCCGGCCCATGCCCATTTCTTTTTCTTGATTTCAACTAAGATGTCATTAACTCGCGTTTGTTCCCTCACCCAATCTGCTCCTTTCTTATCCCTTAACGTTACCCCCATCATTCTTCTTTCCATAGCTTGTTGCGTCGTCCTCAATTTAAGTAGAACCCTTTTCGTGAGCCTCCAGGATTCTGCCCCGTAGGTGAGTACTGGTAAGACACAGCTATTATACATTTTTCTTTTGAGGGATAATGGCAACCTGCTCTTCATGATCTCAGACTGCCTGCCAAACGAGCCCCAGCCCATTCTTATTCTTCTGATTATTTCCGTCTCATGATCCGGATCCGCGGTCACTACCTGTCCTAAGTAGATGTATTACCTTACCACTTCTAGTGCCTCGCTACCTATTGTAAATTGCTGTTCTCTTCCGAGACTGTTAAACATTACTTTAGTTTTCTGCAGATTAATTTTTAGACCCACCCTTCTGCTTTGCCTCTCCAAGTCAATGAGCATGCATTGCAGTTGGTCCCCTGAGTTACTAAGCAAGGCAATATCATCAGCGAATCGCAAGTTACTAAGGTATTCTCCATTAACTCTTATCCCTAATTAACCCCAATCCAGGTCTGTGAATAGCTCCTGTAAACACGCTGTGAATAGCATTGGAGAGATCGTATCTCCCTGCCTGACGCCTTTCTTTATTGGGATTTTGTTGCTTTCTTTATGGAGGACTACGGTGGCTGTGGAGCCACTATAGATATCTTTCAGTATTTTTACATACGACTCGTCTACACCGTGATTCTGTAATGCCTCCACGACTGCTGAGGTTTCGACTGAATCAAGCGCTTTATCGTAATCAATGAAAGCTCTATATAAGGGTTGGTTATATTCCGCACATTTCTCTATCACCTGATTGATAGTGTGAATATGGTCTATTGTTGAGTAGCCTTTACGGAATCCTGCCTGGTCCTTTGCTTGACAGAAATCTAAGGTGTTCCTGATTCTATTTGCGATTACCTTAGTAAATAGTTTGTAGGCAACTGACAGTAAGCTGATCGGTCTATAATTTTTCAAGTCTTTGGCGTCCGCTTTCTTATGGATTAGGATTATGTTAGCGTTCTTCCAATATTCCGGTACGCTCGAGGTCATGAGGCAATGCGTATACAGGGTGGCCAGTTTCTCTAGAACAATCTGCCCACCATCCTTCAACAAATCTGCTGTTACCTGATCCTCCCCAGCTGCCTTCCCCCTTTGCATAGCTCCCAAGGCTTTCTTCACTTCTTCCGGCGTTACTTGTGGGATTTCGAATTCCTCTAGACTATTCTCTCTTCCATTATCGTTGTGGGTGCCACTGACACTGTATAAATCTCTACAGAACTCCTCAGCCACTTGAGCTATCTCATCCATATTAGTAATGATATTGCCGGCTTTGTCTCTTAACGCATACATCTGATTCTTGCCAATTCCTAGTTTCTTCTTCACTGCTTTTAGGCTTTCTCCATTCCTGAGAACATGTTCAATTCTATCCATATTATACTTCCTTATGTCAGCTGTCTTACGCTTTAGAAACTTTAGTTTACTTATATTTAGGTTTGCTATAAGGAGACGCAAATGGTCAAAAATTAATCCGGCGTCCTACACTTCGGCGTGCCTCATAAATAGATCGTGATTTCGACACGTAAAATCTCAAAAATGTCTTTTTTTTTCATGCGAAGGAGAAGACTAACCATACACAACGTACGCAATCAATTCTGCTGAAAGTCTCTCGGAATATCCCCTTAACTTTCACAAGCCGACGCAGAACCAATTTGCCGGACTATCATTTACGCATCATCAGAGAGTTCCAAAAGCAGCGTCACATGTCTTTCAGCTGCTTATTGATATGAGTTTCTGTTTTCTAAATGGAGTGTTCCTTTCTAAAACACATACTTTACATGCATTTCTTTTTTAAAGCTAAGCTTTATTTGCATACCCTATATTTTGCACATTCTGGCCAATTCCTAGTTTCTTCACTGTTTTTAGGCTTCCTCCGTTCCTGAGAGCATGTTCAATTCTATCCATATTATACTTCCTTATGTCAACTGTCTTACGCTTGTTGATTAACTTCGAAAGTTCTGCCAGTTCTATTCTAGCTTTAGGGTTAGATGCTTTGATACATTGGCGTTTCTTGATCAGATCTTTCGTCTCCTGCGATAGCTTACTGGTATCCTGTCTAACGGAGTTACCACCGACTTCTATTGCGCACTCCTTAATCATGCCCACAAGACTGTCGTTCATTGTTTGAACACTAAGGTCCTCTTCCTGAGTTAAAGCCGAATACCTGTCCTGTATCTTGATCTGGAATTGCTCTATTTTCCCTCTTACCGCTAACTCATTGATCGGCTTCTTATGTACCAGTTTCTTCCGTTCCCTCCTCAGGTTTAGGCTAATTCGAGTTCTTACCATCCTATGGTCACTGCAGTGCACCTTGCACGCACGATCTCCTTAGCAGAGTGAAATACCACACATACAAGGCGCACAAGACTGCACAGACTGAACCCGTCACTTCAAATCAGACCTCCAGCCGGTCTGCACCGACGTGAAGCATGTGTTCTGTGTCGGTTATGCCTTGGAGTTGCCTTCACGAATACCTACTCAGCACTAATTGGAATGACTGATAGTCCTGCATGTGATGTTTGCGGATGCAAAGAGAACATTGATCACTTATTGTGCCATTGTCCTCAATTTCAAGCACAAAGACAATCTTTGTCAAACACATTGAGAAAATTAGATGATCGTCCTCTGAGTGAACAGACAATTCTAGAGCACCGTCCCGACCGATCATCAGCTCAGAAGGCAGTGAAGGCACTTTTGTGTTTTCTCAGAACTTCTGATTTGCGCGAGTGGCTTTAACTCAAGTGCTATCCGTGCACGTATCTACACCTTCTCTCTCCCTGCTCTCTCTTCCCCTTTTCCCATTCCCCAGCGTAGGGTAGCCAACCAGACTATTGACTGGTTAACATCCCTGCCTTCCTGTATTCCTCTCTCTCTCTCTTGCCGAGAACGTCCACATCTTGTATGATGCCAGGGTTAGCGCAGAGTATAAGGTCTATTTCATTTCTAGTCTCGTCATTCGGGCTCCTCGACGTCCGCTTTCGGCTATCCCGCTTGTGGAAGAAGGTATTCATTATCTGCATATTATTCTGTTCCGCAATGTCTACTAATAGCTCTGCCCTGCTATTCCTTGTGCCTAGGCCATATTCCCTCACTGACTTGTCTCCAGCCTGCTTCTTGCCTACCTTGGCACTGAAGTCGCCCATCAGTATAGTGTATTTTGTTTTTACTTTACCCATCGCCGATTCCACGTCTTCATAGAAGCTTTCGACTTCCTGGTCATCATGACTGGATGTAGGGGCGTAGACCTTGCATCTCTTATTAAGTTTCACAACAAGACCTGCCACCATCTCGTTAATGCTATAGAATTCCTGTGTGTTACCAGCTATATTGTTATTAATCAGGAATCCGACTCCTAGTTCTTGTCTCTCCGCTAAGCCCCGGTAGCACAGGACGTTCCCGCTTTGTAGCACTGTGTATGCTTTTTTTGGCCTCCTAACTTCACTGAGCCCTATTATATCCAATTTACTGCCCTCTAATTCCTCCAATAGCACTGCTAGACTCGCCTCACTAGATAACGTTCTAGCGTTAACCGTTGCCAGGTTCAGATTCCAATGGCGGCCTGTCCGGTTCCAGGGATTCTTAGCGCCCTCTGCTGCGTCACAGGTCTGACCGCCGCCGTGGTCAGTTGCTTCGCAGCTGCTGGAGACTGAGGGCCGGGGTTTGATTGTTTTATTCATATAGGAGGTTGTCGCCAAGAACTGCACCAGGGTGGCCAATTCTGCTCTTGGGAGGGAGTGCGTTACCGGTTCTGGTCACCGGGATCAGGCCGCACTCCAGGCTTTATTTATGCAATTTCATCAACACGCGGATCTTTTTTTAATCCTGTGGAAAATTGCGCGGCACCGTGATTCAAACCACGGTCCTCTTGCACGCGAGGCGGATGCTCTACTTTTGCGCCACCGCTGCACCGCGTATTTTGCATATTTTGCATATTTTGCATATTTGATATTATTTAATACACTAAGGAACGCAGCACGACGGCAAGCCAGATGCCCTTGGTTTCATTCAGCAGCAGTTAACCACTTTCCTTAAATCCTTGGTTCAAGTTACGTGAAACACCCTGTATAAGCGTTAATTCTATTCACACGGGAAGGATGCACGTGCACGATAATCAGTGTGCAGGTAGATTACTCGTGCTTGCTTGTCTGCCATTAGATTGCAAATCTAAGAGGAAGTTGGCCGGAGTACTGGCTAATAATTTTTTTTTTATCGGAGCTGTTTTATCGGAGCGAACATGCGTCAGTGCAAGTTTCGTATTGAACAAATATTTTCCGGCGCTATTGTTTTGCACTGCAGATAAAAATACGGGAACATCCTATTTCAAGCCGTTTTTCATGAACGCGTCTTTGAGTGTGTCCAATGGTGTCGACTATTGGTGTTGAAGAACCGAAGCGACGATAGGAAATCGATTCTGAGGTGCAAAAGAACATGAGCTTTCTATCATGACTACGATGACGGCACATTTGCATTGACAATTGTGGCCCCTTCGTGTGCGAGCCAAGCCTTTCTAAAATTCGCATACTCTGTAAAACGAACTTTTTAATTCAATCTTGATTTCATTTTTCTTTACATAAACTGAAAAAGCAGCACCTAAAAGTTATACTGCATTCGGTAACCTGACGAGATGACGGTCCCTACGTGACGGCAACGAGTCGTTTGCAGAAAAACTAGGTATGTAAAGAGACGTCTTGCGTACAGTCAACAAACCAAGGTTTAAAATAGAATGGCGGTGAAGTTAGAATTATACCCACAGTTTCTTCTCAGGCGAACAACGCACTTTAGCAAGCAACAGTCATACATTGTAGATATACATATGTGACCGGAAACCAGCGCCAAAACGTCAAACGGCGCCAAATAAGGTTTGATTGAGCAATTAATCATAAATATGTTTTGACACGTGAGCTAATGAAGGTATACCCGTACTGCAGCAAAAAGAAACGAGACGTTTGTGTCAAGAATTTGTGTCCGCGAGTATGTGCAGTGATGAACATCAGTTCTTTGATATTTTTAGTCAGAATACGCGTGCATTTTTTTTTTCACGATATGATATACGTCGTTATCCGGTGTGATTTCGCGGTGCAGTATGTTTGCTGAAACTAGTACCTTCCTTGAAATGCCAACTGTCCACTCGAATAACTTTACTTTCAAATAGGTGTGCTTTCTAGATGTGCTTTGTTTGTTGATGTAATAATGTAATTCTACAGCTTTCTGCACTAAGGGAAATCAGTTCAAGGGTTGCGTCTCTGAACACATTTTTTTCCAGATTAGTTGCGTAATATTATAGTCTTTTTTGAGTATGCTGAAGCGCATCGTAGCTTATTAGTTGAGTATGACTAAGACTGAAATGTTTGTCAGGTTTCAACATTCACGAGATGCTCTCCTCGGTGGTATAAACGCCGTATCGCTCTTTCTGTTCTTTTCCTCCAATCTTCTGGGTTTTGAACCTCCATTTCCCGAACTCTCTGTTTTGCCTCGTCATCTAAGTAAGGAAATCTTCGATGAGACGCCGGCATCCTTCCTTCGAATCACTTGCTCTTTCTTTTTTTTTTTAAAGAGCGCAGCTCAGACGCGCACGTTCCTGCGGCGAGCGTCGGCGTAACCGAACGAATGAGCGCAGCGAAAGATGTAAGCGAACAAGGAGCGCAGGAGGGGATGAAAGACGCGAGGAAGAAAGCGGAGGAGGAGGGTTCGGCGAACAGGTGAGGAGAAAAGCGTAGTGTGGCGTCGAGACGGCGCCAGACCATTGCGCGTCTTCGGGGAGGTCTTTCGGCGGCGGATGCACCGCGCACGCGCGTCACCCACGCGCTGCCTCTCGCGATCTCCAGATTAGCGAGGCAGTTGCGCCACACTTCGCTCCGCTTGCAGCGTGCCAGATTACCCGCGCCAGCCAATACATCGCGAAACGAAAAAATATATAGAGCTGCGCTCAAATTTTGCATCAGGGAGTGCCGTAATCGTCGGTTAAATTTCTTTTTTTTCATGATAACGAGAGTGCGCATCACTGACGGGAGAGAAGCCAAAGGCAAGGACGGTTGACAGATGACGGGAAGGACACTGGACCTCTCGGTTGGATGTATAGATAAATAAATAGACAACTAAATAGATATGTTAGTTTTGTGATTATGTGTCAAGTTATTGTACATATGTTATGCCTTTGCTTTTCTGCTTGAAACAAGTAAGTAAATGTACTAAATATAAGAACACTATTTCTTCCTGGTGGTTCCTGTTTACAGTTTGTTAATTCTTCGCACTAGAGCTTTACTTTATTTGAGTGCCACAGGAGGCACTGCCGAACTTTCTATAGACAACTGAGCTGTGCGACCGCCTTTGTTTGCTGTGTGCGGTTGTGTGTGCGTACGCATGACTTGTTGCAATTTCACTCTTTCTTTATTTTCTGTCTGCTATTGGTAGAGGCAGGGAGGGTTGCCAAGTTTAACCTGGTTGGCTACCCTACACAAGGGCAAGCATTTTGTTCTTTCTCTCTTGATAGCCGTGGTTTTAGACCAAACCCTATAGTGACCATGAGGGCGGTCATGTAAGGTCAATATACTATAGAATTGCCGGTTGCGCTTTTCAGGAATCACTGTATAACAATCATAATAAAGAAACAGCTTCCTATACTTATGTAAGTTATAGTCTCGAAGGTTACTTGCCATTTTAAATTTGTGTTGCTTGCGGCCGAGGGGTCGTCAGGTGAAATGTGCCGCTTACAAGAATGCCCCCCACACGAAGCGGCTGGCATAAAAAAAAGAACACCTCATTGGCGCGTAGCGAAGGAAACTGAAGTAATGAGCTCAACGCCGATAGTGAGTGTTAGCTGACGCAACTGAAAACGATCGCTCGCTTCCGTGTTTGCCGTATACCCAAGGAAACATGGCTTACAGCTGCTGCGCCCTCACCCGACACAGATTGAGCCCATAGTTACATTATTTAAATCTGATAAAGTATGTACAAACCTTTTGCTAAATAATTGGCACATGTTTTCCTTGAGAGAGAGAGAGAGAGAGAGAGGAAGGGGAAGGCAGGGAGGTTAACCAGAGGGGGAGATCCGGTTTGCTACCCTACGCTGGGGAAAGAGGGGTGGGGGAGGTAAAGTGATAACAAAGTAGAGATAAAGAAAGAAAGGAGCACAGACGTACAATCACAGTTGGTCACTGTCGCCGCGCTCTGTCACCCCACAGCACAGTAGCACTTGCAGCACTATGAACATCTGTTCATCTGTAGCCCTTAAAAACTGCAACAGTGCCCTCGTCGCCCTCTGCTGCGATGGCTTGTGATGGCGGCATTTTAATATAAGTTCCTCTGTTAGAGGTCTTCGGTCAAAGCGGCCTATCGCGTTTGCAAGCTATCGTCTCTGTAAATTATAGCGAGGACAGTCATAGAGAAGGTGCTGAAGAGTCTACTCGTTACCACAGTTATCACACGAGGCGTCGTCGGCCCATCCGATTCGGAAAGCAAGAGACTTGGTGAACGCCACCCCTAGCCATATTCGAAAAAGCAAGGTAGCTTTGCGACGGCAGAGTCCAGCTGGAATGCAAAGGCGTAGAGAAGAGTCTAGGTTGTGCAGCCGGTTGTTTTGAAAAGTTTTCTTTGAAAATCTCCCCTGTGGCTATGACCCAGAAAGCCCACAGTTACACATTACACAAGTTACACGTGAGGGAGGTTTACAATAGGGGCCCCGTGCCTATAGGGTGCTTCTACTAGGGACCAATTTTCTTTCCCTGAGTAGCCCGACGCGGGATACCGTTTTTATTAGGTTCCTGGCTCACGTTAGCGCTGCGCACTTGAAGTGCCCCTTCGGGCGCAGAAGGAAACTCTAGGAATGCTGCTTGAGAAACAAAATTGTGAGTTATTTCAATGCGTACACTTGTTAAAGGTTTAAGACTATCTCAGAAAAGTGATAATTGAAAAGGAAGCAAAGCTTAGTTACACAATTTGTCTTTGAGGCGTTTGTAAGGTGCGCATTGCAGATTAACACCCACCATCTGAAATCGTCCCTGTCCAGGCTCATGTGCTCTCGTATTATTAAGAGATCTGAAAAAGAACGGCGATTTATCGTTCAATATTTGTCATGCATGTGTAGATGAGAGAAAGTGATGGCATACATCAACACCTGTTTCCTACGAACACGTTAAAGGTTGCTTAGAAATCAGGTCAGCTTTGGTGTCATGCGAGAGCCGTCGCTTCGATAGGTGCGCCATGTTAGCTGACGCGAAGCTTAGGGGCACTCACGCTATGTTTGGAATTTTGAGATGATTGCGAACCCAGTCGCGTTCTGCGCATGGGTAGTGGCGAGACGCTATTTGCTAGAGGCTCCCTAGGCTGGGAGAATTATAGGTTTATGTACCCTATGTTAAATCTGCTTCAGTGCCCGACTATAGACATCCTGCACTTAAGTTCTCTCTCTCTATCTCCCTCTCTCTCTCTTTTCACTCCCCATTTCCCTCCCCACGTGTAGGGTAGCAAACTGGACTCAGTCTGGTTAACCTCTCTGCCTTTCCTTCTTCCCTTCTCTCTCTCTCTCTGCTTTTGATAGCATCTCGAGTGCACCGATGGCGAGTACTTTGATTTCCCTCAAGCACGACAGTAAAAGGTCCAGCACACAAAAGGGCGTGATGCAACGCTGGCATCGCTGTATCCACCTCAGTATGCACGTGTGTTCAACCAGTTTTAGTAGTTCATCTTCGGGCATGCCGCTATCCGCTCATTCGTGACTTCGTCGCTCGAGTGTCGTTTCGGAATTCAGGAAAAAAGAAAGCCTATGTTCATTCAGGCTGAGGTCAATGCGGTTGCATCGTGTTTCAACGTCAACGTGACTGCTGCACATCGGGACTACTAACCATGAACATGATCTTCTTAGAAGATCGGCATACGACAGTTACCGTTGTTATTAAAACACCCGTTCCAAATGCGCATCTTCAAATGTAACATCTAACACATGTGGGAACTGCTGCCGTGTGGAGCGCTGGAGGTGAATTGCAGCAGCGACGTTGTGGCCAGGGAAGAAGCTAAACTGAAGTGAAGGACTAGCCGGGGCCAGCAAGCCGGAGTTTGGACCCGGGTCTACCCACAAGCTGTAGTATGCTGCAAACTATATGGTACGAGAGTGGAATCTACCACGCTAGCTTTGGCTCTAGAGACTTCGTTAAAGAGTGTGCTTGAGACTAAACTAGCGACGACGCTACAGGATGTGAAAGGACACGTGCTAAATGGAGCTGGCGTCTGGCCAGCTCCATTTTTTTCCTCAGTGCTTACGTTAATTTTGAACAGTGCATTGAAGGCGTCTGAAGCGGATGCGTAGATTTGTTAACGTCTTTGTCGTCTCACGTAAGAGCTATATATTTATAAACGCCAGTGGTTCTAAAAGATGGGCCCCGAGAAGCTGATGTTTACATCCCGTGCAGTGTCCCACGATCTTGTCGTCGCCAATCTAAATCGAGCACGTTCATGCTTCCCTCTGTCTCCTTCCGAGATTTTCCGGGTACGTTTCCCTCAACAGACGGAGCCTGCCTCTTGACAGACAGAAGACGCACGTGCAGACGACGACGTCAGGCGTCTGCACTCTAGTGGTAGCAAAGTATAAGCCCCATCAACACAACATTGTTTGTCTTTCGCTTTGCTTTTTCAAAGTCTTGTCCTACAGAAAGCGATCTTCGCGTCGTCTCGCCGTCATCGCGAACATTTCACTCCCAGGAGAGCGACGCCCGGAAAAGCTGGAGGGGAGAGAGGAAGCGAGAAAGGGAGACCAATTTCGCGGCGACCTAGACCACTGCAGTGTCAGGAAATTCCGTTTCTTCCGCACGAATTCTCGCCGTACGTGCCTCGGCCACTGATACCGTGACGACGACGCTTGTTGACACGACCGGGGTGTCTGATAGCGCCGCGGAAAGTAAACATTAACCGGGAACCTACGTCCTGGGCCCCTTAAAGGCTTGGTCACTGGCTACGACTTCTTTCACTCAACATTGCCGCTTGTCGCGAACGACTGTATAAGTGGACAAAAGTGGCTTAAGTAACGTGCAAGAGCAACCTGCATGTCCTCAGTCTTCGCCGCAATGGCACTAGAGTCACTTTAGGTGAAGCAGAAGGATGGTTTAGAATTTCGAGCGCCCCATGTATGCGTGTCTGTGAGTGCAGATTTGGTATAGAGGCGGTTTTCTCTCTCAATTTCTGCAGCAGTCGATCGAATCACGCGCCACTCTCCACAGTGGGAATCCGTGACATTAGGAGTTAGACTTCAAGCTCCGTGCCCTACAGAAAGCCTAAAGGTATCTGTGGCGCTTCCCACCTCGCTGCTTTATAGAGTCCTCTGAAAAGATTGTTTCCCGTCCCCCAGAGTAGGGTAGCCAACCAGACACATTTCTGGTTAATATCCCTGCCTTCTCTCATTCTTTCCTCCTCCTTCTCCTGGAAAGACTGTCGCTGACTGTAAACGGTAATACAGAAAGCGAGGTGGCTAAAAGACGACGTCGCTTTCGAATCGAATGATTCGCAAAAACAGTGGCCTCGCTGCTCCTTCAATCTCTACGTACACAGCTCTCGGGACGAACGCTCCAAGCAGAACGTATCGGTACGGTTCTCCGAGCATGCAAGTGCAGTTTCTTTTACTTCGTTTTCAGCCAGCTGCAAGACATAGAAAACTCCGAAGCAATACGACGACGCAATGCATGGACGCACGCGGAAAGTAATGTGAGTTCTGCATGCGCGCTTGCAGCTGTTCTGAACTTTCACTTTTTCGTTGCTCGTGCGCATTCGTCGTCGACAGGAAATGAGCCAGCATTATGCAGATGAGACGCGCGCTATGATAATGGCGCACGTCTCACCAGCAAAACCCGAGAGCGAAAGAGGCGTCGTTGCGTCGTTGAGCTCTGTTCTTCGTTGAGCTCCGGGATGCCCGGCCGGCTTTCGCGCGCGCAGGAAAGCCAAGCGCCGGAGTACAGGGAAAGTTCTTGTCCTTTGTAAACGCTTCCTGAATAGCGATTATTGTGACCGATGCTATGAATGCGCGATGGAGCATTCCCGGTGGTCAAATGCGTGCAAGCTGCCCTTAAGACTACAGTCTTTTCTGTGTTTAGCATTTATTTGGAAGCCCCGAAGTACTGCGGTTCCTTTCGGTGCCGTCCGTGACGTGTTTGTAAGCTCTGAATTGTGCCCATCATAAGGGTGCTCGTGTGAAGAAACTTTTGTTTTATTTTCTTGATTCGCTAAGGAACATGAGCAACGGGCCAGCGGAGAGTCGGGTTATAAAGTGGTACTAGACGCTTCTCGCGAATGCAAACTCATATGCTACGCAGAGTTTCAAACGAAACTCTGTGTGCCATTTGTGGAATTCAAGCTTCGTGAAATACAATAAAAAAAATAAAATAAAAAGAAAACGGAAAAGCGAGTCAGTAAGACGTATGTTTCTCTCTCTTTTTTTTTTTTAATAAGGACACAACAGAACATTCTGTTGAAAGAAAAGATAGAGAGCGAACGTTCTTGTTTTACTGGTAAAAGGAAACAAAAACGATAATACAAACCCTAGGATGTAGTTGTTCGCAAAATACACAGAACAAAGCGCAGGCGTATTTGGAAACGCCTTCAAGCGACTGTGCGCTTCTCGCGTAGACCTTCGGAAAAACCATTACTCCGTGCCCGCGAGTATAGGAGTTTCGGTTTACGTCTGTCGCACGAAACCGGCCATTCGTGGAGGTTCAGATTGATTAATGGGCAGCGGATACAATTCTTTAGCCTTAGAGCCACAACGTACACCTAGACTAATATCGCTGTGTGGACAAGAATATCATGAGTTGCAATTTGGCTTTTGACAGACACACCTTTGACAACAAATTTGCCTCCTTTTTTGTATGGTATTGTATTACACCTTTTTAAAATAATAATTGGAGTCTACAACGCCCGATTGGTTAACAAGGACCAAATTCGATGTAGACGATCTGTATGCTGTGGTGCAGCTGTTGACTTTAAACGCTCAGCACTTCCTGATTATTGCATCTTTTCAATAGTTTTTGACGTGTTATGCCTGTACCTTACTTTCAAGTGTCATAATGGTGTCAGGACAGTGTGATTTTAAAGGTTACACTCATTATAGTGCACACAGCGTTTCATGAGCTCGCAGTAAACTCAGTATTCAGTAAGTCAGGTAAGCAGTCAGCAAAAATAAAAGCATGTAACTATGTATACAAAACTGGCTTCACTTCTAGCGTTTTTCATAGGCGTGAAAGTTTCTCTCAGACATGATTCAGCATGCTAGAATTTTTTACTCGCGCCGTGTCATCCAGTCAGCTGTTCACAGATAAAGGAATAGTGATTTGGGATGTACAATAAAGATCCTTATGAGTTTCTAGTCGTTTTATTGCGATAGCAATTATATGGACACTTCAGGCGTATTTCTGCCTTCGGCATCGCCGTGAGGTTCCGTATAAAATCCACGGGTGATAAAATCGTCACCGCGCGCCGTTTGCTGTATGTGCGAGAGGAAGCGTGTGAAGGTGAGCCAGCGATCACGGCTCAATCTCGCGCACGCAACGGCGGAAAGCGGAGGGGAAGCGCGCCGCCTTCCGTCGCGCTCAGGGCTTCGGGGGTAGGGGAGGGAGGGAGGGGGGGTGCGTTCTGCTCCGGGCGGCCCAGGCGGCCGCGCGCGTAAGGCTGGGTCACTGTACCCGTCGCAGGTGGCTTCCAAAATACAGAGTCCGAGCTGCGCTGTTTTCAAGGCGTAGTTCGCGTTGATGCGAGACGCAACACGACGGTCAATTCACTCGCTGCAGCTGCCGCGCTTTCTCACTCCAGCGTTTCGACAGCGAGTTTCCGCTGTGATCGAATGTGGTGTATTCATGTTGGCCTGTGGACGCGTGACACCATGCTTGTTAATTTAGTTGTACTCGTGGACAACTTTCTGCGGCTATGAAGGGAAAGCTACAAAGGCAAAGCGCGCACAAGTGAGAGCACAGTGAGTTTAGGTTGGGGAAGACAAAACATGAACACGTTATTAGCAACAGTTAAACAAGACAGAAGACACCACTGAGTGTAAAGGTTTGCTTATTTTGGGGCTTTTCCCTTCAGCGTCTAGCGAAAAGCAAAACCGTCGCACGTGGAAACTGCGTCGATTCAGCGTCCGCTCCGAGCAACCAAAAGCATTGTCAAATGATGCCGGACTACTTGGTGCGGTAACACTTGTGCAGCAGCCAAGCGCCCGCAGCTTTCCCTTCATAGCCACAGAAAGTTGTTGGCGAGTATAATATTCCTATGTTTCAAGTTTATACGTCCTTTAACACTACCATGCTTACTTCATATAGGTGTCCACTGATTTGCAATCGCAATCGATGCTTCGCCTGTCGGGCGAAGCTGCGACTTTTTTGAAACTGTGATGACAACAAGATATTTACTCTGCTTTAGTTGAAACTGTTGTGTCATAATTCAATCGAGTAATACATTTTTATCGCCTCACTTGCTCGTCAACAGTGAAGAGATTTTTTAACAGTTTGAGCAGATTGAGCCGGCTTAAGAATAGAGCAGATTGGGCAGGAACTCGAAACACAAGGAGCACAACGAAATGTAATCACTACCGCTTGTGTAAACGTTTACTGTACATTAGAACGCGGCTGTGCTAATAGCAACCCGCCAAATTGCCAAGGCAGCATTTTTTCCCAGACACTATACCTTGCTAATATTTTCCCACATCATCAAAAACGAGGAATGTACTGCTACCACTTCCGAATGTGCGGTTCAACACTCCACAATATGACTAAATCGGAGGAGCCATAGAAATATAAGAACTTAGAGGCAAGAAGAACTGAATTACCTCTAGCGTGAGCCGGAGAGAGAAGCGACGCAGGTAGAAGGACGCCTGGGCCGGGAGTTTTCGTCCTGCAATTTCGTGGCGAGGACTGTCGTACATTGCCCTTTTATACCACCCCAGGGCCGCCGGTCATTATTATATCCACTTCACGAAAGGATCTCGAATAACCAATCAAAAGCAAGACGGTATGACGTCGCTGTTACCGTGAGCCGCGTCATCCACCCGAACTCGTTGCCCGCTATCGGTAGCGGTCGTCCATTGGATGCGTGTTACGTAGCCGGCAGCGTCATGTGACGCTACGGAAGAGTGGTTCGAATAAACGGCACGGCCCCTGCTTACAGTAGCAGCTCGTCGGCAGCGGCGCGCCATGCCACTCCAAGCAGCTGCCGTGTGGGCGTCCTGACCGCCGGTGAAGTGCTCTCGGCTAAATTAAAGGACAGGTGTGAAGTGGTACCACTCGGAAAGTGCGTGCGGTCCGTCGGTAGCTAGCTGATGGGAGAGGAAAGCCCGCAGTTGACCCCGTTCCCTCCTGTCAGCTGCAGGTTGTCCGCTGACGCTTCTCGAAGTTGTTACAAAACTGTCCGTTCAACCCGTCAGCGAGCTGAAACGCGTCGCATTGTGACCTGTCGGCTAGCTTCGTTGCGCGAGCCCATCTTGCGCCTTCTACGCTTTCTAGGGTGACCTAAGAAGCCTCGGAATTTATGTGAATTGCGTAGAATGTAGCCCAACCCCTACCTTCTTTGTTGCAGCGATGCTCTTCTCGAATTGCCGTCAGCCGCTGACACAGAGGCCGAGAATTCTCATAACTGCCCACCGTTTGTCGAACGCACCTGCGCACATTGTTCAAGGTGCTTATAAACTGTATCTCGACAAAAATTATAATCAACAACAACAAAAACATATTACTAGAACTTCCTTCTGTCGAGGCTGTAAACGAGCCCTATACGACGCTGCAAACACAGTAGGAAGTATTATAGCAAAAATATAAAAGGAGCTGAAAGATGAGTGTTGCGTGGCGGTTTCTACCTCATCTTCTCCATAAGTCACTGACCGCTGAAACTGATTAAATAGCCATCATGTTATATATTTGTCCTAAAAAGAAGTTTTATTTTGCGCTGTCTCTTTTTCAGATGAAACGAACCCCAATGCTGGCGGTGCCTTGGTATATCGTTCACTTCAGCGGTGAGCGGAATGATGGTGCACAAGGCGCGTATTTCGTTTGTACGATAACGCATCCATTTCTTTTAATGCTTGTTTTGTCAAATGCTATTTACGTCTTTCTCTCATAGTACTAAGAGCACAAGACATTTGTGAGGCCCGGATTCCTCGAGAACGCTGAATTTTTGCTCAGTTTTGTCCGCAATTTCTAACTGAATTAACTGCCGTGTAGTTCGTTCACACTGTTGTTCGGCCTTACTCGACGTATCGTGGCCAAACACCCAAACTAACCTGGGCTTCGACCACGACCTCATCCAGCTCAGCATCATTGGCAGAAGCTACACGGCCCTTGTCGTGTCAGCCCACACCACCAACTGGCATCACTTCCGGAAAACCCGAACGTCCCGCTGGAGGCATTCGTGTGCTTCATACGACAATTGGACTAAACAAGTTATTCGACACCTAAAGACCCGCACCCAGATCATCGTCACAACGTATAACACCCCTCACGTGGACCTGAAGCTCCTGAAACTATGGGAGGCCCGCCACAGCATCACTAGAAGAAGGAAGAGGCAAAGGCATAACCGAAAACTTCGCTAAACAAGCTGGACATATGAAACGAGATCAACTACATTGTCGATGGAAGAGCGGTCATGTCGGAAACCATCCATGGAATTCGGGTAAATCCTGTAGTGTTCAAGGTACCATTCCAGGCGGCCATGTAGTTGATCTCGTTTCATATGTCCAGCACGAAAGGTCCTTTAAGCCTTTATCTGCAGCTTTATTCTTAGATGTGAAAGGTGCATACGATAACGTATTACATGAGGCCATTCTCGGCGCTCTTGCGACGGTTGGCCTAGGTGGTCGAGTCTTTTTGTGGATTTCAAGTTACCTATCTGCAAGACCATTCTATGTGTTAACTGACGATGGCGCAACTACGCGACGGTGTACCAGCAGGGGCGTTCCTCAAGGCGGTGGTCTCAGCGCAACGCTATTCAACCTCGCTCTTGTTGGACTTGCTGAATACTTTCCAACTACCATCAAAATTTCAATATACGCTGACGACATCTGTGTCTGGACTTCGGCCGTCACACGTCCTCAGATACGTGCACGGCTTCAAAGAGCGGCTACTTTGATAGCGAGCTACTTGTGTAAACAAGGTCTCAGCATATCACCAGAAAAATGCGCACTGGTGTCATTTACTCGCAAACAGGTGACGCCTTATGTCATCTGAATCAATGAGCGGAACATTTCCTATGTCAGAACCCACAGATTTCTTGGCGTAATTATCGACCGAGAACTCTGTTAGAGCCGGCAAGGGGCTTGCATAAAACGGCGCCTTACAGCAACTTTCCAGTTGTTTAAATACTTGACAGGAAAGACGTGGGGGATGTCAGTAGACGCAATGCTGAAACTCTACAGAGCTCTCTTTCTCGGTTTTTTAAGATATAATCTACCTGTACTGAACAACATCTGCAAGACAAATATTCGTGTTCTGCAGGCAGCACAAGCTCAAGCACTCAGAGTTTGCCTTGGTTTGCCCAGATGCACGTCAACAGAGGCAACTATTGCGATTGCTCGGGACCATCCAATGCGAACTCACGTTACGGTGGAAGCCCTGAGAACGCACATCAGACATCTTGCACGTGCCCCCTATCACCACCTTGCCACACTACCTTCAGACAGGCACCAACTATCATTCTCTAAAACTATCGTCAAGTACAACGACAAACTTCCCTCGGGCTTCACCACTGCATCTAAACCATCGATACCCCCTTGGCTTCTTATCAGCCCCACAGTCCATCTCAGTGTACCAGGAATCTGGAAGAAGTCTGAGCTGTCGTCGCCTGTGCTGAAACAACTGTCTCTGCTTCTTCTGCACGAGAGGTATGCGGAGAGCGTACATATTTATACTGATGGTTCCACAAACATCCAGTGTTCGTCCGGTGCTGTGGTTGTCCCAGCAAGAGCTATTACCATCAGCTTTAGGATTGACCCCCCTACGACATCGACATCTGCGGAACTAGCTGCTCTTCGCGCTGCACTTTGTTTCGTCAATCGGGAGCCACCCGACAATGGTCAATCTTCAGCAACTCAAAGGTAGCCGTACAATCTGTGCTATCAGCTCAGCGTCGCGGGCCATACGAAGAGCTCGTATTAGATATTAGATGCCTACTCTATACATCACAGGAGAAAGGACACCACGTGACGTTTCAGTGGCTGCCAAGTCACTGCGGCGTCACTGGAAACGAAGACGCCGATAATGCCGCTCGGGCAGCTCTTGAAGACGCACAAGAAGAGGCCATACCGCTTTCACGATCCGACGCAGCTAGCAGACTTCGAGTGCTTGCACAGGAGATCACGCTCTCTTTATGGTGCACACCAAACAGCCAGACCAACCGGAGCAACCGTCAATACCACCTGCCCTGTTTGATGCATCTCTATATGCCAACGGTGATGCATCTCTCTATGACAGAAGACATCCGCCGAAGAGAGGCGACTCTGCTTTATCACTTATGGCTAGGGGTGGCTTTCACGCAATCTTACACATTTCGCATTGGAATGGCCGACAATGCTCTCTGCAATGCCCGTCTTTGCGAGGAGACGCTGGAGCGCATTCTGTGCGACTGTCCTGAATATAATGTTCAGCGACAGTCCCTGGCATCCGTTCTAGCACACCTTGACACTAGATCATTGTCCCCCGAAACGATTTTCACATGCCGCTGACAGAAGACATCGCTGCTGAAGGCGACAAAGGGACTACTTCGGTTTTTGAAAGAGACGGGATTGGACAAGCGGCTGTGACAATGATGTCACGTACCACGGAAAGATTGATGGACTATAACTGACAATGTCTGTGCTATGCAATGTGCTCTCTCTCTCTCTCTCTCCCTTCCCCGTCTTTCATCCCCCCATCCCGCTCCCATGTGTAGGGTAGCAAACCAGTTAAGCTAAACTGGTTAACCTCCCTGCCTTTCCTTCTCCACTTTTTCCTTCCTTCCTTCCATCGCTAAACAAACAGGCAGACGGCTATGCCACGTCCTGATGCAAGAAGAATTGGCTTAAATTATGCGACGGGTTGCAGGGAACACTGTCCACTTGGAAGACCTGGCTTCTCCTACGGCACTTAATTGATCCGTTGAGCAGTAAAGGTAAGTCCAACTGTAACATGGTTCGCACCCTCAAAGCCTATCAAGGAACCCCAGACCAGTTCGTTCAAGAACTTAAGAACAAGTACCTCTATGCCGAACGGAACTTCCAGCCACCGCCGTACATAGGACAAACCAACACCGTGCTCGACAAGCCGATACAATTATACGAACTCCATGCAGCCATTGGTGAAAGCAGGCGATGCAATGCCCCCATGTCCGACCAGGTTGCTTACAAACTCTTCGCAAACCTCGAAGATTATGCCCTAGAGACGCTTCTAGACCACTTCAATGAGTTTTGGAAATCAAGCAAACTTCATCAACAATAGAAAACTGCCGAAGTACGTTTCATCCCCAAACCGGGCAAGTCCCCGCAACGTGGTGCCTATGTCCCTCACATCGAGCATAGGCAAGGTCATGGAAAGGATACTACTCAAATGCCGTCAACAACACCTGGACGAAACCCAGCAAATGCCGGACACCATGTTTGACTTTAGACGACATCTCGGGACCCAGGACGTGCTAATTCAATTAAAGGAGGAGATACTCGTCCCTGCCACATGCCGCTCACCGCGGGCCATTCTTGCGCTAGACCTGAAGGGGGCATTTGATAACGTGGCTCATGAGGCGATCCTTCGGAATCTGAACAACACAGGATGTGGGGAGAGAACATACAATTGCGTTTTTGATTTTCTATCTCGCTGCACAGTCATACTCAAGATCGGGATATAGCCTCTGACTCCATCAGACTCGGAACCAGAGGTACTCCAAGAGGCTCGGCTCTCTCCCCTCTTCTGGTTACCGTCGCACTTCTGGGTCTCCCGGAGCGGCTGCGGAGCAGTACCAACCTACACCATGCACTAAATGCAGATGATGTGACACTATGTACGTGTACGGACTCGCTCGGGGGCCTGCAAGACACCCTGCAACTGGTAGCGGACACAGTAAACAAATATGCAAAAAGGAACGGACTTGTCTGCGCGCCTCAGAAATCAGAGCTTCTGGTCCGGAGGCGTTGCTCCAAGAAGGATGAAGATAGTATACACTTCATCCTAGAGGGACAGGTTATAAAGCCCTGCAAGACCTCACCAGGACGGTGCTGCAGGTCTTACACATGATTCGTAGAATAACAAACAGACACCGAGGCATGAAAGAGAACGACACCATACTCCTCATTCGAGCCTTCATCGTCTCTAGGGTGATGTATGCAGGGCTGCACGTGGTACTGACGAAAACCGACAAAGACAAACATGCTTATTCGAGAAGCCACAAAGTAAGCCTTTGATCTCCCTATGAGCATGTCCACAGACAGCCTTCCCCGTATAGGTGTCCATAACACGGTTGAAGAAATTATAGAAGGCCACTTCTCAAGTCAGAAAATGCCCCTGGCTATGACCGAAACAGGACAAAGTTTTTAAACAAATGAACTTGAGCTCCTCTACAGACGCTAAACAGCCCAGACAACTTTCAGGAAATTGGCGACGTCACATTATGATTCATCCCTTACCGAAAAATATGCACCGTGCTCACCACCAAGGGCGGCGAGAAGCAAGAGTCAAGGCCCTGGTCAAGACTTACGGGTCTCTCCAGGAGATGGTCTACGCAGATGCAGCCAAGGAGAGCCAAAGCCGTCGTGGTGACGACAAAAATAGATCTCCTCGTCAGCTCCACTATACCAGAGGCAGCAACACACGAAGCAGACGAACTAGCCGTGGCGTTAGCCCTCACACAGACTACGGCAACAGTCATTATAGCTGATTCCCAAGGAACGTGCAGGAGCTTCACGTCGGGCTGTGTGGCACAAATGACTCAAAACATACCAACAGCCAAGCCGCAAAAAGAAATCTTAAAATAGTGTGGACACCCGCTCTCGCCTCTCTGGAGGGCAACGAATTCGCCCACTCCAAGGCACGAGAACTTATCGACCAGGCCCCTGAGGACACAGAAGAGCTCACTAGACTGACAACATATCAAGAAATCACCCAACACGACAGACTCAATCGCAGGACGCTCCCAGCACCGCATCCACAGCTCACGAAGACGCAAGAGACAACACTCGGAATGTTGCAAACCAACACGTTCCCGCACCCAAGGAGGCTTCATCTCATATCCCTTCTCAATATGACGAACAATGTAAATACTGCGAACGGCTAGGAGTCATCCGGCACATTGTCATAGATTGCAAAGAAAAACCAATCTTGCCTCCTCTACTTCCCCCCTCAAAACCAGTGGGAGATGCTACTGTGAAGCTCCCGCCTCTTGGACCTGATCACATTGATTGAGAGGGCGGTTGCAGCCAAGACGGCGCTTGGAGTACCGTGAAGAGGGACTCACTCCTGCAAATCAAGCCGTCTTTAGGCTCATCACAGGATGTTTTCTCTTTCTCTCTCTCCACACTATTCTGCAGGCTGCATTTGCTATTTCCAGGCTATGTGCCGAAACTCCTGAAAAAAGTATCCTGCATGTCCTGCACTCCGCAAACTTTTTACGTCGCCGGTGCATGCGTGATCGACGCTGCAGCCAAAATGTGCAGTGTTGGTCTCCTGTAGAATCAGCAACTATAGAAAGCAACAGTAAAGATTCAAAAAGACGACTTCGAGCACCATGTTATACAAAAATAAGCATAATATTTAGCACTGGTAGGCAAGCTTCGGACAGAAAAGTAGAAAGTCCGAATAGGAACTAGAATTTATTCCAAAAGCACAAGGCGTCTACACAGAAAATCTCGGCTATCTCATACAACCCATCTACACTGCCATGAGATGCAGCTCCTGCTGCAGGCCCTGTTACCCGCATACTCTTGGAACAAAACAAGGAATTTCTTTTCATACATTTATAGATGCACGCACCGTCCGTTCATACATGTGGGTCGTTGCTTAAAATTCGGGTTAGCCGGCAAATTCATTCTCATTGTAGTTTATTGCGCGCATTTCATTCACACAAATGTTCTCGGCGACAACAAAAATCGATCACTGGGCGTGTCTCACTGCCTTATAGATGTGGAAGTTTGGGCCGGAATATTCGCGTTCTCACAACATTTGGGAAAACGAAACGTGACCAGGAAGAACAACAACAACAACAAAGTTATTTCGAGTTGCGAAATAAACCGGCCTGAAGTAGACCATATAGGTCTTGCCTAAAGGCTCTCTTCTCTATCAATGCGCGCATACTACACGAGGATCTGCCGAAGGGAAGCCGCGACGTCACCTCAGCAGCCGCTGTCAAGCGACGCCCTCGAGGGTCATATAACGGCGCGCATGAATGGGTCCGCGAGGATCTGTGAGTGGAGAGTAAACAGGCGTCGACGAGGTGGCTTGCCCTCATCTGGAGCACCTTCGCGTCTCGCACGCCCACTATCAACCCCACCGTGCGCGATAAAATAAACAGGAAGAAAAAAGAGATATATAATTGAAGGATCCGGAACAGGATCCGGTAGTTCAAGGAATACAATCACGTAGGAAAAAACTATGAATAAATAAATAAATAAATAAATAAATAAATAAATAAATAAATAAATAAATAAATAAATAAATAAATAAATAAATAAGTAAATAAATAAATAAATAAATAAATTATATATAAACACGCTGATTTCGTGTTTTGATAGGCACGCTTCCCACAGGCGCGAGACAAGGCCCACCTGCTTGGCCGCACAATGACAACGAAGCTAAGTGGGCGCACCGTAATGTAACGTTCAATCAGTTCGGCAGCGGAGCATGCGCTGCGTTCCGATCACCGCTGCCGGCAGGAGCGATGTGCGCGCGGGCACTAGTAGCCGCCTGTGCGTATTTCAATGTACGCTTCCGAGCGGAGCACACGGTAAACGCCTAGCTAGACCTGTCAATTATCAAAAGGCTAGAGATTCAAACATTGCTCGATTCTTCACAATCTTATCATACGCTTCCGTTGACTTGGCCTTCATGGTCGTGATCACGACTTGCCACACGTGTCGGCCACCTGGCCTGACCCGCGCGATGGCCAAGTCCGAGGTCAAGGTACTTGGTGCTCGCTTCAAACGAAATGCTCTTAATCAATCACCGCTTGGCGAAAGAGAGACCCCTCCCGAGAGATGCGATCGCGCCTCCTCGGGACAGCCGCGCATGGACGATTAAATCGCGTGTACTGACCCCGCGTCAGCTGTGACTGCTGCTATGGGCAGCAGCCGTCCCGGCGAGTGACCGAGGGCAGAAGCTACGATAAATCAACAAAACTCCTCATATCAGAACTCCTCCTTCGCGCCGGTTATGACTGCTACCTGTCTAAGAACCTTGCCTAATAAGATTTAGGATGGGAATTTAAATATCTGTCTTTTAGGGCGCAGCTCTGCCCGTTCGTGCGGCGAGCGTCGGCGTAACCGAGCAAACGAGCACAACAGCGAAGGATGAAAGAGCGAACGCGGAGCGAGAGATGAAAGTCGCGAGCAGCGAACAGCAGAGACCAATGAGAGTGCCCCTTTAGTGACGTGCGTGCGGGAAACTGGTGTCATGCGGACGCGCCCGGCCGCTTGATGCGTACTCGTATCTGTCCTTAGCCGGACCGCTCATTTCGTGCTATCGTCTGTTGGCGTCAGCTCTCGCTCGCAGATGTTTGGTTTGCTTGGTTTGGTCTCGTTCGCGCTTGTTTCAAGTGTCATGGTTTGAGTTTGTTTTTTACAATGATGAGTCTAAACCGAGACGTTTCTGGAAACACTGCGCCATATCCGATTCTGTACGGCAAGATGAACCCTGAATACAAGGACGCGGAGGCGACACCCAGCACCTCATTCTCATTGACTTTGCAAAGCGGCGACGCCGCAACAGAAGAGTTCCCACCAACATGATTATGATCATTGGCAATGACGTCTTCATCTCCATAAGCCATGACTCACGTTAAGAACGAAGGACGAAGAACGTAAACACAGCGCCGACCTGTCAGCAGACGAAAGAAAGATCACGCGACATTTCGCATCTACAGGTAGGAGGCGAGAGTATTGTGCTGTCACGTGACTGTTGCAGCGACTTGCCGCCAGTTCGTGTGACCGCTCTGCCGCAACTGCGTTTTAACGCTGGCGACGCGCCGCGCACGTTTTACCGCTAGTGTGTATGGGGCTTTCGGCGCGGACGATCGCTCCGAGCTAGCACCAGAGTAGCGCGCGGCGTCTGTTCAGACGCCGTCGATAAGGAATGCGGCGTGCGCGTCAAAACAAAGCGCTGCATGAGCGGAAGTCTGTCTGCGGCTGCTGCTCTGGATTGCACACATGCGTCACCCGCGTGCTGCCTTCGCGATCTCCCGATTAGCGAGGCGGTCGCGCCACCACGAGACAGATTGTTCCCGCCAGCCAATATATCGCTTAATGAAAACACGTACAAGAGGTGCGCTCAAATTTTGCTTTAGGGAAAAAAAAATTAAATTATGGGGTTTTACGTGCCAAAACCACTTTCTGATTATAAGGCACGCCGTAGTGGGGGATTCCGGAAATTTTGACCACCTGGGGTTCTTTAACGTGCACCTAAATCTAAGTACACGGGTGTTCTCGCATTTCGCCCCCATCGAAATGCGGCCGCCGTGGCCGGGATTCGATCCCGCGACCTCGTGCACAGCAGCCTAACACCATAGCCACTGAGCAACCACGGCGGGTTGCTTTAGGGAGTATCGTAATCGTCGGTGAAATTTTGGCGAAAACATTTGGGAGTCGACGCCACCCCATAAACAGTATACGAGCACTCGTGCAGCTCTAAAGCGTTGCGGTGTCGGATACCAAAAAACAGTTGTAATACGCATTCTCATCTTCATGTGGGCGAATCGGTTCTGTCAGTTGCTTGGTGCGGCATTACATCTGAATCTGCAATAACTGCCTCCAACACGATGGCAAGTGATCTTGCACGTATATTTGATGAACTATCTGTACGCGCAGTGTCTGCAGCCGTTAAATAGTCAAGTTTACTGCAACAGTCATGTTGGAGTTACATGGTAATAGTATTACAGCAAGAGGTCATAGAGTTTTGAAAAAAAAAACTGGCAGGGGGACCTCTTATGATAACATAAATATTGTTATTGTACAAAGACAGCAAATAAGTACGGTCACGTGAACAATAATAATAACAATTAGGCAAGTTGATTATCTATAACAGGAAATTGGATACATAAGTGAATGGTAATGCTAATTATTGAAAAAAACATGAAAAATAATCGAAAGCGTGTGAAGAAGCAGAATAACAACCAATATTAACAAGAATAATCAATCCGACATGAGAGACCAAACTCGATTCGTTATCAGTAATATTAATTACTTATACAAAAACAAAAGGTATGCAGCAAAATGGCCTAGATATTGAGAGTTCATTAAGAAATTAAGATAAGTTATTAATTCCTGAATGAATTATTTGTTGGTGCGTGCAGAGAATGTATTAATGTTGTGTGATGATTTTGTTTCGAAAGGTAATGAATTCCATATTGCTATGCCAGAGAAGAGGCCTGTGAATTTGCCGTAATTCGTCCTTACGGCAGGAAGGACGAATTACGAAAAGAAGATTATTGCACAGGCAAAACCGGGTACTGTTGTTGTTAGTAATGTGTTCTGGATCAATACATTCAATGAAGATGTCGTGTGTGAAGAGCCATATGCAATTATGGATAGTTTCTGACGCAGTAATTGTGGTAACGGGAGAATGTTAACTCTAGGAAACAGTGACCTGCAGGACAAATCAAATGGTGCCTCATAATCAAAAAAGTGGTTTTGGCACGTTAAACCCCACAATTAAATTAAATGGGCTGAAAGTCATTAGTCTCATAGCTTGGTTCTCAAGTCAATGCTGACGTTCAATATGCGTAGAATACGTACTGGCCCATGACGATACACAATACGCAAGATGGCTATGAATATAAACAAAATACAAAGATCCTACAATTTAGCTGGAAAATAAGTTCTTGTCTTGACGATAATGTGGATGCCTAATACCATCTTTCTCGCAAGTTACCGGGTGTGTCCACGAAATTTTAGTTCAGCATCTAAGATGGCACCGAGGAACCGCGCTTCGTTCGAAACCTGCATGACACAAACGCGAATGCGAGCAGAAGGTGGGACGTCGATTGAATTTCGTTGGGAATGGAACACCATAAATGTTGTTTTAGTGGTATTAATGTGCAGACGATTATTTCGGCACCATAAAGTGATATTGTTTAAGTTGGTGTTAAGGTTACATGGGAGTGGGGCAATTGATTTACCGGATGTAAAGATGGTCGTGCCATTAGCGTAAAGTATGCGCTTGGTCTTAGCAAGAATAGTAGGTAGGTCACTAATAAACATCAAAAATAAAAGTGGACACACAATCGGCAGACGCCCTGCCATCTGCTAGCCGCCTGGTTAGCTCAGATGGTAGAGCTGCTGCCCCGGAAAAGCGGTGGTCCCGGGTTCGAGTCCCGGAGGTGGACGAATTTTTCTTCAACTGCGAGGCTTTTCTTTCGAGGAACACGTATGGGTTTCCTTTGTAGCAATTTGCTACGTTTGGGTGGATGTCTCGTATTCCGTTATTAATAGTTATTGACCAGTGCACAATATGGCGTTATGTAGTGTGGTGTAGTGGGGTGTGCCGTTGCGAATATGCACTACACTCATTTTAAAATCTTGGCTAGTATCATCTCTAACCAGCCTGATTTGCCGGTTGGCATTTCATACTGACATTTACTCTCGATTACGGGAGAGCCGCTAATTTCGTTTCTTGTGCTGGGGATTGGCGCGTAATTTATTAAAACAACTTAATTGGAAGGAGGACGAAACGAAGCAACTCGTCTTGCCCTTATTTGCAGCTTTAAACCAGCACTTCCAAGTGTCTGTTAAATTTTCAGCGTTATAGCTTGGCAATTAATCCTTGGAAAAGAACAGAAAGAAAACTCATGGGCTTGATGTTCCGTAGCAACTACATGATAATTAGGCGCGCCGTAAGGAGGGACACCGAATTGCGGTACACAACCTGGGATTCTTTAACATGGACTTAAAGCTAAGGATGAGAACGTTGTCTCCTCGCATCATCTTCATCGAAACGCAGCTGCGAGGGCTGGGACAGAACTCGCGTGACTTTGAACTCAGCAGCGCAACGACCATAGCCACTAATCTCTGGGTTCGGCAATCGGTGACCACTGGCAGTTCGACTGCAGCGAATATTAGATGAGCATCGATGTAATATGATTTGTGGTGTCATCAATATAACCCACTGCTATATAAATGTCCGAGTGTTAGCAGAAATTATTACACGCCGACACTATTCACAACGAACTCATTATTTTATTCGGAAAATTGACCTTTGTGTAAAGATCTATGCGAAGACCATCAAGCAATAACCTCGCCATTGGAATCTGAATGTATATGTGGTATGTCAAATTCTCACGCGTTCTTTTTCTTCTTTTGTGTACAGCTGTGATATCACCGCAGAGTACATTTTATGCAGCCCTCGGCATAGAATAAGGTTTAAATGGTGATTTTCTTTCTTAGTGAACAGTAAACAATCCAATTATTAGTGTACTCTGAAGCGCACGCCATACGTTTTTTGGTACGATGCAAGTTCGCGCGCTTCCTTGTTGTTGTCTTGTAAGCCAGAAATACCACTGCGGAATGCATTCTATCAGCTCTCGGCGTCCAATAAGTTTTGAGGTTTGGATTTTCAGTTCACAGAAGGGTATCATAATCACGCAACCTAATTAGTACAGCTTAAGTCGCGATCAACAAATGGCAAAACTAAACAAGGAAGTTACACACAGGCGCGATGAGGTGTAAAAGCGCGTTAGCATCTCATAACGCACGACATTACCTGGGGCAGCAAAGGCACGCGGAAGTTGTCGCTCATGTGCTGAGAGCGCTGGCGCTGCTCAGGCACGTAGCCATAGTGACGATCTGCATATGCGGGTCGACTCGTTAATCGAGCGTTTGCCGCTAACGAGCTCGCTCAAGCATCGCTCGGAAGCGACGACCCTGGAAAGTGGCTTCCTCCGCAAGCACAGCTTCCTTAGCCTGGAATTCGCTTCCTTCTTGGAAAACAAGCTTCGCCTCTGCTGGAGTGCGCACATACTGAGAGCGACGTGGATAAAAGAAAGCGAGCAGCGAGGAGAGGCCAGACTGGCTGAGTTTGCCACGTGTGCACAGAGTGGCCGTGTGCAGGGACAGGCGCACTTTCGATGCACGCAATGATGTCGCTAACGCAAGGTGGTTGGTTGTTGTGTCATAACGTCGTCAGGTGACACGTATGGACGCCCGACAAGGGATAGCTTATAGCTGTTCATGACACTCATACGATCTCTATCTTGAAGTTACCCATCGGAAACTGTTGATGCAAAAAAATGGTAAGGATGTCGCAAGAGAAACTCGTGGCTTATGATATTTTTAGCGACGGCCATATGACCGCTTATGGTTGACGTACACGTTAAAGCAAACTTCATTTCTGTAGATCGATTTTTTTTTCGTTCCCATCTCACCCACGCGGGGTGCCGGGATGAAGATTTAATTTTCAACTCAAATCATCGCTAAAATTTTGTCGAATAATGGCGCACGCACCATGATGGAGCTATTGATGGTCAGACATCTTTTCTTTTTTATTGAGATTAATAACAGGGGAGGTTGGCGCCTTTCTAGCAGCACCGGCTACTTCTCATATAGCAAAGAAAACAAATATGCGCAAAAAGGGAGAATAATAGCATAAAATATGGCATTCAGTAGAACACCAGACGAATAAAGACTATACAGTCCAACAGTACTTGAATCGCACAGTTTTGTGCATGAGTTCAGTACACATACGCATATATAAAGTCAAATATTTTGAATAGCCAAAACAAAAACATGTAATTACACTGCTGGCACACAACACAAGTAATTACACCTTCCGTAAAAATTAAGATCATCATATCAATCAATTTTGAGAGCAGAATAACATTTATATCACTCCTTAGTTTATTAGGATCAACTGAAATTTAATATTTCCCTAAAATGTTGGTGTCCTCGAAAAGCTTTTTCAGAGCAAGAAGTGCTCTTTTCTGAAGGCTCGCAGTTGGCCATGGACCAAGTGTCTTCTTTTGAGTGAATGGTCTTCTGCCTAAAAGCAATAAATTCGCTTACAGTACCCTTCATTGTGGATCGTATTTAGTGCACTCGAGGGTGAGATGGCATCTCGCTGCTTTTGTTTAGTACAAAAAATGAAGAGGGAAGTGAACATGCATTATGCATTATATAAGTTTTATGTTTTCGAAAGATAGCCAAGAGCATGCGCCGTACGAGAAAAAAAAAACAATGCACAAGGAAAAGGACTCAGACTCACGCTTTGCTTCCGTAACGCGCTCTTTGTACACTAAGTAGAAAACAAAACACAACAGAATAGTCTATGACATATTTACAGACATTGCCCCCATTAGCCCCGACATTAAACACAAACTTCCATTCTGCATTATATTTAAGTACATCCTAAGTATTGAAAAAAAAATGCGTGCTCAAGTGCTTTAATAAATTAGATGGTTAACATTGGCGTAACTTACTCCGAGCTCGTGCAGTTAGCTCGGGAACAACACTAGGCACCACCTCCCGTTCAAGCAGAGCATGTTTATTCAGTTTTAATTAGGCGGCACACACTTATCCCACTGGTTAGCGCCGTTAACAGTGCAAAATGTAGGTAAATTTCGCAATGCGAACGTTGTGTGTGTCGTTGTTGTTGCAGAAGTGCGCTGTTTCTGTCCTATTAGATGATGCGCAATTTACACGAGTACTGTATTCTGGTGATGCTCGAAACAGCTACAAAACTGTGGAACGCTTCTCCTGACGTTCCAAGCAGGCCACGACAGTCGACAGCGGCTCTGGGGAGCACTGGCAGTTGTTAACGACGTTTCTGTTCCTTCTCTGTTTTGTGCCTGATGGGTAGATCCAAACATTACCGAATATATATATATATATATATATATATAATTGATTCAGAACAACCGTACATATATCAGTAGTAGAGAATCGTGATGGTGGACATGTGTGAATGCCATTGTGTGGCCCCCTAAATCCTATATTGGCCCCGTACATAGGCACCAAATCCTTTGATACCAGGAATACGTCTCTTTTGTGGGGCAGTGAGCGCTGTGCTTTTCTTTGTGTAATGCGTGTTGCTGTATCGCAGCTGCTAGCCACGATAGTTAGTTACAAAAGCACAAATCCGCTTTTTGAACTCGCAGAAGATGACTGAATGTTTTGGACTCAACGTAAACAGGCTAATTTTTCTCTAACGGCATTCACCGGAACACAGTACAAATGAACTTACCAGCCCAAAAGTAAATGTAAATGGTAAGAGCACATAAGGGAGTAAACACCACTTTTAATAACTACTGATTTTATAGCTAATCTAAGAATGTTTGAAGTGTCGTCTATTGCACTTTTTTTTGAGCCATTATACTTTAACCAGCTGGTTGTATAATTATCCACTATAATAAAGACGCCTCGCATCTCATGCTACATTGCAATGATTAATGTTATTCTGGTTTTCGCCAAACAAAAGCACTCTAGTGCGCTTTATTTTTGATATACAAAAGCGTATGTGTTAAATGACCCTGTTGTTATGGGGTAGATTACAAAGCTGGGTAATATGGAAAGCATTTGTTATCCGTGTGGGAGCCAAAGAGAGTTCACCTAGAAAGAATACTTGTTCGCTCTTATTTACTGCAAGGGCCATTCACGTTATCCGTCCAGTTGACTTTGCTTTAAAACTTCTTTGGAAGAGGAGTAACCTGGTGTCGATGGTGTCATGTGTGGCTTGAAAAACGTAAGCTTCAGTCAACCAATCTTAGAAATTTGCCTTTGTGAATTTTTGGGGTGTCAGGCAAGGGCCACTGCGAAACAGTCCATTTTAATATGAGAAAGTTCCGACATTTCAGCGCTAAATCAACTCTACGCTGTCGGAGTCACGTTTAATATATGAGAACATCACAATTTTAGGTCCTAGTGTCATTGAATTGCACTATGTAGTGCTGCGAAGCACGTTGTCATATTTCTTTTGGAGAGTACTTGACAGTCTTGGCAGGGGAGGTGTACACTTCCTTCAAGTGCCATCTTCCTCTGAGAAAACATAAATATAGCTTGTGTTTGTTTTTCTAAAGGAGAGTGAAAATTTTCAGTAATTTCTACCTTCAAGTTGCTGTCAAGTGCTTGCATGGCAACGAAAATACACGACCCATGAAAACATACGAGCCACTGTAGTCATTGGGGTATGTCTCTGCCAGTAAAAGCACTGTCGAGCCGGTGTGCATTTTGCACTTAGTCGCTGCGGCTTCTTATTACTCGCGCAGCTTAAATGTCATTTTAAGTGACCAGGTCAGACTTGTAGCTTGCTTCCACCCTGAACAACAGACACAGCAAGTGATCGGCAAAGTTTGTGCATTTAATATTTTCCTTCATTCGGAGCTGTTTGCTCTGTCAGCCTTAAATATATTGCATTACGCTCGTCCGCCGTTGTTGCTGAGTGGTTATGGTGTCGGGATGCTGAGCACGAGGACGTGGGATAGAATCCCGGCCAAGGCGGCCGCATTTCGATGGGGGCGAAATGCGAAAACACCCGTGTACTTAGATTTAGGTGCACGTTAAATAACCCCAGGTGGTCGAAATTTTTAGAGTCCTCCACTACGGCGTGCCTCATAATCAGAAAGTGGTTCTGGCTCGTAAAACCCCATAATTTAATTATTTTACTTCTTGTATGTATGTCTATCTGTATGCATGAACAAATGAACGACCGAAAGATTGAATGAACGAATTAATGAACGAATTTCGCCGGCAAACCACATCCTTTGCGGAATTTATCTCGGCGGATATATCAGCGACCCCATAATTGTGTCATTTTTTCTATTGAGCACGAGGTCACAGGATTGCTCCCCAGCAGCGACTACTACATTCCTATGAGGGTTAAATGAAAAAAATGCCCGAGTCGAAATGCCGGTGATTTCAAATTGATAGGCAAGTCCACCTGTAAAGCGTGCTTTGCCTGTTCCACATCACTGTACGTTGGCAAAACAAACTTTTTGGCAGGTTGCAGCCACTTTTATTTCCTGCAGAGGAATCTTCTTCAGAAAAAGATCAACGTATGGCAGACTGCAAGTACAAGAGAGCATCTAGGCTCGGCAGTGATCGATACTACTTAATAAAGCTACAATGCATGTAGGGCCTGCGTTTATGTGCCGATTACCTTTAATCCACGTATGAATTTTTCAGGACACACTACAATGATAATGCTTAAACCTCTAAAATTTTATTTACATGTATTTGTTATTTGCACGTAACTCTTGCGATTTCTCCAGCAAACGTCCTAGGGTAGGCAAAGAAAGCTTCACTTAATTAGGGAACTCTGCGACTTAATATTAGAAGAGAGCTTTTTTTTCTTTCTCACAAATATAACGAGCGGCCCCGACACGAAAGACGTAACCTTTTGTGTCGGAGCCACATGGCGAAGGTCAGCAGTTCATCTATTGAGTGCAGGCCAAAGGTATAAGCGGAAAATCAAAGGCCAATAGTGACTTCTTAAAATGAACAAGGGCTTGGATTTAACATATACGTCCCTGGTGGCCGGAAGTTTCACATTTTGCGTTGCACAATGAAAGTTGTGCAGGCAACTTGGAATTGAGGAATATTTCGCGAGGACATAGAGACGTGTGACAAGAATCTGAAATTTTGCTGGTTCTCAGAATCTCGCTGGTCTATTTTGATAGTTTTTTTTTTTGGACGGCGCTGCACAGATGATCCACCGATGTTCTCACTCACTGCCTCGCCTTTCATGGCGGAGCCTCAGAATCTTGCTGAGAAAACTAGTGTTTTTCTTGATGGCCGAAGTTTCTTGTTTTACTACGACATGAAACTATGACAAAACAAGGCAAAGCTCAGAAGGGACGATAAGGATGCCCTTGAGAAAGACCACAGGCAGTCCCCCAAACGCATAGCCCGACATTCTACTACATCTTCTGTTTGACGTCATAAGCACAGGAATGAAAAGCTTTCGATTGTGAATATTAACGCTAGAAGCATTATAAAAAAATTTCCTGACTTCCTGTCTCTTGTGTGTTCACACTCCCCACATATTTTGGGCATTACGGAAACGTGGCTTCACAATGGCGTCAATGATTCTGAATTAACTCCCCCAAGCTATGTGGCGATACGAGCGGATCGACAGGATAGCAAGGGCGGAGGGGTCGCTCTTATCGTTCGATCTGACATTAAGTTCTCCGTTATGAATGCGCCAGCAGAAATTGAATCTGTCTGGTGTAAAATTTTTCTTAATGAACAGTCCATTGCAATCGGCATTCTTTATCGACCGCCAGGTGCATCTGTCGATGTATTGCGCATCCTTAATGATTATTTGAACATACAAACATTCAAACTGTCTAATCTGATTTTGATGGGCGGTTTCAACGCTCCAGGTATCCATTGGCCTTCATTTACGTTTTCTGGTCGGGATACATCCATATGTCAAGAATTGCTGAACATTTCCTTTTTCTTCGATCTAAAGCAAATTGTTAACGAAGCAACAAGAGGTGACTCGCTGCTTGACTTGGTCTTTCTCGGTTCAAATATTTATCTGTGTGGTTTTGAATGCGATATTGTTGATGGAATTTCGGACCACAAGGCTGTGGCAGTTACTATTAACTGTGCTGTTTTCGCGCCGCTGTCGATTTTCACCATGTTTCCTGATTTCGCTCGCGCTGACGATATTGCTATCACCGATTTTCTTGCTTCTTCTTTCGGTGCATTTCACACGATTAGTCACATGGGTGACATCAACGAACTAGTCAACAACTTTGAAATTATTGTCAGTGACTGCATGCAACGTTTTGTTCCGCTAAAGAACAAAGAAAAAGAACCTCAATATACCCTGGATGACACGTGATATACTTCACGTATCACGCCGTGTTGGACGCCTCAGGCGAGTGAAGCGTTTATTAGACCCTGATAGTGCTATCAAGTTTCGTAGGTCAAAGGAAGAACTGCGAGTAATTACAAAATCGGCAAAAGAACGTTTTTTCAATGTACAGTTAAGAAATCTTCTAAAAACTAATCTTCGCAAATTTTGGCGCTCTGTTTTGCCAACAGAGTCTACATCGGCATCTATAATGGTCAATGATGAAACAACTAATGACCCGTTAATAATAGCTGATGCTTTTAATGCCTACTGTAAATCTGTGTTTTCATCAGATACCCACGAAGTTCCATCCATTGACCCTCCTAAAGTGGCAACTCCGATTACTGATATTATGATTAATGAGCATGGTGTACTGAACCTAATGCTACAGTTAGACACTAAAAAATCGACCGGTCCTGATGGTATACCCAATTCTTTTCTCGTTCGTTAATCATTGTGGTCTGCTCGCTACCTAACCATCATAATTCAAAAATCCCTCAATACCGGCATTCTTCCATCCTCATGGAAGCTGGCCAAAGTACATCCATTATTCAAATCTGGTAATAAACAGCTCTTATCTAATTATAGACATATCTCATTAACATCATATTCATGTAAGATGCTGGAGCACATAATTCACAAACATATAATGGAACTTCTGGAATCTAATAACATGCTTTCTAACTTCCAGCACGGTTTTAGGAAAGGTTTCAGCAACTTAAGACAACTAGTTGAATTCTCACACGACATTCTCTGCGCCCTTGGTATCGGCACCCAGGTCGAAACTATATTTATAGATTTTTCCAAGGCTTTCGATACTGTACTGCATTTTAATCTCTTTATAAAGCTTAACGTGATCTTGAAAAATTCTCGCTTGGTTAGCTGGATTGCCAGTTTCCTTTCTCATCGGTCACAATTCGTATGTTATAATTCAACTAATTCTTCTTCTGTTGACGTGTCATCTGGTGTACCCCAAGGGTCGGTTCTTGGTCCTTTACTATTTATACTATACATTAATGACTTACCTCTAAACCTCACTTCACAAATACGCCTTTATGCGGACGACTGTGTTTTGTATCGCGTGATTAACACGCCAGAAGATTATCTTGAAGTAAATTCCTCGTTTGTCAGCTTCTGTACCTGGTGCAACACTTAGTAAATGAAAATAAATTTTACTAAAACTGTGATAACGTCATTTTCTAATAGTGCCTTTCCTTCATTGATCAGTTACACTTTCAACGACTTATCCTTGCACAGGGTCTCGGAATACAAGTATCTTGACATCATATTTACCACTAACATGTCCTGGTCAAAACACATTAATTCCATTTGCACTAAAGCAATCCGGAAGCTCGGGTATTTCAGGCGCAATTTCAACAATTCTCCAAAGGAAACTAAGTTACTAATGTATAAAACTTTAACTCGCCCAATCCTAGATTATGCTTTTCCTGTCTGGAACCCTCATAAGCAGTGCGACATTAACTTTATTGAGAGCATACAACGAAAATCTATTAGGTTCATATATCGTCGCTATGATCACTATTGTTCACCCTTTCGTGCCTTATCTTCTTTGAACCTAACCTCTTTATCCATACGCCGTCGCATTGAGTCATTGAAGTTTCTGCATGGCATCGTCAGTTTTTCTTATCGTGTCTCACATCCCATATATATTCCTTCAGACATTCCTCGGTCAAGTAGTAGTCACAATAGCCTTAATATTAAGCCTTACTTAGCTCGATCTAATAATCTTAAATACAGCCTTTTCCGACGTACTATTCAATTCTGGAACTTACTTCCTGAAGCAATTACGTCACTGCCATAAAACGATTTCCTGTTAAAAGTTAACTACACCTGATTTTATGTATTTTCTTGTTGTTACAGTGTATTGACTAATTCTCGTTTTTGTACTGATTCCCAGTGTTGCTGTTATGTTGAGTTTCATTTGTGTCATCTGCCTTATTTCTTGTGAATTTTTAATATGTTATTGTTTTCTTGTTTTTTGTATGACTTCTTTTTGTCTAACCCACTCCTGCGATATCCCCATAAAGGGGCTGCAGTATGTATAAATAAAAAAAAACATGACAGCGACTTCTGAAAAATATCAAGATAATGAAAATAAGCCTTGTAAGGACTCAGTATTCTGTAGGTGGTTGAGTGTTGGTGATGACAGGAAGGAAGGAAAGAAAGAGAAAAGCAGAAGGCAGGGAGGTTAACTAGAATAACGTCCGGTTGGCTACACTACACCGGGGGAATGGGAAAGGGGAAAACAAAGATGACGGGAAGAAAGAGGAGGGAAGGAAAAAAGGACATTAGCGGTGAGTTCGCTAATGCGTCTGGTCTAATAGTTATTGCACTAATAGTCACAGACGTTCACACAATCTCGTCGTCCTCAAGATGCCTTCACCTCTTTGTGGGCCTACGAGCGATGGGGGCGTTGTTCCAGCAGCACCTGCACGGAAAGCGGCCGATTTTCCAGTTTTTGGAGAGCGTTAGCAAGTTCTTTTCTTTCTGAGGCATATCGTGGACAGTAGCACAGCAGGTGGTCGACATTTTCTTCGGTGCCGCAGATCTCGCATGCTGCACTGTCGGTCACCCCAATTAATGTAGAGTATGCTTTAGTCGGGCAATCCAGAAGCTTGGATTGCGTTCTTTGAATACACCTGTCGACAAAACGGCTGGGACACAAATGAAAGAGTGAAGCATATGCTGCATTTTCTAAATGGCATCACAAGAAAATGGTATGAGCTTCGTATCAAGGGACATCAATGTTATGCATGGAGCACGTGGAAGGAGAGCTTCATCTCGTCATTCCGTGGCAGCCCGCTTGAGCGATGGGAACAAGCTATATTTTATCGCTGCAGATCTGGAGCAGTGCTCGAGTATTGCTTTGAAAAGCGTCGACTACTCCAACTTGCAGAGCGGGAACTTCCACTAAAATCTGTTATATCGCTCATAATATATGGCCTACCTCGGGAATTGCAAGGACAAACTCATGCTGCAGCACCAAAAACTATGGAGGCTTCGCTGGAGTCACTTCAAGAGTTCGCCTGCCATTGGATGGAGAGGACGACAAAGCCGCGCTGGGATGTCCAAGGGCAAGACGCATCAAGAAACCGAGTTTCATGAACGGTTACCAAGAGGAAAGTCACCATAGGTCGTTGCATGTCGCAGAAAGATGGTCATTGCCTGAGGAACGCTGTTTGCCCAGATTAAAAAAACAACAACTAATCAATGAGGGTTCTCAGTCTGACCTTGTGAAACAAAACGATACTGTTCCTTTGATTTCTGCGAGTTTGTTACATATAGAAATTGAGGTTAATGGACAACGTACAACAGCACTTATAGACAGCGGACCTTCTGTACCCATTCTTAAGGAAAGCAACGTGAACCCACAAGGTGTATTCCGAGCTCCGGAGATCAGTTGTTGTGCGTGGGTATGATGGAAGCAAGAAAGAGTATTGTGAGTGGGCACGCCTGAAAGTAAAGTACCAATCTAAACAGGCAGAAGTGGTTGCATTAGTTTTAGGCACTGTAGAGTACGAGTTTCTCTTATCTCGTCCTGACATGAAGTTGTTGAGACAATACTTCATCATCATCGCCATGTTCAGCCTGGTTACGCCTACTGCAGGGCAAAGGCATCTCCCATACTTCTCCAACTACCCCTGTCATGTACTAATTGTGGCCATGTTGTCCCTGCAAACTTCCTAATCTCATCCGCCCACCTAACTTTCTGCCGCCCCCTGCTACTCCTCCCTTCCCTTGGAATCCCGTCCGTAACCCTTAATGACCATCGGTTATCTTCCCTCCTCATTACATGTCCTGCCCATGCCCATTTCTTTTTCTTGAGACAATATTTATTGGGACGATACGGTGTCTGTTGATCAAGAGGCTGACCAAACAGAGTAGGGGAAAAAAGAAGACCACCTACGGATGTAGAAGAAAGGGCAATTCCTCAACTCTACTCCAAACTGGTATGGTTGGGATAAAGCAGTTGGGAGAAAAAAGCCGCACAACTTGACAAGAGAAAAGAAGGCATGGCTGAAAGAAGAGCTACAAAGTAGTAATGTAATTCGCCCGTCGGTGTCTCCCTTTGCTTCACGTATCATCGTTGCTCCAAAGCAAGACGGCAGCTGGCGGCCATGTACGGATTACAGAGCCGCAAATAACCAAACCCTGTTGATTCCTTTCCTAATGCCAAGGATTCACACCATCAGCGGTGAAACCGGAGGCTGCACCTACTTTTCTCGCATAGACTTGTGCAAGGACTTCTGGCTGGTACCACTGCAAGAAGACACCAATCAATACACCGCATTTACGACTTCATTTGGCATATACGAATATAATCGCCTTCCTTTTGGACGGAAAAACTCACATAGTTGGTTTCAAAGGATGATGAACACAGTTTCGAATCCCTGCATTGGACGCTTCTGCAATGTCTACGTGGACGACATTATCATAAAAGTGAAAAGTTGCATGAAGAACATCTGGGTCATATTCTGGCAGTGATGCTAAGCTAAAAGTTTTTTTCAAGAAGAGTGAGTTCTTGCAAGGAGCGCTAGAAAAAGTAATAATAAAGTCAACCAATCAAACGTCTGTTACAGTCCCCAGGAACAGCTTCAAAACATTTGTACTGATGAATCATGACGTTCAGAAAAGGCAAATTAATGACATTGTAAATATGAATATGATAGAAGTATAAAACTGCCGTATCAACGCTACTGATAGCGTGCTTAATCTGTACTTAGGACAGTTTCCAGTCGTAGGCTTTGTTCCATTGTATCCTTTGGGTTACTCGTAGATATCATTACATGTGCGCTCTCTTTTTTGAGTTCCTTGTGTGTATAAATGTTATTGGATAATCGACTGACAGCTTCCTGCGTACGCTGAATTTGGTGGGAATTGGGCTGAATTTGCCATATTTGTTGCTTCGTAGCCTCCGGACGTGCGATTAGCATGTGGTTTTCTGCAGAAGGATATACCGCACCTTAGTATCTTATTTGAACAATTCAAAACATTTTGAATTGACTCCTTTAAAAAGACTTCTTTAAAAAGACTCCTTTAAAGACTCCTTTAAAAAGTGGATGTCTTAATTTGGGTCTTTGGCGTCCTTAGAGGAAGCGTTAGATTGGGTCCAACTGCGACTTCCCTATTGAAATAAGTACATAATGAGAAGCCAACAAACAAAGACACCAAGGAAAACATAGGGGAAATTACTTGTGCTTACTAAATGAATTAAATGCCAAATTAATGGCAATGAAAGTGGATGAAAAAACAGCTTGCCGCACGTGGGATACAAACCCACGTCTTCGCATTACGCGCGCGATGCTCTAGTCAATTGAGCTACCATGGCGCTTTCTCCCTATTCACTTTCTTTGGTATTTATGTGTACCCGTCGTGGTTGCTCAGTGGCTATCGTGTTAGGCTGCTGAGCACGAGGTCGCGGGATCGAATTCCGGCCACGGCGGCCGCATTTCGATGGGGGCGAAATGCGAAAACACCCGTGTACTTAGATTTAGGTGCACGTTAAAGAACCCCAGGTGGTCGAAATTTCCGGAGTCCCCCACTACGGCGTGCCTCATAATCAGGAAGTGATTTTGGCACGTAAAATCCAAAAATTTAATTTTTTTTATTTATGTGTTACTTCTATAGAACTAACCCTGGGAGTGTTAGCCAGCGCCACCATCACAAACCTTGGTGGCGGATGTGGAACATCCTTTCTGGCGCAGGCGTCACGAGTACGTGACGCAGAATACGCAGTGTAATAATAAGTGTAATACGCACAGATACTTTAATCAGACAACCACTGTACCAATGCGAATGAAATTGGTTGCATTTTAAAGAGAAAGCTATACTTCGGTGGCTCTAGGAAGCGGGATTTCGATTTAAGACGACTTGTTTACAAACGTTGCCTAACGTTGGTAAGCTTAAAAAAATAAATAAAAGCCCGAAGTTTGCAGATCCCTTGCTCTGCACCCAGGAGAGATATTGCACTGTAAACCGCATCTGTGAGAGCATCTCAAGCGGACAAATTTGGTACATCAGTTTACATCTTCCATAAAGTTGTTGAAACGTTGAATAAGCGAGAGCCGTTGGCATGGTTGTTGCGAGATTTGAAGGTAGAAGAGCGCTCAGTTGCTGATGTAAATAACACCGACGGAAAGAACACAGATACAGATAGAAAAGACGCTTACTTGCACTTGATATCGGGGAAGCTTAAAGGAACCTGCAAACATCTACTGCGCATGCGCGTGGACCAGTTGGCTTCAGGCCAAAACGTGCAAAACAAATGGTAAAGAAATGTGCTATGCCGACATGTAGACATAAATCATATCTTATCCAGATTCCCGCAGACGTCTTATTTAAAACATAATTATTTAAACCTACAGTTACCACATGGCATTGGACTAAACTATTAAACACAAAAACTGCGAGAAACGTAGGCGGGAGGGGGTAAAGCAGAAGGTTGTACACTTCAAGACCTTCTACACCTCAAATAGGTTCATTCCTCTCCCTGCGAGATGTACTGAAGGTACACTAATACACAAATCTGTTGAGCCGCTTATCCGTCCATCCTCGAGAATCTGCCTCTCCAGCCTGTCCCTGTCTCTACTTCTGATCACCTTGGCATCACCGAATATGACAGAGGAACCCTACTGACTGCGGTCCACCGGAAGGTGCGCTCCATTACTCTGAGCCTTCAGGAACGTAGAATTTCTGTCAGTGTGTTTTTGAGATAGCGCCAGGTCTGCCCTATATACACTTTCCCGCAGCCAATGGGGACCCTGTGCACGATCTCGGAGGTTCAAGGGAAAAACGGGTTTGCATGCCTCTTTGTGCAGGCTGGCGTTTTGAATTGCTCACCACACCAAGCTTGAAGCACACACCTCTACACCGACTGGACCAATTCCTTCGACTTCGACCCCCATCTGGACTCTCTCGACTCGAGACAGCAGTACTTTGCGGACTGTGGCTTGGTGTCCGTTACACAACATCTTTCGCCTTCCAAGTCGGTATGGACGAGAGCGCGGCTTGCAGTCACTGCGGCGGCGAGGAGACTATGGAACACGTACTTTGCCACTGTCTTCAATACAGCGCGCACCGGCTGTCACTAACGACCGCATTGACACGCCTTGACGACAGGCCACTTTCAGAGCAGTCAGCCTTGGAATGCCGGCATGAACTTTCGTCACACGGAAAGTCGGTCAAGGCTTTCTTGACCTTTTTACGTGGCAGTGGCCTATTAGAAAGACTATAATGATCCCATTTCGTCCCTTTTCATTTCTTTTTCATGCTTTTATTTTTGTCACGCTCTTCTTTCCTTCTTAACTTCCTCTTTCCCTTCCCCTAGTGCAGGGTAGCAAACCGGAGGTTTTAACTCTGGTTAACCTCCCTGCTTTTCTCTCATTTGTCTCTCTCTCTCTCTCAGCGACAAGTGCACGTAGCCGGTAAAGCTTGTAGGGTCCGTGGTGACGAGATCCCCGTCGTATTTATTCGCGACCCTCTTATAAGGTTATGAGAGACAGCGTGTGGGTGTGGCATGATAATGTATCTATTGGCTATTTGTGGAGGGAACCGACTATTCGTGCCCTCATGTTTGTCCAGGAGGCATGCGCTAAGAGCGATCGTCAGTCTGTAAGGGTATACTGAGGTAATCAAAAAGTGTTATCTGATGGTCGAAGATAGTGCCCACCCTGTGTATGTGCGCATGATTTTGGGGTCGCAGCTTTGAGACAGGGAGAACCAATAGCTCGTTCAATCAGTTTGAACTTACGGACTTTGCTTACGCACTTTCAGGTCTGACATGTCATATGCCAAACTGACAATCAGTTGCAGTTGCAGATCGATTGCAAATGAGTCATTTTCCTGTCTGTATCTGTATTCTTTCTCTCTGTGTTCTTTTCATCGGCGATTCAGCACTCTTCTACATTCAATTGTTACAGTGTTCACAAGTGTTTCGGAAGTCTTATTCGCAAATTAATGGCATATTTCAGAGCGTTGTATAATACATTACTTTTGTCCCGTTTAGATGTCTTAATTGGTGTCGTTTACAGGATTGTGATATCATTATTTATCATAAAGTTACAGAGTTGGAAACTTGGTACCTCAGTTCTATTTTCGATTTTACAATTTTCAACCATTTTTGGAATAACAATGATATCCCGAACGAGAACTGTGCGTCCCACAGTCATTATATTTAAAGATTTTCTTTTAAAAGCAGCAGATTTCATCGAAATCGGTGTAGAGGTTGCCGTAAAAAAATATTTCCGTTCCCCATACAGTGACAGAAGCGTCCTAGCTAAACCTTCCTTTTAAGAGCCGCGAACATTCTTGTGATCTGCTTAAATGGCCAAAAAGTTTCAAGGTAAGCGAGAACGAACGTTATAATTTTCAGATCCCAAGGAAACCTAGTTAAACTAATGTACTATCCAACAGACTTATACAGAAAACGACATGATGGAAGAAGTTCCTTAGGGTGGGCGTCAAATATTCCATAAAAGGAATATTTACGTTCATTTTACTACAGCAGATTTACTGCAACAACCACTGCGCGCGTGGCCTTTAAAAGCGAAAATCCACCTCGAGTGACCCCTTTGGAGTGCGACGCTAACACCAGATGCAGCATTTTTATCGCCTTGGGGCCGCCGACGGACCTTCGACGCGACTTGTCCCTTCTACTTCCGGCCAGCTGTTCAAGTGAACCTACGATGCGTCTCGTCGTGCAGCCCCGAATTTCACTCACCCAGGCGCCACTTTCTATCCAGTGTGGGGATGCAGCCAAGGCGCTCAATTGAATGCCATCGCTGCGGCCTATGGTGCCCACCAGAGGTGGTTACCGGGCTTTATTAACTAGAGCACATCGCCTATGCGCCGTTAAGGTCACATTTTCCCCACGGCGCTGCAATTCAAACTGAAAATCAGGCGTGCCGTCACTGTGGCACCCATGTAGGGCGTTGCGATTCCATAGGGCAGACGCACTTTAAGCGACTGTGTTTTATTCTTTCGTGTATTGAGAGACTAAGGAACGTGACCGTGTACGTCGCTGGCGCAGAAAGCCGCGGGAGTGCCTGCAGTTCCTGCAGTCCTCGAGTCTGTGCGACAGTTTATAGACACGGTTCGCACCTTGACGTGCGCACGCAACTAGGGCTCTCTCTCTCTCTCTCTTTCCGGTCCTTTATTTCCTAACTGTAGCACACGGTTGCAAGGCGGTGGTGGCGGTGGTGCAGCAGGCGGGGTTAGCCTGGCATACATAGCCGGCAATTGTTCCGCCTGAGCCTCCTATGAGTGTCACAATGTGTGTGACCTGGTGTCGAAGAGCCCCGTGTCTCGCATGAAGACAAGCAGCAGTAGTTGCATTCTCTTCCTGTTTGCCGCGTGCCTTCTGGGGAAGGCGACGTCTTCAAAAGTGGTCTGCGAAAGACCATTCTTTTGCAGGCTGCTGACATTCGCTTTTCTTTCCGTTTCGAACTGTGCGTTTATAGCCAAATAAAACGTTCGATGTCGTCGCCAATATCACCGCAGAAGTCACAGAGCGGGTTCGCGCATCGTCCAGTCTTCAATAACCAAGCTTGGGGTGTACGCGCAGTCGGTAGAACAGTGTTGCTTCTTCGCGAGTAACACAGGGTGGCAAATCGAATGTACGTCTTCTTAACCTCCATCCCTCCCTTCCCTTCTTTTCTCCTTTCGTTTCTTTCTCTCTGCATATATATCATATGCAGAGATCATATATCAGACGTCATAGTGTAACGTATAAAAGTCAATTTTGTTGATCCTGACGTTCTGTAACGCGCGTCCATTTCTAGCTCCACGAGCGTTTTTCAATTTCGGCTCCCCTTGAACGCAGCCGACGCGACCGCGAATCGTTCCTGTGAACGTGTACTTACCAACAGAATGCCTTAGTTGCTGAGCATTTGCACTTTTCATTAACCCACAAGTACCCCTTGAAGAAAGTGATAACCCGTCCATTTATAATTTATTTATTTATTTATTTATTAATCTATCATACTTGAAGGACGGAGGTGGTAAAGATTATGAAATTAGAAATATTTTCAAGTAGAAACGTGACACTAACATCTTCAATAACAATTAAAAAAAGAAGGCTTCGTGAATGCAATTTTTGAAGCTCTTGATGCCCCTTATGACGGCGATATTCTTGTCTTTTTCACAGAATACTGTTAGCCTGCTACATCTGAAGACTTCAGCGGCCAGATTCACAAAACATTTTGTGTGTAACTGTTTCTACTCCTTTCGTCAGCCGTCTTTGTTATTATATGTCAAGCATCACGACAGGCCGAATTGCCTCTTACGGGCGATTCTAGCGTAAGAACCTGTGTGTGTGTGTGTGTGTGTGTGTGTGTGTGTGTGTGTGTGTGTGTGTGTGCGTGTGTGTGTGTGTGTGTGTGTGTGTGTGTGTGTGTGTGTGTGTGTGTGTGTGTGTGTGTGTGTGTGTGTGTGTGTGTGTGTGTGCGTGTGCGTGTGTGTGCGTGCACCCATAATTTCAGAGTCCTAGTGGGTACTGAGAAGGGATTCGCTCAACAGTTGTCACGTTACGTGAAAGCTGCCATTTAACGCCGTTAATGCGAGATAGAACAGAAATAACATTTAGTATCTTCAACACCTGAGAAGAAAAACCATCACGTGTTCTTGCTTAGGTAGTAGGCAATGCCAAATAATGCGAGCGATGAGACAAGACAGCACAAGTGAAAGCCTCACCGTCCAACACAAGTCGCTTGCAGCTCCCTACTAAATGCTTCCGGCGTTCAGCACGAAAGTAATTGCTCTTTTGCAAAGATTAGACTTCGTGTTAGCATATGAGGAAATATCTAAGCAATCATTATAACGTTATGAAAGGCGCAACAATATTCCTCAGCGATGGCAAAAGGTAAGATAGGTTGTCTGGTCTTCTCGAAACAACGACGCCAGTCCACAGGAACGTACACAGGCACTCACGCGGACATAAACGCTCGCTAGAATAGTCTGAAAGATCTCATTGCAAATGGTTCATATGACCAATGTCGCCAGAAACAATACGCAGTCTGCCGTCGATGATCTAGCATGAAAGAAAGCACGTTGTGAAACCTCTCGGTTGGCGCGAGATGAGTAACCTGCTCATTCTGCTATCTTAGCACCTAACCTGACACCGACAGCTTTCTCAAAGACTTTCATTCTCTTGGCGTGCACTCGGTGCTAATTGTTTTTTTTTAGGGTTTCCGGGTGAACACAACGGGTGAAACTAATGACCCCACTCAGCGCCCTAATGGCCTAGCTGTTGCGTTGCCCTTCTGCGCGTGCTTTGCAATGTGATTTTCACGAATGTCAGGAGTCATCGCCAATGCGGGATATCCTGTTTCAGGCGTTAAAGTCTTTGCAGTCTTTTCTCAGTGGCGTTTCCCGCTCCAGCTTGCGTAACCGCTGGCAGTTGCGTACCTCGTTTCATCTTACGGCACTTGGACGACCTGATAGCAAGGCATTTCTTTCCCGCCTTTTTCTGTCACAAACATATATAGCCAACGAATTGCCTCGCATTTTGTTCTTAATTGGCTTATGTTCAGATGCTAGCCCTATATAGGGAGCCACAGGACTCCCTGTATAGGGCTGAGACACTTGAACACCTTATATAGGAGTGTCCCGCATTGTTCACGCAAAATGCGCTGCTAATTAATTAATATGGACTGATTGGACTCAAGTGTACGACCCTTGACGATTGCCTGTTTCCGAGAGGGAGTGCTGCTCAACGTGACCAGGCCCATAGAGCTTTGCTAACTTTCATGCAAAAAACTGATTTGGCCTCCCGTTTATAGACATTTTTTTCCCGTGTTGCTACCCTCTTTTGTCTGTTTCTGTCATTTGTTTATTTCCCATTTTCTTTCCCGTTTCCATGTTTCCTATCTCCTTCTCCTCTTCTGATTCCCTCCTCCTAAAAGAGTAGGCAGGCTTAGTGCCCCTCTCGGTGGCAGTTGTCAGCTTGCTCTCTCCCTGTTTCCTCTGCGGGCTTGTATGTTTTCATGTATAATAATAATAATAATAATAATAATAATAATAATAATAATAATAATAATAATAATAATACAGGGTGTCCCACTAACTATAGCCAGAGTTTAACAATATGCAGATGCCACGTACCACGAAAGAACAAAGGTAATGCTTGCAGTCGCTTGGAGATACTGAAACAATTGTTTTCATTTCGTCTAATTAGATAAATAGTCTTGAATAATTAATCAGCTTCGCCAATATTATAATTAGACGAAAAGTGTCAATGAGAAAATTGTAGAGTGACATGAAAATTTCCGATGCAGCTTTCTGTTGCTCAATACGTGCTGGATAAAAGTATTTTTCCGAGTGTCGAAGACGCTCGGAAAAACACTTTTGCAAATGCAGTGCAAAGGGTGCACGTGTCATTCGCATGTTTTTAAACTCTGGCTAAAGTTAGGCGGGACACCCTGTATAGGTTAAAGTCCTTCAATAATTCTAAAGTGCAGAAAGGCTTTGATCCAGCCGACGACGCCAGCGATAGGCTGATCGGCGACATGTGACCTTGCTCCGCCCCTTTGCCGCCATGAAAGTTCCTGCGTGCCGGGCGAAGTGCGCACGTTTCGCCTGTTGTGCTATGCACATTGCTGCGATAATTTCGTTCCTACAGGTCGGAAATGCCTTGTTGCTGTGCGGTTGGGTGCCGAAACCGGACGAACGATGGCAAGAAGTTATCTTGCATCCCGCGCGACAACCGGAACCTAACCAGAAGAAAAGTATGCTTGCACAGAATTGGACGGAAGGACTTTGAACTGCCGTTAACTGCACGACTATGCGACGCAAGTAACATAGAATGATACAAAGGTGCGATAGAAAGTAAACACGTGCGTGCGTCGAGCTGTGATATTATTTCACTCGCGCGCATGAATGCTGATGGCCGAAGTTTGTGGAGATTATTTATTTTAGTTCGTTTTGAGCCCGCTGAATAGCTCAGTATGACCTAGGATGCGAAGGACCGAAATGCCTTGTTGCTGTGCGGGTGGGTGCCGAGATCAGACGGAGGATGGCAAGAAGTTATTTTGCAGCCCGCGCGGCAAACAAAACCTAACCAGAAGATAAATGTGGTCGCATAGAATTGGACGGAAAGACAAAGCAGTGGGTAACTGCACGACTACGCGAGGAAAGTAACGTAGAGCGATACGAAGGAGGAGGAAAGAGAAAAGTAGAAGGCAGGGAGGTTAACCAGAATAACGTCCGGTTGGCTACCCTACACCGGGGGAATGGGAAAGGGGAAAACAAAGATCACAGGGAGAGAGAGGAGGGAAGGAAAGAAGGAAATTGCGGCGAGTTCGCTGACGCGTGTGGTCTTACAGAAATCGCGTTAATAGTCACAGATGGTCGCACAAACCCGTCGTCCTTAAGAAACACAAAAGCGCCTTCACCGCTTTATGGGCCGACGGGCGATGGGGGCGGTGTTCTAGCAGCACCTGCACAGAAAGCGGCCGATTGTCCAGTTTTTGGAAAGCTTTGGCAAGTTCTTGTCTCTCTGAGGCATATCTTGGACAGTGGCACAGCACGTGGTCGATGTTTTCTTCGGTGCCACAGACCTCGCAAGCTGCACTGTCAGCCATTCCAATTAATGTAGAGTATGCCTTTGTGAAGGCCACTCCTAACCAAAGGCGACAGAGAAGCGTGGCTTCAGGTGCGAGAGAAAGTATACACATGCGTGTGCAGAGCTGCGATAGTATTTCTTTCACGCGCATGAGTGTTGACGGCCGAAGTTTGTGGAGATTATTGATTTTAGTGCATTATGAGCCCGTTGACTTGGCAAGTGCAGTGTGACCTAGCATGCAAGTAAAAAGTGGGGCAGAAGCGCATTAACTCGCCGACAAATATCCGCATTGCGTTACGTGCGATAAAAAAAATCACAAATTTCAGCAGCGAATTCTACTTTCACACTTTCTTCTGTTTGTGCGCGCGTCGTTAACTGCTCTTTACAATATGCCCAAAAAGTCATTTCCAACTCTGCATATCCTAATCGTATATTGTGCATTGCATATGTGAATAAATATATTTTTAAGTGCCTGCATTACTCTGCGTTTAAAAACAAATGCTACATAGCCACTGCTACTGGCCATCAAATAATAAAGTACAATACAATATATCAGAGTACATTACATACAGCTGCGAGCTCGTTCCTTCCAAGTTTCCCTTACACCCGAAGAAGTTTCAGTTATCGGCGATGCCATTTTACTAATGAAAAACACACAACTGCAAATAACATAATAAAAACGCCAGAAGCGATACACGGATCGCCAGCAAAACACAGTGCAGTAATAGCTAGGCCAATCCGCGTGCGTTTCGTATAAGGGCCCTCTAATTCTTACGGGGCTTTAGCGGTGCACGGAGGTGAAAAGGCATAAACACAACAATGCGCGTCATGATTCAAGTTTACTTGGCGACGTCGCACGGTTCATGAGAATAGTCAACCGAATTCACACGCGCGCACACACAACGCTCCATGTTGGTGTGCTGCGACATTAGATCGCGCTGGCAGCCCGAACACGATCGAGGATACTCGCTGACATGATCCATAACGCCGCTTCAGAATGTCATGACAGTTGCACTGGCTCGTAGCACTGAACCACAAGACACAACAGTCGTCGTGTAATCGCTACACGACAGACACACTAGCGGCAAGAATACTGTTGGCGCACTCGTTTCCACACACATACACAAGATGTTTAGTTACCCTGAGGGCCGCACGTTTCAGAGACGTTATGTCGAAAGTTTTTTGGTACAAGCGACTGTCAGCCTTCATTTTTTACCCGAATTCTTAGTTCAAAGTAACCGCTATGTGCACGTAGCACACTTACAAGCAAAAGAATTCCCAGAGCAAGCGCAAGCAATCAATTAAGCGCAAGCAATCACCAAGGCTCGCGAGGTGACTGAGCGCAAACGAACGAGAGGTAAACATGCGGAATCGAGGCGATCAAGCCCTCATTCCGCTCTCTTGAGCGTTTTCCTTTCAGCGCTCATTTGAAATTAAAGGACTAGATTTAGCAGTTTGGACCTTTCTTTCGTTTTTCACAACAGTCAGGCACCAGTAGCGTTTTATTTCCGCGCGTGTGCAGATATTTTTTCACCTCACGAATGCCGCGGCGCCGCGGTTTAGCTTGGGCGCCGTCGGATACAGGAACTTCCTAGGTGGCGCTCGCGGCAGATGTCGCTACCTCGTTATAGACGGACCTTAGTATAGGTGCATCAATAGAGAAATACGTACGAGCGAGTGGAAATTCTGCATACCGTGCCGTAATTGGGTGTAAATGGAGCCACATACTCATTATCCTAACGTCTCCCAGTAAAGGGAACAAAAAAATACGAACACTCAGACCAGCGTGGGTGTCTACATTATTTCGGGCCAACAAGGAAATAGCATTCTGAACACGTGACCAAAGCTAGCTGCGCGGCTTGTCTAAGAATAGTCCATAACGAGCTGAACATCTGATCGAAGAAACTTAAAAATTCGGTTGCTTTGCATGATAATACCCCAGCCTCTCTAAATAAGAATGTATGGGAAAATCTCTTCACTACGAAAGCGGTCGTGATGAGTAGTAACTAGCGTGCTTCACGTTAAGCTATGATAGTAACAGCTTGTGGAATACTCTTGTTATTTCTTGAAAGAACGCGGTTCTAAATTAATGCTCCCTCTTCAGACCTAAAATAAGCTGGCCATACCAAAGGACCATCGAACATCAGAATATGCATCAAATACTCATTCCGGTAATTAGAAACGCCAAACGCTAATAAGGCGAAAGAAAAAAAATTAAAAGTGCGTTACCTTAATTCACATTGCGCACATTCCTGTGCGCGACAAGTTTCTTTTTTTCTTTGTTGCCAGGTCTCTCCAATGGTGGCAAGGAAAAACCATGGGCATTGAGCTTCAGGAGAACTAAACGTTCCGAGTACTCACAGTGGCTTCATTTCTCTTGAATGTGCTTAGTACTGCTACACACGAATGCTTTGATGAATGCCCTACCATGTTTGACGGCATGCTCAACGTACAGAGTTCCGTGAGTCGGTAATTAACTTGTTCTTGTACTTTAAGCCGGTGGTTCAATCAATTTTATTAAAGAAAGCTTAACGTATACCTGACTGTAGAATAATCCCAAGTTTAATAGCTACCATATAGTTATGCGGACTGTCTAGAAAATGTTTAAAAGAACGGCCCGTTACCTTCAGTCTTTTTCAATGAAGTACGCATCGTCTCCGAAGGAATCAAGTTTTACAACTTTGGGGGGGGAGGGGAGACACGTTTAGCGACAGTCCATCGCAATTTGCGACTAAAAGGGATACGCCGTAGGTACCTTTCTTGCAGCGTAAACTGTGACCTCGTTGCAATAGCCGTTTTGATTGGCGATGGTGTCCACCGTTGGTGTCCGCTAAGCGTAGAAGCTATCGCTGGGGATAAAAAAAAAGCACAGTTCGCACCAAGATCGAACCCGGATTCTCTGCGTGGGAGTCAGCCACTCTACCAATGAGCCACGCCAGCGGAAAAATGCCATATAAAGGCGCCCTAGCGCGCAAGGAGGCACGCGATGTCACATGTGGGACTACAGTTTGCATTGTAGTCCCATATTATTACACCTGGCAGAATGCCATGTAGAAGATGCACCGGTAGCGGTACAAGGCCGTTAAAAAGGTTTAGGGAAGAAAAAAAAATGTTCTAGGAGACGTACACAAGAATGGGTAGAAAACGTGTTATGTATCTGATTAAATTAAGCTGGCTAGGTGACTACGTCACCGCCGCGTTTCAAAGGGGATGCCAATAAATCATCATCATCATTATCAACGTGTCGTGTCACTTGCCTTGCGATTTGAGATGCGCGCCGCGTAGCGTCTATACGTGCGCCCTTCGCATTGCAGTTGCACATTATTACACGAGGAAGCACCCAACGTAACAGTTGCATAGGTAGCGGTACAAGGTAGATATGGAAGTCTCGACAAAGAAAAAGATTATGGAGATGTACATATATTGATGTTACGAAAGACGTGCATGGTATACCTGATTACTTCAGGCTGACTAGGTGGCTGTTTTCCTCCGTCCCGTTTCAAAGGAAATGCCTTTAATTCATCATCATCATTAGCATCGCATCGTGCCAGTAGACAAGAGATGTTACATGCGCACCGGGTGGAGTCGATACGTACAAACTTTGCGTTGCAGTCCCTTTATATTCCACCAGGTGTCCCGACATGCAGCAGTTAGTTGCATGCTGCATGTAGCTGGACCTGGTGACTGGACCTGGTGACCTGGTGGCACCACCCCGGTTAGAAGGGGACGCCAATAACTATCGTTATCATCAACATCGACAGCAACGTACCGTGCTACGGATGAAGGGATGTGAAATGTGCACCACGTAGTCTGGATACCTGTGTTTACTCTTCGGTACGCGTTATGGCGCCCCTTCGCAAGGTACGAATCGCTGCTGAAGAAGCGAATCGTAGAGCTACGCGTGCGGCTGCAACGAGGCAACATTGGGCTCAGCAGACCGCTGTGCAGAGAGCAGGGCAAGCCGCAGCTTGCCGTCGACGCGGGGCGGACAGTTCAGATCCTTCTCGTGAAACGACGCGAGAGACTTCGCCGCGAAGACCCTGCAGTGCGTGGTGCCGAAAATGGAGCTACTCCTCCAGCTTACGCTGTGACTGTGCTGCATGTGCCACGCAGGCCTGTGACCTTTATTAAGCAAGTGCAACTCTAACAGAATGAAACGAAACAAGTGGACATAATATAACTGGACAAGTAGTTCAAAATTGATTATAGAAAAACGAATAAACCTAATCTACACGAGTAATTAGGTAAAACTGCCGCCCCAGCTGATAGCTGCATCACCGAAACGAAGTTAGCGAAATTGGAACACCGCTGTTCGCCAGTGATTTGGCATCGCTTTTGAGAGAATCTAGTTGTGTGACGCCAACTGCCAACTCATTGTGCGGTATCTTCTCGCGATTTCTCGCTGCTGTCTCCATAACACAATGAAATGGTGATTTATTGCGAATACGTCTGCGATGTTCTAGAAAACGAATAGACGAAGTGGCATTGATTTTATCATTGTGTTGCTCTCATCGTTATTATTTGTTATCGTTATTGCTTTCAACATGAAATTATCGTTTTCAGGAACCTGTTCAGGCAGTGAGAATTCCTAGCGTGCGTTAAACATCTACGAACAGCGCTACCGCTCTGCGATAACGTCACAGGCGGCACCTATAGGATAAAACGATGGTGGCAACGCCAAGTTAACGCTTACTAACGTCATTAAAGGAATCTGATCTCAATAACACAAGTTGTCTCTTTTGTAACGTGGTATTCAGTCCTAGCTTGGTATCATATAGACTTTTAAAAGATAGAGGAACATTTCTTCTTATGTTGGTTCGTATTATACTCACCACAAAACTGAACAAAGTGTACGGATAATGTTCAGAGGCCCCAGTGCATGTTTATTTCTAGCTGACTGCTGGTAGAATGTCTTGCACCCACTTTGCACCGACCCAGGAAGCAGGGAAAAAATCCAGATCAAGGATGCTGCTTTTTGCAACCCTTTCAGCGAGACAGAGGCAGAGATAAATGAGGTCAGAACAAGCAGTGATTTTCGATTGTTAATTGAGGACTTTATTACATAGTTGGTCAGGCGTATAGTGAAAGCCCGCAAGCACGCAATTGCATCAGGCACCCTTGTCGGCCTTACTGCTGCCAGGATCGCAAAAAGAAAATAATGTAACAGACGCTAAGCCAGAGATACAGAGTCTAGATGGTCAAACAACTTATGCAGTGGAAGTACACAACACAAGTTGCGAAATTTGTGGGGCATGGTGACTTTCAGTTTGCTCTAATTTTCTACTACACAAAACTAGCCCCAGGAAGTTCGAGTAGGACAAAAAGTTCCCTTTTGGCTGTGAGCGCTTACACTGCGTAATTATACCACATCTCCGGGTACCTACACTTCATTTTGCCTCATGTTGGTATGCGTTGAACTTGAATTCTTCCTATTTCTTTGCAGCTTTCAACCACGAAAGCCTATCGACCCGTTGCATGAAATGTTTTTGTGATTGCACATTTATCTACTTTCACATATACTGGGTGCCCCAACTAGCACGCACCAAGATTTTAAAATATGGAAATGCCACGTAGCAGGACAGAAAGAAACAAAGTAATGTTTGCCGTTGGTTGGGGATGCTCAGATTATTTTCTGCATTCCACCTAATTACATAATATGTCTTAATTAATTAATCAGCTTCCAAATATTATAGTTATTAAAGGTGTCAATGAGAAAATTGTAGAGCAACATGAAAAAATCACCGCCCAAGCGCTCGGTACAGATGGTTAACCAGCGAAGCTGAAACATGCGGCCCCAGTGTTTATCACTGGGTTAATCCCAACAGTTCATTAAACGACGGCTTGGTAGGCTGCTGGATCCTAGGTACGCCGTCGCAGCTTGCGCTCGGCTGCATGAGCCTGTTCTCGTGCCCGAGCTGCAGCATCGGCACGGCGTTGACGAGCTCCTCCCCATTTCTGCTTGCGGCGTTGCTGATCGAAAGCGACCCGCTCATCAGGAGTACGTATGACGCGTTGCCTGACCATTTCGGAGCCGGAGAGAAACTGCTGCACGCGCGCTCGCCTACGACGGAAAGCAACATCACTACTGGCGCAGCCAATCGAGCGCCCCTTTCTCTCTCTCTCTTTTTTTTTTCGCGCATGCGCACGGGTTTGCGCCGGAGAAGTTTTCGGCGTACAGGCGACACACGGATAGATGTACGGACGGACGATTTGGCTAGCCATATACAGCTTCGCTTTAAAACTTCCGATACAGCTTTCTGTTGCTCAGTACGTGCTACATAAGAGTATCTTTCCGAGCGTGAAAGAAGCCCGCGAATACACGTCGCGTGGGTTGGGTTGCAACAATGAGGTAAAAAGAAACGCCACCTTATTAGAATTTTCACTTTATCGTAAAGCCATCACTTCCCGGATTTGTGCCCCAAATAAATTTTGCTGTATATCGCCTCATTCAAGTGAACCTGATTGAATAAGGAAAGAGACTATAGTACGTTGCAGGTATATTCAGACACAATGGGTAAGAGAGGGGGAGAGAGAGAGTAAGAAATGAAAGGTAGGGAGGTTAGTGCGCACCTCCTAGACTAGCTCAAGACCTTGTTGCCCATCTCCATGTGGGCGCGCTGTGTCAGAGTTGTTACCTGTTGAACCATATTTTTTCCCCTAGCCTCACAATGTCGCTGTTTGTGCCGCTTGTGGCTGGGAGTGGCGTTCACGAACGCCTACTCCTATCATATGGGAATGACTGAGAGCCCGGTGTGCGACTCCTGTGGGTGCGAGCAAACCTTCGAACGCCTATTGTGTACCTGCCCTCGCTACGATGTATAACGCCTCTCTCTGCGGGCAACTTTAAACCGACTGGACTCAAGACCGTTCTCCGAGTCAAAGATACCAGGACTGTGGCCACACCCGTCACTGTTACGAAAAGCGATTCGTGCACTAGTACAATACTTGACGTACATCGGCTTCAGAGACCGTTTATAATCTCCTTGTGCATCCTCCCACACGCACTCAGTGCTTACTCTCTCCCTTTTTTCTCTTTCTATTCCCCTTCTCCCCAACCACAGTGTAGGGTCGCAAACCGGGTGCTTGTCTGGTTGACCTCCCTACCTTTCCTGTCCTTGCTCTCTCTCTCTCTCAGTCGCCTTAGCGAAGGGGTGAATGCTGCACGTGGCTCCCACGTTTCTCGCTTCCTCGTGTGCGTTTTCTTTCTACTTTTCATTTATGTTTGCCGGTTTATTTGATAGTGATATTGCGTAATTGTTGCTTTCGGATACGGATGTCATTGTGTGTTGTGAAAAGTCAGTGAGGCCGGCCGAGTTCAGAATTTTTGACAATTCCTGCGTTTCTTTGAAAGGCTGCGACGCATCACGTTCTTGTTCTAGGCCATTTTTTTTATCTGAAAAATGATCTTGACTCCTGGAGGCTGAACACAGTTCAAAGAAGTTCGCGCTGGCCGTCGTAATGGGCACAAAGGCACAAATTGTGTTCGATTGTCTCTTCACAGTTGCGCGAGTCGCACGTTGGTGTGCCTGCCCTTCCAATCAAGAATGAGCAAGCTTTCGTATAAGCAGCTCCTAGCGATGGTCAACAAGGTTAAGCTGCATCGCAGCGGGATAAGGTCGATGGCAGTTGCAGCTTCAACGGAGGGTGAAGTATGATACACTCAGGTTGTATAGGGAAACTTGCATCGTGGTGCGAGCCAGCAGAGAAAACCCTCACGCAACGTTCGTTCTGGGCAGTGGTGTGGGAAGTGTCCGGGTTCTTTTATGAGCAGTCTGGGTAGCATTGTTAGCAACGTTTGTCCCGGCGATGCCAGAGTAATCCGGCAGCCATTGGAAGGGGATGTCGTGTCTATTACAGAGAGCTTGATGGTGAACTCTTGGCACGGGCACCAATTTTCAAGGTGTCCTGCGTCGTAGGACTGACTGATAATTCTGAAGGACTGCATGCTTTAAAGTCCCCGGACACGGCCCACTTTCGAGGTTGTGCTTTGAGGATGTAAGTACCAGCAGCACGCTGTACATAGATATCCATAAGGAATGAAATGGGAGGGACACTGGTTTTCCTGAGCAGAACGATATCTGTAGTGTACATGGCTTCAGTATAACAGTATACTAGTAGTTGGTTTTGCATAGCCGAACAAGCGAATAAGCGCGATAAAGGACACAGACACAAGAAAGAGAGCCAAAGAGAAGAGCATACAGACAAATGGCCACTTGTCTCCCTTTCTTGTGTCTGTGTCCTTTATCGAGCTAGTTTACTTGTTTAACTTTGATAACTCTATCTCTAGAATTGTTAAAGTTCATCGTTGGAACTGTAGCATCAGTGAATGAATGAATGAATGAATGAATGAATGAATGAATGAATGAATAGATAAAAATGTAAAAATCGATTAAGACGTCATTATTGCATGAATGATGTCTGATTGGACCGTGTCACAATGAAAGGACACGACGCAGCTGAGCAACACTATACAAACAAAAGCGCAATTATAGCACGCGAAGACAAGACGGTTGGCCAAGAAACCCGAGCAGAAGTCTCTCCAATTTTTTTTTGTTGTGGTCGGTTGCTTCCTTTCGATGCAACAAGTCGCGCTGCCATTAGCCGAGGGCATTGCCGAGTCATCAGATGTCCTCGGGAACTGATGTTCCTGGGAACTGATGTTCTGTCGCCTGGCGTTAGCCGCCGCTGCTACGCGTGTCTGCTGCAGGGGTTGCCGACTTTCCTCTGGCACCGGGTAGCAACAATGTCGCAACGCGGATTGACTTACGGTGTCTCGCCTCCTGACACTCTCTCTGCTTCTTCATTCTGGACATGATTTATCTACACAAAATTGATTGATTGATTGATCAATATATTGGCTGGCTGACGGATTTATCAATCAATCGACTGATCGATTCATTGATTGACTGCATGATTGATTGGTCGATTGATTGAGTGAGCGTGATGAAATTATGAATGTTAGCAACCTTATCACACGCTTCTCTGCAAATTATAGCTTGTTTAATTATTAAATGATGACGACATGCGGGCAAATTAACGTAATGCAACTAGAAGATATTTTCGCAAGTATCCGCAGGTAACCAACATTCGGAAGGTGTCACTCTATTTCGAGCGACCGACGCTATTTACAATAGGGGGAAAAAAAAACTTTCGAGTTGATCTGAAATTCCAGCGCACATAGACAGTCCGTATACGTGACCACACATGGTATACGTATACCTTGTGTGGTCTTGAGGTCAATGACATCGGATGTTCAATGACATCGGAGTCGGATGTTCAATGCGGTACTTTCATGAAAGGACGCAAAAGGCGGTGTGTATTAAATCCTATACAGCTAACAGCGACGCGGACAAATGTGTCTGCTTTCATCCGATGCAGCGTGCAACTGCGTGCAAATGTTTGTCCGTCAGAAGCGATGACAGATGTACGCACAGATAAGTAGGACACATATCTAGGAACATTTTTGTATTCTTTACTTCTTGCGCCACAGTTGTACACGTGTACCCATTCAGAAAAAATTGGCTAATAATATACACGCATCCAGTGGCTCCTACCAAACGGCTAAATCAAAGGAAACCAAGTAAAAGCAAAGATTCCGAATAACACAATGAGCTCTCAAATCGTTTAGCATTCTTTGGGAACTAACCGCGATTTCCTGTGACTGCCTCGCCGTTATCGCCGGCCGATCTGGAAGATGTTGTAGTGTAACACAGCGGTAAAAATTGCACGGATTAGGACTCCGGATTAATTTTTGACCATTTGCGTCTCTTTATAGCAAACCTAAATGTAAGTAAACTAGTGTTTCTGCATTTCGTCCTCACTGAAATGCGGCCGCCGCGGCCGTGATCAAATCCGGGACCTGGAGCTCTGCAGAGTAACGCCATATCTACTCAGCACACGTGGCTTGTAAGCTCTTCTTTACATGACTTGATCATATTCTACAGCTTGGGTAATCACCACTTGGTGTTGGACACAATAAAGCTTCGTCCTCTAGTTGGAGGGAAAAACGCCATCATTATTACGTATCAATGAATCTGGAGACGTTGCTGTCTGCATAAACTTGCCGATGGTGACGAAGAAAGTGCTGTCGAAGACGCAGAACAACTGCGCATAATTTCCTTCACATTAGCAAACGCCAACTGCCTTATCTTTATTGCTATACGAAATGTGACAGAGAGACACCGGAATCCAGCAAAATTGCCTCAGTCGTTTTTCGCTCCGAGGTATCGGGCCCTCCGCTGGTGTTTTAGTCTACCTCCTCACAATCCAGCATGGCATTGCCAGCATTCTGCGCCGGCTTGCTGTAGTCCTGCTTTGCGTCCTACTCTGTGCGGGCAGCGCTGCCTCTCTCCTCCTTTTACTCTTTCCATTCCCCTCTCCATTAACCCCAGTGTAGAGTAACAAACCGACCAGTCGTCTGTTTGAGCTACCTACCTTTCTTTTTCTTGGTTTCTCGCTTTCTTGTACACTTCCAAGACTGAGCTACGACATGTGCCTGAAACTGTGAACTATACACAATGTGTTTACCTTCAATGCTTGCTTTTTCGACAGACGTGGGCTATAATAGTACTCGTGCCTGTCTGCACTATCAGCTATCGTGTGAGCATAGTTTTTCAGGTTTAGCGACTTTGACTCTCGTTACAGGTCACCAAGGACTTTAATTTACCTGTTTTTTTTATAGAGCCCTGAATTAGGTCTTGAGTAGACGTGCTGGCCGCCTTCTTCGTTTCGTACCTTCGTCCTCATCGTCAACAATAATATTCCTCTTTCTTCCCCCTTTCCATTTCTCCTAGTGCCGACGGGCTGATTAAGAAAATGCACATCATGTCACTCTTCTTTTAATAAACTTGCTTTCTGTCTTGATTCTGCCTGCCTCTGTTAGATATGGATTGTTTCAAGTGCTTGAAGTGGCGCGCAGTTTAGAGGTTTCATTAATAATTTTCGTCACGTTGTCAGCGCAGAAGTGTGACAGACCTTTGACAAGGGGCTTAACGTGTAATTTTGCTCAATCTGCGTTAGACTGTTTAAGCTCGCTTGTGGAAGCGTGGATGAAACGAGCAGGATTGATAGTCAACATGCACTTAGAAATGACTGTATAGCAACTCTCGATTCTCACTGAGTTCTTTATGCACTTCTTCATGCTTAATTTAACTTAGCCTGTGGGAGGGTTTAACACATTCGTTGCTGTTGCGTGTTCGCGCTGACATCCGTATTTTGTTAGTGTATCAAAGCAAAGCTGGGCATGCAGGGACATTAAAATTACTTGACACATCCTAGCATGCCCTTTAGCGTACCTTTTATGAGGACTGTTAGATGGTAAATTGAACTAGATGCATGTATGAGAGGTGTCGGTCTTCGATTCACTCCGATTACAAAGGCTCATGCCAAGTCGATGTTTTTTGGCTGACTATTTTAGCTTATACCTACATTGCGCAACGAAGTACTCAGCAGGGTACCCTAGATGTTGGATGATTTGACTGATGCGATTGATGTGGCGCTGCTGCTTACGTAAGATAACGCGTTACGTAAACTAATAATCGCGGTGTAGCGTTGCAACTCTACGCAGAGTCGACGTATGCGAACGCCACCTCACGCTGATGACCTTGCCGCATTGCAGTGCCGGGTAACTCAATCTTCAAACACCTATAGGCCGCGCTCGCCGATCGCCCTTCGGCGCGTGCTTTCGGCGCTACGAAATGACTGCCAATTCACGAGGCTAAGCCGCGATGAAATTTCTCCACTAATCGTGCGGCAACCAATGTTCGGCACTGACCGTATACTGTCCGTGTACTTAATCCTACGCTGTGCGAGTTCAGTGACTGTCTGGAGGCATGAGGTTGATACGGCGACAAGCAGGCCACCGGGGTGAAGGATATTTTTTTTTTGTCGCTGAATAACTCCGTTTCCGTAAAACTGGGCAGCACTGTGAAGGCTAGTGCACGTAGACTATGCTTTCTGCTTGGTCTGTGCGTACTCTAGATGCAGTTCGCGACGCGATGTTATTGGCCGTATTGTACATAGCGCCTATATTATCAATAACTTAAAGAATTATATTATGTTGTCAAAAAAATTAAAAGCAACTGCCAACAATGCCGCAAATGTACCCGCGCTACGCAGTGGTTCATTCGTAGCGAGGATTGCGTTCTAAACTGGTGGACTGGAGGTAAAACTGCTTCACAATCTGCACACTTCTTGAAGGTCGACCACTGCGCAGAACTCGCACTGTACATACGGGTAAGCGCATGATGCCCTTTAAGCTTTCAACACAGGCGGAACGTACACAGGACACACTGTGCATATCTTGTGTATTGTGCGTATATTTCGCGCGTATTACGTATGAAATGATCTTGTCATTAAAAAAATGAGAATAATAAACTCTCCCATGTGTCTTCTCTCGTTTTCTACCTACACCCACCAGGTGTTGCCAGGCCGGTTTATTGTCGTCTCTACGTTGTAGCAGCGTTACGAACGTTATTGTAGCCGGTTTCTTGCAAATTCAATCGGTTCGTGCGTTTGCGGCAATTATTTCTCTTTCAACTTATAAGGTCAGCACTGACATTGCTATCCTCGTCTATCATTTGCTTTGAAATAACCGTCTGTCGAGATGTCTTGTAAAAGTGTGTTCATTTAATGGTCACTTGCGAATTCTCTCACTATGCACTTAGCTTTTCTAATAAGGGAAACGTCCCACTTTGCCACAATTTATTACGAGTTGGTGGATTGCATTTTTTTTCTTGTAAAGGAAGCTGATAGAATTTGTTCAAAGTATCTAATGTTTAACCAGTTTATATATGCTTATCATATAAGACCTTATGTGCTTTGTCACGGTACTGGATTTTGACCGCACGCATTTATAATACACATTAGTCAAACCAGACAGAGGAAACTACATACGTAGTTGAATTGAGGTAGTCTATGGATGCCTAATAGTTTGCAGATTGTCTAAAGAGATTTTAGTAACGGACTGGCAAGCGCGCCGGCCTCAACTGATCCCCGACAGTTCCGTCGAACAGCTGGTTCGATCGCTAACCGGCTGACGCCAGCATCACGGCTTTCTCCACACTGTACGGTATAGCGTGTCTAGCGGCGTTGTCTTCGCCGCCCACCAACTTCCTTCGAAATGGCACGCTCGGCTGCTCCCTCCCTGCCCGCCTTGAAAGGGAGCTAGCCTCTCAGCCAGTAACGCTCAAAGCGCGTGGCGTGGTTTGTGGGTCCAGCTCCCGTCGTTTGTGAGCTGCGGGCGCTTGACGTTGTGCTCGCCCACGGGGCAAGCTTAATCGCGGCTCACGAAGCGCCAAATCCCGCCCAGGAGACTTCGTCGCTCACTCCCGCTCTTCTCAGTCGCGCACCTCCACACAGCATTACGGTTTAACTCGAATTTATCGTGCCACCTGGAAGACAGCTTTGCCATGGCGCGCCAGACATATTTCGTTCGTGAAATATTTTCCTCTAGGGTCATTCCTGTTTCGTCATCTGGTCGAGTGCGGACGCTGATCAATCAATCACTCACTCAATCAATCAATCAATCAATCAATCAATCAATCAATCAATCAATCAATCAATCAATCAATCAATCAATCAATCAATCAATCAATCAATCAATCAATCAATCAATCAATCAATCAATCAATCAATCAATCAATCAATCAATCAATCAATCAATCAATCAATCAATCAATCAATCCTATTAGCTTTCTCTGGAGACCTTCCCCAGTTGGCGTTATGCATGTCTCTCCGCAACTAACCTCTTTTCCGCCAACTGTGGTCACTAGGTAGTTTATACTCTAATGCGTAGAGCATCGGGCTGTTGTGCTGAGGGAACCGGATTCAGCATCAACCATTGGACCACCTTGGGTCACTGGGTGCGGAACACGTGCCGTTCTTCAATGAACCCTATTGAGGCCAGCTTGGGCGATAGAGTATTTGCTACTTGGTTTGTGCCGCCCCTCAGTAAACCTATTTGATGCCAACTTGGGTTGCTAAGTATGTGCCACTGAGTATGAGCCGCTTTTCATGATAGTCTTTATATAAGACGTAACATCAATCATTACCCACTAACCACCATAATAGCATTTAAGTCGCCAATCAACTCAATAGGACAGATTAACCGCCAATTTTTTCTCACTGAAAACGACAAACTAGGATTTGACAGAAATAAATACTTTCAATCAGTACCTCATTGTCAAACCAGATCTCTTCACTCTGTGATAGTTGATGATTATTTATTCAGATCGAATATATTGAAAAACCTTTTCTTCCAACGTACTATTTGGAATTGGAAGGACGCGCCCGTTCAGGCTGATAGCGCACTTGCACATTGCTTTGACACGGTTCGAGCGCCTTCTGTAAACTTGAAATTCTTTGATTTTACTTCAATATTTCTACGCCTTCGATAGGCTATGTAACTGAGCTGTGCTTTTGTTACGTGCGTGCCTAGTGAGTTTTCCTTTATTGTGCATTGTTGTGCTATTAGCTTGCTGTTGCTGACTAAAGCTTATGTGACTATATACATCCACCCCTGCCTAAGGCCTGACATTAAAGCGGGCAGTACTAACTAACTAACTAACTAACTAACTAACTAACTAACTAACTAACTAACTAACTAACTAACTAACTAACTAACTAACTAACTAACTAACTAACTAACTAACTAACTAACTAACTAACTAACCAACTACCAACTACTAACTACTAACTACTAACTAACTAACTAACTAACTAACTAACTAACTAACTAACTAACTAACTAACTAACTAACTAAAACTCTTGCAAGTTAGCTGTTCTGCAGTGCTACATGTTACAAGCGCAATGGGACTAGATACAAGGAGTAGACGAGCGCGTGCTGGAAATTAAGAGTCGAAATACCAAAATTAACGAGAGAAACAGTGCTATAGTATGGTAACTGTCAGCACAGTAAGGAGGATTAACCTGTCTATTTACGAAATTACTCAAGGAAATAACATTTTCAAACGTTTACAAGAATAAACAAATGTTTTAGTACGATTGAACGGCAAACCAGGGAGCAAGTAGAGACATAAAAGCTGTAAAGTGAGCCGGGAGTATTGCAGTTGCACTCAAACATTCCCCCTTCCCCATCTTTCACCTCCCCCATCCCTCTCCCATGTGTAGGGCAGCAAACCGGTTAAGCTAAACTGGTTAACCTCCCTGCCTTTCCTTCTCAACATTTTCCTTCCTTCCTTCCTTCCTTCCTTCCTTCCTTCCTTCCTTCCTTCCTTCCTTCCTTCCTTCCTTCCTTCCTTGAAGCTGTGGCTTAACACACTTACTTTATTTTCGTGCAGTGCTACAGTGAGAAGAACTGGGGAGAAAGATCTTTTAATGGATACTGGAGAATTTTGCCAGGCCATACATCTTGGCTAGCACGGCTCTCCATATTGCCGTGTGTACTTCTTTATCTTTCTCAGGTGACCGCTCTTCACCGCCTAACAAATGTTATCGCACAGCGCAGGACGCGCCTGCATGTATCGGAAATTTCTCGAATGTTATCGATTGTTCTATCCGCTATCTGGTTGTCACCCAAGCTTGTGTAATCTGATTTCATATATGCGCGATGCGAATGGCGTAGAACTTTCTGGAAGACACATGGGCACCACCGATTACTCTGGAACCTTCGATGACTCCTGTATAATAGCCGATGCGCTTGACTGACTGATCAGATTTCGACGACCGCCGACTGTGTTCGCCGCTTTTGCTGTGCTTTGAGTGTAACTTGCTTTTGTGGGCACAAATTCACCCAATAAAACGGTAGTTTCGCCATTCCCAATTTTCCTTTCTTCACCGTCACTACCACGTGACAATATGACAAAGCTGACGAGTGAAGAGAACAGGCTTCTAGAGGACAACTTAGTAAACATTCAATGGCATCGGGACTTTTTCATTGAAGTGCTGAGCGGCGTCGGACCACTATTGGCTGCCTCTGCATGTGGCATACAGGTAACCTATGAATATCTGGTAACTCCTACACTTCTGTTTTCAAAACTGAGACTGGACGCCTTGGAATAACGGTATAAAAGTTGGGTGGGGGGGTAAAATGCCTCAGACAGACTGGCCGACGTTTGGATAGGTGGAGTTTTCTCTGTCGAAGGTGCCGTTATCTTCCTTAGTGCGTTAGTCTTACTGGGTTAGTAAGGTGACGTAATGTGGTGTGGCTGCTAGTGGTGTCTACTCGCAATGGAAGAAACTCAAGAGGAAGTATGGGTGCTGCCATTTAGCATTTCTGTTATTATATTTATTAGTGGTGGGGAGGACTGAGCCGAGAAAAAAAAAGGGGGAAAGCGGGGAATAAAGCTGGGTCTACTAACCCGTTAAATCTAACGCACAAAGATTGACAAGGTGCTTTTGACAACGATAGGTCCGCCTATCGAAACGTCGGCCATCCTGTCTTAGGCACTTTACTCTTGTTTATCCAACTTTTATACCTCCGTGTGTTTCCAACTGTCGGCTTCCATATCGACATCGAAAGTGGAGTACATTTTCTGGAAGCTACAAATTTTATTCTAACAGCATGTGTAGCACAGGAAGGAATGTCTTATTCGGCAGTGGAAGGAAAACACAATCATTTTCCTATGTCGTCGGTGCCGCGAAGTTGTCGACGAGTGGACGTCAATTTGTCGCTCGCGCATGTGGCGTCACCTCGCAGACGAAACGGGAGATTGTGCGGTCGTCCATGACCAATTTTCGTGGCGCCAATTGTGACCATTTTAGTTTCTTGCTTTCAGGCGGAAGCATTCACAAGAGCGAAAGAGGGAGTAAAGAAGATGAGGAGATGGAGTAGATGATTGCATCTCGGCTGAACATTTTGTGGTTTCAGTCGAGACGTGAAAAACGATCAAGAAATGCATTGGTTATCTGGTTTAAAATGCGCAATCATAATCGCTGTCGTCAACAGGCATTTCGTAATACTTGTTAATAGAATGTAACAGAGCGCACGTCAATGCATTAGACAACTGTTACCAGCTAACGTTTTTTCCGTACGAGATGCACCGTCAATAGCTATTCCATGTAATTTCAATCAACAATCAACCGAAGCACGTATCCTAGATGCCGTACATTTCGCAAGGACTACGGTATTTTTAACCGAAGTGCAGAAACCTTGCTTATATTGGGTTGAAACTATCGTGGCATCGCTTTGTGGGGTTTTCTTTTGCAATAATCCGAACAGACATCTCCTTCCTGGTAAAAAAAATTACTTGGTGCTGCACGATTCAGTAACGTCAATTTACACCGTAGATACGAGGGCTCGAACATATTGAGTCTTGTGTGCAGTGAAGCTAGCTGTGCACCCTCGCGCTTTCTATAAATGCCAATAGCATGAAAGTATAAAAAAAGCTGTGTAAAAATTGGTCTTGTAGGGCAACTCTGTATTGCTTTATAATCTTGCTACACCCTCTTACTTCCTGCGGAGATAACGCATGCCGGCTGGGTAACGCAAGATGTGATTAAAAGAAAAGCATTGATAAATGTAAAAAAAAAAGGAAAAGACAAGAAAAAAAAGAAACAATGGGTATAACTTCGCACTTGTGTTTGTGCTACTGTTTTGTAAGAGTTCTCATGTACCTTTCCCATTCAGGCCCACCTGGCGAACATCTTTCGTGCGCCTTCAACAAAATTATGAAAACTAAGAAGTGATCTCCCACATCCTCTGATATGTATGCTTCGTTATCGCACGTATAAGATACGCGAGCGTTATTAAATTATCGCATTATGAAAATACGTGAGACGCAGTCGTTTACCACTTCTTTACAACATCCACTGTACTTCTGCAACAGCCGGTACTAAGAATGTTCAAGAGATGTTTTAATACAATTACGCCCTCAAGATAAAAGAAAACAAAACAGCGTTCAATTTCGTTAAGACGTTATTTTATTAAGATACACTGAGAAAGATGCAAGCATAACTCGCAAGCAATTTCCTTGCGTAAGCCCCATAAAGTTCGCAGAGGCTGAGGGAATCTGCCAGGGTGCATACGGGGATTTGTTACATTGAGAGTGTATTGTGCTTTTAATATTGGTGTTTGTGTCATCTCTGATGCTTGAGAAATAAAAATTATCCGCTCAAAGAGACGTTCCCGCAGCGTCTGTGGTTTTCGGTAATGCTTCATTTCTGTAATCATAATTTGCTTCTACCAGTAACCTGTTTGAGCATCGAACGGCAGTATTATTGCTATTACGTCTTTACGAAGGGAATTTGAGCACAGCGAGCTTGCTGCGACATCTAGATTGTGTTCTCTTAGTTGAATCGATCGATCGCTCGGCTGAACTTGTTGCAGCGTCAAACAGATGGCGTCGCAGGCATTCTTATAGCTGAACGTTCCCGCAAGCTTACGTGAATAATTTAGGGTAAACAGATCAAGAGTATGTAGACTTTTATTAAAGCTGAATTATTGGTTCAGGATGCAATGCGCTTAGTTTTCGTAACTGTCGTTCGAGACTAAAGTAGACGTATCCTCATATGCTTTTACTTGCTTTAATCTGTTTTTGTGTGTCTGTTGGTGTATGTGCTGCTGTGCGTTTGCATGATCGCGCAGTGCATCATATAAGTTTTCATCAAACTCTTGAAGCATAATGCTAGGTACTCAGCCTGACTAGCATACTTAGCTGCCCTTCAAAGTCAGCCTTCTACATTTTTCATTTAGTGTCATCTGTTGTTGTGTGTCTGTTGGCGTATGTGCTGCTGTGCGTTTGCATGATCGCGCAGTGCATCATATAAGTTATCGTCAAACTCTTGAAGCATAATGCTAGGTACTCAGCCTGACTAGCGTACTTAGCTGCCCTTCAAAGTCAGCCTTCTGTATTTTTCATTTAGTGTCAGGTAAGCTGAGCAGACATAATGTTTGGTAACAACAGCGCTTCTGCAAAACAGGACTTGGCAGATGGTATTTTTATATTCCTATAATGCTTTTCAATTGGTGGACAGGGAAGAATTTTTCGCATTCAAAGCGGCGCCGTTAGAAGATCAAATTTGGAGCAGTTATGAATGCTTCTGTTTGCCCTGGCAGCCTAGCCCCGGGCACCCACATCAACAACCGTTGGACAAATAAAGTTTATTCCTAGGCTATCCTATCCCGCTGGAAGGCGCCGCTAGTGGTACAGGTAGCGACAGGACATTTCCTGGCCCGTCAAACAGGGCCAGGAAATACCTCGGGTAAAAGAATATAAATACCTAGGTATACGGATAAATGAAGGTAATAGATATATAGAAACACAACAAAAAACAATAACAGCAAAAGGGAAGAGACATTCGGCCATAGTGAAAAACGGAGCGCTATGGGGAGACAATAGGTACGAGGTGCTCCAAGGTATGTGGTAAGGGGTAAGGGTTCCTGGACTTACTTTTGGAAATGCGGTTGTTTGCTTAAAGTCAGGGCTGCAATCGGGACTCGATGGCAACCAAAGGTCAGTGGGACGCCTTGCAATGGGCGTTCACGGGAAGACTACAAGTGAAACTGTGCAGGGTGATTTGGGCTGGACAAGCGTTGAAGCGAGGGAAGCTCGCAGTAAAATTGATTGTGAAGAACAACTGAGGAATATGGAAGAAGGTAAATGGACTGGGAGAGTGTTGAGGTATCTGTACATAAAAAAAACATTGATTAACTGTGGAGGAAAAGAACTAGGAAGCTTGCCAGCAAGTATGCAGCATGTAGGGCGGTCAACACAGCAACAAAGAACGTCAAGCTGAAAGTCAGAGAGGCTGAGGCAATGTCAAGGGTGGCGCCAATGGAAAAGAAACCTGCTATGAGTAACTATTTAAGAGGAGAAAACAAAATCAGGAAAGAAACAATTTATGGTAGCTCAAAGTGAAGCTCATTGCTTTTCGAAGCGAAATCAGGATGCCTAAGAACATGCGCCTATAAAGCGAGATATAAGAAGGAAGAACAAGCATGTGCTTGCTGCGGTGAAGCTAGGGAAATGATGGAGCATGTTTTATTAGAATGTGAATATATGTGCCCAGCGGTCGGTTTAGGAATCACTGGCCTCATTGAAGCCCTTCCGTTCAGCGAGAGTAGAGGGAAAGCAAACATGTCCGCTATAGAGATTAATAAGAGAAGGTTGTAATATTGCTGGAATAAATGTAGGCAAACGACAAACAACGGAGGCGTGCAAAAAATAAAGTTCCCATTAGGGGTGCAAAATTTTGGCGATGAGAATTATTCGTGGTGTTCTTTTTTTTGAAGAGATGTAGGGCATTAGGTAATATAATAACAAGACCTTGGTGGTGCAACCCACCGTCACGTTCCAAAGGGGACGCTCATAGCATCCATCCATCCATCCATCTACTCACTCACTCACCCCAATCATCATCATGATCATCATCATCTTCTTCATCCATCCATCCATCCATTCTAGGCGAAGATTTTTCTTCCTTTTTTTAGTGAGGCACTCGCTTGCCAAAGTCGCCCATTATTATGACGGCATTACGACTGTATGACACCGATGAAGTGACGATGGATTGACTAAGAGCTGATATCCAGGGAATGACAAAGGCGATATAACGACGACAATGATATGCCCGTATTTAAATTATGATGATGGAATAACGACCGCAGCGTGACGATGGCTTCAGGACAATGAGACGACGACGACTGTATGGCGAAGATGGCGTGACGACAATGATATGACGAAACCGGATGAAGACGCTGAAATGCTGAAGCTATACTACGACTGACGGCTCGTAAATTTGAGCTAACTTTGTCGGCACTGAGAAAGTTCACTTCTTCTTTAGCTGCGCGAGCAAAGAGAAACAAGGACATCATCAACACGGCTGTTAAATAAGGTTTACACACGAGCGCTAAATTTCACTGTATGTTCGTTCACTACGTAATGGATGTATACATATATAGCACAACGCTAATACCATTTTCTAATGCCCTTCTCTGCCATTGATCGTTCGCAAATTTCCGGGAAAATTGACGTCAAAGCGTAATTATTGCCCTCCTCAGGGTCAACATTGTCTTCCCTGTTTGAGTCACAGTCCGAAGAATGAACGACAGCCATAAACCACAAGCATTTCTCTCCCTTCCACCCCCCTTCCCCAACCGCCCCTCCCTTCTCCGCTTAATTTTAAGCACCCTGATAAAAGTTTCACGCGTGTCGCGGAGCCATAACTTCGCGCCAGCTGTGCTTGCAACGGAGATTGCGCGGCCGCTTGGCCGCATACGAAATACCGTCTTTTTTTTTTGCTCTCGGATCCCGGTCGTTCGCGGGTGCTAACTAATTTAATGTAGCAGAAACCGGAGTGTGCTCGGCCGCACAACGTGCAATGTGTCGGCGTCGGTCGCCCAGTGGGCGCTCGTGTGTGTACCGTCGTGCGACCGCAGGCGTGTGCTTTCGATGGCTCACCCGGGACGCGTTTTGCTCTCGAGAAAGTCTGCGCAGCCTCGCCGGAGCTTTCTGGATCACCGACCCGACACCGGGATCGGATGAATGGCGCCACCAGAACGCACATAGGAGCCAGCCGTCGTTGCTCTTTCTTTGCGCTAGCGCGTATGGCTTGTATTTGTGTGTCGGCGCGTTGGCAAGCTGGAAGTGAGGAAAAAAAAAAAAAACTAAGAAATAAATTTGAGATGATACTGTGGACATCGTGGCTCTGCTATCGTATGGCGGCATCGACTGGCATCGACGCTGTTTGGCTGCTTTGTTTGTTTGCCATCTTTGCTGACGTCGCACCTCCCCCCCCCCCCCCAACCACCCTAGTTTGCGAGTCACTCGATATCTTTCTGGCTACGCCGGCGCGAGTCTCGTGTGGGTGGTAGGGAAATGGCTGGATGACGGCCTCGCAGACTGTCCCACCCATGCCTGTTGCAAGCGCCTACGTATGAGATAAGTCCGCGCCCCCTTTTATTTATTTAACTAGCATTGCTCGCTGGTTGTATTAAATCGTCAGAACGAAGGTCTTTTACCCCCGCACGGTAAATAATACACCTTTCATTACAAGGTAGTGTGCTCATTTCTTTTCAGAAAACGCAAATGTACCGTTTGAAGAAATCTGCATCGGTAAACTTGTAGGCTTTCAGTCCGTTTCGCTTCTCCTGCATTGCTCTGCTGAGAGGGACACAGTTTGCTGATTAAAAAATTATTCCTCTTCGGCCGGCCGCTCATTACAGAAGAGATCGGAAAAGGAAATAAATAAATAAATAAATAACTAAATAAATAAATAAATAAATAAATAACTCAGATGTACACGAATACGCAATTTTTACTTGAACGTCGGCTGTCAATGCTCGAGTCATTGTTTTTGTGTAGCCATTTAATAAGTGCCTCAAATGCTTTATTTAACAAGTGCTTAACAAGTGTTTCGCTGACAAGCTTGGTGGAACCTAGAAACCTGGAGCAGCAGCTAGGGAAATCAGGAGGGTTATTGTGCTGTTACAATGGCAGCATATGTGAGCGATCTTAAAAGGAATGTCGCGAAGACCCACCGACTGACTTCGCAAATGCTTTGGAATCTGTTATTTTCGAGCTTTCCTCCAGGACCAAAAGAATATATTTCTTTGCGATACGGCAACTACGTTAGCAGCCTCATCTCCTGGGAAGCGGCCCACATTCTCCAAATTGAAGATGGCAATATTTGCCGCAAGAACGACAGTTTCCTCGTGTGGACCCCCGCCTACACGGACCCTCCGCTCCCGGGAAACGAACGGCCCACGCCACGGCTCGAGGGCTTACATGCCGAGCCGCGGCGCCCGCCGGCAATCCCGACGTCTCGCGCACCGCGAGAGCGATGTTGGAGTGGACGTGGGGGGGATCGCATGGCCACTTTCAGAGACATCACGCAACACTACAGATTGAACAGATGTAAACACCCACCACCACACGCCAAACTAAACAAGGAACAGGCGGCTGCCTGGAGGCAGTTGCGGACACACACATATCCGAATCCGGCGATCCTTCACCTCCGCTACCCCGACATTTACTCGTCCGACGATTGTAAAGCGTGCAGAGCCAGAGCGGCGCTGCAGCACATGCTGTGGGAATGCAGCGCGTGCACCAGGAGTCCCCGACGAACGGGGTAGACATGACAGTCTCGAACCGAGGGGCGCGTTGGGACGCGGCCCTGCTCAGCCACGACCTCGCCGATCAACTGTGGGCCGTCCGGCACGCCGAGGAAGCCGCCCGAGTCCAAGGACTCGAGGCTGTCATCTAGACTGGGGTGCTTATGGCCCGACCCCGCCCAAATTGTCGAACATTTAGAATCAAATATTCACTCACTCCCTCTCCGTGACATTGTATTATTGGTTTCAGACCTGAGCAATTTCGCCTGCTGTGGCATAAGACAGAAAGGAACATGGCCGGATAGTTTGGTGCGATAAATTAATTCCTAAAAAACGATACAGTAGCCACATGGGTGTAATCTTGAATCGTTGCGTTATGTTTATAGAGCGCCGTTGTCTCGCTAGATTCGTGGGATATACTCAGTCCACATTTGAATAACTGTTCTTCAGGTTAGAGGATGTAAATCTGTAGAACATGCCGATCAGAACGCTTTGTTGAGCTAGAAGGTTAATCATAGTGGCAAACAGCGCCAGCGAACACGAGGGACGAGAAAAGGAGAAGTGGACGGTCACAAGACCCACTAAAAAATGAATGTTTATTTGTTGAACGCGCAGAATGAATACTGGTTGTAATAATGAACCGAAGATGCACAAAAGTACAAAGGAAAGCAACAAAGAAGGTGCCTACTAGGCGTGCTCAACAAACCCGTCAGCAAGCAGACATCCTTCTGAATACGAAATTTGTGCTGAAGCTTATCTGCAGTTCCCGCTTAAACTATCGATCTGAATAAACACAGAAATATGCCACTCTGTCCCAGGATTAGAGCTAAGTCAGGCAAAAAAATGAAAAAAGAAAGAATACGCGCAATGTTACACTGCCTTGTGCAATTTTTTCAAAAGAATGTTTTGTTGCCTGTATCTCTGTGCGTTACTGTGGGAATTTTGTGACGTGCATGCTGAACTTTCCATGGCTTCTCAATGTTTTCACAAAGTAACATGGCTGCTGTATTTTCAGTTCTTGCTTTAATTTCTTTTTCCTGGTGGCGTCAACCAACGATAAAAAAGGCTTTAATACTCCATAATACGAAAAATGAAGCATCACGTACTTAAATCGCTGAATAAACGCACAATGCTTAAAAATATTCCTGCTATAATAATTATCAGGCATGTTTTCAATCCACCAACGACGACGCAAAGAAAATGTCTCGTTATAAGCAAAGAAACAATGTCGCAATACATGGGAAGCTGCAGCGATAAAGAATATATTCTTTTGATATATTTTGAAACGGCCTTTTGATGCAATGCAACGAGAGGTCACGATACGGTTTCTAGTCAAAATCTGCTATCGACGTCTGTGATGCGAGCTCCTTTTTCTTTTAATCGATGGAGAGATGCTTAGAATTTCGAGCATTGACAAAATCAGTGTGGCTGCTTGTTCTATAACCAGTGGTATAGTGCCACGGTAGCAGAAGACGAAGCGGCCATCTAGGGATTCTCTTGATCTTATAATTCTCTTGGTGGGCATAGAACTGCATGAGCGCTTTCACAACACAGATACAGAAAGCATGCAGAGGCGTAATGGGTACACTGCCGCATGAAACATCTGGATTCTCGAAAACGAAAACAACACAGCTTTCTTTTTTTTTGACGGAAACTTGAGGACGTGACCATCGGTTTGATGCAGCATAGAGGGTCTAGTATCGGTTCTGCAGCGTCGTGCTGTATGACGTCAGTGAAAGTGTAACTGCTGTCTACGAAGTGGGCGTACCATCCATCAGCCACGACTGTCGTCTCCTTCTGCTTGCTCTTTATGGCATGTGGCAAGAGTTCGCCGTGTATGTCGAAGTGAGCGACTGTTAGAGTTGGAAGCCCTCTTTACGGTCTACCGAAATCCATGCGCCCCGAACTCTTCGCACTGAGCAATGAGGGACGCTCTGTTAGAGAGACTCTAGGTCTCAAGGACGTTCCTAACCTCCTCTAGTTATTTTCGAGCCATTGCTTTTTCCCTCCGCCCCCTATTCTTTCCGTTTTTCATTTCCCCTTACCGTTCCCCCTGTGCAGGGTAGCAAACCATAATCTCTCCCATTTAACCTCCCTAACTTTCCCACCCCATTTATCTCTCTCTCTCTATAGCACACAGCAGCTCATCCTTCGGCTGGAAAGGAGGCATCTAGCGAGTCCACGTATCCAGCGCTTTTGACGCAAAAATTGGTGGTTAACGCCATTCAGTTTCACTTGTGATACGGAACACACGCAGTTTCAAGGAGGCTCGTGTTTTCTTACTGTCTTGCTATATTATTTTGTTACAGTTCTTAAAGAAAGCGCACCTACATGAACGGCTTTAGCCTTAATTTGCGTTAATTGGAATGCTGTACTAGGATCGTGCGTCTATGATCGGTGTTAATCAATGCTCTCTTTATCTTTCTGTTTACTCTGTCAACAGCGGACCACCATAGTGCAGAAGGCATTGAACCGATCAGATGTTAACGATGAGCCAGCTTAGCAGTAGCAACCAATCAAACGCGTTTATTATTGTTTTTTGTTTTGTTTAAAAGTGCCAACGAAGCCACACTAACGCACATGTCAGGTCAGTTACCTGCTATTGTCGCCGCTTCAAAGATTTTACGTTCTAGTTTTGTTTTTTCATTCCGCATTCCAATCTCTACATTTCTCAGCCATGGACAGCAACCACAACTTTTGCAGTACAGATGTTGATTCGAGTATTCTTCAAGCCGCGTCGCTTCCGAGAGTCTTGGGCACAGTTTGCATAAACATGCACAGTGACGGGACCAGTAGGGCTGGTCCCGTTCGTCTCGTCTTCTTTCGGCCCCTCCTTTGGAGCTTCGTCGTCGTCGAATATGCTTCACAAATTGGCTATGACGTTGTGCCTCTGAGATCGAGGTCGTGGGTTCGAACCCAGTCACGGCGGCCGCATTTCGATGGGTTCGAGCTTTTCTGCGAAACGCAGAAAAGCTCGTGTGCTTAGATTTAGGTGCACTTTAGATGACTGCAGGTTGTCAAAGTTTAAGTGGAGCCAGCCCCACACGCACACGCTGCGGCGCCTCACTATCAGATCATGGTTATGGGCACGTATTGCCCCAGAATTTATTTTTAAATCGTACCAATGAATACGCCTCTGAACTGGAGAGCCGGACGTTGAACTAACATGATGACAGGACAGGCTACACACAAAAGACTGTTAGACACAACTCTTTATAACGATGTCCTTCCTCAGCCAAGCCTCTACCAGGCCTTGAAAATTGTCTCCAGTTTGCCAGCTGGCGCCCTGTGCCCGATTTTAGAGCGCAGCTCTTAGGCGCCTGTTCTCGCGTCGAACGTCGGCGTGCTTTCGCGTCGTGCCTCGGCGTAACCGAGTGAACGAACAACGCGAAGGATGAAAGAGCGAACGCGGAGCGCAGCTGCGGATGAAAGACTGCAAGAGCGAAGAGCAGGAAAGCGGAGGAAGCCACCTTGGAAGCACCACCAGATGGCACTCACATCCACACATCCGAGGCACCGGCCGTGTAGAAAAAACAAAAAGCAAAAACAAAACTGAAAGCTCGCCTTCACGCATACCGTTCGCGGGAAGCATCTCCCGGTAAAGATTGCGGTTGCATAAACTGGAGTTGCCGGGATGCGGCAGGTGTTTCGCCAGTCTATATGCAGGTTGCCCAGCGAAATATAGCCAGAGTTTAAAAAATATGCCAATGCCACGTAGCTGGAAAGAACAAAGATAATGTTTGCCGTCGCTTGGAGATACTCACACTCTCTTTTTTTTTCATTCCGCACGATTAGATAATTACGCTTAATTAATGATTCAACTTCACAAATATTATAATTAGATGAAACGTTTCAATTGGAAAATTGTAGAGCCGCGCGACTGGCCCCTAGAGGCACCTTCCGTGTTTTCGCGGGCTTCTTTCACGCTCGGAAAAGTACTTCTATGTAGCACGTATTGAGGAACAGAAAGCTGTATCGGGAGTTGTTCTTTTTGTCACTCTAAAATTTTTCTCGTCGACACTTTTCTTTTAGCTATATTATTTGAGAAATTAATTAAGACGAATTATCTAGTTAGGCGGAATGAAAAAAGGATAACTCGAGTATCTGCAAGCGACGGCAAACAGCATTACCGTTGTACTGTCGAGCTACATGGCATTTGCAGATCTTAAATATCTGGCTAAAGTTAGCTGTGACACCCTGCACAGCGTCGCGCCTCACGGCGCTGCCCGTCGGTGCGGTGATCGGTACGATGCCTCAGTATATCGCAAAATGAAAACACGTGTTTCGCACGAGGGAGTACCGTAATAGCCGGTTATATATATATTTTTTGTATTATATCTTGTTGCCTTTCACATATCATCGCGTGCATCTTCAGTAGCATGCCGAGCATGTGGCTATGCTTTGCTTTCCAGTTTTCTTTAACGAATTTTATTGTTCTGTTGTGCATAGATACTCAGCGTCGCTCGACCACTACGCTTAAACGAAGTTTCTTCAATTTTGGTGTCTGCTAGGTAATAACGAAAGGGAGCGCCGATATTACGACCTTTCTTGCTTCTTCTTTTTCGCAGATAGCAGTGTGTCACAAATATGTAGTTATGTCGAGAGAGAGAAGATAGATAGTGCAGCTGAAGACAGTTGGACAAAAGGAGCCTGGAGACGACAAACAGCCCCTCGAAATGTGAAATGCAACAACAATGGCGTTCACACTGTGGTTGATTCGATAACAAAAGAACAAATGGAATGGTGAAATAATGTCAAATGCACGAAATGTTGGTTGTCTTCGTCGATTCTTTCCTATTCAACCGTTTCAGCACATTAAGTGAGACTTCTAGCAGCAGAACGCTATGCTTGTATTTTGTCTTGTGTATTAGGTCTGGAGGTGAAAAGTAAGCTGCCGTATAATAGATCCCGAAACGTGGTTTCTCGTCAGAGGTATATCTATATATACACACGCATGGCAGCAAAGGCATCACGAAGACTCACAAAATAATTTAAATGCAAAAAGAAATCTCGAAGGCACGATCGAAACCGCAAGAATGCGAGTCACAGGACTGGCATCCTGTAGACTCACCGCTGTTGTTCCTTCGGGGGGCTCTTCTTTTCTCGGACAAAAGAACGTGAACGCAATGCGAATGATCCTGGGCGTAGAATGTAGTTCGCTTTGAGCCTCCCCCCTAACGCCCGTCGAGATAGCGCTAGCCCACTGACTGTTTTTGCCTACACAGAATAGATGGAATCCGCAAACTGTGAAGGAACTCGGCGATTCCACGATACCGTTTTCTTTGTCTGAGGCGTAGAGATGTGGCCACGCCGTAGATCAATGGCGCTCCTGCGTCGTCCGCAGGCGCCTGAAAGCTCTGCTGTTTATCGCCCCTAACGCTGTTACCTACTTCCTCCTTAATATTTTTCCTGGACCCCTTTCATCCAAACGATTCTTAGGAGCCTGCTTTTTTATGCCATTATCAAAGGAATGACTGAGGGAAGAGGCCTGCCTTAGACATCGCCACAGCAGTGAATAGGGCAGAGTTTATTGAACCTAAGCATATAGAGCGTGGTGTATCGGAAATCGAAAGCACTCCGCGTTATTGCGCAATTGAAAGAGTCGCAACGTTCACAGGAAGACCTTTGGACGCTACGGCCACTTTAAACACAGTGGAATTTGCGTTTTTTACAATCACTGGGGTTAAGCGCTGCTTACGCGTGGATCAAAATGAAAGCTGCGTTTTCAAAATTTCCTCAAAGAGAAATGAGCGATTTTTTGGTTAGGACGAACTATTGCGCTCCTATGAAACATGCATACTTTTAAAAATATATCAGTGCAATTTTATTGTCACGCGTATATTGTTTTGATTTCTTGCCAGTGGTTGTTTTGTCATCTGATTATCACAGCAATCAACTCATCGTTTGGCGCAACACACGCCTACTATACGCGACAGTACTTGCGCCGAGCGATAACTTGATAACAGTGATAGTGCGGCGCAGAAACAGTCACCGTCAAAAAGCAAAACAATGCATGCCTGCCGTTATTGGGGTTGGGTCTTCATTTGCATGCGCCGTTGCTGTCTCTCGAAACACAAGAGTGGCATTTTTGATGACGTCGGGGCCTAAAACGGCCAGCCCTTCCTAATGCAGCTACTAGCAGGTGCTCGTAATTCCCGCAGTCACTACGGAAGGACCCGAGACTAGACTGTGCACTTTCGGATACAAATGGAGGAATCACCCTTAGAACGTTCGCACATTATCCACGTTTGTATGTTTTGACAAATGGAGCTGTGCTTTAATAGTGGGCCGCTGGTTCCAAGGTGCTTTCGTACTACAAGGTTAGCAGGGTTTTGTTCACCATGGTGGCATCCTGCAATGAAACAATGAAGACGAGGTTCCAGTTTTTCACTTTCGTGTAGAGTTCACGCTGACAGCAAATGAAGGGACAGGCTTGGTGGCAGGCCTCTTTAATGAACATAAGTCTGCTTACGTAGTCTAAAGACCATGGTGTCAGAAATAAATTCGAATTTCATCTAGCACAGTCATGAAACGGGAAATATTCTTAATGCATTACGGTGGCCGAACAGGCGCACGTAGGCTTTGCCACTTGATTGCAGCCTTCATGCCTACGCTGCGAAGAGAAAAAAATATTATTTCGTGGCACGTGTGGTATACGGACTTTTTCTCGCGACTGTACATAACTTGCGGCCATTGCTCTCTTAACAATATTTGTAGTACTAAGGAGTAAGACAATCTATGTAATTTTGGCGATCGTACATAACTTCCATAGCACTTGCTTTTTCTTTGTTTTTGAACAATGCTTTGTCTCTATCTCAAGCCGCATACGGGAACATCATGTTGCTCGCGCACGCACGCACGCACGCACGCACGCACGCACGCACGCACTCACTCACTCGCTCGCTCGCTCGCTCGCTCACTCACTCACTCACTCACTCACTCACTCACTCACTCACTCACTCACTCACTCACTCACTCACTCACTCACTCACTCACTCACTCACTCACTCACTCACTCACTCACTCACGCACTCACTCACTCACTCACTCAGTAGGGAAGTGGAGACGGACTCTGATGCATTTCTTTCGTCCAAGAAACGCTACGTTCGAACTCGGACATATTTGACAGAACAGCGCTAAAACAGACAACCAAAAAGAAAAGTAGTAGGCACACACAGCAACACTGTGCGTCTACCTTCCTTTGTCCTCTCTGTTTTGGCGCTGTTTTGTCGAGTATGAACGTTCACCTCCAAGTTCCAGTGTTCCTGCTACCACGTTAGAATTCGGAAGGTAACATAAATCCAAACGAAGAACAGTGGCAAACTTTCTGAGGTGGACATTGCCCGCAGGTTCAATCGATTCTATACGAATGCGTCAACACGCCCACAGTGTAACAGGAATTCATTGTGCGTTCTTTTGTCGTAAAGGTAGAGTACATAAACCACGGGTAAAATCAACTCTGCATGACAGCCGACGTCAGCATGTTTGTTTACTGCATCGAAGAAGGGTTGTGTTATGAACGTGAACGGGTAGAAAGAAAAAGAGACTGCTTGGTGCGTGCACGAAGCTCATCTGTCGAATTTCTTTGCAACGTGAGAATTGAGTTTTGAGGAAAACGCTGCAGCTCTGAGAACCCACGTGTAAACGCAGTTTTTTTGTTTCTTTGTTAGCTTATCATCGCGGTTCCTTGCTCGGACAGCGAGTATCTGAGTCTATAAAGAGTGTGTTTGTTTATTCAGTACATATTTCGTCGATGACCAAGCGAGTGAGCCCCCCACGCACCAGTTTCTACGAGTGTAAATCATCACATTCACTCTGCACTTGACGGTGCAACGAACTCTCGCCGCAAAGTGCGCAACGTAATAAAGGGCCATTTATTTTCGACAATATAAAAGAAATAAGAATGGGACTCTACGAACGTGATACCGGCACTAAGCGTGCGAGAATGAACAGCTGCAAGACATGACAGTGACTTGCGGCGTAAAGTTTGCCTGTTGTGTAGTGCATCATGCTCCTTCGATCTGTCTCTCAACTATATGTAGAAGTGTACGGGCTCCAAGTTTTCTTTACGCTTTATTTTTGTCAATTTCGTGAACTTTTAGAGGAGACCTATGCTGCAATTTCTTGGGTGGCTTAGAGAAACAACGTTTCGTCGGCGTCGCTATCGGGAGCGAGCTCCACCACTGGAAAAACTGGGGCTGCCGTCACCGTATCGAGATGTGAGGGATCACATAGACGCAGCAGCCGCGTCGGCTGCTTCGGAAGCACAGAAGCAAGCTGGAAACAAAAGTTTCAAGTACCACCTGCACTGCGGTTTGATTAATTGGGACGGTGGAAAGCACTATAGTAGGCAGCGCGTGCCTTTGAAGGTGTCCAACATGGTAGGCTACTGCTCGGTGCCGCAATGCCGGACGTACGCAACGGAGCCCAGTGTCAGACGCCTTCACACGTACTCGCAGGACAAGAAGCTGCGTGAAGTTTGAATCGCGAAACTTACTTTGAACCGGTAAGCAACCATTGGCTACAACTCGGGTGTACAGCATACACTTCCGCGAGCAAGATTTCGGCTACGGCGTCAGGGCTGCGATCTTTAGCGAATAGCAGAGAGCGCGCACTGAGGCGCTCGCCCGCGCGCGCTGCCCGGCTAATGTCATGTAGCTTTGATCTATGCACTTATTGAAGCTAGATGTTGAAGGCCACTGGAATGGAGAGGGAACGGTAAGAAGCACATTAAAAAGGCACGGCATATGCTCATGTTTGTGTTAGCGTCAAACAGTGAATGTATACTGGATTAAGAAAGTAACAGAAAATTGCTCGCTGAGAAGACCGATCAACGTACAGTGCGATGCAACTTGAGAAATAACGATATTGAAACGTCAAAGAAATGAGAAAAAAAAGAGCGAATCGTCGCAACGGCACCTCACAAGTCACCGTATCAAAATCTCTACTTAAATCGATATTATTTTTGAACAGCTCTGATATCGCCCACGCCAAAATAGTTGCCTATGTACTGTCAAATGTTCATATGCTGCGGCCTAAAGCTCACGGCACAGTGGGAAAACATGCTCGCAGCGAATGCAAAACATAGTGCGCGGACGGGCATTCATACGCGCAGTTAGTCACCGCGAACTCGTGAGATCGCTGCATTGAGGCTTCGTTCTGTTATGCTCCATTTTGTTATACAGACAGCCCACTATCAGAGCCTATTTCACATAGTTTGCCCTCAGCGACTGCCTAACTTTCCCGCAAGGAACCAGTTCGGGGAACTCCATCACGGCGATCGCGCGCAGTGGGCATTAACTGTACGTATTCGGTAAAGAGATAGCGTCTGTAAACCATTCTGTGATTTCCGTTTGCCCAAGATTACTATTTTGACAGTAAATAACTTCTGTTGTTTCGAGGGTACTTAAATAAATGTCCAGGAGGGCTCCCGCATTGTGTTTTTATTGAGCACCGACAGTATGTGAGAACGCGTTTGTGCTCCGTCGATCACGTTCGACTGCCACCTCAAGCTGTTATGTACGTGAACTTGACTTCTCTACCTTCCATTTCCAATGGTGTGACTTGTTGACTCCAGTATCCGATGTTCTATCGGCCCGAAATATTACCGCTCCCCACACCCTCGTTACCATCACTAATAACAGTGTCAATGCCCATCTTGAACTTTAGATGGTCCACGCAAATTATCTCCGAAGACATGGCTCTGGCCAGCGTTTCTTCTGTCGATGAGTATGGCATTTCTGCATTCGCTGCAGACGATTCTTTGTCTTCCGCTACGCCAACTTCCTCGTCCAGTTCAACCGATGTCAGTTTTGAGAAACTGATAGCGCCTGACCTCGTCCCAGGACACGTTGCCAATCTCCGGCACCTGCTGATGCCCTATTGCGGCATCTTTGACTTTGATGACCGCCCGTTGGGCCAGACATCCGTTGTAACTCGTTGGATTCATACTGGAGACGCCAGCCCCATCCGAATATCTCCCTATCGCGTGTCCCATACTTAGCGGCAAGTGATTGAGCGCGAGGTCTACAAGATGCTCGCCAAAAATGTAATTGAACCTTCATGTAAACCTTGGGCATCACCTATCGTTTTATATAGTAAAGAAGAAGGATAGCAGCTGGCGCTTGTGCGTCGACCACCGGTACTTGAACAACACTCAGTGAGCTTACTTGATTTATTCAAGTAGAGAAAGAAAGAGGAAGACATTGCGAAATTTAGTAGTGCATGCTTGAAGAAAGAAATTCATAAACCCCGTCTACCGATGCCTGCTCACCTTGCCCTTCTGTCCACCTGTTCCTACCGCGAGTAGGACGTTGTAAAACTATCAGCGGATGACAGCTTCACTGACTCTTGACAAACTATGATAAGAATCTTTTGTCATCCTTCAGCCTTCTTGATCAGTCATCATTGACGATTGGTCACCTCCATGTTTTCCATTTACCAACTGTTTTCGAGTGAAATGCATGGTCGAGGACATTATATCCAGATTAAGAGCGTTCAGTCTGTCGTTTATTTTTTATTTGTCAATATTGAGTACTAGGTACGGCGTAAAATAGCCACCTAAATGTAAAAAACTTAAAACACCATTGAAAAACAGCAAAGCGAGACATGTGCTGTTTATTATTGTCTAGGAAGCCAGTGTGACAGCGTCGTAGTTAGCCGGAGATCTTGGCGCGAGTGATGCCGAAAGTTCAAGCGGGGTTGTTAAAAAAAATATTCCTTTCCCTGTGTAGTAAGGATGCCTTTTGAGACGTCTCATGACCTGACACTTTCTTTCAGATCACCTGCTTTCGTGGTTTGAGAAGAGATGAGAAGATGAGAATTTTGAAGCGGCAGTTTCACAAGGACAGGTACTTACATACTACTGACAATTATAAAAAGAATTAACACTCCGCTCGTTCTCAGCTTTAGAAATGCTGCAAATTTTAAGAATGCTTTTGCATTCGCTCTTACCGTTTCCTTTTCTTTTCGTACCGAGTAAGCTAGGTGAATTGCAAAAGAGAGAAAAAGAGAGAACGGACTTTATATACGGTCAGTTGAAGACCCTAAGGGTACTCCTCCGCTAAGCGGACCGGAGCCAACTGGAGGGAAATTTTCGAACTTGGGAGATCTGATGGCTGTGAGGCATGGGAACAGGTGAGGCTCTACGTTTGCGTAGGGGCCACCTGGGGCAGGATGGATCAGAACGGCATAGAAAGGGTCGGGCTGGGTTGATGAGCGTATCAAGCTGCATGGGTTTCAATGCATACGTTGTCGAGGTGGTTAGCGGGATGTGGCGTGGAGAGTAGTGTCTGATTTGAGTGTCGGAGACGGGCGTTATGTTGTTTTAGGGTATTCCTCGTCCACCATGGGTGGGGAATGCCAGGGGATTAATTGTGCCCGGAATCGAATCTTGCTGACAAACTGATCAGCTAAGTCATTATTTGCAATCCCTATTGGGACTGGCACCCACGACACCAGGACCGAGGTACAGTGAAAGAAATGCGCACAAATGCGATATATAGGGTATCCCACGTAATTTGAGTCAAACCTTTAAAAAATATGAAAATGCCACGTAACTGGGCAGAACCAAGGTAATGTCGTCTGCCGTCGCTTGTAGATACTCAGATTACCTTTTTTCATAACGCTAATTACATGATTAGTCGTAATTATTCAACATCTCAAATATAATTATATGAAAAGTGCTAATGAGAAAATTCTAGACCAACATGAAAAACTCCCGATAGAGCTTTGTGTTGCTCAATACGGCCTACATAAAAGTGTTGTTCCAAGCATGAAAGTTGCCCGCTAATACACGGAAAGTTGCCGCGCGACTGGCCGCTCGATGCACTCAAATAACATTAACAGTTTTTGTGCATGCTATCGACGTCAGAGTAATTTCATGATCCTTTTGGAGAAAGCCTCTGTGGCGGATTGCAAATGTAGACATCTTGGTGTAAGAGAGAGAGAGCAAAGATAGGAAAGGCAGGGAGGTCAACCAGACGAGCACCCGGTTTGCTACCCAAGACTGGGGGTGGGGGAAAGGGGAATGAATTTCTGGTTTCACTATCGGATGCCTGCTTAAGCAGTAACCAAATATTTAAGCCTCCACGCAGACAACTAAAGATCAGGGCAACAAAATGTTAAGAAAATATGTGCCTTAACAACGTACTTTTCAGAGGATTAAGTTTACGGGCCACAGAAAAGTATAAAGTTTTGCTTTTGTTTTGCAAAAACCGAATTGCTAATCGTTCAGCCTTTCACATACTATTTTTTCGGGACGTACAACGGCAAAATTAGCTTTTTTTTGCGCACGCTTTTTCTTTCTTTTACCAATCTTTATCTCCGATGTTTATGAAATTGCTTATTTTTCTCTTTATTTACTGTATAGCGGTTTGATGCGACGGAAATTTGCACATTAAAAAAAATAATATTTTGCTGTAAGCTGGAATATTCTGAGTATTTTTATTTCAGCTCACGTACACGGGAAAGGTCGATTCTACTTACTCTAATATTAGATAAGGTTGCACCAGTCGTAGTGAAAACGCAAAGATAACTACGTTTTATGGAAGCAGAGTTGTCTTGACGTATAATTTGCCAAAGTCTGTGTACAGATTCTGCTAATAGCTAATATAGACGCTCATAACTTTTTGTACACCGAAGCTGTTACATCGCCTGTATGTCAATAATGCCGCTCAAAACCTCGATGAAATATCATTTATAATCATTTATAGAAGCATTGCAGCTAGTTTAGTGTGCGGGTATAGCTAGAAATTGGCAAAGATATGGCAACTTCACTTTGGGGACTTTCTGGCACAGTAAAAATTTTGCAGTTTCAGACCTATCATTTGTGTCAAGATGAAACTTAGACCCGCCACTATGTCAGTAATTATGGCGATACGCTGCTGTGTGGCCTAGTTGGCGATTACTCTCAGTAAGCGAACAACGCGGAGTCCCAGAAGGGCGTAAACGGGACGAAGAATCACGCTCCCATAGGGCGTTGTGTTCACCAATTAATGGCTCATTCTTGGTACGAATGGCCAGTAACGGCGAGCGCGATGGCTGTGGAGACGGAGAAACTGCGGAACACCTTCCGTGCCACGTACTGCCCGTCCTTCAAAAATGAAACGCTTGTCCTAGACACCACTCCAAACAAACCAGGTGAAAGACTTTTCCGGTGAAGAAGATCTTAGAACTACCCGCCGCGGTGGCTTGACGGCGACGGTGTCGCGCTACTAAGCACGAGGTCGCGGGAGCAAATCCCATCCGCAGCGGCCGCATTTCGATAGGGGTGAAAAAAACAAAGAACGCCAGTGTCCCGTGCATTGTGGGCACACTGAATATTCCCTGGTGGTAAATATTAACCCGGTGTCCTCCACTACAACGTTCCTCGTAACCAAATCGTGGTTTTCACCCGTAAAACACCAGAATTCAAAATCTTAGAACCATGGTCTCGAATTTCAGAAGGCAACCAGACTGAGCGACCATTGTTGACTCGGCGCTGAGGATGATTAATGGGTCGGTCGACTCTCTTGAACACAAGCTCTTGATTTTCTCTCCTCGAATTTTTCACTCCCACTTTCCTCGTTCCTTAGTGCAGCGCAGCCAACCCTCATTAGTCTTATCTCTCTCTCTCTCTCTCTCTGTCTCTCTCTCTCTTTCTCCTGCTTGCGTCCTTGTCGGTCCTTGAGCGGAGTGCCTGAGCACGAGGTCGTGGGTTTGTTTCCTGGCCCTGGTTGGCCTAATTCTGATGAGGCCGAATGCAAGAAAAAAAAAACCGTTTGCGTACTTGAAATTAGGTGTCCGTCAAAGAACTGCAGCTGGCCGAAACTAATCTGGATTCCCTGCTACGGCTCCCCTCGTAGGTCACGTGTCGCTTCGGAACGTTAAACCCGAAGAAATTATTTTATTTGATTTTGAAACTCGGTAGGAATAAGGTGCTTCTTGGGCAGAAAAGACAGGACCCTTGTCGAAAGGATACTGAATAACGGCCGAGGTGTGCCAGCGTAAAGTGAGAACGTGCCAAGCTCCCCCCCGCCTTAACTCCATTTATTTTCATATTTCTAGTGATTCTAGCCCTCTTTTGCAAAAGCAAAAGCTCCTGTGCTGCTGCGTAGTGGACAGTTACTAGCTGCTGTTTATGGTGCGGCAGCGGAGTATCATCTCGTTTTTCATCTCGATTGTAATTGCCCAGAACTTACGAAGCATCGGCAGACAAAAAAAAAAAAAAACAACGTGAAGATTCCCGCATAGCAATGGCCTGGAAATGTTCAGCAGCGAATAAGGCAGGGCGAGGATCCACAGCACGGTAACCGAATATTCGTCATCCTCGTGAAATAGGTACGAGTACCAGAGCTGTCGATGTACCTTTAACTGCGCCCCCTCCGAAGAACTCCAATCCGATTTTCCTTCCTCCCCAGGTCTTCCATGAGGGAAGGTCGCGCCCGTATGTGATAACTCAAACATTTTGGCTAGTACCACCACCACCAAAACATGCTGGAGAAATGTTAAAGTTGTTATTATTGTTTTGCCCTATAGAATTTACGATGGCTGTCGTGTACACTATATCTCTATTTGGAGCAGTGAATTACATTTTAGAATAGCTGCTTCAAGCAAACGGCTTAACATTACTGTTTGAAACATTGCGCACATATGCGGGAGATCCTATACACTCCGAAAAAAGATAAGCGTTTACAGTGCTTTTACAAGTTAGAAAGTGTCATAAGAGCGTTAACTGAAACCGTCGACGGGTTCTGCGCCGCCGATGCAAAAGCTATGGCTCGGCTCACGGAAGTGGTAAGGAGGATGCACGAGAATTAACGAAATTTTACCTAGGAAGCGGAAACTTTTCCTTGCGGGAGAACGGACCTTGGGTCATAACAAAGGTGAGAGCGAAAGGAAGAGAGATAGAAATGGAGAGAAAGAAAGGGGGAGAAGTAACTTTAATGATCAGAAATGTGGAGAGGTCGCCCGGGGGAGCATGTACCTCGCATATGCTGCTCCACAACTTGGGAAAGTGGACGACGGTAAGAGACACGGGAAATGAATAGAGAAAACTGAGCTGACGATGACGCACTGCAGTTTATTTGGGCTGAGATTGTGTACTAATGTTTTACTTGGAGCATCGGTGCTATAATGGGGCAGCCATAGGAACGCTCTTCGAGCCGTTTACAATTGCCTTTGTGGAACAAGTTCGCCTTTTTATTGTTTTCCCATTTTACAGATTCTTTATCGTATATATACGATTTATTTCTCCTTCATCAAATTACAAAACTTGAATTACTAAAGGCAAATGAAAAATAAATAAATAAGTGAGGCGAAAGTTTCCGAGTTACCCTTTACCTGACCCCTTTCCTTCACCCTAATCATTAGGACTGTTGCAGTTCATTTTATTTCTTCTTGTTTATGGAGGGCTGACTACTCTATTACGCATTATTTTATTTGTGATCGGCTTATATCGTATTTTCGTTTATATTTTTGTTGTAGTATAATAAGTTTTTGGCCTGTCCCCCTCAGTGGGATTGAACCATTGCTAAAGGAATAATTGTTATTATGATCATCATAATAATAACGAGCTGTGCGCAGCTGCATTCATTGTCTCAAAATCTGCGCTGGGTTGTAAATTGGTTTGTAATTGTGCGACGTCGCGCAAGTGTGCTAGGGTTCGAGGGCAATGCATGAAGTGGCCATAAATAGGCAAATGCAAAAGCAGAGCAAAAGATGTGAAATCCAAGGCATATTGCAACATGGGCAGAGTATATGCATTTATGGTATAAAAACGCTTTGACCGCATTAAGAGCATAGAGACAAACGAATCTGTTTTGAAACATTTAAACTTGGGTTTGGCGTACTTAAGATGAAGCTTTAGCTCGAGGACTGCTATCTCAATAAGTAAGAAAGGAGAAATAGTTTTTCTCAGCAAGCACTGCACAAAATTTGATGTTTGTTGCATTTAAAAGGAAAAGTTAGAATCTGGTGACGGTTTGTTGCGAATTTTTGATGTAGGTCGTCAGCTTTTTGATACAGATTTACAAAATTCGCAAATATTCAGAAAACGAAACTATCAAATTTACAGCTATAACTTAGCAATAAAAAATGGTATCACAATTTTGTAGATGGTACCTCATAGTACATCTGAACCGGACAAAATTGATATATCGCGCATGGCTTTCAAATAGACCATTAACTTGTGAGTAGAACTTTCGCATAACTCTTGCGAACAATGTAATAAATTCACGTAAGATATAAACTGACATGTCAAAGTTATCCGCTTTAGATGCCTTAATGGATGGAGTTTACAGAACTTCGATGTCTGTTTTAAGTGCAGAGCTAGGAATTTGTAAACTCTGTGCTTCCATTTTTTTTTTTCAGATTTACCAATTTTTTAAAATTCTGTAGAAGATGATTCAGACCCTAAATCAAAATTCCGCTACGACAATCATTAGAATTTAAGTTTTTCTCTCAAATGCAACAAATGTCATTAAAAACGGCCCAGTGGTTATCTCATAAAAGCGTTTCTGTGTTTTACGTGTACTTGAAGGGGGGGCATCCGTGTTGGCGCCGAGCTAAAGCTTCCTCTTAAGTAACGTTTGCAGCCAAACAAACAACTTACGTAGCCCTCAATGTTGACCGACAAAATAGGACCAGTGAGCACAGCCGTGGTTTTCGTAACCAAACTATAGACCACGATATAAAGCATACAAATACAATGTCGACTCACAGGTGTCCCTAAAGCAAACAGACCTCTTAATGGAATAAGGCGTACTGCTGAACGGCTTATTGGTCTTCTGACGTTTATGCTACCCGTTTCTTAGTAAACTGTGCATGCGTCACCGGATGCACCGACTTATATATAACGGCTTATGCCGATCGAATAGTGCCAGTGAGTGCACCACAGTGCTCTGTGATTACTACGTAAAACCCGTACACATAATGTGGACTCACAGGTACTGTCTCTAAGAGACCTCTTAATAGAATAGCGCACGATATGCGATGGCGTTATCGATTTGTTTTTATATTTCTCATATTTTAGGCTGCCCAATTTTTGGGCCGCGGGTTATGTGACACTGTGTGTACATGTGTCGCTGTTGGTATGTAACACTGGGTAGGACCACAACCTTGGTCGATTCCCCACAATGGCTCACTGTGTGACACAAGGGGTAAAGAATGCCCGAATGCGTTTACATAGCTGTCGCGCCTCTCTGTGCATACGCTTCCCGTCAACATTCTTCCGTCGTCTTCGTCCTCGTAACACGGATGGCTGACAGCCAGATGCGGCGTGTCAGTTTGTGTACTGCTGCTACCTCGTGAGCACAACCAAGCTTTGCTTCATTGAGATCCCAACAATGCGTTCGATCTGTGTGATATTTCTTGAATGCTGGACTGTCGAGAAAAAAAAACAAGAAATAAAGCAGTGCGAAGGTTCGGCTTGAGTGTGAAGCAGCAGCGGCGATATCTGATGTTGGTGTGGTGCTCGTCCATGCTGGTGGTGCGTGTCTGTGAGAACGAAAGAAAGGGAAAATATAACTGAAAGATAGGAAGGTGAACTAGGACTAAGCCTTGTCGGCTGCCCGGCACTCGCGGGAGGAGAGGAGGGCGAAAGAGATTAAGAGAAGGAGAGAGAGTCCCGAGCTGGTGTGCACTGATGTCGCCGACGTAGTAGAAGCGCTATGTCACAAGCTGTCGTTCAGTTCGGTTGCCTTTAGGAATCGCAGCAGCGCTTTTGGGGCCTCCTACAACGGTAACATATGGGAGACCATGGCGGTGATTGATGATGATGTCAAAGAATGACGCATACCTCCAATGGAAGGTCTGCCAAGAGGCGGCCAGTGGAACGACAAGAAAAACAAAAAGGGCTGGAGGGAGTAAAAAAAGATACTAAAAATATGAAAACTTAAATGCGCATATTAACTGGGGAACATGGCACGGAACAAATCTTCTATAATGAAAATTATAGATAGAGATTTAGACATTCTCTAACGGTGATGGCTACTCCTTTTCACGTAATAGTTATACAACGTAATAATAAAAATATTGTAAGACGAGAAGAAACATCGTCGTAGATTCGAAAAATGTAGAAGATAACAAGAATAAATGAAGTTCGCATACAGTCCTAGGCACACTCGGACGTACAGAGACAAAATGCGAGCACAAGTTGCACCAGACACTATACACCGAGTCCCGACATATGCGTGCATAGAAAGTTTCAGGCGCTTACAGGACGCTGCGATGCTATCTGAGGCGAGCAGATGTGTTGCTTTTGTTTTCGCTACTTCACCCGTCGGCATAAAAAAAATTGCTACACTTGACTGTGAATCGCCCCGTCTCTTGCGTAAAGTTAAAAAAAGAGAGCAAAGATATGGTCCACGAGTCCAATTGAGCAAGTCTGGTGGCTGCGTGGAACGAAGACCCCTACGGCGCAGATGACGTCGGGCGATGGATAGTTTGCCTCCTGAGGCTTGTATGTAGAATGTCGTGCACGTAGGCATCTTGCCACAGGCGCAAGATGGAACTCGCTATTTCTCGACTTAGCGTCATGCTTCGAGAGGCTCGTTTATAACGACGCCCCGTGAAGTTGTATCGTCTTCTTTCTGTTATCAAGGCTTTTTGTCTGTTGCAGCCTCTTTGTTGTTATTTTGATCACGCATTACTATCTTGAAGTAATCTTTCCGCAGTAGTTGATCAAAACTGAATCGGATAAATTTTCAACTAATCAGGTTGGTAAACTGGCACGTTATTGTAACAGTATACATTGGGCCGGAGGGACACAGCCGGCGTTGGTGACGTGAGGGAACTGTTTTCCTAAGGTTGGGCGCATGAGGATATGCGTTACGCCCGGCCAACGCGCTCATACAGGTTTCCATCAAACTCATATAGCAGCGGGTAATTCTTCGTGACTTTCTAAATGACATCAGCTGTTGGTCCTAGCTGCGTCTCAAACGACATGTGGAGGAGCCAAGTGAAGTTCGCATTCAAGCAATGTTATGATCCTTCTGCGTGTAAGAACAGTGCGTCAATGCGTAAACTAGAAGCGAGTGCTCTGAAGAAATTTTTTTCAAGAAACGTGCGGCATTATCTCAAGGCTGTTTGAGGAAAGGAGTTCTACGGAGTGGTACTATCGTGGTTGATAAATATAAAAACGTGTATTAAGGTAAACATCGAAACTGATATGGTGTGTCGTCTGGGCGTCCTACGCAATTGTTGTGCCTTCAAAACGTTTTGGTGCGAAAGACAAAGGACGCGCTTTAAACTTGAAAGAATTGAGGACGCTCCGGTTTTGCGCCTCGACACGCGCTCCGCTCGGCCATTACGGCCAAGAAAAAAAGTAACGACAGAAAAAAATACAAGAAAGAGAATACACTTAGCACTGATTTTCTAATCTCACTACTTTCGTTACACATCGAAGCGGTTTTCTGAGGCTTCAATCTGATTTAAGCTTCACTGCAACTTTTCGGGCGGGCGCCATCTAATGTGACGTACTCTTTAAGAAATCAGAAATTGTATTCGCTCTCAGATGTCGTGCGTATCTTGAGGCACGCGACACCTGGTGTGCCGCAGTTGTCGAACGAAGAAACGAAAACACTGTCCTCTGCTTCGGATGGGGCAAACGCGAGAGCAGGCACGAAACGCTAACCTTCTAATTCTATCGCTGCCGCTTTCACCCTTCGCGTCTCTCCCAATTTCCGCTTGTGCCCCGAATGTCATATTCACTGTCGCTGTCGCGCGCGCACGCGCACAATCTCCACAGCTGAGTTCTTCCTGTGTGCCCATCTCTTTTACTTATTTATTTGCTTATCTTGTTTTCTGCCCTTTTGCGAGATTTCTCGCTCGCGGACTAACCGCGAAGCATCTAGCATCTACGGGTGCCGGCGAAAATGGAATTCTCGGGCTGCCACGAGGAATGGAGACCATGTGCATGTACCTGCGCTGCACACGCACTGAATCATGATGATAATAATAAAGTCAATAACGAAAAAATAAACGTAGGAGGGTGGTGGGAAGGACACGGAATGGGTGGGGGGAGGGGTGGGGTTGAGCAGACAGTGTACGTCTTTGTAGACATGAGAATACACACGATGGGAAAGCAAGACGGTACTGATCATCGTTCTTCGCGAAGCTCTTTCTTCTCTTCTGTCTCTCTCACCTTGCATACATTCTTTCCATTTCTGTGTTTCGCCGCAGAAGGGATAGGCGAGAGATATGACCACGTCACAACACGGCGTCGTCTCCGTTTCCACGTTTTTTCTCTGGGCATATTTCATTTCCACAGATTGCGTCCTTCGGGGCGAAGCGTCGTTAGAGCGTGTCAGGGGGCGGCATTGTGTGCTTAAAGGAACGATGAGCCGAATGAAAGAGAGATCACAGAAGAAAACAGCCATAGTACGCTGTGAACATGCATGCGGTCGAACAGCGTGCCGTATTCTCAATGTGCGAATTTCGCTCCTTAAGAAAAGTAAAAAAAAGCAGGAATGAAAAGCACCAAGAGGAACGGAGGCTGTTCCTTTTTTCTGTATTTTTTTCCTTCCTTCTATTTTTCGAGCAACACTGTGCTTCGTGCATACCATCCCGACGCGGAGATATTCATCTGCTTTCAGTTTGGCCCTCGTCTAGCGTGACATCTTTTCGCAACTACACCGAGCTGCAGCGTCTTACATGCGGGGATGGTACAAGGAGGGGTTCTTCATATAAAACCCCATTTGAAGGCGTTTTTCTTTGTTTTCGCTCTGTTTATTACTACATCCTTGGCTCTCATCACGTAGACGATTCCCTTGCTTTCATTTTACATTTGCCTTCTGCGTATCTCTCTCTCCCTCTCTCTCATCTTTCGTCCTTGCCCGATCGCCTTTCTTTTTGAGGCCACGACGTCATGCGCCACGGGTCAGACTCTGGCTGTGGTAGTATATTCCCCCCGCATACCGGTCTTGTATGGAACGAAATTTCGCACACCAAAGAGAAAGATATTACCCAGTGAGCATAGCACAGGCGCGCTTACTTTTATACGCTCCTCGGGAGTTGGCGCTCTCGAATCGTCGCGCGCATCAAATATGCAGCGCAAATATCCCGCCACTCCTTCTGTAGGTTCGCAGAAAATAGGAGTGGAAAAAAAATGTAAGAAAACGGAATTCCTCCGAGACAGCTACCACGAGGAACAAAATTTGCATGTTAAAACTCCTCCTAATAACTCGGCAGTTGAGAGAGCACGTTACGACACATGCTCCCTTGCTCGTTTATGACACACCTCTCTCGGTTTCGACGTGCAAACACTGGTCCTTTTTACAGTTTTCTTGTTTTTTGTTTTACGCACGCGCGGGAAATATAGAATGCAAGCACAGCACATACCTGTCGTAGATAGCGTAGAACGCGAGTAGGAGATAGCTGACGACATTATGCGTAATTTAATGTTGACCTGGCCGTGTGCTTTTATGTTATCGAGGAATCTCGGACGACGATGGAGTGCCGTCTATGGAGCACTTTGGTCTAGCTTTGGCTATTCTTCATTGAACGTGCGTTGAGGTTTTCCAATATGCGAGGCATGGGATTAAAGTGAGTTGGCGATTGCGGAGTGAAGAAGGGCAGGATGTCTCAATCACAGCCGTGCCTTCGAATTGTGAATCGTCATCAAGAGAGCACTCTTGTGCTCTTAGCGGGATATTAGATTATTTCACTTTTAAGCTCCTGAAACTCAAGAAAAGCCTAGTGAACTAGCGGTATTTGTATTCAGCAAGTGATCTCCCTGGAAACTGAAAATGCATGGGTGCAAATGGCATGGGTACGTGTGGAGAGAAGCATCTACGTATATGTACGCGGAGGCACCATTTCTTGTCAAGTACGTATAAAAATAAACATAAATAAAGGCACAGATATTACACGCTGTGGGAATCAATGTAATGCGAAGCCTTTTGGCAGGTAGCTGGCTATCGGTCATTGTTTGTAGTTGCGCAAAGCGTTACGAGGTTCGGGCAAATTGAGTAGCGTTTCTTATTTTGTTGTAGCGCAAGCTGAACGACAAGGACAACAGAAAGGCGCATCTGACACACACAGCGCTGTGTGTGTCAGACGTGCCTCTCTGTTATCCTTGTCGTTCAGATAACGCTACAACAAAATAAGATATGTCGTACCAACAACACCCTACAGCTATCCTCATTGAGTAGTGTTGTGACGTGAGCCTACGTGTGGGTGTGTTGACAGCAGTAAGACCATGCCGACGGCGATCGTATGACGGCAACGGCATACGGCTACTGAGTCCGACGCGAACTTAGGCGACATGCCGATTGCTTGCTTGTGCGTAAGTATCTAACGGGCGTAAGCGAGATATACACGGATTGTGACGGGATCTGCGACTAAGTGCTATACAGTCGTACATATACATGTCTATGTGATCTGGCCTATGTTATAACGACGGTGGAATTTGCATTGTGGTGATGAAATGTTGGTTGCAAGAGTCATGAGGGAGGCAGTGGCCGTATGTTGCACCAGGGAGGCCAAATCCTGTTCTGGTGAGGGAGTGTCATTGTTTAAGCTTAACGGACCCTCCTTATTTTGGTTGCACCTGGATGCTGCTGCTGCTAAAGAAGAAGAAAGAAAGAAATGCTAGAACGTGATCAACCTGGGTCGATCCTGAAGGCGGTACAACGTCGCACAGTTTCTAAGTAACGGGAGCTGCTACGAGGAAAATACTGGGGAACGTGGGCCGACCCTGATGACGGGGGTGCAGCCTAACATAGCGTCTCAAAGCGCGAGCTGTCACACGAGGAAAAAACACGCGGAACTGCCTTGTGACACGTGCTCCAGTGGTCTCGAATAAGTGGTCGACTTTGGCACTAGGCGAGCATGCGTGTATAGTTCAGTATATGCCCGTAGGAAAAACGAAGAAGGTATCCCGTACGACATCTCTCGTACGACTTGTTTATGGTCCTGAGCCTTCACAGTACTGCAGTATTTGGAAGACGAGCATCACGGGCCCGCATGCAGACACGCCTGTGCGCACTGTAAGCGAGTACTTTATAGAAAGTGGGCCGATATTCCAGCTTTGTTACGCACCGAACCTGAACCACTCATCTGGGTTGACATCTTAGATAAGCTCGTATGCTTGAAAAATTGTTAGTCTTCTGCGATGAGCTAGCATAAAGGCGCTTGTTGTTCTGTGTTATGTACTGTACAACTGTGAACATTGAAATAAAGAAAAAGAAAAGCTCATGACCTAGTGGTTAGACCATTGGGCTGCTGTGCTCGAGGGCAGATGTTCGAGATCGTTCCAGCGAAAACGACGCAAAGAGACTTCACCGAAAATACCCTTTAGTGCGTGCTACAGGAAATGGGGCTCCAATGGAGCCATTCCTCCAGCATACGCTGTGACAGTGCTGGTTTTGCCACGCAGGACTGTGAATTTTTTTTTTTATTAAAGAGGTCCAAATTTAGGCGAGATAGGAACCTGCCTACCTATTGCAATGTGCCTGGAGTAACCAAAGAATGTTTCGTATTAAAATATGGCAAGCATAACAACAGCTTGTTCACCTACACACATCGATTAAAGCAAACTGGCGACGTGGTGCGTTTTGTGAACGCTTTATTCGGTAGCAGCGCAATATAGCGGCATTAGAAAAATGTAGTTCACAGGGGTTTTCGTCGTCGGTTGTGACACAATAGTGTCATGCAAAGTAGTATAATTTTTTCCTTTGGGAATTGGTGGCAAAATAAAAAGTGACACACCGCAATATGATTAAATCACTGATATGTGATGCCGCATGCATCTATTTTCAAATAAGCGCTGAGTTTTCGCAAATATCGCCACTGGCTCGATTTGGAAAAGGAGATAAGCTGATGGCAGCGCGGCTGTACAGTCGCGTTCAATATGAACTGCGACACCGGTGCCCGGGGTTGAAGGGGCTCCAACACTGTACCGTAGTTCTGATTGACGAAAAATTGGTTTAATGAATGCCAGTAAGTGCAACTGCGTTTAGTTGCGACATTTTTTTTCGAACCTCGTCGCCACCATGCCCTCTTGCGGCACTTTCAGTCACGAGCACCGGTGCTGCAGATCATAGTGAACGTGAATGTACATAGGTTCTATGGTGGATAAGTACACAGGGGCTCCCCGTTTGTTGCCCATGAGCGAAGCGTAGGGCGTAACATCTGAATGCACGTTTTAGGTCAACACCTGAGCACACGTGACCATAAACACGTGCGGTACTCACGTGGTTCGTCCTACGATGAGCTAACGCGTCGCTTTATTTGCTTCTCGCTCCGGGTGGTCTCGATTGAGGCACTATTCTTATCTCTCGCTCTGTAGCTCGAAATTAGGAAACGGGTCTGAATGGGGCTCCGGGTTCTTAGACTGTCCTGAACAACGTTGTATACGCGTATATTAAAGCAAGTGCAGTCGGAGAACCCATGCTGCCTGCACTGTGGGACGATATCACGTGGATCGAGCTTACATGGGGACTATTTTTTCTCTACGTGCGAGAACCGGCCACAAACGGCGAGGACGTGGTGATTGCAGTGAAAGAAATCAGCCGGAACAGGGAAACCGCCTATATGTACGGTTGGTTGAGGATCAGTGTGGCGCTCAGACGATGGGTATGCGTCCTTGGTGCCTTCCTCGATCCCCGGTGCGTCTAAATCGAATCCTAACGAATCCTGTCTTGGTTGTAGGTGTGTTCACATGCTTAGCTTTACCGTACCCTTACGACACTTGCAGCACATCTACCTGACGACCTGTGCGTATACTCCAGAATGTAAGCATTCGGACGACTTGCGCGTCGAGCACGTCGCATACGGGCGGTTCTTCCACGCACACGCATTGATAACTGTGTATATTTAGCTAGACGTAAGTGGCGACTTTGCTTGCGTAAGAGAGGGCAAGGCTGTCTAGCGGTCCCTAATAAGGGCACACGATGTGAATTTCGCCCACTCACTTTCCACATCCTAGGGCTGTAACGGCCTCCGCTGGACTCGCGAGATCTTAAAGAATACAAGAACAACCAGACTTAGCAGTCCACGGGACCTGAGACAAGAGACGAGAACGACTGAAGCTTGGCTCGGACTTTTACTTGTTTTTGACCATCGTGCCAGCGATAGCCGTTTCCACTTTCCTATATTTTCGGCGCGTTGGCGTGCAGACGCTTGCAGACGGGTCTAGAACGATTGCTGCTAACCCTTTAAGCGTCACTGACGCACCAGTACGTTTGCGCGTTTCTGTCCTGCCATGTTACTTTTTAACATTCCTTTTGACAGATGTGAATGAGAGGGCCACACCAAGAGAACAGTTGCTGTTGTCTGTGTGAGTTTTTAAATTTCTGAATGACGAAATGTAAACAGTTGCGTTCGTACTATAACATATAGAAAATGAAAACGCACCGAAGCTGGGGCTGCATCACCTCCGAAAAAAAAAAAAACCCCGACACTAACAGTGTTGTGTAACAGCCCTAGACGTCTGACATTGTAATCACGTGGCTGGGCACTCAAGCTCTCTGCATGCGCTGCCTGATGCGTTCATCGCACCTGTCCACAACATTTTTCCGTGTAGGCACAAAAAAGATTGTGGATTAAGCGTATCTCAGAACAGTTAGGCGCGCACTGTACGGCGCTGTTAATGCGCGTTACGCCGTGACTCACCTTAACCAAATGTCTTTTGGGCCAAGTCCCGTGGAAAGATAACTTCGTGAATTTCTAGTTCCGAAACATTTTATGGCCAGGTGAACGTAAAACGTTGCAATACGAAGCGGAACATTTCGACAGGCTGAAAAATTAAGGAGAGAAACAAAGGAATGAAGAATGACGAACGAAAGCAAAAAGTCTTCACTTTCGGGGGAAAAAAATAAAAAGTATAATGCATATGTGAAGGGCACTCTTGCGTCGCTCTCTGTTGGGACCAAGGGACGTCGTAAATGTTGTTAGTGGCCTCGGGCGTATTTATTTTTTCGGTTTGTCTTTTAATTTCGTGCGGAACAAACGAACCGCAAGAAGCCCGAAAGCGTCAACATAGAATGTCAGTATGTGTATGTGTATGTGTCGAAATGCTCTCGGGAGTGAAAAAACAAAACAAAACAAAACAAAACAAAACAAACATCAGATTTAGCTCCGGGGCAGGAAGCTTGTTCGCTTTCGCAGTCGCTCTAGCTAGTGAGGTCCTTGAGCAAGAAAGAGAGAGAAGGTAAACGCTCCCCGATCCCTCCCACCCGAAACACTGACAGTTACTGTTTCAGCATTAAACGACTTAAACGATTAAACGATTTATTTTTATCGTCTCTTATCTAACAGGGCGCGGTTGCAGTTCACCAGTGCTCTTTGGAAGAAGTGGACATCGTCGAAGCGTGTGGGACGAGAGAGAAAGCTCGTATAAGAGGTACGGTAAGCTAAATGCACGCAAAATGACGAGTAACGGAATAGTTTCGCAGTCTCTTACCGCGTTTCCTCTTTTTGGCCCTTCAGCTCTTCTGCTTAATACAGCCGAAGAACGAAAGCAATGCTGGCAACTACATTACGTGCGAGCAACTCTAGCGTGCGAGCAACCTCCTTCACTTCCAGGGGTCCCAATGAGTATCAGGACGACGGACACGGCATCATATACCTGTGGAATTCGGTTTGATAAGGCGGCATCGGCAGCGACCTCCCCAACTAGGCTGCCCGATACACAGTAATTGATCTGAACAATGTATGGAAAGTCTACATGCATATTTATACGAACTCTGTAGAACGTCTACAAGCTGTCTGTGGACTTCTGGCTGCAGTATTGATGTAAAGAAGAGCTCAAAATGAGAGAGCCATTCTTGAGCGTCCATAGGTTACGTACCGAGTAAACATAAACGGTAAACATTTTGCACTATAGGTGACAAGTTTAGCATGCGGAGTTGTTGACAGAGGAAGAGAGAGAAAATAATAGATAAAAGACAGAGACGGCAATCAGATTAATTGTGCGGTTGGCTACTCCGCACTGGTGGATGGAGTAAGGGCAGAAGAGATGAGGAGAAAAAAAGATAACAATGGAGAGAATATATACGTTCTTGTGTTTCTCAAGGCAGACAAATGACAACGATTGTACAGATTGTCAGTGATACCGGTTTGTATGAGTCCAGGGTGGCGGGATTTTTTCGTGGCTTCAGAATAGGTACCATCCATGATACCTTCCATAAAAGCGAGAGATCTCCTTTGACGCGGACTCGGCTAAATAATTGCAGCCAATCGTTGCTCAACCGGTAGGTTTTACAGCATTCCATTGCAGATAAAGTCTGGTCCCACTACACAGTGAAGTCGGACGCGGCTCATAGCCAGTTACAACTCTCTCATTGTAAAATGAGCATCCATCATAAACCTCGGTAGCAGCGAGTTTGATGATACAGCAACATTCAGCGCTGGCTACCAGTCGGATCCTATACCAACTAACCGCGATGTCACACTTAGACCGCTATTACGAGTGCTGAGAAGCCATATATAGAAAAGGCCTTCGACACTGTGCCTTTGAGTCCCTCAGCCGGCTTTGCACAAAGAAGTGCACTGCCAAGCTGAGCCAAGGCCTGCATGGCTGCAGGCGTCCCAGACACTCATGACCCAGTTACTACGTTTACGTGAGTCGTCATATGGCAATGGCCTTCTACGACGTATAGGTAACAGGCCACGGTCACACTTTTATTAAACACAGGACACGCTTCGAGTGATGGGATCGCACTGCTCGAGACAGAGGGAAAATGGCAAATCCACCCTTGACCATTCGAAGATATTACACGCAACTTAAGTCTACTACGGTTGCAGTCAAATAGCTGCGTTCCATCTGCAGAAGTTGCACTAGTTTTTCAGCCTTTGACCACGTCTTACCCGAATCACCTACAAGTATACACAGACGGGTCTGTCAAAATAAACGAAGACTGCTGCGCAGCAGCGTTTTGTATTTTCCCTCTAATATTAACGTGGTCTGGCTGTCTGGATTGCATAGCCTCATTGGCAGTTGTGGAATACGTGGTAATAGCTTCTGTTCTACGCAAACTAAAGGCTTTGCCTGCACGGAGTGTGGTACATCTTAAGCACTGAAAGCCTGCGTGGCGTCAAGTCTGCCCTGGTATAGCGTCCACCAGTTCCTCAAGCAAATTGCTATCCCTCGTGAAAGAACTGGGCAACAAAGGTAACGTTTCAGTGGATTCTCTCCCCACATCGGTATTGCAGTTAAGGAAAAAGCTGAAGCGCAGCGCTCCGTAATCCTCCGAAGATCAATTTCCAAAGATTAATCAAGTTAAACAAACTGACGTACGTAGTCACTTTAGGTGGCTTTCGTTTCGGCTACATATTCCCTGCGTGACCAAGCGATTTCATCGAGAAGCATCACCCCTATATCGAATACGGACGGCATCTCCTCGTACACCAGCATGGTTATTTAAGACGGGGCATATCGATTCTCCGAACTCTACTGCAAGCGACGGGACAAGAGACATTGAACATTTTCTGTACTCGTGCCCAAAATACCGATATGAAAGGGATGCTGTTCTGGAGAACCTACTAAAGAAGGATCTTCGGCATGTGTGACAGCAACACCTTGTGTTGGCAGAAGGGTCAGATATAGCCCGCAGAGACGATTCACGTCTTTTTGCATGCCTTAGACAGCCTAAACCCGCCGCGGTTGCTCAGTGGCTATGGTGTTAGGCTGCTGAGCACGAGGTCGCGGTATCGAATCCCGGCCACGGCGGCCGCATTTCGATGGGGGCGAAATGCGAAAACACCCGTGTGCTTAGATTTAGGTGCACGTTAAAGAACCCCAGGTGGTCGAAATTTCCGGAGTCCTCCACTACGGCGTGCCTCATAATCAGAAAGTGGTTTTGGCACGTAAAACCCCAGAATTTTAGACAGCCTAGTTTCATAGACAAATGGTCAAGTACCGCAGTGATATTGTAAGCGACTCTCGGGCGGGAGCGATTGGCGGCCTCGATTGCCAGGCTAAACTCGCCTGTGGCTACAACCAACTGCCACAAACCCCACCACCACCACCACTACCATCGACTGCAGTTTTTTATTTAGTACCGTCCCCTACTAATAATAATTTAAAAAGAGAAAGCTCTAGGGCTTTTAAAGCAAGTCGGGCTGACGTCAGCTGTGACCAGCGTTCATTAAGTTTTTTTCCGTAAGAGGGATGGTTGTGAAGCTTGTCGAGCTGTTGCAGCATCCGAACATGGCGGTGGTCGAGCCTGGTGTAGAGCGTTTTTCTTTCTTCGCTGAAACGAGGACAGTCACGCAGAATATGCGCAATCGTCTCTTATTAGAACGATGACTGGAGGAAAATGCAGCCAGCTTTAACAAAGTGTTGAACTTCGAAGTACTGAATGCTGGGCGTGTTGGTATTCCACACTCAAGAAACAATGGCACGAACATAAAGGGACGAGAAGGAAAAACAAGAACGAGCGCAGTTTAGCAACAGTAGTTTATTGAATTACATGTTCTTTTTCCGTAAACAGCTGTTGCTAGTCTGTGCTCGTTCGTGTTTTTCTTTCGCGTCCCTGTGTGTTCGCGCCATTCTTTCTTGAGTGTTGAACTTCGCAGAACACGTGACACACAACACTGGGTGCACAAACGTTATATGTAATCAAGAACGACTGCTGTGGCCCTTTTACTTACTGCACGCAAATTCGCGAACTGTGGGTCAAAGTGGAAGGGCAAAATGAGTGGCCACGTTTCTTCTTGAGCACAGCGTAGTCGATACCAGACGTGCCGCCTCTTCTGCACACTTGTTTAGGCTGACGTCATGCTGGATGTCGGGCTGCTGCAAACCGTAACGTCTCCTCAGAATAATAATAATAAAAAGAGACTTCGTAACAGGACGTCTGGCGTGGAACTCAGAAATTATACATTACGGTATAAAACGAAAGTGGTCACACAAGATCTCTAAAGTCTGAACTTTCTCATCCCAAGAGATATGATTAGGTGGCCTTTCGGATGACGTGCAGGTTTACGGTATAACTGAATCCAACATCTCGCTGAATTAAAATGGGGTCATAGATGGTGGAGCGAATCGTAGGCGTTGCCATCACGAAATGCACTATATATTGCGGTGGAATGACGATGAGGCGCCGTGTTCAGAATTTCAGCGCGGCTTCTACCATAACGTTGCGACATAACTGACCCTGTCTTTGAAATAGTTACGACTGTGTCTGGCACGGATGCTAGGATTTGGCTTAAAACCATGCACGGTGATTCGTTATATTCGGTGTAGGAGACTCTTGTATCCGTGACCGCCAAGTTGTAAATATGAATGAAATTCGAAGTCCTAGCAGATCAAGAACACAAAAATCAGCTGGGCATACATGCTGCAAGATCTGTTAAAGCGATGTGTTGAACTAAAAGATAACCAATCCGTAAAGTCAAGAATGGCGTCATGAAAGTGTCTGGGACTGCCCAAAGCAGTTATTTTTCAGTGGTGAGCCTTCTTGCTAACCGAACAATTATTTGTTTCATCAAGACAGGGGGAGCCAAGGACGGTGACCCTGCATATCGAAAATATGATCTTCAGCTTTGTGATTAACGCCTGGGGCCGAACTGGCGTCATTAAGGTAACGGAACACACGAAGAATAAAGAAAGCTAACTGACATAAATTAAATTAGCTGTTGATTAGCTCCTTTTGCGTAATCTGTTGCCAAATTCAGTTTTCCAAAGCGACAAGCAAGATAGCGACAAGGCCATGAAATTACTAGTCCAAATCGATGGGAGAAAGCAATAGCGAGAGAGAAATAACTTTATTGTCGCTGTAAGGTTAAAAAGTGGAGCCCTTAGAAATAGTACCTTGTGTAAGGTTGTGAAAACGTTCGAAAGATAAACTGTTAGCTTTCGCAGAGGCCTGAACAATTAAACAGACTCACATTTAATTAGGTAGGAATCAACAGCATGCCAGTGGTTTATAGAGGCGTACGAAATAACATGTGTATGACGAGGCTTCGAAGTAATCCAAGTCACCTTGTTTTTGTTTTTCTTAACGCACTCTGGCAGGAGGTGGTTCAAAGAGTCAAAAAGCCTCTTTATTCCTGACAGACAGCGACGGTGCGAGCGGCACATTTGTGCGAGTCCATGTGTCAGTGATCGAGTGAATTATTGAGAATGTTAGCGAGTTTCGAGTACAGGGCACTTAGCCTAGCGAAGTGCTACCGGCAATACTTCGCGCGAGTTCCTCACATGGTTGCAACACTAAACGGCATTGAAGTCGCAATGAATCATTAGTGTGCCTCGCATTTTCTTCAGATCGTAGTGTGCCTCGCATTTTCTTCAGATCGACCCATGTTCGTTGTAGTATCATTGATTCGTAGTCACAGCACCTACACGCACATATTTAACGCCAACAGCTTGGTCCTGCCAATCAACGGCCGAAGTTACAACGGGTTTCTTTCTCGAATCTCTTTGCCACTGGTCGGTCACCTTCATTAATAATATGTGCAACGTCTGGGTTGGGTGGAACTTTCTCTTAAGAGCAATTCTAGCATGAGCTCTTTTTGCGAATACGGGTCCGGTTCTGCCGCATCGGTCGTCATGCCAGAAAAAGTCACCATTGGTCAAGTTTAATAACCTCTCTCTTCACAACATATATGACTGCAGAATTTACAGCTATTCGTGACGCACTGTGTTGTTTTAACCAAGAGTAACCGCATAAATTGTTAATTTTCTTGCGCCTAGAAAGCGAAACTGAAGTATTTACTGTTAGCCTCGTGGCGCAGTCTGAATGAACAATTGATTTTTGACATTCAGGAGACCAAATACTGTTTTCCACGGGTGATGAGAAACACTTGGTAGGTCATTGTGTTGAGCAACGGTTCCCGTGCACATGGATGTCAAGCAAGTGGTACTAACAGCTAGAAATACATTTCACAAACATCATGAATGCGCAATAGATGCCCAGCAGTGGCAAAGCAGTAAATCACCAGAAAGTTCAAGGCATAGAAAAAACAAAATCTTTTATAGGCTCGTAGAAATATGGTGTTTCAAAAACAAGGTGAGGGTGAGCTTAGTACATTCGCCACTTATTGTTCTGATAATTTCTCGCGTGGCTTCCTTCTTTACATAACGAGTGTTGTCATATTCGTCGACACTGGAGTAAGCTGCACTTTTGAATTTCGCTGTGACGCAAGAAGGAAAGGTGTCCACTGATGTTTTTGGGTTCCTTACAGCATTAAAATTGCAAACCCGGTTGCTTTACGAAGGCGTGACAACTACACAATGGAGGTAACATCTGTAGCGCAACAAGGGGCCTGCGACAGCTGCGTTTTTGTTTAGAGGGGAGCAGGAGCTGTGACCTGAAATATTGGAAACGGTCGAGGCGGGAGTTCATTAGTTGTACCAAAGGTGTTGTCCATAATGTGCCTAAATTGTGCAGATATCTTTGTATTAAGCTACTTGAATGGTGGGTGAAAATGTGAAGGGAATGCTAAAAAACAAGTAGTATATAGTTACCCTGTTACTGATATCGTGGTTTGCTGCAATGTTTGCACTGTCCTCTCATTTCCAAGAATATGACCATCGATGACAGGCAGGATTACAAAACCTTTTAAGAATTCTGCAAGTATTTAACAATACGAATGATGATGATGATGATGTTGTTGTTGTTGATGATGATGTTGGTGATGATGATGGTGGTTGGGATTTATTGGCGTTCCCTTTTAAACGGGGCGGTGACAAATAGTCACGTAGCCTGCTTGATTTATTCAGGTATGCTATATATGTTTCTCTTTCTACAATTTTTGCGTGCATCTCCTTAACATTTTTTTCTTCCTCTAAACTTTTCTATCAATCTTCTATTGCTACCTGCTGTAACGGATCCAATCGTGTCAATCTCTTTCCCCTTTTTTTCCGCCAATACTCTGAACGTTTCCTGCTTATCTCGACTGCTCAGCGGTTGATGCTTCCGTCCACTTTAATTCCAAGCGTTTCTGGAAGGTGTACGTTACCTACAGGTCTCACTGGGTGAATTCCTTTGCATTGTATTAGGATGTGATGAGTGGTCTCCGAATTTTCGTTGCAGCACGAACATGCCTCACCTTGTTGCGAATATTTGCTACGGTACGTTTTTGTTCTTAGGCAAACAGCTCGGGCCTCAAACAGCAAGGTACTGCCCGTTGTGTTATCGTACAGATTTTCCCGTTTAATTTTTTTCTTCCCTTCCTTGTAATTCTCCATGGTCTACTTTACTTCCATTCTTTGCATACATTTTGCTGTCTCTGCTTCTCTAACTTGATTTCTGATTACTTCTCGTTGTCCATTTACACTTACAATTACCTTCTACTTGGTTACCAACATTTTTGACCTATTAGTCCATTCTGTGTCTATGCTTTTCAGGCACAAATACTTGTGCACTTTAGCCACCGATTTATTTTTATCCATGTTCCTGAGTCTTTCTTGAAAGCTAATTTTGCCCTGCGCTTCTCTGATTTCAAAAGAAGCCCAACTGATGGCACCCTGCACTGCTTCATTTGTGGTTTTACCGTGGGCTCCCAAAGCCAGCCGGCCTACCCATCTTTGGTTAACTTCCAACCCCCACAAGGTATCCAATAAGCACAGAATGGCATTTGTGAACGTCCGCGTAGGCGCCCTTACTCCTGTCGAAATTTTACTCATTACCTCAAGTTTATTGTGACCAAGAAGTGCTCTATGTTTCATTATTCCTGCTTTCCGCTTCCCCTTTATTTTCACATTATCTTGTCGGGTGCTTGCGTAAGTCTTTTCACCGTTTATGAATACGCGGAGGTACTTATATTGCTCGATTATGGACGTAACTAGCTGTTGAATTGACACCACATAATTATTAATCTCTTCATTAAAGATCGTTATTCCTAATTTTTCTGGGCTAAACTGAATGCCTAGAACTGTCACTCCATTGCCAAAGATATTTGCAAGTATTTGTAGATATCATGCATTGTCCGCTAGTAGTACTATGTCGTCCACATACATCAGTCCGGAGATCTTCTGATGCATCATTTGTCCATCACGCATGTAGGATAAATAAAACCCTTATTCATTGTTTCCCAGTCGTCTTTCTATGCCCTTAACACAAAGCGTAAGCAGCAATGCAGGCAGAAGACATCGGTGGTGTAACTAATGAAAAGCAGCTAACACAACCATCTGTCTGTCCCACATCATGAAACTAGGATTATGTGCTATTAGAGACAGAGTTATTTGCACTTCAATAAGTATTTGTTTGTGTTTTGTAATATTACGTTTCGCTTCATGATACGTGGTTGCCTGGTGCGTGCGTATAATGTTTGCACAATAAACTATACACACAGGGAAAGAATGCGCCTCCTGATTGTTTTCTCGTTCTTGTGTGCTCAAGATTTATTATGTTGCTGAGAATTACCAAATAACTCGTTTCTGTGAACAGTGGCAGCGAAGAACACTGCCAGCCACCAAACGAGCGTCCAAGGAACGCGAAATGTGACATGCCGAATAAGTAGTGTGAATGAGGGTTAAGGTGACCATCGTGGGAGTGCAGCCGGAGCAGCAGGCCATCTCCCATTTCGAATAAAAACAGAGCCCTCTTCATTTTTTATATCTCTCTTCAGCTCAGTGCGTGACCCGATGGCCCGGACAGGTCTTCGTCCCTTTGATCGCGTGGTAGACAACGACGAATTCGACGTACAGACGGGCTCGAAACCTTGCGTATAAAGCAGTAAAAACCCAGAAGGAAGAACAGGCATAGACGCGTACTGTATATTGCGAAATTCCAGCGATATGCTTTAATTAAAGCGTGGCCGATCGAAGGGTCCGGCTGAAACTTCCATGTGGTGCGCGTGCCCTCCTGCGGTCCTTCTGTTCGAGCGTCGAGCCACGCCTCCTGGCTCGGATAATGAAGTCAAGGCAGTGAAAACAAAGGAGGCAGCTCAGAAAGCAAGCAAGCAGGCGCATGCAAACGAGCATTCGAGCAGGTACTCGAAGCGCTGCCAGCTCGGTGGCAGAGATAGCACACGGCTCTTTATTGGAAGCCCGACTCGCGGGCTGGAAGTATTAAACTTGAATGGCGAGCGAGTGCGTTTTGAAAGATTCGCGAGAGCGGTGCGCGCTGGAACGGACCTGCACGAAATCGTACATCGCCTCCGTGGCTGAGGACGAGTATGACGCATGCTAGCTTAGAGAGTTAGAACAAGAAGAAGAACGATGCCAGTCATTGCGAAACTTTTTGATTCTGCGGGTCTCGAACGACTGCACATAGACGTAAGTGCTATTACGATGTCTTTTTCTAGGGTTGCAGTTTTCTTCTTATTAGTACTAAGCTCGGCATAGCTGCCTCTTAGATAAAATGGTAACGGTGATGTTGTCAGTACTTAGTCATCTTACGAGAACTTCCCGTGGGAGAGTGGAAAGAAGGCAGTGTAGTTTGTAACTTGGCGCAGTTTGAATTTTCGATAATTTAGGTAGCTTAAGTGACTGACAATAAAGCTGATGAGCAAAACGGGAACAATGTGAAAGCGGCAGCCAACGTTTCGACAAGTCGATTTCCACTCTTTATTTTGCATAATAATAAGTTTTTTTTTTGTTGTTTTCAAGACGACATATGCTTTCCTCGGCACAGTATATATAGGTAGGGTTCTTCTAAAAGGGAGAGGGGGTGAGGCGCGTGGGTGCGACAACGACCAAAGGTGTGTTGTGCACAGGGCCGGCGACAAGGCCGTCTCAGCCGGCATGTCAACGGCCGTTTGCATCGCCCCGCTCTATCACCTGATTCGCTAGATGTCGTGGGCTATCGTGTCCCTGAAAGAGAATGTAAAAGGAGCGGCATAAAACAGTGCTCGCGAAAAGAAATAAGAGAATTACCGTAATGGAATAAATATATAAGTAAAAGAAGAAAAAGGAACGACATATGCGTTTGGGCGTCCGAAGTGACAGGCTTACACCTGCGCTCAAAGCTCCAAAAAGCTGCCTCAGACTACGCTCAACCTCCGCAGTCAAGGCCTGGAGATTTCATCGGGTAAATGTGCATTTGTAGCATTTACACGTAAGCCCACGACGCACTACAGTGTATTAATCAATGGGCAGATGATGCCATTTGTATGGTCTTACAAATTCTTGGGTGTCATAATTGACAGAGATATATTATGGAGCCCCCACGTAGTGCACATGAAGAAACGGTTGACAGGCATCTGTCCCCTTGCCAAGTTCTTCGCTGGAAAGACCTGGGGAATGTCCACAAGCGCTACGCTGCCACTAGGTAGGGTAATCTTTCTTGGATTTTTGCGGTAAAGCTTGCAGTATTGACTAAGGCAAGTAAAACAAGCCTACGTGCTATTCAAAGTGTTCAGGCTGAGGAGCTCAGGTTTTGTCTAGGTCTTCCTCGAAGTGCGCTAACGGCGCCAACTATTGGAATCGTCAGGAACCACCTCATCAAGACGCCCATCACAGTTGAAGCACTAAGAGCGCACGCAAGGCCCCTTGCCCGCACTCTTTGCCACCATCTAGCCTCTCTACCTGCGGAGAGACCGCGTTCCCCGTTCTGCCAAACGGTGTCCGCACATCGCGAGGCTATATATACCAGCTTGCTTTACACCTACCGCGAGACCTTAGACTCCTCCTTGGTGCCTCATTCAACCAATGATCAACTTGACAATACCGGGGGTCCGGAAAAAGGCAGATATGTGATCAGCGGCTCTTAAACAGCTTACCTTACTCCTATTAAATGACAAGTACCGCTATTACACCCACATATACACTGGCGGCTCCGTGCTGACGAGAAGCTCTACCGCAGCTGTCGGTATTCCAGAAAAATCCACCACTATCAAGTTGAAAACATCTTACTTGGCGACGTCGACGGCAGCAGGACTCGGAATGGCTTGAGTTGCAATGCACGTTATTAATGACGAACCAACACACAAATGGTCGATTTTCTACGACTCGAAGACGGCACTATAGTGTTTATTGTCAGCCTTACGGCGCGGTCCGCATGGGCAGTTGGTATTTGAAATCACAGAAACCATACACCACCTGACTGAGAAAGGACACGAAATAACTTTTCAGTGGCTACCAAGTCACTGTGATATCATCGGCAATGAACGTGCCGATCAAGCTACTCGTTCAGCTCAGAGAGAAGACAACCTCCTATCGATCCCACTCTATAGGGCAGATGCTGCATGAATGTTCCGCCTACATGAACGCCAATGCACTACGTCAGACTGGAATGAACCACCTTTTACGCAGGCCCATTTATACACCCTGGATCCAACTTTAAGTCTCCGACTTCCACCATGGCGTCCCCGAAGAGTCGCGACCCTTTTGTAGTTGTTCGTCGCGTTTACCAATGCCTATACGCGTTCCTCATAGGGATGGCTGACACCACAGCATGTGGTCATTTCGGTGAAGCGGAAACCATTCGTCATGTTCTATGCCTGTACCCGCAGTACAGTGTGCAGAGGCAATCGCTTTCCGTCGTGCTTAACCAGTTGGATGACCAGCCGCTGTCGGAAGAAAGAATTCTGAAACATCGACGTGACTTGACATAGTATCAGAACGCCATGCAAGTGCTACTGCGCTTCTTGAAATCGACCGGCCTGTGTGAACGCCTTTGATTGGAACGCATATCGCTTTACCTGTTTCCTTTTTTCCTCTTTTTTTCTTGGTCATTTTTTTCCTTCTCGCTCTTTGTCGTCTTTACAACCCCTAAATTCCCCAGCCTAGTGCAGGATAGCAAACCGGAGACACGCCTCTGGTTGACCTCCCTACCTTTCCTCTCTCTCTCTCTCTCTTGAAAATACTCACAATTGTGACAAATGAAATGATAATCAAAGCGGAAAAGAAGCGGCACCTGCATGTGCAACTACACTGCACGAATATTGTAGCTTCGAAATAAGCAGTGCATGCTTTGATAGAAGAAACAATAGTGGACTTGCTCTGGCACATATTACTTTATGTGTTTGGCGATTGCGTGTGCTGCAGTAATTTCCCTCGTATCCTGAATTTTGTTACAGAGAACTAAAGCCCATCTTGTCATTTTTGTGGGTGGAATCGCACCGTAGGGAACAGATTTCAAAGTTGAAATATCTTACAGGCTGAAGTCCGTTCTTTGTGCAGCAATCACAACTTTCCAGGCAGCTTGACCTGGCAGAGTCGCGCCTTCACTCGACTTACTGCGTTATGCTGCGTGGTGTTGTCACGTGTACGCAGCAGCCAGTATTGTCCTAGTGTTCCCGCGCGAAGCGCAAGCACAGGCCCTCGACGGCATCCGGAGACGCCCACGGACATAGCCCGCTATGTTTAGTGAGCACGAAGGACAACGGTGAGTATCAGTACTGCTTTAAATTAGAGGCCCACATATTTTCAAGACTTCTTCCTCTGTTCACAGTCACAGTATTTCAAGTTATGTTTGCTGTAATAGGAAAAAAAAGTATGTGCAGTAGTATTGAGACATTATGGGCTTTTATTTTATGCGAATACGTTAAAAGAAGCTTTTCGTACATGGAAACAACGTAAAGAGTCGTTTTTATTTTCCTTTTTTTTGTGTTCCGACGTACCACCCCGGAAAGGCCCGTGACCGGAAGTTTCTTGGAACCGCACACTCGCTACTGTTATCGCGCGCGCGATACTTCTTATAGACCTGACGCTCTGGAATTTTGACGGCAGCACCCTGGCGCATCCTGGTGGGGAGCGACAAAGGTCGCTGTAGAGTACAAGCCGAACTTTAGGCAATTTGACCTGTGCCGTCGCCGAGAAGCACAATCTTTCTCAAGTGCTTTATTTGAGCGTTCGGGCTTCTCTTATGCACGTATACAGTAAATGCACAACGCCCACGGCCTTCTCACTCGAAGCAACCTTTCCGCGCGGAAACGCGCGAGCCACAAACGTACTCAGTCGCGCGATTTGCTCGCGGTCACAGCCGGAAATTATTCGCCCCGGAAGCCCCGTTCGTGGCCGACCGTACCGGAGCCGGTCTGTCATGCGTCCAGTATAACCGAGCGCATAAAGGCTAACCGCTACTTTTATCTTTATTGGCTTGATCAGCTGATTTCATTACTGCTCAGGGGCCTCGATTCTCTGTCGCCGTGCGTCGGCCAAATTGACACTCATCGCGACAGCTCATTGCGTCGTTGCGACTTTGGCGGCGATCGGAAAGGGCAGCTCGCGAAAAGTGCGCGAACCCGCACGCTGCGTACGTGCGTGGCACGACATTATTCTTCCTCGATGACGCACAGCCAATCTGGCAATCCTTCCCGTGTACAAAAGTGTCGTACATTACAGCCCGTGTACGAACTTTTTGCACGTTCTTCCATAAAGTATATGGAACGTCTGTAGATGGCGTGTTGACTAATGACTTTACACTTCATTTTGAATGTAATGTGTAAATGCTCTGAGAGCTAGCCACATTCAAGCTCATGAACCCAAATATACGAAAGAATATCTACTCTTTTTTTTTAGATACTGTTCTCCATACAGCGTCCGTGTACTTTCTCGATTCAAAATGGCAAGTGCATAACTGGCCAAAGCAGTCTGATATCAGCGTACACATAATATTTAGGCTGTGAGCACACGAATTGCAGCAAGCAAGTCGCAGCCTCTTTGTAGCGTGGGCCGCGAGCTGTCTACTCTGAGACTGAGGCTCGCGTTTTCTACAAGGACCTGCATATCAGCGAGGATTGGCTGTCGGCTAAAGACTCATGCGCTAAATGTGCATGTTTCCTAAGTCGCTTCTGTCTCGTTCGGCGAGGGTTCGAATCCACGGAAGGATTCATTGTAGATATGTTAAAGCAGCACATAACCGCACATGTTGCTTCCCCTTTATTTAGGAGACTAGAAAAGAAAACCAGCCGCTTTGTAGCCTAGTGGCTATGGCGTTGCACTGCTGAGCTCTGGGTCGCGGGCTTGCTCCCGACCCCGGCAGTCGCATTAGAATAAGAGCGAAAAAGAAAAGAAAAGAAAGCATGTGTGCCTAGATTTACGTGCATGATAACGATCCTCCGATAGTTAAAATTATTGTTGTTCCCCAGATGGAGAAATTGTTAAGTTGTACGGCGTGCCTCATAATCAGATCGTGGTGTCGGTGCGTAAAACCTCGTATTATTTTTCGAAAAGAAAGAAAGTTGGCGAAGTTTTCATTTTCATAGAAGTTCACGCAGTAATCGGTATATTGAGACGTTGGTCTGCAGCAGGCTGCGACGCTTACTTCTGCGAAGAACTGATTTGCCATTCACTTTTTCGAAATAAAGAACCTTGAGCAGGTGTGACAATAATAGAACACATACATATGGTGTTTAAGATAAGCGGTTTATTTAGAACAGAACTGTTTTCGCTACTGTGCGCCGCAGGTAACCTCGAACTCAAACAGGAGAGTGGCCACCAAAAGATCTTGGAACGGAGAGAGAGAGAGAGAGAGAGAGAAAGAGAGGTCACAAGGGAAAGGCAGGGAGTTTAATCAGGCTGAGCTCAGTAGACTACTTAGCGTTGAACAGAAGTGCACTGTGCGTCATGTAGCAAAGACAGCTTAAATGTTGGAAGAAGGAAAGTGAGTTAACGTAAGTTAAAAAGGAGCAGGCATGAACGAAATATAATAACGCACAAAGAAAAAAAGGGAAAGCAGAAGTTGGAGTGCTGCCCGGGTCTATAGCAGCGCATTGACAGACGAGCGTCATCAAACTGACACAGAAATTTTTGCGTGGCCACCGTTTTTGTGAGCACAAGTAGAGGCCAGTCGATCAGCCTCTACATTTCCAGCTGCTTATGGTGTCAAGGGTGTCAATTGAGCATACAGGCATGCCTCATTTTAGCTGTGATTTTTTCTGGCTCTGGCATCGATTCGGCTCGCAACTTGGCTATCCGCGTCAGATCTCGGTAACTGCATTCAGACAATTGCGATAGGGAGCTTCACCAGGGAGCTAAATGGGGAATACAGTTAAGGGCTTCGGCGCCGTCACGCGTGCGCGCCCATAACACACGTTCAAAGGCGAGCAGACCTGCGAAAATAGCGTGAGCCACCGAGGCACCGTCGTCGAGCGGAGAGAGCGCCAGGAACATCGTCGCCCGTAGACGCGTTCTGAGCGAAAGCGCAACAGACTTTTCCAAGCAGTACCGTACTTACTACCTCTATAGGGGTTCAAGCTGCCCGCCTTGTTTCCTGCAAGATTGCCCCACGATGAAACAAATTATAACTAAATATCCTCATGACAACAAATATGCGTCATCAAGAGCACTGATGAATAAAGCAAACCTAACCATTAGGTAGTCACAGAACGGCAAACTATCGTCATCGGGAATACCAGGCAACTTGCGGGACGACAATGGCGTGACGTACGTACTACGTGAGACAGATTTTTGCTAGATTCCGGCAGAGAACATTGATGGTGACGATGTTTACTGACATCCTCCTTTGAAACTGGGTGGAGACAAATGGTCACCTAGACTGCTTCATTTACCACTTCGTTAACAGCGCCATGAACGCCACCGTCTGTAGACGCCGACTGAGATAGACACCAATTAAGGCACTTTCAAATACTACCATCTTTACTACCCTCATAGGTGTCCAACGTGCCGGCGACGTTTTCTATGGAATTACCAAGTGGTAAAACGAATTATATGTAAACATCATCATTGCGTGAAATAACCGCCACCAAGGGCACAATTTCATTATTAAAGCAAACCTTTCTAACTTCTCTATGCATATTTTCCTAACAACTACGCAGGCACAAAACGGCGAAGCATCGTCATATTGCGGATTCGCGTGATGGTTGCGTGACGTACGTAGATGTGAGATAATTTCGGTGGTGCCTGGCATAAACAATTTCGTGTAAAATGACTAGGAGTGGAACGCGATGGTCACTTTCCTGTTGTGCAATAAGATTTTGAGGGAGTTAAGATAATTGATACAACTACGTGGACGTCGACTTGTTGCAGCAGGCTCCCCTAGCAGTCAAGGTGACCTCGCGTTTAGGAAGAACCGGGGACTTGTGCTGGGCATATTTAACGGTGGTGTGCCAGGAGGCACGACCATGGATAATTACGCCTAGGTAACAGTGTTGTCGCACCGAGCCTATACTTGTGCTTCCACGAAGTAGAGTCAGCTTACAGTATTACGAGTTTTCTGTCTAGGGTGATGTGCAAATTCAGCGGATTCAGCAGGTGAAATCCACAGATCAGCTTCGCACATGTACCATGGGACATCTTATTTAGAGCTCACTTCGGGCTTGCACGAAAGTGTGGACATAGGTATCGAGAGCCACTGATGCACGGATTAATATGTTTAATCATAAACATGGACGACCATACCTCGAATGCTGCCATGCGGGAAAGCGCACGCCTCGGGTGACGGGATCGTTCGCCGTTCTTCCAAGGTGCCCTTTCGCCCAATGCTTCAACTAATTAGAAAAGAAAAAGAAGAGAGAAGCGTTCACAAAACTAAACAGACGACTCCATATCCCGACGCTCGGAAAGCCGATCGAATTTCCTTTAATGCTTTTTTTATGCGGAATAGGAGCAGTGAACTTGCAAGCCTTGTGCTGACACAAAAGCGCTGTTCAGAGCTATACTTAAGGTCGGTTAATATCAGTGCAGTTAGGTTGCGCATATAAAACATTTTATCGCGAGTTCTTAAACAAATGTGACACATAAATTGAGAATTCAAGCTGAAACGACTGTTTAGGGTCATTGTTTCACGTGCTAAATGTTCACTATTCCTGCTACTCGTTTTAGGTGTTAGAAAAGAAATGCCTTGTTTCCTCTTGAAGAGCTGAAGACTAAAACATACAAACAAGAAAAGAAAGAAAGAGAACCTCCCTGCAGTGTAGCTTGGTGTCGTTTTAATTGTGCTTTGGCACCTAATAGCTCGCGAACAACACTAGCGAAACAAAATAGCAAAAGAAAGTAGCGAAGTTGGTTCATAACAGATAAAAAATAATTTGGTCTTCGTGTAAAACAAATATTGAGGCAACGCCGGCCTAATCTGTGGCTAGATGCCAGAGAAAAGAAAAAAAACGAATGGACAAATGAAGCCGGCGGGCTTATCCTTTGAATCTACTGCAGCGCAAAGCAGCGTTGTTCGCGGATCTGCTACAGCGAGACCTAATCCGGCCATCCGATAGACGGAACGTCAAAACAACTGGAAGCGCGCAGACCGCCGAACTCGCGCGCAAGGGATCTGAGTCGTTGGAGCCGTAGAGATGCTGCGCGATTAATTTTCCGGGCACGGCGTGCGGGCTGCGCGCAGTACTTTTTTGATCCCTCGGGCTCAAGGCAAAGGGGTTTGAATGTAACCACCATAGCGCGCGCATTAGTCCCGAAGACCCGTTGGCCTTGCCTGGCGCGATAACAAGCGACCGCCGGTCAAGTCCTGTAAAGACGGCGGGGTATCTAGATCTCATTCCAATGGAGGGGCAGGCGGCGCTATACTCGAGAGATAAGTCACGTGCTGATGGAAGGGTTGATAGCTGCGATTGCAGCTGGCAATATGGGACCCCCCCCCCCCCCCCCACTCACGCGATCTCATATTCAAAAGGTAATCGAACGACGGAGAAAAAAGACGTAATAATGCTGTCTTACAGATGTTGCAACGAAGTAACAGGTTCGAGCCGTATTTTCCGCATCAAATAATTGTACACGCTTTCTTTTGTTACTAATTACCGAATGAGAAGATCGTACCAAACGTGCTTCATCAATTGCCTGTCACGCGACCTAAGCAAAATGATATTCACTACACAATATATGGCTACGAACCACACGACAAGCTGAAAGTTACTGAAGAGGTTCAGCCTATGCTAGTGTATTTATACGTCTATGTCGATCAAAATGAATCGAGACGCAAACAGGCACCTAACTGTTTAAGAAAACAAGAAAAAATAACTGAGAAGCCGAGCGACAAAATTGAGGAGTAATTTCTTCAACGTAATGTGCCAGACTATCTTATGAACATTTGTTCATCAAGAGCTGAAGAGCATTCTCTGTTCGCATTCAAAGCATTAGCTCATCACGAGATCATTCCTTTCCAATTCACTTTTCCCCACCCCAGTCCAGGGTAACAAACCGGAAACTCGTATCTGGTTAGCCCCACCGCCTTTCTCTCTCTCTCTCTCTATCTCTCTCTCACTCTCTCCATAATAAGAAATTGTATAGCTTTTATACAGCACCCTCGTGAAGTTCAACGTAGTAGATGCTGGCTGCCATCCTATCATATCCCTTTGCATGAATGTGCTGAAATCGGGGTGCACGACAGCAAAAATAAATGAAGTACCAGAAAGTGAGGAGTGGGTAAGTGTTTCGTAACAAAACTATATAATTTTACGGACGTTCTTATGTGTCTAATTATATAAAATTCCTTCATATACGTGCTCGGGACCACAAAACTTAAATAGACAAAGGGCTCAGGGAGAAACGTTCATGAACTGTTATTCTTATTAGAAGATTAAATAAAAACAGCGTTAAGAAAAACGTTTTTTGCCCTCTCCTTTTTCTTCACTTGCTCAAAACATACCGAATATCAGCCGACTGGTACAAACACTCATTTCTTTGTTAGAAACTATCCGTAGCCACTACTTCTAAGCGTTCGCTGGGTACATCGTTTTATCTACGCACTGCAACACCAGGGGTAATACAACTCACATTTGCCTTGAACTGCCCAATTCCGATCGCTGTTCAGACGCCTCGCGAACTTGGGCCAACGTTGTTTGGGAGGCGACGCTTGTGCTTGGATCGGCGTACAGCGTTCCTTGTCTCATTAGGGACATCTAACGAGCGCAGTTCCAGCTACAAGTGCTACACAAATACGCTTAGACCGGCATCCCAGAGGCTCACCAAGCTTGCGCGCTGCCTAAGGCGCTGGAGGCGAGCGAGAGGGCCCTTTTGGCCAAAGTTTCATTTTATTTGGCGGCGGCCTGTGTGGAGTGTGAGGCAGTTTGGCGTTCTTTTTTTTTTTTGGCGTTCCGTTTGCGTACAAAACTTAGCCAGCATTGAATTTCACTTGCTGCAAAACGGAACGTGGAATTGTGCAGTCAAAACATATGAACTATTATTTTAGTCATCAAAGATTCTTAGACGCGTACGATAGAGCAGCAGCAGAGGGAGCAAGTGAAACAGATGCATCTATAGGAGCGGATAAATGCCAGTATGTGAGGCCACCAGCAAACCGTACAATAAAAAATAGAGAGGAGTAAGAGAGGGGAATACAGGGAGATTAGCCAACTTATGAACCTGCCGGCTCTTCTGTTATGGCTACGCCATAACAGAAGCATTTCTTGCAAAATTCTTGGAGGCCAAGATTAGTGATTTATAGGACAGGAGTAGACGGTCAAACTTAGTGGTCTTTGGTGTATCGGAGGATAAAGACGAGACCGAGGCAGTGCTACGCCGCAAAGTTCTAACTGACATTTTTTCCGCTAGGCTTGAAATCGCATGCAAGTCAGTTGGCAGAATTCATCGTCTTGGTAGGCCTGGTAAATCACGACCAGTCATCTTGTACTTTCAAGATTACGAAGAAAAACAGCAAATTATGAAGAATGCTTACAAATTAAAAGGTACCGGTGCATCTGTACGAAATGACTACTAGCAAATCACGCTCAGGAAGCGCAAACTTCTGTGGGAGAGTGCTTCAGAAGAAAGACAGCAAAAAAAAAAGTTGCTTTAATCAACGAGAAACTTCGTATAGATGGCAACCTTTTTATTTGGAAAGACGCGGAAACCTCTAGAGTGAAAATTGGAAAGTACAACAATCCTAAGAAAGTCCTTGGTAATAAAGAACTATGTATTTTAAGTATCAATGCCCGTAGCAGTGTCAGCAAATCTGGTCAATTCGAGGCTGTTATCATGCGCTATAGTCCGCACATAGTTATTTTAACGGAAACCAGGCTACACAGCGGAATCAATGATGAAGTCGTGTTCCCGCCTTGTCATCGTGTATCTCTTCGTGATAGATCAATGAGAGGAGGCGGGGTGGCTGTGCTGGTAAAGAAAAATATCCCAGCCACTCCTTTGCGTCAGGCTGACGATATAGAAACTAGGTTTCTTGCTGGGGGCAATCTTTCCTATTCTTTGCCGTTCGTCGAGCGCCTGGCTCTCCATTCCAATTTCTGAGTGTTTTGCGTGCGCATATGATGCCATTCGTACATAAAAAAATTTTTAATAGGAGACTTCAATCTTCCAGGAGTTAACCTGGAAGGTATTTCTTTTAGTGCAGTACTTGCTCCCCATGTCAGCTATATGCGTGACATAATCATATGTCACAATTTACAACAAGTTGTAAATTTACCCACGCGCGTGCATGGTTCTTCGTCATCAGTACTTGATCTTGCGTTTGCGAGTAGAACAATCGAAACATATTCAGTATAGGTTGAACGCGGAATATCTGATCATGAAATGGTGTGTTTTCCATGTTGTTTGAAAAAATGCAATCCGAGTAAAACGAAAAGTGTTTTAGTGCATGAATTTTCACGTGCCAAGGACGAAACTATTTTAGATAGTCTAGATGTTCATCTTAGAAGCTTTCAAGGAAGCAATGTTACAGAACTTTGGGACCGGTTTAAGGAACTTTGAACATACTGTATTCAAAATTTTGTACCAAGCAAAACAAAGGAAACGGCGGAAGGTAATCCTTGGGTCACGCGAGAAGGGATTCAATTGAAAATAAAAATAAAACGCTGGAGACGAAAGAACTCCCCTAGAACAAAAAACTAAAACGGGCAAACTACGTTGAGCTCGTCTATTGGGCGGGCTAAACGGCGGCACTTTAATCATCTCTTGCCCAATTTTATTCGCACAACGCCACAACAATTTTGAGCATTCCTCAGTAAAACAAAACAAAAAAGAAAAAAAACCAGTGTAACAAATAGAGGATGGTGGCATTCTTATCGTCGAAAAGCAAAGTATTGCGGAGCATTTAAACGCATACTTCCGCAGTGTCTTTACCAGTACAAATGACCCTGCGCTTCCTGCATCTCCATTGTCTGGTGCAAACTCGGAACTTGTATCTGTACCGGGCGTAGTTTCCATGCTCCTTGACTTGAAAACCAAATCTAGCCCTGGTCCCGACAACATACCGAACGTTTTTTTTTTTTTTTGCGTCAATACGCAGAAATGATGTTCCTGTTTCTTGTTATCATTTTTCGTGCATCATTATCCACAGCAACCCTTCCTACTGACTGGCGAACTGCGTGTCTAGTGTCAGTGTCGAAGAAGCGTTACCTAACACTAATGAGTAACCATCGCCCACTATCGCTAATGCCATCGTGCAAGATGCTAGAACACACACCCCCTCCCCCCATAGCTAACTTCATTACTAAATTCTTGAATGATAACAATGTCCTTTCACCTTCTCAGCATGGTTTTCGAAAAGGTTTTTCTGCTGTCACCCAATAAACATCGGTTATCTCTTCTTTTGCGAATATTTTAGACAAATCCGGCCAGGTAGATGTAATAGTCTTAGACTTCAGGAAAGCATTTGACCTTGGCGCGCACTCGAATTTGATTGAGAAGCTTCGATTAATTAACCTTCCTTGTTTTATTATTAATTGGGTTTCAGCGTACCTCACGAACCGAAAACAGTTGTAAGTATTTGCACTTACCATTCCCGTGAACTCCCAGTTACCTCAGGTGTCCCTAAGGGTAGCGTTCTAGGGCCTTTATTTTTCAAATATATGTTAATGACCTTACCAGCGTAATCACTGAATCCGTTAAAATAAAATTATTCGCTGATGAGTGTGTGCTGTTTGGCGAAGTAACGGGCCGTGGTGATCAGATAGCCCTGAACAATAACCTTCAAAATCTTCTTTCTTGGTGCACTCGCTGGAATATGGAACTAAATTTATGCTAACAAGTCAATGTACATGAAAATAACTAAAAAATTAAATAGCCTATCTTTTCTTTATGCCCTAGGATCTGAACCGCTAACCGAGGTGATTCAAGAGAAAGAATTCAGCGTAAAGCAATCAAATTTATTTTTTCAAAGTACCGCATGACTGATTCCCCGACAGCACCAATAAAACAGCGTGATATCTAAACGCTGGAAATGAGAAGACAAATCCAGCGGTTAAAATTTCATTTTCTTCTTAAAGGTAACCTCCTTTCCCTCACTTCAGAGCCTTTTGTAACGCCACTGGTGGCAAGCCGAACACGGCAGCGTCACGCTGACTCTTTAACTCCTTATAATGCCAGAAGTAACGTCTCTAAATATTCTTTTTTACGAATTGGATCAATTTACCTCAGTCACTACTACCCAGTATAGATTCCATTGACCATCTGAATTATTGTCATCATTCCTCTCTTGTCAACTGATTAGCCAAATTGATTTTCCGTTATTGTTCTTTTACTTCGCTTAAACGGTATTGATAATTCATTTCTACATACGTTCTTCACTTTATATTGTGTGTGTGTGGGGGGGGGGGGGGGAGGAATTCCTTCATTACATCAAGTGTTCTTTCTCTGGTTTGTACTTGATCGAATTGGTATTCTGCGCACTGTTAATTTACGTCTGCTAATGTTATTATCTTTTATTATCATTTGTATGCCGCTCCTGCTTGGGCCACGCCAAGGCCTGCTGTAGTGTATAAATAAATAAATAAATAAATAAATAAATAAATAAATAAATAAATAAATAAATAAATAAATAGCACGTGGAGATGTGCAATGGAGGAGGTGTGTGAAGGCTATGCCGAGCGTCCGTCTGTTATCGTCGAATGTCTAATTAACGATGCTGCTCAAAGCGCTATGTGTACTTTTACACGTATATTATTATTTTTTTAATTCGATGTGGAATGAGAGAGGCTCCGAATATTTTGTCGTCGCGTAAAACGAAGGCATAGGCACACAAAGTCCACTTACGACACGTACGTACAATATTCAGCGCCGTATACTGTAATCGCACTGCTGTCTCAAAGGTGGAAGCACTTGAACCAGTTGCCACATGGACATTTTATTTATTTATTTATTTATTTATTTATTATTTATTCATTCATTTATTTACTTGTTTATTTGTTTATCTATTTACTTATTTACTTGTTCATTTATTTATTTAATTATTTATTCATTCAAAAAACCTCACAGGCTCCAGGAGAAGTATTGTATGAGGGGGGGATTATACAATGTATATCTTCATAAGTGGAAGCACTACAAGGAATGGAAAGAGATAACGTGTATATGAGACGTATACTAACGTACACAAAACGAGGCGACGTTACATAATAGTTAGCGGAACGCTAAATACACTATAGGAATGAATGGCGACATACACAATGTAAGGGTACGTCGTTTAACACCGTCAATTTTTACAAAAGTAATGTAAGGGCACATCTCTTCACATTGCCAACTACAGGAGTTGGCGAGAAGCATGTACATAATTAAGAGAAAATTAATGAGAGCAACTGGTCACAACAATGTAGTGGTTTCTTCATGACGAAATTTAACAGGGTCATGAATGTCGACAACATTATCAAGGAGACTATTCCATAGTTCAATTGCTAGTGATAAGGCTGGTGAATTGAAGGCGGTGTGCTCAAAGATACGTTTGAAGGAGCGGTTGTGGTGCAAACGGCGAGACGTTCGTAATGGTTGGGAGAGAGGGAGGGCGGTTTGGTGCTGATGGTTTGTTATTTTATGAAATAAGCAGATGAGAAATTTTATTCAGAAAGGTTAGATGTATTTTTCTACTTCTTCCCTTAAGTTCACTCATCGTATTCAAGTCTTTTTTTAAGGGTTAGCGTGCGTAATATTGTTTTCAAACTACGACCGTTTGACAGGAACGATTGGAAATAAGATGTGTCACTACGAATAAGGTGCAACCAACTTCAAGTACTCGAACGACGATTTCGTTTCGCTTCGCGGGCGCGATGTTCTCGCCAACGTCGACAGACATCATTCAAATATTTTGCTTACATTTTAAAATTGTCTATGTAGGTACTATGAGGAAGAAACTCCATATTAATCAACAATTATTATGTCTCTAGTGAACTCGGAATTTATCGTTTAAACACACTTCGGAGGTAGACGTAAAACGTAGTTGAGCTCACTTCTGCAGCGTCACCATTGTAAAAGAAGCAACTCTAAACACACACTAACCACGAAAGCGCGATTATGGTCTTTATAGAGAGAAAAAGAAAAGAACATTCAGGCGCAGCACCTACAGCACCAGCTGTATGACTTAACACTTGTCGGGCAGTTCTTGCAGCTCTTACAGGGCGAAAGGAGATATTGCGGGCAAAGCAATTCACGTGTCTGTGCGATTGAGGCAACATCTCGCAATTCGGAGCGTTCCTGCTTCCTTCACCGGAAGAAGTTTTTGCGAAAACGTTTGCGGATACCGTTATCCTCCGTGATGAGTCGGAGTTTGTTATTTTGCCTTGATCATATGTAGTGCGTTCGCCTGCATTCCCCTCTGTTCGCCACGCTAAAGTCGTCAACTCCGCTTCGGGAGCCATGATCTGCGAGTTCTCCCGCATGGACGCCGTCTTTGATCCCTCCCTGAGTGTCCGGATAAACCGCTTGCTCGGTAAGCGTCCCATTCGTGTCCTCGTTCAGGCCACTTACGCCTTTTTCGGGGACTCACGTCCTCCCAAGAGGGATGTATTTGCAGGCTTTCTGGTTTGTGTTACTCCTTCACTAGACCAGGAACTGACCCGAAGAATTAGATGCGTTGGGTAAGCTGCTTGTGGTTGCCTGCCATTTATCAGTAAGCCACTACCACTGCTGCGCGAACATTGGGTCTGGAAAAAAACAAGCCGCGAAGGAGGGCTCGTTGGTTAGGGCGCCTGGCTTGGCTAGAAAAAAAAGCAAGCGATATTAATCGCAGAAAGATGAGCATGACGATTAGTTCTAGAATCATAGGCGTTGCAGAGAGCCTGGTGAGAGAGGCTCAAGGTTCTGACGCTTGGCGATAATACGGAAGTAAGCATTTATTTATCGTTTCATGATGCCTAGAATACGTCTGAAAACGGCATATGCGATCTCATTACGACACTGAAGTTAATGAAAAGCTCGCATCTTCAATTCTAATCGTCAAGTTGAAACATTGAATTGATACGCTTCGGAGCAGGAAAAAATGTAACGTGTGTATAGTTGGCGAAGAAACAACACTTTTGAACGAGACAATAGGAGATGACAGGCACAAGCGCTAACTTAACAAAAATAATGTTATTCATAGTAAAAGGCTACATATGTATATGCGGTCAATCTCAAGTGTACTGCAGTAGGACATGTTTACATATCACATTTAAGATATGACAACATTTCCTTGAACAAAAGTGCGGAGGATTCACTAGTCCAGGATTCCCCATATTCGTGGATAGCAAATGCTTCAAGTATCTCTCGCGTTCTTTGCTCCTAATATCTTTCCAAGGTGATGCATCTGTCGAAGTTTGGAATGCATTTACACGTACGCACGTGGTTTGGCAAAAAAAATATTCGAGCAGAACTCATACACGATGACTATCCAAGTGTGCGAACAGCCGAAACGTGTTATGTATAAGGCCTGCACGTACTGTACATCAGCCGGGCTCCTCTCTAGCGCTTCCCTGTGGACACGCTGCGCCATCTGGTGGCGGCGCCGTGAAGTCAGCGCATACCCAATGGCACAAACACAGCGACCCAAGTTGACATCAAGGAGGGTCATCGAAGAGCATCAAATATCCATTGGCACATACCTCGCGAACGGCCCACATTTTTGGTACGGTACTTGGATAGGCTAAATAGACGGAAAGTAAACTGATCTGACGATGCCAACAATGCTATCCGCATTTAAAAAAAAAAGGCGCCGTTCGAAAACGCTGTTCCCTAGCCCACTGGTAACGTTTGTGCTTACTCTGTATGAAAATTTAAATTGTGGCCATACCGAGCGGGCAGGTGGAAGTTGATAGTGAGTTTCAGAAAATGTGGCAGTGGTCTCTAAATGCGAAAAAATACCCAAATAATACTGATTTGACGTCAATTTTTTGGTAAGATAAGATGATTTGTTCACAAACTTTTACGTACCAAACCCGCACTTTAGCTGCGAGGCCATTAAGTGAAATTTTCAGGATTAATCTAATTTCCAGCGAAGCTGTTTATGGCTAGCGTTCCGTAGGTTTTTCTTGTCCGTCAACAAATCTGCATGTGCAAAAACTCAGCTCCCGAATTTGATGCAAAATCTCTTCATTCTATGCAAAATCTTATACGTCTTATCACTTGGATATATATTGACACGTGTACATGTCTGTCTTTATCGGCCGGCACGTTTCACCGCCTAACAAATGTTATCGCACAGCGCAGGACGCACGTGCATGTATCGGATTTCTGGAATGTTATCGATGGTTCCATCCGCTGTATGTGACCGAACCTTGTGTAATAATATTGCATGTGCGTGCGACGCGAATAATGTAGAACGTTGTGGAAGGCACGCTGGTCCCAGCAATTGCTCTGGAACATTCGATGACTGATGTATAAAAGCCGATGAGCTCGACCCGATGATCAGATTTTGGCGATCGCCGACTGTGTTCACCGTTGTCGCCGTTCTTCAAGTGTAGCCAGACACAGACTCTAAAATAACGCTGCTTCCACTGTTTAACATTTGAATCCTTAATATCTTGCGGCTGGCGCAGCATGGCCTTAGTTGCTTTTGCGCCATTAAACCCGAATTAACTAACTAACTTTTTGTGGGCACAGGTTTGCCCAATAAAAGTTAGTTTCGTGTTTTACAGTATTGCTGCTGTGTTCTTTAAACGTCACTACCACGTGACATCTGGTGGAGGTGCTTTACGTTCATGTACCGGACACCCCCGACAAGCCGTGATACAAGCCCGAACCGCAAGGACAACACCAACGTCGTCCCGGAACATCGAGCAAGCGGCCGGCTAATACAGCTGCCCCAGGAACACGAACTTCTACCAGAGACGACCAAGAACATCGTGGCCAAGACAGCCCCAATGGCAGCCGCAGCATCCCCAATAGTTCTGCAGCAGCCCAGAGAGCCACCGACGTTCCGCGGTTCCACATTTGAGGATCAGGAAAGCTGGCTGGAGACGTATTAGGGGGTTGCTACGATTAACAGCTGGGACAACGATGACAAGCTGCGACATGTCTATTCGCATTGGAAGACGCCGCCAGGACGTGGTTCGAGAATCGAAAAGCCACCTTGACGTCGTGGGACCTGTTCCGAAGCGGCTTCCTACAAACATTTACAAGCGTCGTGCGAAAAGAGCGAGCCCAAGCTCTACTAAAAACCAGAGCGCAGCTGCCAAAGGAGACGATCGTAATCTTCACGGAAGCGATGGCTCGTCTATTCCGCCAGGCTGACCTGGAAATGTCTCAAGAGAAGAAAGTCCGTCCACTCATGCATGGTGTGAATGAGGAACTTTTCGTCGGAATGGTAAGAAGCCCACCGAAGACCGTCGACGAGTTTCTTCGCGAAGCCACGAGCATCGAGAAGACACTGGAAATGCGGAACCGGCAATTCGACCGCCACACCAAGTGAACAAACTACGCTAGAGTTCAATCACTGGCCACCGACGACCTGCGCGAGACTATCAGGGCAGTCGTACGAGAGGAGCTTCAGAAGCTCTTCCCTTTATCGCAGCCTCAAGTGGCCTCAATCGCCGAAATCGTAAAGAGGAGTTCCAGCGATCGCTTGGAGTTCCCGAGGTGCAACCACAATCACTGGAGCCCTAACCGGAAGCGATGACCTACGCCGCCGTCGCCCGCCGTCAAGGTCCTCCTACACGACAACGCCAGGGCCCTGTAACACCGCAATTCCGTCGTCCACCGCCGCCGCCTCCAGCATGCCCACTCGTCGCCCAGCGCAGCTAACCGAGGAAGAGAGATGTCTGGCGCGCTCCGGAACACCGCCCGTTGTGCTACCACTGCGGAGAATCGGATCACGTCTACCGACGATGTCCATACCAGGATATGGGAGTGCGAGGGTTCGCCGTTAACGTGCCGCGACCACATCTTGGCGAACGACCTTGCGATATCGCAGACTACCTCACCGCTACTCAGTGGAGCTCTCACGACCGTCCCGTTCGCCATCAGCAGCTGGCAGGCCGCTACCTGTCGCCACAGCACCGTCCATACACTGGCCCAGCGCGGGGTCGCTCTGCGAGCCCATATCCGAAAACTAAGAGCAGCAACCGATGGATGTGCGATTGCTGTTCGTCGAACTGAAGAAGATTCTCCGCCGCTGACGAAAAAGCCGATGAGACTATCTCGACGACATAACAATGACACGCCACCATTCCGACGAAGTCTGGAAGCAAAGAATACGCCGACGAAAGACGACCTGACGACGCCACGTACCAGCCACAGGTCAACGCGAAACAGCCGTGATCCGACACCAAGACCTAACTGTAACGCAAGACAAAGAACCACTGAACTCGACGTGCTTCTCGACGGCCACGCAGTCACCGCCTTAGTCGACACAGGAGCCGATTACTCCGTTATGAGTCGACACATCGCCGCCCAGTGGAAGAAAGTTAAGACTGCATGGGAAGGCCCTCAAATTCGGACCGCTGGAGGACACCTCATTACGTCGACTAGAATCTGCACGGCAAGAATTACCGTTCATGACCGGACTTACCCTGCCACCTTCGTTATCCTTCAACAGTGTTCACGAGACGTCATTCTTGGCATGGACTTCCTGAACCAACACGGCGCAATCATCGATCTGAAGTCGAAATCTATAATGCTGTCGGAAGATCAAGCGATACCGCCGGAGAGCTCTCGTAGTCACCACGCCTTGACTGTGTACGAAGATTGCGTGAGCATCCCGCCGCACTCCAGCACTGTTATTTCCGTCAGCACCGAAACACCCGCTGACGTAGAAGGCGTCATCGAGGGTGACAAACGCCTACTACTCGAATGTGAAGTTTGCGTCGCAAGAGGGATCGCTCGACTGCACGGAGGAAAAACAAAAGTGCTGCTGACAAACTTCAGCCAGGAGTTCAAGCACATCAACAAGGGCACAACGATCGCATACATCGAGGAAATTCTGGAAACCAGCAATGCGTTTGTCCTCTCGGATTCTGTTGCACCTACCCCGACGACCATAGTTCCCGAACCAGACTTCGACATAAATCCAAGTCTCCCCATGATTAAGCAGCACCTGCTCAGAAGTCTGCTTCGACGATTCAAAGACTGCTTTTCGACGTCATCGAGGCTTCGACAAAAAACCAGTCGCAAAGCATCGCATAATGACCGAAGAGTGCGCTCGACCACTCCGCCAGAGCCCTTACCGAGTTTTGACGCGAGAACGTGAAGCTATTAGGCAACAAGCCGACGACATACTGCGCGACGACACCATCCAGCCGTGGAAAATTCCGTGAGCATCTCTTGTAGTCTTGGTGAAGAAAAAAAGGATGGAACCCTACGTTTCTGCGTCGATTACCGCCAACTTAACAAGATGATGAAGAAGGACGTATACCACCTCCCACGGATAGACGACGCATTGGGCCGGCTCTGCAACGCTAAATATTTCTCGTTGATGGATCTCAAGTCTGGCTACTGGCAAATAGAAGTCGACGAGAGAGATCGCGAAAAGACCGGCTTCAGCACGCCAGACGGCCTCTACGAGTTCAAGGTCATGCCATTAGGACTGTGCTCGGCGCCTGCAACGTCCCAGCGCGTCATGAACACGGTTTTAACAGGGTTTAAGTGGCAGACATGTCTTGTTTATTTGGATGACGTCGTCCTCGCCAAAAATTTCGATGATCACCTTAGGCGGCTTGCGACAGTACTAGAGGCCACCAAGTCATCAGGGCTCACTCTGAAGCCGGAAAAGTGCCGCTTCGGCTAAGATGAGCTTCTGTTCCTGGGCCACATCATCAGCAAATTTGGAGTCCGCCCCGACCCGCAGAAGAGAGCTGCCATTGCAAAGTTTCCCTAGCCCATCGACAAGGAGGCAGTGCGTAGATTCCTTGGCATGTGCGCCTACTACAGGCGCTTTGTCAAGGGCATTTCACGCATCGCTGAGCCGCTGACATCCAACAAAATGTGACGGCGAGTTTAAATGGGAAACGCCGCAGGCCGACGCATTTCAAGAACTCAAACGACGCATGCACTCGCCGCCGGTACTTGCGCACTTCGACGAGGACGCCGATACCGAAATCCACACTGACGCCAGTAGCCTAGGCCTAGGTGCCGTCCTAGTCCAGAGGAAAGACTGACTTGAACGGGTGATATGTTATGCTAGCCTGTAGCTGTCAGAAAGGGAAGGCAATTATTCTACGACCGAAAAGGAATGCCTCGCCATCGTTTGGGCTACAGCAAAATTTCGCCCTTACCTATATGGGAGGCCATTCAAAGTCGTCAGCGGCCATCACGCATTGTGTTGGCTAGCGAACTTAAAGGACCCTTCAGGACGGCTGGCGCGGTGGAGCCTCAGACTGCAAGAATATGACGTCACGGTAATCTACAAGTCCGGACGAAAACACACTGACGCCGACTGCCTATCACGCGCTCCCACTGATCGCCCGCCGCAAGACGACGAGGACGACGACGCCTTCCTTGGAATAATAAGTGCGGAAGGCTTTACTAAACAGCAACGAGCAGACCCGGAGCTAAAAGGCCTCGTCGTGTATTTGGAAGGGAACACCGACGTTGTACCTATGGAATTTAAGCGCGGGCGGTCTTCGTTCACGCTACAAAACAAACTGCTCGTGAAGAACTCAACAGTCCGCGCCAACTACCTTCTTGTTCCATCAGCGCTGCGTCCTGAAGTACTGCACACCCTACATGCCGATCCTACCGCTGGGCACCTCGGGTTCTCCCGGACGCTGTCGAGGATACAGGAAAAGTATTACTGGTCGCGTCTCATCACCGACATTTCCCGCTACGTCAAGACATGCCAAGACTGTCAGCGACGCAAGACACCAGGGACAAGGCCAGCGGGTTTGCTAAAGCCGATCAAGCCTCCTAGCCGACCGTTTCAACAGATCGGGATGGTCTTGTTGGGACCCTTTCCGACGTCAACAACCGGAAATAAGTGGATAGTCGTGGCGACGGACTACTTCAGCCGCCTCGCTGAAACGAAAGCTCTGCCGAAAGGTAGCGCAGCTCAAGTGGCGAAATTCTTCGTCGACAACATCCTGCTGCGACATGGCGCCCCAGAAGTCCTCATCACCGACAGAGGAACGGCCTTTACAGCGGAGCTCACCCAAGCCATTCTACAGTACAGCTGCCTACCACCCACAGACAAATGGTGTTACGGAGCGCCTGAATAAGACCCTCGCCGACATGCTAGCAATGTACGTCGACGTCGAGCACAAGACATGGGACGCAGTCGTGCCGTACGTAACCTTTGCTTACAACACGGCGGTGCAAGAAAAAACACAGATCACGCCGTTCAAGCTGGTTTATCGCAGGAACCCGGCGACTATCGACGCCATGCTTCCGCATGCCACCGACGAAGAGAATCTTGACGTCGTCACCTATCTCACGTGCGCCGAAGAAGCCCTACAGCTCGCCCGCCTACGGATCAAGAACCAGCAGCGTACCGACAGCCGACACTAAACCTCCGACGACGCTATATACGTCGAGTACCAGCCCGGCGACCGTGTTTGGGTTTGGACCCCGATACGCCGACGAGGACTCAGTGAGAAACTATTGCGATGCTATTTCGGACCCTACAAGGTCATCCGAAGTATTGCCGCACTGAACTATGAAGTCGTGCCGGACGGCATTTCGCATTCACAGCAGTGCCGCGCACGATCTGAAGTGGTCCACGTGGTGCGTTTTAAGCCCTTTTACGTACACTGACGAACATCCTTATTTTTTTGTTTCTCTGCTAGGGGTGTTTTTATTTATTACTCTTATTTGTTTGCAGCATCGGGTCGATGCTTTTTAAGAGGGGGGTATTGACACGTGTACTTGTCTGTCTTTATCGGGTGACACGTTTCACCGCCTAACAAATGTTATCGCACAGTGCAGGACACGCGTGCATGTATCGGTAGTCTCTGGAATGTTATAGATGATTCCATTCGCTGTCTGTGACCGAACCTTGTGTAATCTGATTGCATGTGTGCGCGACGCAAGAAATGTAGAACTTTGTGGAAGGCACGCGTATCCCAGCGATTACTCTGGAACATTTGACGACTGATGTATAAAAGCCGACGCGCTCGATCCGCTGATCAGATTTTGACCATCGCCGACTGTGTTCGCCGTTGTCGCCGTTCTTTAAGTGTAGCGTGTTTTTGTGGGTACAGGTTCGTCCAATAAAAATTAGTTTGGCTTTCACAGTATTGCTACTGTGTTCGTTATACGTCACTACCAAGGACAGTATTTTCAGTAGATTAGTTATCGATAGGCACCAATTTCAATATCAGCATACTCTCAGGTGGATAATTTTTTTTCTTGCTTATACAGGGGTATGAGCCATTGCTTAAGGGGGTATGAGCCATTCATTGTCTTACGTGACGGACATATTTATCCCCTACCTCGCAACACGCGCCCACTGTACCACGCACAGTGAATGGAGGACCGGGTCAGGGCCTTACACTAGCAGTACGGGAGTCAACCCTCTACAGCCTACACGGATGTGGGGTCTTGCCCCAGACATGCAGCGACAACAGCCACTGTAATCGTCAAAAAAAAAAAAAAAACATGGAAGCAGCATTTCGCTAACCCGAAACAATCCCCTCCAAGCCGAGGAAGCAGCCGTCGCTCTCGCGCTCTTCCAAACAGAGGTTGAAGTCATAGCGTGTCGCTGCTTCGCTAGGGGCGGAATTCATGCCGATACGCTCAAAGTCCTCAATCAAAAGCCACCAAAAAAATCAGTCATGATCACCAGGGCGCCAGCTAATAACGGCATTCCTGGCACCGATGTCGCCAGCTACGTGGCTCGAGATTTTGATCACCGAGCCGACGCTGAGGAATCCGAACCCGAGCGCATGCATCCTCTATAGTCTCGTAACAAGACATCACACAACATTACGAGCTTACCCCTAGAACATACGCACCCCCACACAAGTCACTGCCTAGAAAGCAGGAGAAATTCCTCCTAGCTCTACAAGTTAATACATTCTCCCACCCAACCAGAAATCACCTCATGGCCCCTACACAATTCTCTCCGCAATGCCGCTTCTGCACATAGCCCTGGTCCCTCAGGCACATTGTGTGCGTGTGTGTGTGTGGGGGGGGGGGGGGTGCAGATAGGCACCATTACATCCTGCAAACCTTTATGAAACCAACGAGCTTTGAGAGAGAGCCTTGGCTAGCTCCGGCCTCGAGAATCAGCAATGGCTGATTGCGAGAACCCAGAACGCGGGCCGAGCTCAAGGCATTCTAGTATGAGGAAGCCTCTCCAAAGCTTCACTTATGTAATAAACAAGTTTATTCTCTCTCTTGTTGGGTAGGCATAAAAATTATTGCGCATTTAATAACAGATATGATATGAGAACGTGTGTGTGCACATATCGTCAGTCTTGTTTTATCAAAACTATCCCCCCAACATTACGTTACAACTGACCGCTAAGACGACTCTATCATTACACCCAGTTTCATTTACTTTTCCTAATGAGGTACTTCGCAGTGAAGTTGTAAAAGTTGGGGGATTCCCGTCTGCTGTCAATACATAGGTTTCTACGGGAGGGAAAAGGGAAGCCTCACGTCTATCTGCTAGGATAAAACTCCAGTCCTTCTAAGTTTCGTTGAGCTAAAGAAACTATGAAGTATGCTCAATCGCAAATGACAAAGAAACGTGTTTTGTTTCCTGCACTCGTTTGGCTTTGCTGTCCAACCACGTTTACACCAGGAATTGGGGGTGAATCTGGGAGCACAACGACACATTCACTGGCATTCAACCTTCACAGAGTGGATTGGCCCCCCAATTTTCCTTTTGTTTTTAACCTTCTCTGTGATTTATATGCACGATAGTGCTTTTCCCTTAGTCACATGCGAGTGCAGCTGTTGTGGCCGGCAGACAAACCGACAACCTCCTGGTCAACCGCAAAACACCGGAGTTTCAGGCTCACAGCGAATGTAAAGCACTATATAATGCGAATAAACGCGAAGAAAATGCAGCACACTGGAAAAAGACACACGAAAGAAAAACTTTTATATTTTGCTTGTAACTAAGGAAAGCTGTGGGCGTCGTCTTCTATGCACTGGTCACCATTGCGCAACCTAACCATCTTTGCCAACTTCCTTGTCATCGAAAGTGCATTACGTTGGCGACACTTATGCCTGAGGTAAATGGGACTTGAACCTCTAGCATTATTATGACGCTAAGTTTTAGGATACTGTAGGACTTATATTAATGTCGCGGTACTGGCGACGCACAGCATGTGTTTCTATATAACTGTTTTGCACTGAATTGCTGATGCTAACTGCTTTTTGAACCACACTTCTTTGGTTGCGTAGCGAGATCCTTAGAGAAACTAGAAAAAAAAAATAGTCGACTTACCACCAGCCTACTTGTAGCTCGAAATGGCTTCACAAAGCGCCATGCCGCTTTTCGTGCGGCAAAACTCCAAAGCCCATTGTTGTATTACCGGCTTCCTTTTATGTTTAGATAAGATAAGCGGGCATTCCTACAAGAGGGGTGGTCAGATAACGATGCTGTCAGTTACAGATACGCTCGGTGTCGCACGAAGATAGATTAGAGTTCGCCGAGCAATGACACAAAAAACACAATTATCCACACTAAATGAACGCAGGAAGTCGGTGGACGTAGTTCGTGCCAAACCAGTTTCAGAATTTTACAACTAAGCTGTTAGCCTCTAGTTGGTTGGAATTTGTCGTGGTGTACTCACATAAAAAATGGCAGCTGGAACAGTGGATTGTGTTTAAATTTCCACGTAGCATAATTATATTTTCTGATATATTCGAACTACAATCCTATGCTATCATTTCTGTAGGTTGCGTGTAGGTCGTAAATTACAAATTTTTCAACACGTTTTAGTTTGACGAATTCAATTAGTTCAATAACTTATTTGGGCCACGCGGAGGGCCCAAAAACAAAACGACAGCTGGAAGGCATTATGTTTGAGTTTCCGCGTAGGAGAATTATGTTTTCTCGTATATTCGAATTACAGTCCGAAGATATCATGTCTGCAGGTTGTCTGTAGGTCGCACTTTACGCATTTTCTTCTGTATTTTACTTTGAGCAATTCCATTAGTTCAATAACGCACTTGCGCTAGGCGGAGGGCCTACAATAATGAGGCTGCATGCTGAACTTAAGCAGCACGTCACTTGTGGAGGTGGTGCTTGTGTAACGTCGGTAGTATTTGTCGGCGGAGGTATTTGACCGCACGCACCGCCACCCCAATTCTGTTCCAGCTTCGCTGTACATCCCCTTTCACAATATATATTGGAGGCGGATTTTTTTGTCAGTGCCCTTTCTCCTTCTTTTTTTCTTCTCGTAAGGGCCCTATCACTGATCACCACGCGAAATTAAGTATCTTTACCGTTCCCTGAGGGTTCCGTCGACATTCTTGCCACTCTTAACGGTTGCCCACGCAAAAAAAAAAGAAAAAATGTAGCTAAGCGCCTTATTCTACTTTCCCAATGCAGCAGCCACGGCGGCCACAAATCGATGGGAGTGAAATGCGCGAACACCCGTGTACTTAGATTAAGCTGCACCTTAAGGAACCCCAGGTGGTCAAAATTTTCGGAGTCCCCCACTATACGGCAGGCCTCATAATCAGACCGTGGCTTTGGCTCGTAAAACCACATAATTTAATTAATGCAACGTTCTCAATAGTTGTTCAAATTGTGAAGGCTGATGCTTCCTATTGATCACAGTTCTTTTCGCGTGTTTGTTTGCGTGTGGGCAAGGCTCAACACTCATTCAAGGCGCTTTCGTGTCCTTAGTGTGACCCAATCACCTGTGGTCCCCTTTATGACGATAGCGATCGCAAGCTGTAATGGCGTTGCTGTTTTCACTAGGAAGATGACAAACTGAAGATTTGCAAAAACAAGCGTTCTTGATACACGTTCGTGAAAAAATAAAGAATCACAATAAACGCTCTCCTACTGGTATTTATTTTGAATTACAATAGTTCCTACGTTTCCCTCGCGCAGAAGAAGGAATAAAAATTAGAAAGAGACGCATTTTAGTTGGCACTACTTTCTGTGTATCGTGAACGTCCCCGGGCGTTCTTTCTACCTGGGGCACTCATTGTTACAAGCGCGCAAATCTCGCCCGACTGCCGAGCGCTGGTGTCAGGGGCGACTGAAAACAGCGCTGCTGTTGGCACTAATGAACATGTTTCTTTTGTATTAGTCGTGCGAGCGCAGTTGCGAGCGTGTTCTTGTGACGCTTTTGCAACTTGTCAGAAACATAGTTATCTGCGAACTGCGCGTTCTAAGCGAGTTCTAATTGTCCTCAATGTGTGGTCCAACGCAAACCACAGCGCGCACGTCTCATTACACGAGAGTGCCGCAAATGTCCGGCCCCTTTTTAGCAACGAAGTATTGTGTAATTGTGCGTTATTAGATGTGGCTTCGAATACCCGTTCTTCTCTCTTCGTACGCGTTGTTTCACGCTCGGAGAGTCCAGAGGCGCGTAGTTAACGCCCAGCAAATCGCGTACCGCGTCTTCGTTGTTTTAACATTCTTAAGAACTCCGGCGTCCTACACGAGCGCAATTAGGGCAGTCGTAATGGTTGCTGTTTTGCCCCATGTTGTTCTGGCACAGTAATATCGAGAGTGCTAGAGCTATAATTTGCTATGTCAGCGCTAGCATGACTTGAGCGAGCTTAGTAAAAGCAATATGTCGTACGCTAATGTTTCCTTTAGTTGCAACAAATTGTATTTCTGTAAACAACGTCCTGCGTTGTCATGCGCATTTCGGCGCTACTCCATCCCATGTTCATTTGTGAGGTCAACTCTCGCGTTGTGCCGTTCTGTTTTCAGTTAGTCCAATCCCTCTCAACGACGAATTTGGAACGTCGGCAAATTCCGCGCTTCATCGTGTGCCTCAAGCAGTCGTAACTATAGCTGTGCGCACCTATTATGTACGCTCCTGCACTGTCATGTCACGTTCAAGGTAGAGAACGAAAGATCGCAATTTCGTATCGATGCATTCCACTCATTTGTGCCACTCTTATCATCCACCGTTCGGGGCTGGCTGGTCCCCATTGATAGCGAGGGCGGAGCGTCATTCTGCCCATTGACGAAGCGCGGAAAGCACGAAAAGAAATAGCATCGGTAATGGCATCGCTACAGAATCACAGTGTGGGACGCCTAGACGTCTGTCTGCCACCACATGTCTCTCCGCTTCTTTGTGTTGATGCCTGGAGGATCCTTCAATGCTGGTATGGATATGTGAGGCAAAGTTGAAACAGGTGGCTGAAATGGCTAATACTGCAGTGACCTTTTATATTTGTAGTTAACTACGAATGTAAAACGTGTGTTGGTAGAGATATAATCGTTAACATACAGCCATATTTAATTTCCTGGTATTTCGTAAACGGTAACATGTCTCTCTGCTGCAGTGTGTCAAGCTAGATTCACCTATACGTTGTGGCTTCAATGACCACATTATGCGTTGAGTCCTTTGCCCTGAGTGTTTTGAGGCGTTTTCATTGACAGGAATATAGAAGGAGACTGGGCCGATGAGAATTGGACTGACTGCGCTTAATGTCGTAGGTAGGTAAATGGGTAGGCATGGTTAAATGGGGTGTAACAGGAGAGGCTGGTAGCAGTACGCCTCCTCCTACTCCCATTTCACGTATGTGCAAAAAGTAAATGTGGCTTAAAATAAATATATAATAAAAAATACAAAGAAGCCTATAGGCCGCACAGACACTCAGACGAGGAAAAGTTAAAGAAAAAAATGCGAACCATAAGTTTATCTCATCATCAGTCTATTTTATGTCCGCTGCAGGAGAGGCTCCCTGTGATCTCCAATTACCTCTGTGCTGCGCCAACCGATTCCAACTTACACCTGCCAATTTACTAATTTCATCACCCCACCTAGTCTTCTGTCATCCTCGACTGCGCTTCCCTTCTCTTGGAACCTTTTCTGTAACCATAATAGTCCAGCGGATAACTTACCTTCGCAATACATCTCCTGCCCAGCTCCACATTTTCCTCTTAATGTCAATTAGAATATCGGCTATCCCCATTTGCTCTCTGATCCACACCGCTCTCTTCCTGTCTCTTATCGTTACTCCCATCATTCTTCGCTCCCTCACTCTTTGCGCAGTCCTTAACTTGTTTTCGAGCTTCTTTGTCAATCTCCAAGTTTCTGCCCCACATTTTAGCACCGGTAGAATGCACTGATTTTATACCTTTCTTTTCTATGATAATGGTAAGCTTCCAGTCAGCATCTGACAATGTCTGCCGTATTCGCTCCATCCATTTTTATTCCTTTATAAATTTCCTTCTCGTGATCAGGGTTTCCTGTGAGTAACTGACCCAGGTAAACGTACTCCTTCATAGACTCTAGAGGCTGGCTGGTGATCCTGAACTCTTGTTTCCTTGCCCAGCCATTGATCATTATCGTTGTCTTCCGCATATCAGTATTCAAACCCACTCTTACACTCTGTCTGTCAAGGTCCTTAATCGTTTGTTGTAACTCGTCCCCAGTGTTGCTGAACAGGACATTGTCATCAGCAAATCGAAGGTTGCTGAGACATTCGCCGTTGATCCTTACTCTAAGCCTTCCCAGTTTAATAGTTTGAGTACTTCTTCCAAGCATGCAGTGAATAGCATTGGAGAGATTGTGTCTTCTTGCCTTACCCTTTCCTTATAGGTATCTTTCTACTTTTCTTGCGGAGAATAAGGAAGCTCTGCAATCTTTGTAGATATTTTCCAAGCTGTTTACGTAAGCCTCGTGTACTCGTTGATTACGTAAGAGCTCTATGACTGCTGGTATCTCTACTGAATCAAATGCCCTTTCATAATCTATGAAAGCCATATAGAAAGGCTGATTGTAGTCTGCAGATTTCTCGATTGCCTGATTGATGACATGGATGTGATCCATATTAGGGTATCCCTTCGTGAAGCCAGCCTGTTCTCTTGGTTGACTGAAGTCAAGTGCTGTGCTTATACTGTTGGAAATTATCTTGGTGAATCTTTTATACAATACTGGAAGTATTGGTATTTAATTGGGTCTATAAATGGGTCTATAATCTTTCAATTCTTCAACATCTCCCGCTTTGTGGATTAGTATATTGTTGGCATTCTTCTAGTTTTCTGGGACCCTTGAAGCCCTGAGAGATTTTGTATAAAGAGCCGCAAGCTTTTCTAGAATGATGTCTTTTCCATATTTGATCAAGTCGACTTTTATTCTACCTCTCTTGCCGCTTTTTCGCGTTTCATGTATTACAATGCCCTTCTAACTTAATCGCTAGCTATAGAGGCAGCCTCTGTAACCTGTTCATTATTACTTCAAATGGAGGTATCGTGCCTGTTCTGGTATCGTGGCTGCTCTAGCAGCCCTATGAAGTGCAGAATTCTTCCGCTGATTTTACTATATCTTCGAAATTTCTGATGATATTACCCTGCTTATCTTTCAGCGCATACATCTTGGCTTTTCCTGTGCCAAGGTTTCTTCTCACTGATTTCATGCTGGGTTCATTTTTTACTGCATCCTTAGTCTTTATTACGTTATGTCGTGAAGTAAATATTGTTGGTACAAACCTATGAGACAACGAAGATGCTTCAGCACATTGTTACATCAGTACATTGCTAATTCCCAAGAAACTTACCTACCAATCACGTTTTAGTTCTCCTTTCATAGAATGAGCAAGCGATTACTCATATATTTATGTACCTTTGAAGGGTCAAGTGTCCGTGTCTGCAGAAAGCAACAACGCTGTGATCCGTTTGTCTACTCCAAACGAACCCACCAAAACGTTATTCTTTGTGGAAGTAAAATTGCTTTTTCTTGGAGGAGAAGGCAATAGGAGTTACTTCAGTCGTTCAGTCACACAGCACAAATCTTAGTCTTACTGCTTCAGCTGACACGGCAACATCGCGATCATGAGGTCCCGTCTTGACCGGCTACCTCAGGTAATCAAAACATCTTGAAGACAAGACTGGCGACCACATCTGCGTCTTTCATAACGACCGACTTTGTTTAAAGATCTAGGTGAAAAACGTCGTTTTATTGATGAAAGTATAGATTAGCATAGATAAAAGCATGCGAGTGCTCGCTACGACCTGAATGCCCATATACGGAATGTTAAGACTGCTACGAGCAGGTTAAAATTGATGCTAAAGATCGACGGAATTCGAACGTAAGAGTCAATGAATAATAATAAAAGGAACAGCTCTCGTGCACGATTACAACCAAGCAAGCTTTATTTGCTATATCGCGGCCACATTTTCGGCTAAACTAACAACCAGGGCACGTAAAACGGTGACCTCTAATTCAAGTGGTGGCTACAGTGCTGCTTACGACCGCGGTTTCGGCGAAATATAGCGGTAGCGTTGCTATTATCGAAGAAGTTAGTTGCCGCAATTATGAAACACTGTTGCAGCGCTATGCGAGACAGAGAAATGAATACGAAATGCACAGGACAGACGTCAGCTATCGTCTTTTATTCTTTTTTACTGTACAAATGATTACATGCATGAATGACACGCTCGCGTAAGAATTGGACAATGCGCGACTTATCACTGACATCGCGCATCACACACCCGCACTATGTAGACTGTTGCTCAAGTAATCAGTGCCTCATAATCAGAAAGTGGTTTTGGCACGTAAAACCCCATAATTTAATTTCTTTAAGTAATCAATTTATTTAGAACGTAATACCAATAGGTCCACTCGTGTTCCAATTCATAAGAACGTGGTAGCACAGTTCTTGTCGTAGCACGACATATCCGTGTTACCGTTATTAATGACGTACAGCCGGACGAGTGGAGATGTAAAACCAGATGTACTTCCGGTTGGCTAGATAGAAGGAGTAGGGGGATAAAAAGAGAAAGAGAGTTAAAGGGGGGCGAGAGAGGCGGGCGCACGTACGCACGCACGCACGCACACATGCGCACGCACACGCACGCACACACAAACACACACAGACACACACACACAAACACACACACACACACACAAAGGCGTATACTATCGCGTGGTAGGGGTTGGCGTTCTTAAGTCTGTATCGTGAAGCCCCGTAGATCGCAAGAATCTTAGTAACGTGAATAAGGTCTTCTGCACGGATTTGCTTTAGAAGTACTGGGCCAGAGCTTTCAGTTTTTCTAGTGGACGATTCTTCAATTGGTCCATCCCTCTGCACATCAATTGCCTCTCTGCGCTATAGCGCACGTAGTCACAGATAATACAGAGTTTCAGAATAGGGGCCCGCCTCAAAGAGCTTTGCAGGTGTTAGCGTTGGAGCAAGCAGGAGGGAAGAACTTTAGAACAGGGCTTTGCGTTTGCAAATAGCTTTTTGCGCTTGCAGCCCCACTACGGCGTCAAATAAAAGATATTTTAAATAAATGAATAAAATATATCATTTTGCCATAAGAAGAGTAATTTTGACATTCGTGTTTCCGCGTTTAATTACAACTTATTCTATTAGCAGCAAGCAATTGCGCTTAGTTTTGAATGACCAACTTCACGTGCCTTCACCAGCCGAATTAAGGCGTGTTAGGCCTGCGAGCCATGAAATCGACAATCGAATTCGGAATCAGCGGCGTCTAATGAATATATCTTCATAACACACGCTAGTTGAGAGAAACCGATAACTACAGTCACTTCTTCTAGCTTGTGAACTTCACGCATTTCCGCGAATCGAGCCCAATTTGGTGCTAGGTTAGAGCCGTCGCTTCGATAGGTGCCGCCATGTTTGTTGACGCAAAGCTTTTAGGGCACCTTTTGGGGCTCCCGCTAAATCAGTGAAATAGCGTGCCCAACACAATATACGTTCGTCTGTCCGTCTGTCGCCTGTACGCCGAAAACCCCTTCGGCGCAATCCCATGCGAATGCACGAAAAAAAGAAGAGAAAGAGAGGCTCGCAATTGGCTGCGCCAGTAGTGACGTCATTGCTCTCTGTCGCAGCCGAGCGCGCGCGCAGCAGTTTCTCTCCGGGTACGAAATGGGTAAGTCATGCATCATACGTACTCCTGAGGAACAGGCAGCTTTCGATCAGCAACGCCGCGAGTAGAACTGCGAATAAGCTCGCCTACGCCATGCCGATGCTGCAACCTGGGCACAAAACAGGTTCATGCAGCCGAGCGCAAGCAGTGACGGCGTACCGAGGATCCGGCAGCCTACCAAGACTTCGTTTAATGAACCGTCGGGATTAACCCAGTGATAAACACCGGGGCCGCCCGTTTCAGCTTCGCTGGTTAACCATCTCTACAGAGTGCTTGGGCGGCGATTCTTTCATTGCGAACGTTGGCCAAAGCCCATCGCGGGTATGGGCCATGTGTTAAAGAAGATGATGACGACGACGACAAAAACAACAACAGCATCTGGGAAGGCGACGCGCTAGAACAAGAAGAAAGCATGGACGCGAGCTGATCCAGTACACAGATGTTGAGTGGTCGTCAGCCAATCAGGGCGGCTGATGGCGCAATCGCGCTTTCCAGGAGCGTTAGCATCCATTGCTGTGGATGCTGCAGCGGAGTGGCTGAGCAGTAGAACTCTGGGGCGCTATAACGTAAAGCTGTTCCAAACTGTTTATATTCTTTTTATGCAATCAACCCTCAAATTGGTCTTTTCAGGCCACCCCTAATTCACCTGTTTGCCACGCGACGTCACAAAAACTGC